>NC_092816.1:185365815-185965815 GCF_023375885.2 Dermacentor andersoni
TGGGCAGTTGAAACACCTTGTAGCCGAATCAGTGCTCCAGTGTAGGTCCCAAGCTTCACATTCACTGGCATGCTCTCAGCCTGTGAAAACAGCTGACCTAAATGGCTGGCAGACATGACGGAAACCTCGGCTCCGGTGTTTAGTCCCATGTCAACAAGCACTCCAATCAGACACAACTTCGTCATCACAGGAACATGACTCGCAGAAAAGGCACCGTGTAAACCAAAAGTGTGTTCTTCCGAGAGAATACTCGGACCTTTCACGGTATTCCTCAGTCGCTGCTTTTGTGAACTGCTGCTACCAATACGGCAGACCTACCGGATGTGGCCTTGCTTGTTGCACTTGTAGCAGGTGTCTGTAAGGTGTGGGCATGCTTTTCTCCTATGCTTCGTAGAACCGCCACAACAATTCCTTTTCTGAGGGGCGGCTCGCATTTTATCAACTTCGGTCACTAACGCGTGTAGCGAATCACATGCTCGAGTCTTTGAGTCTTGGTGACGGCTTCAATAGCAAGGGCCCACTCTACCGGGTTTGCAAATGTAAGCTTGCTTTACTCTGAGAAGAAAATGCGCTGTACATCTTCACCCAAAAGGCCACATACGAAGAAATCCCTAAGCTACTCATCCAAGGAGTTTCTAAACTCGCACGTCTGCGGCAATTTGCGGACTGGGCGACATGCTGAGATATGGGTTTGTCTTGCTTCTATACTCTTCGGTGAAATTTCGCTCGCTCACCGACAAGCAACGGCGCCTGTGGTAAGTGGCTGGCTTGGGTCTTCAAGTGCGCTAAGTCCTTCGTAAAGGGCAGCCCTAGAGACGTCAGTAACCTTGGTAACCCGCACGTTTTCGGATAAATTACGATAAGAAAAACTACGAGTAGATTGATAATGAAGAACGGCGTCAGCCTTACATCGTAAGAAGCCCAGTCGCTGGCTGAGTCGTCGAACGGTGCCAGATAGGTCAGCCTTCCACCGAAATGCGCCACTGGTGCGCCTTCTTGAGCCATGTTTCTAGTCGATGCCGTGTCTGGAATCTTCAACGCCGCTATCTTGTACGTTGGAAAAGCCGACACTCGGTTTTGCGCCACGCGATTGGCCTAGACTGACCTAGGCCGGGATATCGGCTCGACCTGCAGAATCGCATGAAGCGAAAGCTTTGCATGCATTGAAGGTGTACTTAGAGCTAGCGAATATTTCTAATAGTACTTCTTCAAAATACATAACAGTAGAGCGAAGAGCAGCGAGTTCAGAACCTGTTGGCGTCGGGACGTGTGAGGCCTTAAACTTGATAGCAACCGATTGAGATGGAATAACAATTTCACCCGTCAAAATTTTCGAGCCCGAACCGCCTTTGAAACTAAAAGCTCTAATGTGATCTTAAGAGGCACGGAAGACATATCAGCCTGCGCAATTTGTTAAGCAGCAGGTATGGAGGAGGAGGCTTATGGAGGGTATGGAGGAGGCTTTTTTTTTCAGGCATCGCAAGGAGATCATATTCTTATTGCCGGCGAGTATCGCGATGATATAGAGTGCTGGTTCACAGCAACGCATCTGGAAAATGTGGCCTTGGGTCTCTTCTCCGGCAAGTGAGAGAGATGGCGCGCAAGAACTAAAGATATATGGCGACCATGCGCCGGAACTGCATCGACGGCTATATATGTCATTAGTGAATGTTTTCTGCCAATAGCAATTCTTGCCATGGTAGTAGCGCACTGATGCAGCTCCAGACACGCTCAAAGGGCTTCGCCTTGAATGCTCTGTAGGACACGGATGCCAGTTTTGCCAGCCTTGGGCAACACTGGTGTGCGATATCAACGGTATCCTACGAAGAGCGTCCTGCGTAGGTAAAGTACATATGTCCCGGATGTTGCCCGCGTTCTACTGGCGAGAAATCTTATTCTGTGGGCGACAGAGATAAGCCTTTTCACGGATAAGATTTTATAGCTCTATGAAAGGTTTCTGTTAAGGAAATTGTCTAGGAATAAAGACATCTAGCAGATAATATAATTTGGTTGTGCGTAGAAACGGGGTACGACGTCATGGGCTTGCGGGTAAAAGCCACTAAGGCGCATTCTCAGTTGAAATGCGGAGGCCTCGAGCACGGAAGTCCATCTATATCAGGGTCATTAGTTTTTGGAGCCGGCCATGCATTTGGGGACGTGAAACCAGCATATACGGAAAGATTGACGGTATGTGACTCCACCTAGGCCCGCCAAATGATCGTAAGGTTCAACAAAGTGGGCTGAGTACCCCGCCCTTTGGGATGCTGTCATCACTGTAATAGTCAGCCGTTATGGCATTCACACTTCGATCAAACAAGGATCTCCTCACTAGGTAGCTCCAAATGCATCGAAAGGTTTGTTCACCAATTTCGGTTATCTCTTGGACATCCAGAATAGAGTCGTGCGTTACATTATCTCCGACAGCGTCGGAGATAATGTAACGAATGTAATTCTCCGACGCTGTCAACAGAGGAGTGGCCTTTTCAACATCTAGCCAGATCCCCAGGGTATATGTTCTGGCGCTTAAGATAACACTCGAGGCATGTGGGACCCATTCTCTCTATTATTCTCCAAATGCAGCCAGAGACATCGGGGTGTTAGGGTGTTAGGTCAAGCGCCGACATTTCAGGCTTCAGGAGTTGTATCACGCGGTTGGACTTCCACCTTTCAGAAATGACGCTAATAATTCTATGACTGCTTTTAATATTTCAGAAGCTGGCTTTGGCCGTCTTCACCTAGTTGGCCTAAATAAGCGTATTCGACGCCACCGTGCTTTAAGGTTGATGCACGCCTGCAGGCGGCGAGAACGACAGCGTGTATATCCAAAGAATGAACGACCACCGAAGGTGGAACTGAACTTTAGCGGACAACAGCGACAGAAACGTCCCAGCTACCCCGACCTCTCCATACATACGCCAATGCCACCTTTGTTTTTCGGTTTGCACTAGATCTGTTATAAAACTTTTGATGCAAATAGCATTATTGGCCTGCTAAAGCCGTTTTGAGCCGGCTTTCTATCTATCTATCTATATCTATATCTATCTATCTATATCTGTATCTATCTATCTATCTATATCTATCTATATCTATATCTATCTATCTATATCTATCTATCTATCTATCTATCTATCTATCTATCTATATCTATATCTATATCTATCTATCTATCTATCTATCTATCTATCTATCTATCTATCTATCTATCTATCTATCTATCTATATCTATCTATCTATCTATCTATCTATCTATCTATCTATATCTATCTATCTATCTATCTATCTATCTATCTATCTATCTATCTATCTATCTATCTATCTATCTATCTATTTAGCCTCTTACGATGATACAATGGCCCAAGTTGTCGAATGGCTTTGGCCTCTAGCTAGGTAGGAGCTTGTCGTCGTCATGCCGCAGAGGTCATTGCATTGTCGTGATTCAAGGCTTCCCATCCTAGTCATTGCGTCGTCACGCCATCTTCGTCATAGAGTCGTCATGCGTTCCTTGTCATACCGCCAAAGTGATGCCGCCGTGGCGGTACAATCGTCGTCAATCAAGCCTCCTGATCTGGCTCTTGCCACGCAGTCGTCGTCACGCCTCGATCTCGATCCACTTGTCCAAGTTGTCTAGTATTTTAGGCCACTAGTTATGTGTTTGTGGGCGTGATTCCGTCGTGGCTGTCGAATCGTCGTTATTCTGACTTTGTAATCCGACTCTCGTCACGCCGTCGTCATAACGCAATCGTGGTCCGGCGGCCGTCATGACGTGATTGTAACAGTGTCGGTTTATCATTGCCATCACTTAACGTCATCAAGTTGGCATGCATTCATCGTGAGGCAAACGCTATAATGCATCCGTTGTCATGGAAGTGTCGTCATGGTGCCGAGTTCGCGTCGTTGTAGTCAATCCAGCTTCTTCATCAGGTTGTCATAATACCGTCATCGTCATGCCATCGTTGCCGTACAGTCATCATTATCTTATTGTTCTTATGTGGCAGTCGTGCAGCTGTTGTCATTACACCATCGCGCAATTTTGGAATTCACATATTATTGTCGTCATACCGCCTTTCTCCTTCCATAGACATCATTGCTTCTTCATCGCTGCAGCGGGATCCTGCCGTGGTCGTCATGCCTCCTTGCTCATAGGCGACCTTGGCGTGTAGTAACATAGCAAAATGGGACGATACCGGGATATGTGATGGATAGCTGAACCAACGAACGTCTCAGAATTACCTCTACACGTGGTAAAAAAGGCGACTTCAGCAACATGGTCTCTCGCCACAGTGAACGACTGATTATTCTCATTACCATCGACATTCATGATAGTAGTAGTTCGGTTGTAATTTGCAGTACCTTGTGATTCCATAATATGTTAGCCTAACGGACACACTTATTCAAAGCGCCGCGGAATAATTTCAGGTGGTGCTGCAATTCTGCCATCTCTATACGTTTGGGCGACAAGAAGTCTGGTTCTTTGACAATGTTTCTTGGTTCAAAATGAAGTTTTACCAGATACTTGGCATTGCCGAAAGCTGAGTAAATTGAGCAATAATTGTGGCATTGCCCTTGCACCATGCGCTTGACGTGAAATGCGGTAACATTACCTCAGCTTAAAGAAAGCGTACGTTGACTTCGTTTTTGAAGATGCCTTAGGTTATGAAACAATTTAGAAGTGCGCATACCGTGTCCGCATCGTAGGCAAAGAAGAAGCCAAGCTGAGAGAGATATGCCACGTCATTCATGACATCCTTACGAGGTGCGCAAGTCTTGTTAGTGATTTCAAAGTCAGAAGTTAATCAAAAACGCAAGTCTCAGAAGATGACGCCGTTGACTTTTAGACGATGTCTGTGTGATGACCCACTTATGGGGGCAAAGGTTCGTGTACTCAATGGTTCGGTTGGTTCTCTTAGGCGGAGCTTCCGAGAACCCAATTGAGGACAAAGCCGTTGGTTTGAACACACACACAAATACTTTTAATCAAACTAAAAAGAGGCATAAAGCAAATAGAAGGAAATAAAAAGCATGCCAGAAATACACACTCAAGCAGACACTGCGGCAAGGAACACACATAGGGCTTGCATGAGGTTAACGAGTGCACGAGTCCGGGCGTGCCACGAGGGCGGGGACGCGTCACAGTCTCGACGCGGCGACGCGCCGACAAGCTGGCGAAAGGAGTGGTGCCGGTCTCACCAACGCGGTCTCACCATAGGTCGCGGTGTAGGCTGACCGACCGGGCGACCGGAGCGCGCCCGCTCTGGCTAGGCGAGGAAAAGTGGGCGGCTTGGTGGCAGGAGTGGACGCCGGCGGCGTTTTGGCCGGGCAGCTGGATGTAGAGCTCGGGCCCGTAGCCCGACTGCTCCTCTCTCGCCCACGGCGCAGAAGCTCGAACACCGGCCTCGAGCAGCAGGCGGCACGGCAGACGGGGGTGGCGTTCTGGCCGGGCAGCTGGCGTAGAACTCAGGCCCGAAGCCCGACTGTTCTCGTCCTGCCCACTGGCGCAGAAGCTCACCGGCGTTGAGGAGCAGACGGCACGCTCGGGTAGACGGGCGACGCAGAGGAACAGGTTGGCAGGAGGCCCCCGGCGGGTGAAGTCCTGGTGGCCTCGGGTCCGGAACCCGACGGCCCGTCTTCAACGCCCGCTCCGGTGGTTGACCTCCTCCTGCCGTCGCTTCCTGGGACTCTCCTGGCGTCTCCCCGGCGTCTCCCTGCGTGTCTTCTTGCGTGTCCCCCCATTCTGCCAGCGCACCACGCTTTTTCTTTTGGTCTGGCCGATTTGGCATTCTCGGATTGGCTGTCTGACGCCCCGTGGTCTTTCTTGATTGGTGATGCTTTTCTTCTTTTTGTTGGCTGTCATGCGCCGCGCGTTCTCGTACCGGACACTCTTCGGCGTCGTTGTTTTCCTTCTTCCACCTCGGCGCGCGTGCACTCAGTGTCGTCTGCTCTTGACCGTCGTGATCACCGCCCCATGTCGCGCACCACACATCACAGTCTGTTACGGTGCAGACAACGATCGTGTTTGTGCGCGGCAGCTTGCTGTTTTATCAACGTTCATAAACAGAATGGTAAGTCAGAAAACCAAGCGGTCTCCTCTTTAAGTGAAAGTAGCAAACCAGGGAGGGTATTGAGAGTTACAAGCGACCACCACACGTTTGTTACACCCCTAGTTGGGGGCTTAACAGTTGTTACTAGGTCAATGACGCGGTCCATTGACGACCTACCCTTTCGGAAACCTGTCATTGCGTCTGGATATATATTACGCTTCTCCAAAAACCACTCCAGGCGCGTCAAAACCATGCGTTTCATGGTTTTACCTATGCAACTGGCAAGCGCCACAGGTCAGTAGGAAAGCAAAGCATGGGGTGTCTTGCCTGGTTTCAATAATGCCACGATTTTGCTTGTCTTCCAGTGTGCAGGCACAGTTCCCGAGAACCAAGAGAGATTGTATAAAGCTAGAAGCTCTTCAGTTGCTCGAGAGCCTAGATGGCGCAAAGTAGAATAGGTAATGCCATCAGGACCAGGCGCACTTGAGTGTCTTGAAGAGGAAATCGCTGCACGTAGCTCTTGCAGCGTGAATGGGAGGTCGAGACGATCGTCCATTGTTGGATGAGCACACCTGAGCACTGAAGCTACCGATGTTGTAGATCCAGAGATGTGTATGCAGAAATCTTCCGCGATTTCCTTCTCACTGCGCGTCTGGATGATACCCAAAGCTCGGAAGGGACGTAGCTGTTGTGGAGCAGATGGTAGCGCTCGTACAACATGCCATATTGTGGACAACGGTTTTCTTGGGTCCAGGCTGGTGCAAAAGGACCTCCAACGTTGTCTTTCAAGCTTGTCTTAATATCTTTGAATTTTCTTTTGCACACGCCGTGACGACCTCAAATCTAATACCAATTGAGTTCGCCTGTATTTCCTCTCGGCGCGACGACGAACAGCCCGCAGCTCTTCATATATAACGTCAACGGATGTTCTTGAATTTGATGTTTGATGATGATGATATGTGGTGTTTAATGGCGCAAGGGCCAGGTTTGGCCAAAGAGCGCCTTGACAAGTGGTGATGTTGAAGATGTATTATGGAGATGTGACTTGGCTGTAAACTGGCCTAAAAATTGTCGCTGTAAAGTGCGTAAAATCTACGTGCTATAAAATTATGGCGATGACTAATGACGAGTACTATGAACATTAAAATCCATCGTAAAAGAATGATGCAGAATAGAAGATATATGAGATAGTAAAATTACCTGGAGCACTGCTGCCTCACCGGAGCCCTTGAAACACAAGGGCCTAGAGGCATGTGCTATACCAAAGAGCTGTCACAGCGGCATCCTCTGAAGAGAGGACCCGCTATGAACATGTGGGGCTAACAACATGCAGGACAACATCTTTCAGGAAACTTAGGACTGCGTTGGTATGAAATAGCGGTTCTGGGCCGAGTAACATTGCGGGATGAAGGGGGATCTGCTGCCGGTATGCTAGGGGAAAATGCTCTTTCTCTCAGATTCGGCTGCCCGACACTCCAGGAGGACGTGGAGGACGGTCAGCCTCTCCCCGCATCTACCGCAGGTTGGTGGATCGTTTTCAGTGAGTAAAAAGTTATGTGTGCCAAATGTGTGTCCTATTCTGAGGCGACAGATTAGGACATCTGTTCGGCGTGATTTTGTTGCAGAAGGCCAGAACCCTAATTGTGGCTTTATTACGTGCAGTTTATTATTAGTTTCCACGTCCCACGAGCGTTGCCAGTAGTTTCGCACTTTTCTGCGCAAGTAGGGCCTCAGATCTGTGACAGGGACTGCTGCGGTAGGATTTACAGAATACGATGCAATTGATGTGGCCATCTGGTCCGCCAGAACATTGCCTTCAATGCCCCTATGACCCGGCACCCAGCATATGATGACATGCTGGTTACATATATACGTTTTACATAGGACGGAATATAGTTCATTGATTACTGGATTTTTGTGCTTAGAAAATGGCATTAAGACCTTCACAGCACTTAGGGAGTCCGTATATATAACAGATTTTTTGAGTTTTGTTTTCCTTATATGCTTTACAGCCGACAGTAGTGCGTAGGCCTCAGCCGTAAAGATGCTTGTTTCCGGATGGAGTACATTGGATTCCGAGAAGGATGGGCCGACGGCTGCATAGGACACCCCGTCGCGTGACTTCGATGCGTCTGTGTAGAACTCCGTGCAGGAGTGTTTGTATTGGAGTTCCCGGAAATGCATTTGTATTTCAATCTCTGGAGCGTGTTTTGTAACTTGCATGAAAGATATATCGCTTTGTATCTTCTGCCACTCCCAAGGAGGTAGCAGCTTAGCTGGAGGCATTAGGCGATGTTTGAGGATTGGGACATCCATTTCAACACAAAGCTCCCTCACACGAAGTGAGAAGGGCTGTCTTACAGAGGGACGATTACGGAAGAGTGTATCATATGTCATATCGTTAAGAGTATTAAAACACGGATGTTGAGGATTAGAGTGGACTTTCAGGAAATATGTTTGGCTGATGTATGTTCTCTGGAGATGGAGTGACCACTCATTTGATTCTACATACAAACTTTCAATGGGACTTGTTCTGAAAGCGCCAGTGGCCAGTCGAATTCCTAAATGGTGAACCGGATCTAGAATCTTTAGCGCGCTCGGGGCTGCAGAATGATAAATCACGGCACCGTAGTCCAATCGTGATCGAATGAGGCTTTTGTGAAGATTCATCAAACATTTTCTGTCTCTGCCCCATGTTGTATGGGATAAAATTTTCAGTAAGTTCATTGTTTTTAAGCATTTCACCTTGAGATACTTTATGTGTGGTATAAATGTTAGCTTAGAGTCGAGTATGATACCTAAGAACTTGTGCTCTTTGTTCACAGGGATTTGCTGGCCATACATTTCAATACTGGGATTTGCAACGAGGCATCTCTTTCTTGTGAAAAGCACACAAGAACTTTTGTTCGGGTTCACTTTAAATCCGTTTTCGTCTGCCCATTTAGATACTTTGTTCAAGCCCTGTTGTACTTGCCTCTCGCACACTGCAAGGTTGCAGGACTTGAAGCCTATTTGTATATCATCTACGTAAACAGAATAAAAAATGGCTGGCGGTAATGAAGCACGAAGGCTGTTCATTTTTACGATAAAGAGTGTGCAACTAAGCGCACCTCCTTGAGGTACACCATTTTCTTGTATGAAAGGTCGCGACAGTACATTGCTGATTTTCACGTGGAAGGTACGCTTGGACAGATAGCTTTCTATTATGTTTAGCATATTTCCACGGATGCCCATCCCCGTCAAGTCTCGCAAGATTCCGTAGCGCCACGTCGTGTCGTACGCCTTCTCCATGTCGAGAAATATCGATAAGAAGAACAGTTTATGTACAAATGCATCGCGGATATTTGCTTCAATGCGTACGAGATGATCAGTTGTGGACCGCCCTTCTCTAAAGCCACACTGATAGGGATCAAGCATATTGTTCAGTTCAAGGAAATGTATTAGTCTACGATTAATCATTTTTTCGAATAGCTTACAAAGACAACTTGTTAGAGCTATCGGGCGATAACTTGCCGCCAAGGAAGGGTCTTTACCCGGCTTCAAGACGGGAATAACAATAGCTTCCTTCCATGAGGATGGGAGGTATCCGGCAGCCCAGATAGAGTTGAAAAGTGCCAGAAGCGTCATTTGTGTGTCTTCGTGCAAGTTCTTAATCATATCATAGATAATTCTGTCAACTCCCGGTGCAGAGCTTCTACATGTGCTCAATGCAGCTTTAAGCTCGGCAATATTGAAAGGACGGTTATATGGTTCATATGTACGGCATAAACAATCAAGTGTGTTAAGTTCAGCTAATTGTTTATATTTGAGGAATGATTTTGTGTAATGTGTGGAGCTTGATACTTGTTCAAAGTGTTCGCCCGGAGCGTTCGCCTGGTCCTCTAAGGTAGTCCCTTGGTCGTCCACTAAGGGCAGAGGGTGGATTTGTTGCCCCTTTATCTTTCGTACGCCATTCCATACTTTGGACTCTTGGGTGTAGGAAGTGATGCCCGAGAGAAACCTCTCCCAGCTAGCCCTCCTTGCCTGTCTCCGTGTGCGCCTTCCTTGTGTCTTTGCGAGCTTAAATTCTATGAGGTTTTCTGCTGTCGGAGAGCGACACAGCAAACCCCACGCTTTGTTTTGTTTCTTTCGTGCCAGTCTACACTGTTCATTCTACCAGGGTACCCGTCTTTTACAAGAGAGACCTTGTGTTTGGGGAATGAACTTTTCAGCTGCGTCGATTATAAAACAAGTAAAATATGCTACTGCATTGTCTAAGTTAAAATCAGTGATAAGATCTCGTGATAAGTAAGTTGCTTCCTTAAAATCATTCCATTCGGCGGAACCTAGTTTCCATCGGGGTGTATGTAAGGGGCATTCATATTGAGGCGTTGACTTTAACATTACAGGGAAGTGGTCACTTCCATAGGGATTTTTTATTACATGCCATTGCAAGTCCGGGTAAATTGAAGCCGAGCCAATAGACAGATCTATTGATGAATATGAATTATTATGAATATTATAATAAGTTGGCTCCTTCTTGTTGAAGATGCATGCACCGGAGTTCAGAAGAAAGTTTTCAATGAAACGACCTCTCGCGTCACGTCGCGAGTCCCCCCACATGGTGTGGTGTGCATTAAAATCGCCTGCGAGTATGTAAGGGTGCGGAAGCTGGTCAATTAGTTTATAAAAATCACTTTTTTTCCAGATGAAAGTTAGGGGGTATGTATATGCAACATACAGTGATGAATTTATTAAAAAAAATTGTCCGAATTGACACTGCCTCAAGGGGCGTCTGAAGGGCGACCTGGTGACAAGCTATAGACTTGTCTACAACTATTGCTACACCGCCAGACGAGGTATTCGCCTCGTTGCGGTCTTTACGGTAGATGGCGTACACACAGCACCTTTGGGTTATATGTGTGTAATAGTTCTTTAATGTCATCGAGGTTGTGGATAAGACCTCTAATGTGCCAGTGTATTATTTGTGTAGCCATATTGTTCTTGTTTTTATGCTGTGTGTCAAGAGGAGTCAAGTAAGAGAAAAGACTTACAGAGCCTTTTCAGGCCCCGTAATTATGGTACGGGTTTTGTCTTTCTTGGAGCGGTCGCGAGACTCGCGCCGCTCCCGAGGCGCTAGATGCGCCTTCTGGCTCGGGGTTGTGTCCATCGACTCCTGCGAGCCGCTGGACTTCCGCTCACTAGAGCGGGGTGTTTTCAGGGTAGGCCTTGCCTCGAAAAGCAGGGCCTTGGAGGCCACCAACCCAGAGGTCGATGGGCCCTCCTTCGGCGACGGCGCAGCAGCGCTGGCTGCTGACGCCAGGGGGGCTGGTGGCAGGGCCGCAACCACGCTCGTTGTGGTCTGGGCCGGAGCCGGAGTCTGCTGCGACGCTGCCCCCTTGCGCGCCGCACCAGCATACCCTGAGGTATGGAAAAAGGAAACACGTTTCCGCGCTTCTTGAAAAGAGATGTTTTCTTTGATTTTCATTGTTATTATGTCTTTTTCTTTTTTCCATGTGGGACAGGTTCGAGAGTATGCTGCGTGCCCACCGTCACAGTTGGGACAGTGGGGTGTGCCATTACAGTTGTTGGATTCGTGTTCGTGTTCGCCACACTTTGCACAGGTTAGTCGGCCACGGCAGCTTTGCGAACCATGGCCATATCTCTGACACTTGAAGCATCTTCGGGGGTTTGGGATGTAAGGCTTGACTCGAAGTTTGGTATATCCTGTTTCTAAGGTTTCTGGCAAAACACTGGACGCAAAGGTGAGGATGAGATGTTTAGTTGGGATATCTTGGCTGTCTCGCTTGATCTTTATTCTTTGCACCTGAATCACATTGTGTTCTTTCCAGCCCTCCAGGAGCTCTTCCTCGCTTACGCTCAATAGATCTTCATCAGAGATGACTCCTTTAGATGTGTTCAGTGATCGGTGGGGGGTAACAGTGATTTTGACATTACGGAACGCTAAGAGACTGGAGAGTTTTCCATGCTGTACAGTGTCGCGGACCTCAAGAAGAAGGTCGCTTCTGCTCAGTTTCGTCACTTTGTAGCCAGCACCTAGTGTTTCGGTAAGGCATTTAGCTACGATGAAAGGTGAGATAGTTCTGACTGTCTTTTCAGGATCTTGACTGTGTATTACATGGTAGCGGGGGAAAGTTTCTTTGCGCTGGCTGAATAGTTGGAAAGTTTCTTCGGTGCGCCCTCTTTTTGAAAGAGGCCGATCGGAAAGGGGGGGAATGACGTGTTAGCCATGCAGAATTTATTTATTTCGGCAGCTACGCCAGCCGCCCACCACCGAGCCCAACAAGGGGACGCCACGAGTCCGGGAGGAAACGCAGACGCCAGCTGTACGTAGCCACTATAACCTAATATAACATACCCAAGGTTGGATACATACACCAGGATAACCATTGCCGCCTAGTAATTCGGAAGTGAGAAGAAGTGATAAGAAGACAGGAAAGAAGAGACAGCGAGAGGGAAAGCAAAAGATTGAATAGAGGGACAGGAAAAGGCGACTGCCGATTTCCTCCAGGTGGGTCAGTCTGGAGGTGCCGTCTATGTGAAGCAGAGGCCAAAGAGGTGTGTTGCCTCCGCCGGGGGGCCTTAAAGGTCCAGACACCCAGCATCGGCTCAACCTCCAGGATCCCCCTTTCCCCAGACACGGCTAAGCCGCGCACGGCTACACGCGGGAGGGTCCAACCCTCGTGTGCTCGGGTACGTGGTGTCGCAACACACCAAACGCCTGCTTACGTAGACGCCCCTGCGGGGAATTTGATGTTTGGATGATGCATGTTCTTGCGTGCATTGCTGCTGTAATGCGCTCTTCAATCTCTTTCGGCGAAATTATAGAGTTGCAGGATTCTGCTAGCTTGTTCTGAAAGGCATCCCAGTCAGTGCGTCGCGTATGAGAACTTGGAAGTCTTGTAAACCATCTCAGTTGTACATAAGTAGGTAGGTGGTCACTGCCATACGTTTCAGCATCTGTGCACCAGGCAGCAGAAGACGAAAGGCATGGTGAAGCGATAGCTAAATCGAGACTGCTGCTGTACTGTGTTCCACGTAGAAATGTTGCTGAGCCGTTGTTCAGGATGGTGAGATCATTGCTAGTGTGAAGTTAAGAAGTTGTCTTCCTCGAATATTTGTGATCCTACTACCCCAAAGATGGTGGTGCGCGTTGAAATCGCCTACAATAATATGAGGCCATTGGCAAGAGTCAAGAACAAGTTTTAGGTGTCCAAAGTCATATCTTCCCCTGGAGAAATATAGCCACCGATGATCGAGATTATCCGGCGCTTTAGCTTCTGTGTTATAGAGACGTACTCGTTGCTGTTATGCACAGGAACTTGGTTTAGCGAATACGTCAGGTCTGATCGCACACATAGTAAAACTTTGCTAGTATTTCCACTTGTCCCAGACGCGAATTGTTCGTATCCAGAGAGTCTCAATGGCGATGTCATATTCGTCTCGATTATAACGATAACTGGAAACCGATGCTTGAGCAATCTCTGTTTAACATCTCCCAGGCGACTCTGTAGACCTCGTGCGTTCCACTGGAACAATACGAAACCGCTTGTTTTTTCCTGTAGTGACAACCTTGAAGTTGATGATGCCATGGCGTTTGCTAGCTTTTATACAGCAGCAAGCACTGGTTCTTGTGCCTCGAGAATTTGCACCGCAGCCTTGGCAACAGGCGTCTGAACTCCGATGAGCAGCATTCGCAAGGAACGAATCATCTGTGCAAGCATTGCCTTGATTTGCCCATCCGACGATGAAGGTTCATGTTCACGCTGGCGTTCCGGCTGCACTTCTGTACTCCGAGATAGCAGGGAAGGCCATAAGTAGTGTCCTTGGTGTTCAGAAGAGTAGACGTGGTTAAAGGTGGCTCTGCCGTTTGAGGACAAGCAGAAGTGCGCGACTTTTCCTGGAGTACAGGTTATCCTGTTGTCGATGGTGATCTCCTTCTGCGATTACGTGAGCGCCTCTGGCGGCGGTGGACCTTGGTAGCCGCTTCTCTGTGTGTAGATCGATCTCGTACCATTTTCCTTAGCACGGACATTTCAGTGTGTAATTTTGGACCGTCCTTCGACGTTGCCTCGTGCGGCCCATTGCAGTTGGGGCACTTCAAGTCCGAGTCAGCACACGTCAACTCATCGTGATCACCACCACAGCGCGGACATGTCATCTTGTTCAAGCTCGCAGCACTTACATGCCCAATTTTCTGGCATTTACGGCACTGCAAGGGCCTAGGGATGCATGGACGGATAGGATGTCGCACATAACCCACTTTTACATGTATTGGTAAGGTCTCTCCCTCAAAAATGAGTTTTATGCACCTCGACCGTCCCAAACGGTGTATATCTGTGATAGGGACAGTCGAGGAGATTAGCGTTGGGAGATCGTCATTATCAATATCTCTACCGAGATCGTAGATAACACCGGCGGTGGTGCTGGCTCTATGTACGATGAGTGAGCGGACAAGTATATTTCCTAGCTCAGTTACAGCTTTTAAAGTGTCGAGGATGGTTCGTGTAGTCACATCAACAGTAAGCATGTTTCTTCTGGGATTAATTCGGACCTCTCTGATTTGCCCTGGAGCCAGCCTCTCGAGATAGGCAGTGAGAGTTTGCCTATTGAGGGAATTGAGGTTGCCTGCAGCATCGACGGGGATATAGGTGATTGTGTACGCTTGCTGTGTGGGCGGCTTATTGTAGTTAAGCTCACTCACGCTCGATGTCCTACGAAGTTTCCTCTTCAACCGACGACTTGTGACCTCGGTATATCCGCCGTCAGAATCCATGTCGTCGACGTCTGAGCAGCTCGATGACCTTGGCAGAGTCGCGTTTGGGTGGTCGGGCGCAGCAGACCGACTTGCAGCTTGGAGGCCAGCCCCCAACCTTGGCGGCAGAGGAGGCGGAACGTCCGTCATTGCTTTTAATATCGTACCCGCCACGGAGGTGTCGGTACGCACAAATTTAAATGAAAAACCAGAGCAAAGCAGGATTAGCAGCTGATCAAGAACTCGTCTTCTGGACGAATCAATGTCTACGTCTGACACGTCACCTCAAGGGATCAGAACAAGCTTCGGGACTTCTTTCTTTTTCCTGTAAAACATGCATGTGCTGATTGTCGCCATCTGTTCCAAAAGAAATTGTTTCCGTATTACGGAGGATTTAAAAAAAATTATCTACACGGCATAAGCTCCTATCAACAGCATAAAATCACAAAAAGCAGAGCTACGTCCACCAACTATACAGGCTCCTGACGCCATAATGATCCATCAGGTAACAAGTTCCTCCAACATGGCCAAGTACACGGCATGAAAATGAAAACATAAGTATTTATAACATGTAAATGTCACCTCTGCACGGAGTTTAGGCATGAGCAAAAGCGTGGTTTACTCAGTGAGGTAACATCAATCGAAAATGTACCGCGTGAGTAGTCGGGGCCACTACGTCCGAATGACTCCATTTTGAATCATCAAGATTCACCAAGTTCTACGGTACCAACAAATACTTTTGGCCGAATAAATTTACTACAAAGAGATAGCACAATACCTGGTAGTCAAAGTCGAAAAGTTCGAGACAAAAATAAAATAGTTGTCTTGCCTCTGCACGGTAAAAAGAAGAGGTGATCTCAGCGAATCACGGGAACAGTACAAACTATTATTTTATGTTTTCGCTCACAGGTGGCAGCACTTCCTTGACTCTACTAGGTTGCCAGCATATGTAGAGCAGAGGCTAAATATGAGTTTCAGCATAAGACCAACCTTTCTTTTTTACTTGGTATCGCAGAGGTCTCGCACCCATGTCACTCAATTCTATTCAACCAAGTATCGGCTTTGGCATTACGGCAGTGTCCAAGTCAAACAAAGCTTACCCTGGCAGCACTGACAAGTTTCAACATATCACTGCATTCTTTCAAGTCGACACGGAATTTGTGGTACACTATACCATAGACACTATTGCAGGAAACCAAGCAATGCTACCCTCTAGTGCCGGGCCATACCTGCGCCACATACACAGAAACGTCAAGTTGCATCCCAACAGTCTGTTACGCCATGGTCGCCCAGCCCACCTGTCAAACACACCTGAAGACACTGCAAACTATGAGGCAGAAATTAAGTGCGTTGCCGCTTAGCAACGCGGCGATCTCCACGAGGACCATTTGCCTGTGCGCAGTTCACGATCAACGACAGTACCACTTATGCCAGAATAAAATGTTTCTTATTCATCTTCTTGTCTCAGACGCTCTTGTCTTGCTATATATCTTTCATATACATCTAGTGGCATGTCTTCCACGTGTTCATTGAAAAGTTCATCTTCTTGCATATACCTCTCTATTATATCCATCTCAATCTCTTCCTCAATTTCTTCTTCGTCGTCTATTGGTTCAAGTTCTTCATTATATAGCGGTAATAATATGGCGCGAAAATTTAAGATTCGCGTCCTCTTGTGGCAAAGTCGAGGCATCTTCTTCGCAAGCCACCATTTCTGTATCCTCTTCTGACTGCATATACACAAATGTAGCTGTACTCATCGACGATCCAACTCTCAGAGTGTCTAAAATATACTATATATCTTTTCCTGAGTGGTACTTACGACAGCTGCTGCAACGTAAAAATATACCACCATCCTCGGAGCTCCTTCCTTGTTATGCCGTTGTCGCTGGCCGCAGAGTATGCCTTTCTTTTACCCAGGGCTGCCCATTGACCTGGAAAATTGATGATTCCATCTGGAATCACTGGGCCTTAAGAGGTTAATCAACTTCGCCTTAACAACAGCAAAGTTCAATCAATCAATCAATCAATCAATCAATCAAAAAGTGAGCTTTATTTAAACAAGTCAAGTAATCTGTACAAAAAAAAGTAGGTGTGTGCCGCTCTTCAATGAACAACTTTGACGCCAACTTGGGTAACTAGGTATGTGCCATAGGAAATGTGTCACTATACAACGCCGAATAATATTCCGATTGTACGAGGCATAGCGGAATAACCCCCGTCAGAAGGATTCCTCAAGGACAGCAACCAAACGCATGAGCAGGCTACGCCGCAAGTTGCACTGGGTATGTGTAGCTTTTCAATGAACGCCTTTCATGCTAACGCTTTATCGATCTGCACCACTCGGTGTCCGACAACGACGCAACATTTCTCAGCGTTCGCAGGAACCGCTGTGGCATGCTTCTTGTCCCGGAGGACGCGTGCGGAGTTTTCGGCACCGCCAGTAGGTGACGCAGCGTGTCTACAAAGTGACGCCTCCGCGCACCATCCATTTGGGAGGCTACATGCAGGCTTTGCGGCAGCGGCGCTAGTGGGCACCGAGCGTCCTTAGCGGAACGGGAAAGAAGAGTTCCACGATATATCATCGTTTCCATGGTGGCAGTACGCTATGCAGCTACATTGATTCAATGCTAAACGCAGTATGGTCGACTGTGAGCGTGATATGGGCTCTACCAATTTTACAGCGAAGCTACTAAGGGCTACTTTCAGCAGGATCGCGTCCGTTTGTTAACACAAAACTATCATCATCCAGATTGGCTACAGCGTCATCGTCTTCTTCCACAGCTAGCTCGTTCGCACCCCTCGGCGCTACCGCGCGAACGCGCTCGTGCCAGTGCTCCCGCATTCACCGTCATCATTAATGAATTATTTAGAAACAAAAAGACGTAGCAAATTTTACAGCGAAGCTGTTAAGGGCTAGTTCCCCCAGGATCGTGTCCGTGTGTAGACACGAAACTCCCCATACGGGGACCGATCCCGAAGATAGTGCGTTATCGGGCTGACCCATGGCGGAGTTAAAGCAGGCGTTAAGGACTCCCCATTCGTGCGCCGATCCCGAAGGTACTCAATACCGGGTCGACCCGTGGCGGAGGGTAAGTTTACCGCTAAGAGGCCCACATACACAGCTTCACGGCTCATCCTTCTTCACAGAGTGGAAGGGCAGTTAGTTATTTTGTTTTAAACGGATAAAAACACAGTTCAAATGGCGCACTAATAAATCATTTTCCCTAAATTGAGACACCAAATTCACTTATAGGCTGTCTACATGTAAGACCTTCATATTGCAGGAGTGAAAATTATCAACAGAAGTTATGTTTCCCCTGCATTTTCTGAGGGGCATGTGCAGAGCAGCAGAATCATTCGGAGGAGTCCTCACTGTGACCATTGTCTCTCGCTATAAAGCACATCTTTTTTGTTTTGTTTTAAGCGCCAGAACTTCTTTGGCCTTTGAGACTTCAGTGAGAATTCTTATCCCTGACATATCTGAGAAAAACGACTATTCGACAATTTACAATAGCGACTTCTCGAAGTGAGCAGCAATATAATAGCAAAAGCTATTTCATTCGCATTCAGAACTTCCGATAATAGTTCAGACATATGTATTACTAATATTAGTGTTGTCGCCATAACTACAGAATTCTTCAAGTGCGTCCTGCCAGACCATCAGTGGCGTCTTCGTAGTTTTACCCTGTGCAAGGCAAACAGTTCGATGTTTCTTACTGCGTCTCGTTTGTCGCACAAATTTCCACTTTGTCATGAAGAAGTCCAGTTCTAAATGTCCTGGTGAAATCGAACTGAGGGGGGTTTTTCGTCTTCTTTCTGTGTTCTCTGGTGACAGCTCACTCATAGCAACCACTCCAGCACCAAGCCAGTTTATAAACGCGTCTCATGTTTAGAAAGAATACGTTAAAGGGAACCTTAAAAGATTTCCCTACAAACGTGCTGAGTACTTCTGATCATTAATTGACGCGTCTAAGTGCTTCAGAAGCGTGCAATTTATTATAAGGTTTTAAACATTTACTTCGCTGCAAATCGCAAAACGCCATTCGGCTTTTCAGCCGCCCCTGATCAGGCAACGTGAAGTGACCATATGTCGCCAGCAGGGCGAGCTAACCTATTGACTACCCAGGGCCCGTCATCGATAATTCTTCCAACTTTAAGGTAAACAAATGTTCTTGGTAGTACTTGGGTGTTAGTTAATTTGTTTCTATAAAAAGAAACTCATGGAAAGAGAATGCACAAGGGCAATTTATCACTACACTCAAGACTTCTGGCACATAGCAAGTGTCGTCTGCTTGCGTTACAACGCGTTGCATGTTGATGAGAAATGTGGGGTAAGTGTTGGGCTCGATCTGTCTTTTCGCGAGCACCATGGGTCGCACTTGTTTCGTTATGTGCTGCAAACGTAGCGACTGGGAATATGGCAATCTGCGACGTCGTGTCCGTTTGCAAGGCAGCAGACTAACGGAGTGGCTGCAATGCATCGGTCAATTGGTGTCCGATCTGCGCCAGGATTTGCCCTTTTCTGGTAGTCACTTTATCCCGCCGAATCGCTACCACAGGAGTGTTTCGCCTGTCCGGTATTCGGGTAAACGGAAGCGAAAATGGGCTTTGCCACGGCGGTTCATGGCATGAGCGGAGGCGCAAACCTAAGCGGTCTGCACGTTGCAGCCACCTGGTGGCACAGAGCTCAACCAAACACGGATCTAATATAGCAGTAGGGAAGTGTATTCTGTTTTGCTACTGGTGTAAATTTCTGGCAGGAGTGTAATTGTGCAGACGTTGTTGTTCTAAATGTTTAAATTTTCAAATATCTTGCGCTTGGTTAGTACAATATTAATTTTTTCTTTAGTTGTTTAAGCTCTGCGCCACCAGGTGGCTTAACGGAGCAGACCAATCAGGCCCACTCAGGTAGCTGTACGCTATAGCTCCATCATCACAGCAGCAGTAATATGGAGGGGCTGTAGTTTACGCCTCCACCCATCTGTCAAGACGTCCAGTTTGCATGTGGTTACCGGAAAACCGGTTACACGCGGTTCTGCGAGAGAATACTTACTAATGTTCCTGTATATGCTCCCGCCGGGAGCAGAGTTGCGCATACCTTTTCCGGCGCCGCTCGCCCCGCTATTCGCCGTGCGCTATCACGTGGTGCAAATGACGTCAAACGTTCAACGGCGTCGCTGCTATACCGCTGCGAAGCCAACGTTTCGGCAGTTCGGCTTGTTTACACTAAGCTGTGCTGAAATGCGTACGCCTGACATGAGAAGTTGTTCACTTGTGCAATTTTTGGTGCATATGAGTGGCGTGACACAAACGCGGCCCCAAGAATGGACGACACGTGTGTGTCGCTCTGCACATATACGCTAAGAATGTTAACTTATCAACTCGCCCTATTCGATGTGTTGCTTGTACGATGGTTCCGACTACGCGGCTCTCGAACAGTATGTTCAAAACAAAGCAAATACTAGCAGATACTCGTACAATTTGCCCCCTTCACCCTGGCTTTTCTTTACTCTGTTCTTGTTTTAATTTTTTGTCGGCGTTCTGCTTTTTCATATGAGGTCGGTTGATGTACTGGTGTTCATTGTTTTGTCGTGAGCGAAAACATCCTGAGCTCCCGCTGATCAGACAGCTGTGATAGCTTCAGCATTTACCGCCTGCTATATGTTGCTTGCTCGACCAGCCTTATTCGACGTGAGGAATGTGCAATTATGTGTGTACGTCTAATAATCGCTGTGTTAAAGTAAATTAACCTGAGTAGTATGAAGAGATAAAGAAAAATTTGTTGTCATATTTCTATCTGCAAAGTGTGAAGAATTACTTTGCAAGTTTCCCATCTTATGTGATTTTTGCAATAAAAATAACCTGTTGTTACTCTTAATAACTTGTTGCCTTTCCAGTGGCTTTGAATTCTGCCCCCCAAGGCTCCACCATCCACTGCTCATCCATTCCGTTGTACGAAATGAATTTGGTCTAGAATATCGTGCATCTTCAATATATTTCCACTTTCAGATTTAAGGCTAAGAAGCAGCTCTTAGGTTTGCAGTATGAATCGTAAAAGTAAGCTTTGCATAAGACGTGCCCAAGTGAACATTTGAAATGCGTTTAAATCTACGTGCGTGTACCGCATATATCGAAAACGTGCAGCAACTGTGAACAACAATTAGTAATGAATAACGGTCAGGATTAACGGTCATGGACATAAATGCAGGCACGATAGTTCTTTTGACGAAGATCATTATTTTTCTGATTTCGGCAGCCAAAATGTGCTCACGTAACTGTCCACCACACGTGCGTTAAGTTTTCTTTAAACACCCTTTAAAATATTTCTTGTCTTCCGGCCTCCGCGAGAAAACTTCATATAAATGGTGAGAAACATTGCAACGCTTTTTGTTGCAAAGTAATGCGCGTTTGCACGCGAACTTCCGAGCTGTTCGAGCCATGGGCGTGGTCGGGATCTTATTTTGAAGAGCGTCCTACTCCCTCATATGTACGTTCGTGAGTGTGTTTGTATATGTGCGTGTATATATGTACATACAAACTAAATATTTCGGGGGTGTGCACCCCTCTGGCTACGCCAATCGTTTTAGCGTAGCCTCCATTAAAAAGTGTCATATTTCTCTGCGCTTGCGAACAATTGTCGCATGTAGCTTGCGAGCAGCAAACAAAACAGCAAATGGAACACCACGCGGCATCTGCCTCCTGCGCGCGCAAGTAGTTGCTTCACTGCAGAGCCGGAACACAACGGCGGTTGCTCCTCGGAACACAACGCTGCTTGCTCCTTCCGGGAGAATATACATGTCCAGGCACACTAACGCTCACAACACACGATGCTTCAATAGCTCTCCCTTGGGATCAACTGCCAGGCGACTGGCGGAGAGGTCGAGACTGGAGAGGTTTCGTGTGCTGGCTCCAAGACAAACGGAAGTAGATGACACGTAGTCTCATCATGACGCAGAGCCAGTGAAGGCGGAGCTTAGCTTGTGTCACCGGCGCACGAATTTCATGAGAAAAAGCATGGTTATGGAGGAGGATAACTCGTAATTGTCCGTAGCTCTCTTAAGTAGAGAAAATTCACACAAATTGGTGTGAAAATAATTTACTGTACCTCTATCCTACGCGTACGCGAAATTTGTCCGCACCCTTTCGGTGACCCTTCAGGGGAAGCGAAGTGGAGGTGGGAGAGCTGCAGAGAGAGGGTAAATCTTGATAGAGTGATGCTAACTGTAGAGCATTCATCACATAATAAAACGGAGTAACAATACTTGAGCTTTACAGCAAGGAAACACGCTTGCATTGCAATAAAGAAACATTTTACTTATTTTTAACAGTACCGCCACAGTTAACGCCACAATCCTGTGT
Organism: Dermacentor andersoni; assembly: GCF_023375885.2. NCBI lineage: Eukaryota > Metazoa > Arthropoda > Arachnida > Ixodida > Ixodidae > Dermacentor > Dermacentor andersoni. Next base: position 185,387,971 of record NC_092816.1, read on the forward strand.
CATTCAAAACAGCAGTGTTTCTAACATATTTGTGTGAAATTTTTGCTTTTTCGCATCAGTTCCTGCGGAGCCTGTGTGACATAAGTGTACAGTGTGTTCAAGAGCTGAAGACATTGGCTAAGAAGGTATGTCGAGCACGGAATAAAATTGTAAACGTATTAATCGGTCCTGACGAAGCCGAGAGCTTTGAGGAGGACACCGTTACACCTATTGATTCTTATCTAGCTTTAATTTTGTGCCCAGAAATGTTTTCAAGTACTAATGTCGGCAGTCACCTCTTTTTAAATGTCAAGAAGTTTCAAAATCAGCGTTAACATCTCAGTTCATGTTAACGGAGAGCTTTTAAACAGAGGTTATTGTTTTTACAGGTTTCTCATAAAACAGGAATATTCGAAAGCCTATAATGTCGTCTAGGATTTCGTTTGTGAGGCAGCACCTCATGTAGTAAACGCACTGCACATGGGGAACTTTTATCGCGTAATGCAATTTGTAACCTCTTGTAAAGCAGACGAAGTTTTGACAAATCACTAGCGACCATAACAATATCTCTAATGCTGAGTGCAGTTCTACAGTAACAGCCTAAGTATTGCTGCCGATACATTTGCCTACTATGTTCAATGAAATATACATTATATGAGATTGTATTTGCATTAATTTTTATGAGTAAATACTGTCTACCTGGTTCAATTTTACAGCTTTTATGTCTCACGTAGGAGCGTAATTTACTTCATAACAAATATGTTACGTGCACCTGGATGGTGCACCAGATATTTTGCAAAGAAATGTTCGTTCTGAGCTCTGCTGTCAGCAGTGTATAAAGATATGCTCGCCAAATAATAAACTCGTTTTCAAAGACACGGTATTACACAATAAACACATAGCGTCACGTAGCAGGCAATGTCCCAGTTTTCACGTCATCTGCCGCTCCCTATTCGAGGAAATGTAAACATTAACAGCTTCCTCCTCTCGCACTGTAATATATGGATGCCACGCAGGATACAACACAAGATTCCGCTCTTCAGAGCACCAAATAATAGTGCTTCGAGTTGCTGACATGTGTGGGAAGGCATTAAAACCTGTTATTCCGCACATAAATTACCAGGATAAGTTTTAATAACGCGGATGGGAGCATCACAGCGACAAATGAACTTTGGGAACCGACCGCATTGCCGTGGGTGACAACGTAGAAGGAATTGTACAGGGTTGCTCCTTACAGCTTCCTTTGAAGACACCTCTCTCAGACATGATGTCTTGTACGCTTTTTACTATTTCCTCGAGTCGCTAGCCGAACAGATAATCGTGAATGCTACGCGCGACTGCAGCTGAGGTCACTGAGCTATCGTCTCACTGCAAGAGAGAAAAAAGGAACCAGCAACAAGTGATGCTCATTGAAAAAAAAATAAAAAATAAAATAAATATATCAGTAAAACAAAAAGGGGAGCGAGAATAAGGAAAGAAACAACACCAAGGAGCTCAATGAAACATAACCACGTGCTGTTGCTTCTAGCTTGAAATTTAGCAATGCGAATAAGTTTTAAAGCTCTGTGAGACGTTTATGCCTATTCGTTGCAATGTCTAAAACACATAGATGAGATATGATTATCTGTATTCTCTGTCTAGCGCAGGACGGTAGTTTGACTATAGGATAGAGAGTTTAAGTTCATCAAAGTTTGTCAACATCAAGTTCGTCGACGTCTAGAAGGTAATCGGACGTAGTGTAGTAAAAGTAATAGGCAAAGTTAGTATTTTCGCCGACAATGCAGGCCTCCATTTGCTTACATGTCTCTAGCATAGCAACATATTCTGAAAGGCGTAATTTCTCGAGATGAGTGACAGTTAGCCAAGGACACGTGTACAATTTCTTCATAGAGAATCCATATTAAACCCCACAGTCCATGAACAAAATATTATATTGGCCTAGCTGCTCGGAATTGTGAGGAACCTCTACTGTCTCGTTTAAAGAAAATTTTGAGCTAGGGTATATTCAAATGAAGCGAAGTAGTAATCGTCGAATTTCATGAGGGAAATAGCGCTGTCACGGAAGATCACCTCGTTCGGCGGAAGTGCGAAGAATCTAGACAATAATAGCCGTACAGATGCATACATTCTCTTTAAAAAGGGAATCACTTATTTGTTTCGAATACACAGAGAAATGAATTTCATCTGTTGAATTATAAATTACAATGAAAGTTATGCCGGCACACAGGATGTACAACAACTTAATATTACTACAGTTTTTTCCACTTATGAAAAAAGATAGCAATACTCGGAGAAATTTGGGGATGAGGGTACGGCATGGGGATGACGTTTCACGCATTTCTGCTCTGCCATACTTTGCTGATGAGTGTGCGGAACTCTTCGACACGCGAATACGCCGGAAACTTCACAAATGCATTCTCACTATCCGCAGTGCTTAAGGGGAAGGTACTTTCAGCTTCACATTAACACTTGCGTGCGATGGAGACTCATAAAACAAAGGTGTTTTATGCTGCCTTAGAACGTTTTTTTTTTTGCATGCATGAATAGTTCGAAAACAGATAATTTCTGTCATTGGAAATAACCTGCTGAACGACCTCGGCAGATTCCATGAAGCACTCATATACAGGGTGCTTACAGGCGTTTTTTCGCCAGCCAGTTTCGGTTTCAAGGAGCCTTCCAAGGGGAATTAATTGTTCGGTAGCTCGCACATGAACAACGCTATCCCAAATTTGATCGTGGGGATACGTAGTGTCGAGCACGGGCCTCATAGTACTCATTTGCTGTAGCCATCTTTTGTTGATAATTAGACAATTAATTACCGAAACCTCACTAATTAAGCACGTAATTGCGGATATCTAGAGGCTGCCAATCTGTACACTCGAATGGTAAACATAACCTTACCGTGATCTATATATTTCTAATTTTAGAAGTGTGCTTCAGCTGAAAAAAAACACCCTGTACATTGCTGACTATGGATATGGAAAAAAAGTTTTTACACATTGGCTTGTGCAGAAGAGCGCTTTTCGCAATGAGTCGCCAGTATTATGTCTAATGAATCTCTGGCAAACAAATTCAGAGTTAGGATTTGAATTGACAAAAGTAGCTGCATGAGCAATTCAGTTTCGTATGATTAAAGATAGCCTGAGGCTTATTGCACACGCAAATAATTACAATTGCGCACCGTTTTTGCAGCGATATAAGAATTTGGCTAAAGCAACTATTTTATTTCACAACGCCAAGAAGTAAATTATGAGAAATCAGGCATACAAGTAGGGTGGTTTTGTTGATACCAGCGATACTTTAAAAAAATGTCAAAAGATACTATTCAAAAGCCAATCGTCAAATCGGGACAGGGAGCTGCGATCCGCATAGAGGGCAACTATGCACAGCACGCTGAAGAAGCTTAGCTTTCGAAACAGGAAACGGTCTCGGAATGGACTGCTCATCGAAACGACGCACATTCTGCGGTATCGCTGCTGCTACCTGCGCCAGATTGCGGAATCACTACGTCAAAGTAGGCAATTTTTTACAGCGACGACACGTGGGTCAACGCCAGCGACACGAATATTCAATCGTGCGTTGGCGAAACCGTCGATACCCTGCATAAGGGGCGTCGATCCGACCTGTCGACGGGCCTCCAGGACTCCAGTGGGAAAGGCAGCAGACTTACTGTGATCACCTGAGAAAATGAAAAGAGCTTTCTTGAAGGTGCCGGGGAAGTGTTTCGCACAAGGAAAGGCTCAGGCGATTATCATAAGGGAGGTAAATGGAGAGCAATAGGATAAGTGGTTCACTGAGAAATTGCTGCCTCTTGCGCCACCTTATGCACTTTATGTGTGAAGCAGGAAAAGATGCCGCGAATAAGAAGCCTCAAAAAGGAAAGACGGGAATGGCTTTCGCAAAGGCTGTTGCTTACGGCCAGGACATGGTAAAGGCTGAGGTCATGAAGGTCATCGAAAACACTAACTCGGGTCGAGACCGATACCGAGTGGACTGTATCGCTGCTGCATGATGCCACCTCTTCGTGCGCTCGCCACTCTATCACCGCTCACCACTTTATCGTCAGTGTTTGTTGGCTTCTTATGATATGACTAATAAAAAATCGGGCCCCTCGGTTAACCCCCTTCTCGTTTATTACATAACGAGGGTCTCGAATCCGGCTACATTGATGCCTTCAGGTAGCATATGTGGGTTTATTGACCAGTTGCCTTCACCCAAAAAGATCACGTTCTCGTGACGCCTGCGGCAAAAAGGACGTTCCATGTCCGCCGCCAAGGTCTGTGAGTGGTGGCGCTGGCTAACACTCCCAGGGTTCTACTAGGACACATAAATACCCAGGAAAGTGGATGGGGAAACAGCGCCACGGTAGCTCAATTGGTAGAGCATCTCACGCGAACTGCGAAGGTTGTGGGTTCTGTTCCCACCTGCGGCAAGTTGTTTTTTAATCCACTTTAATTTCCATTACTTTCTCGTTTCTTTATTCCATTTATTAAGCACACGTAATTTCCCCTATGTTGTCCTTGGTGTCAGTGTTTGTTGCCATCTTATGATATGACTAATAAAAAATCGGGCCCCTCGGTTAACCCCCTTCTCGTCTATATTACGTGGGCATTCTTTAAGTGTGCAGAACATTCGAGACTATGCTTGTCCAGTGAGGCGCTCCGTTCTTAAGGTCTTTGCAATCGGTTAGGCAGCTGTAGCTCTTATTTCTTATTTTATTAGTGGCACGAGCATTGAGCGACACTCTTATTTCTTGTGCAGCACTTCGAATTCACCTTCTGAAGCGGCCGGGGACGAAATTCAAAACAAATCAGAAAAAAAATAGAAAAAAATAGTGCAGGACAAAAGTCATGAGTTTTGTTATAGGTTTGATAGGTTTAGTTATTAGTTGAGTTACTTAGGTGTTCGGAACAATTAGAACCAATCAGAAATCTGATTACCGCACACCAAAGCACAGAATCGTATATTTTAGAGACCCACTATGTGAATAGGACTGCGGCAAAATTCTCCTAAATCCTGACGCAGAGGGGGGAAGTAATGGCGTCACTAATGACTCACTCATAAAAGTTGGCGTCATATTTATCCGGCTTATTTAAGGAAAACAGTTACCTGGCATAGAGTGCACATTTACCTAGCAGAGAAGATGCGACGTCACTCCCTCTTCTCTCACTTTTCCTATCGCAGCACTCACCTGCTCACTCGCTCGCACGCAAGAGCTGCGCGCGCGTGGTCGTTACATCAGGCCCCGCACACTCTCAAGTTCAACAAATGGCCACAGAGGGCGAAAAATCAATCGAGGCGTGTTTCAGCGTAAGCGCGCAAGTGGAGCTACTGTAATTTGGTCGCATACTTTAATTTGTGCTTTTTCTGCTAGGGGCGCTGAACATGCTGAATTTTTTAATTTACAAAAACCATTGACATAAACAATCGAGGTGTCTAAGGATGTTTTTTTACCTCAGACAAATAGGCAGTTGATTTTTTTTTTTAAATTTGATTGTTGAAGCTGCTTTTTAGTCATAGCGTCAAGGTTTTTGTACTTGATTAACCACCGACAGCCGACAGCCTATTGGTATCGATGTGTTTCCTGGCCGTTGGCGTTCGAATACTACGGCGGTAAAACATTTTCGAAAGCATGCTGGTTTCGTCTGCGAGTCATTACATAGATGTTCTGTAAAGAGGTCTACCCTTGGCAAAAAATAGTGAGTCATTTTATTTAGGCGTTGATTATCATAATGAATGCGGCGGAGGTTGAGGGAGTACGCTTGAAGGTGCGTTTTTATGCCGTTGATCTCCATAACGCCGTAAGTACGCAAACCAATGTCACAGAACACCCAATGCATAATTGTGTGTTCTCCGTCATCGCTTGTTTGCTGTACGCCTACTAATTCTTCATTTCTTCTTCAAGTGTTGTAACCTCCTTTTGTCCTTGTTCTCTTGTGCTTCACTTACAGTATGTCGTTCCGTCAGCTGTAATGCGCATTTGCAAAACCAATACGTTTGATAAGACGCAGTGGTTATCATAATTTCACTACACATGTATTAAGCTGGCACATATGGTTCAGATACAGATACCTGTATGCGGACTTGCACGACGTTGATGCGGAGATTAGGATAATTATGACACCCGTAAGGAAGAGACAGCTGACGGCCGTAAGCTGTTGCGTTGTTTCCGCCAAACTACCCGGCCTGGTAGTGCTGTAAAGATGCTGTGTAAAAGTGACACGCGGTGACAGGGAAATTATACTTAGCAGCCGACCGTACGTTTTGTAGCTTAGGTCTTCTTTCTAGTACGTTTGTGCTACCCTTATTATTGAGCCATTTCTTGACTATGTTCTTGACTATGTAACCGCGTTTGTGTGGATGCGTAGGCGTGTGCTTTTTGTTGTACTTGTAAAATGCAAATAAAATATTTTCAGGCTTACTCAATCTTTGGTGTCGTGTGCGTTTATTCCAGTCGAGGCCATCGTGCCACCTGGAAACCTGCATTCTGTCAGTAGCCCTACACGAAATGCAACAGCTGGAGCACGACGGCAGAACTCGGGGTAACGGCGGCGTAATAAACGAAAAACCGCTCGGGATGCCATTAAAAGTCAGTTCAGAGTTTGCCTTAACTCGATATGACTCAGCGCTACATGTATTGTGCTGCGCCGCGATCGTGCTCCCGCCAGTTTGGTTGCTGTGTGGCAAACGTAGCGCCTACATAGGCGCTACGTTTGCCACACAGCAACCAAACTGGCGGGAGCACGATCGAGACGCAGAAGCCAGAAACCCAGTAAAGACACAGAACACCTGGTAAAGCGGCCATACTGTGCAAAACCCCGTTTCCGTTTCCTGTTGTACAGCGCCACCTGTGGTCGCATACTTTAGTTCACGACGCCACCGCTACGCTTATTTCCGTAGCACTGAGGAAGGTACAGTTTCCCTTCTCTAAGTTTGTATAGGTGTTCTGTGGTTACATGCTCTCACGTCAGCACGGGAGAGGGCAGGTAAGGTGCACTTCATGAGCGGCTCCCTAGGGGGCTAAGCCCTGCCAGGTGGCGCGCCCTGCACTTCCTCCTCTCCCTCCCCCGCACCTCGCCCGCATATCGTGCAAGGTGAAAGACGCTCGCTAACTTAACCTACAGCATACCAACGCCGAGGTGCGATTGCCACTAAGAGACACCGAAGTCAAAGATTAGGGTCGCCTACCATTTTTATTTATTTATGTGTTCTTTTTTGCTGTACCTTGGTAGAAGTCGAAAAAACTTGCTTGTTGACTCAACCAGTTGCGATGAAGGAGGTTGTATGTGCACGACATCTTGTCAGCTTTGTCAAACATTTACGTGGACATTAGTTCTGTTCAGGAACGGTATGTGAAGAAGCTAAAATACCTTGAAGCTGCATTTCTACATTTGGGGGTGGTTTTCTTGTGCTACATATATTGAGTTGGCTGTTTCCTGCTGATATAATAAATATTTATTACATAAAGAACTACAAAAGCTTTAGCGCTAATCTGCAATGACCGAAGTTGACGGTTCTCAAACAGCATCTTGTCCAATAAGTAGGCATACTGCAGACCGCATGTACATAATACGGAAAATTTTCTCAAAGGAGCCTGTGTATTTTATGTGTATCTTTCTCAAAAACAAAATGAAAACCTGTCTTATCAGGCATTCTACATCTCTGTATATGTTAGGCAACTGCCGTATTTTCTTTTGTCTGTTTTCATTTGCGCTGTGACATGGCGATGGTTGCTGAATCAACCTCCCTGTGAAATAAGGATGCATTCCAAAAACATGAGGCTGTCCGTTTCATAGTGGCACTGTGATGCTGCTGGAACAGCGTTCTTTTCTGTCTCTTTGTTTTTCGTTCCCCAAAATTTTTCTGCTGTGCCTATTTTATTAATTAGGAAAGAACAGCGCCAACTAAGCTGATTACGAGGGGGAGAACGACACAGGACAAACGCCAACTTCAGGACATGCGCCAAGTTGGCGCTTGTCCTGTGTCGTTCTCCTTCTAGTGATCGTCTTACTTGGCGCGGCTCCTTCCTAATTCAATTATGCACCACCTAGCCCAAATGAATGCTGTGCTGAACTGCGTGATTAAGCGGCCGAAATGGCGCAGCGGCGGCATCATGTTATTTGCATCAAAACTGCTACTTATAATTATCTATATTACCGACTGAGATAAACATCCCCACGGATATGTAGTCGTCTCTGCAGTCATAGGTCATAAAATTTGTTATGGAATAATTTTATAGAAGCAATATTGAGTTGCAGAAATATTTTGTTACCTTGTTCTTCCCGTAAAAGTCTACGTATTGCCGGCAGGCGGGAATTCCGAAACGCTTACAACTCCACCGTAAACTAAATAATTGTGGCAAGTAAATGAAACTCAGCGTAATGTTAGAGAGAATGCTTTATTTAAAGAGATAGATTGAGATCTACAAGGCATTCGCGAAAAAGTTGACTTTACCACGTAGCGCACTAACTCTACTGACGCACCACCCCACGAAGAAATCCCGAGAGGTGAGTCATATACAGTTTTATTGTAAAACGATATATTACCCATAAAACACCAATGTCTGCATGTGAGATGTCGGGCAAACTTATTCTTTTCTATGTGAAATGATGCATTTATGAAGCGCTCAGATTAGACCAATTTCTGACAGGTAGAAATCCAAAACCCGCCGGCGTTTTGAAGAGCCGGATATTGGACTTAAGATGCTGTGTAATTTTAACTGATTTCGGCAAATCACTTCCGTTTGTCGCTCAAAAAATTGTCTCTCGTCGCGGTACGCGGGATATTCAAGTAGTATGTGCTCCACTGTCTCTAAGCTGCCCCGATTGTCGCAGTAGGGATTATTGGTACGCCCTACGCGGTACAGGTAATTGCCACGTTCAGTTGAAGACGAAAGTGCAATGTCTCTAAGTGTCGAGGGAATGCCAGGTTCACTTGCCCGTTTCATATTTATTTTCATTTTTTTACTCCCACTCTCCTCTGGAATCATATAATCCTATTCCCATCCATATACAGAGTAGCATGTCAGCGGTTCTATATGCGCCGGCAAAAGTCCCTGTTCTTTTAATCAAGAGTCCCCCCTCTCCCCCAATAAAAACACAACAAACCTTACAAGAAAATGGCAACTTTAGACGCTTTTAGTGGCTTCCGTGATTAGCATTCCTAGGTCTCTCACACCCGGTAAGCACGAGACAGAGCGAAACCAAACAAGAGTACTACTTAAACATTGCCGTGCGGTGAATTTGGCCTCGGGCAGTGGCGAAATATTGACGTAAAAAAATTGGCAGCTCGACCTAACCGGATCTGAACTTAGGTCCGGTGCGACTCGCGCGATCTCACGGTACGGGCGTTCAAATGATTACGCCACGGCTGACTTTTTTTTTTTCTCTATTTCCAGACATTCGGCCAATACATCGATACACACTGCTACCGCCATCCGACAATATCCACTTTCCCTCCGCTGCTGTTTGTGCTTGCGGTTGAGATTACAAAGCTTTCATTTTGGCAAGAGCATCCATCAATAACTAAAATAGAGAGTGAGAGTCATACTGACGGTATGGTTGTACAGTTTAGTGACCGCTATACTGTATGCATTAGCCATGCTGTTGGCACAATGGTCGGTTGCTGCATGTTTATTAACAAAAGTTTGGGTACCGTTGAAGAAATAGTTTTAAGTAATACTTGTTGGGGGGCTAGTTGGTGCATGTTTCCAGAAGAGGGTTATGTGTTTTTTCGGCGCTATAACCCTCTTCTGGAAAATAGTTTCAAGTTGTCAGAGTGGACGTTTCGTGCTGTGCAATTTTGTATACTGCAACATGAAATTACGATCTCATCTAACTCATCTATGGACGATGCTGACAAGATCAAGCACGTCACGAAAGGCATCGAGGACCATGCCTTCCAGATGCTCGTCACGAAGAGTCCGCGGACGATTGCCGAAGTGATACAGCTTTGTCAGCAGTACGACGAGCTGCGCAAGCAGCGTGCATCAACACGCGCTGCTCAGCAGGACACCACGGATCTATCTCCGTTGGATTTCGGCCGCGACGTTGCCGGCATCTCTGCTATAATGCCGGAGATAAAGCAGTTCATCCGTCAGGAAGTGGCACGCCAACTCTCTCTGGCGAACAGCACACCCGAGCCGTTGACAACGTTGGCTCCTTCGCTTCGCCACGTCATTCAGTCCCAAGTGGCCGCGGCGCTGCCATCTGCCCCTCCTCCGCAGCCTGTAGCTGGACCGCTAACGTACGCTGACGCTTTCGCCCGGCCTTACGCTCCTCCGGCTCCTGATGCCTACCGGGCCACTGGCACCTTCCATGTGCCGCCGCTACCTTCACGCCCGATGGTCGTCCCTTACTCGGCCGCTGGAGCCCCTGTCGTCAACCCGTGGCGTACATCTGACAACCAGCCAATATGCTATTTCTGCCATTTTCCGGGTCACGTAGCATGATTCTGCCGCCGTCGCACCCCCCGTTTACCTGACAGTGGGGGCGCCTCAAGCCACAGGCCTGCTCGACTTCCGCGTCAGGACCCATCTAGCCTTCCTCCGGACTTGTCTTACAGTCACCTCCCTTTCGGTGCACGCCGGTCACCTTCCCCATGTCGCCGATCCATTTCCCCGATGGTTCACCGACCCAGCCCAGCCCGAGAGGAAAACTAATAGTCGCAGTTCCAGAGGCAAGAACTGCGTTTACGTCGAACATTTCAAGGCCTCATTTGAACCCGGCGAACGAAATTGAACTGTCCGTAGACGGCGTCACCATACACGCACTTATCGACAGCGGAGCCGCCGTTTCTATTATTAGTGAGAAGCTTTGCCGCAATTTGAACAAAGTGACCATTCCCCTTACTCTCTTTCTCTGCGTACGGCAACCTCGCATCGCATTCAGCCTTCAGCGTCGTGCACAGCCCGGGTTCTCATTCAAAGCGTTATGTATGTTATAGAATTTGTCGTCCTATCTCGTTCCTCACACGACGTTATTCTTGGATGGAATTTCCTATCTGTCAATCAAGCTCTTATCGACTGCGCTCGTGCCGAACTTACGTTATCAGTGCCGTGCTTCGACCCTGACGACCGTTCTTCTCCTAAAGTTGTTGCCGCCTCTGACATCGATATCGAATCTTTCTCCGCCGCTCTGGTTCCTGTGTCACGTAACTCTGCTGCGAACTCATCTGTTCTGTTTACACCGTCGGCCACTTGTGCGCGCCACCGGAACTTTCTGCTTCCGTTTGCTGTCGTCACTTTTTGCGACAGTTCTGGTGCCCTTTACGTGTGCAATCCGTCCGCCTGACCATCATCCCTACTCCGCGGCGAGTGCCTGGGTACCGCTGAAGCTTTCGATAGCGTTCTCCCGGCCACCATGTTTGGTGATACGGCATCACTTCCGATTTGTTCCGTCACTAACTCCGCCGCGACTGATGCCCCTGTAGACGTCTTCGCTCGTGCCGTCGACGCAGAACTCACACCTGCGCAGCACACAGAAATCATCAAGCTCCTCCAACGTTTTCGTTCCTCATTTGACATTGGCCAACCATCCTTGGGCTGAGCGTCCGCAGTCGTTCACCGTATCGACACCGGCCAACAAACACCATTGCGCCAGCGTCCGTATCGTGTGTCAGGTGCTGAAGGCCGTATCATCGACCAGCCCATTGACGACATGCTGGAGCGTGGCATCATCCAGCCCTCTAACAGTCCCTGGGCATATCCGGTTGTCCTCGTTAAAAAAAAAGATGGCTCCATTCGGTTCTGCGTCAACTATCGGCGCCTTAACCAAATAACGCGCGAAGATGTCTATCCTCTGCCGCGCATCGACGATGCCTTGGACTGTCTGCAGGGAGCGGAATTCTTTTCCTCGCTGGATTTACGCTCCGGGTACTGGCAAGTGCCAATGGCAGAGGCCGATAGTCAAAAGACAGCCTTCATAACGCCTGATGGGCTATATGAATTTACTGTCATGCCGTTCGGCCTCTGCAATGCGCCTGCCACTTTCGAGCGAATGATGGACACCATTCTTCGAGGGCTCAAGTGGAAAACGTGCCTCTGTTATTTAGAAGACATTGTAATTTTTTCCACCGACTTTGCGTCGCACCTCAACCGCCTCGAGCAAGTACTTGCGTGCATCTCCACTGCAGGACTGCAACTAAATTTGAAGAAATGCCACTTCGGCGCTCGTACGCTTACTATTCTCGGCCATGTAGTTTCAAAAGACGGTATCCTTCCGGACCCCACAAAACTTAGCGCCGTATCCGCGTTCCCTAAACCTACCACCATGAAAGAGCTTCGCAGCGTCATCAGCCTGTGCTCATATTTCCGACGCTTCGTCCGTCACTTTGCCTCTATCATTGCCCCCTTGACGCAGCTTCTCACCGGCAGTTCTGACCTATCCGCCTGGTCCTCGGCTTGTGACGACGCATTCCAAGAACTGCGACGCGTTCTCACCGCGCCTCCAGTACTGCGACACTTCGATCCCTCTGCTCCCACTGAGATCCATACGGACGCTAGTGTTGTAGGGCTCGGCGCTGTTCTTGCACAACGCAAGGATGGCTTCGAAGAGCACGTCGTCGCGTATGCCAGCCGCACTCTTACCAAAGCCGAGGTGAACTACATGGTTACTGAGAAGGAATGTCTGGCCATTATTTGGGCTATCGGCAAATTTTGTCCTTAAGTGTACGGGCGTCCATTTGACATCGTGACCGACCATCATGCCCTATGCTGGTTATCTTCACTAAAAGATCCAACTGGTCGGTTTGCCCGTTGGGTATTGCGCCCACAAGAATACGACATCCGCGTTGTTTATCGCTCAGGCCGAAAGCATTCAGACGCAGACGCTCTATCCCGGTCACCCCTGCCCTCTGGTCCTATCCACTCGTCTATTTCTACCTGCGGTGCCTTCGCCCTCAACATTTCCGACATGCCATCAGAGCAGCGCGAAGACCCATGGATCTCTTCGCTTATTGACCTCCTGTCCAGCCAGTCGCCAGCACCGATCTCTCGGACGCTTCGTCGCCAAGCCACGCACTTCATCATTCGGGATAACCTGCTGTACCGCTGCAACTACAATTCCAGCGGCCGTAAGTGGTTGCTTGCTATACTCCGACACCTCCGCTCCGACATCTGCGCCACGTTCCACGACGACCCACAATGCGGCCACGCTGGTGTATTAAAGACATACTATCGCCTCCAGCTTCGGTACTACTGGCGCGGTATGTACCGTTTCGTTCGCCCGCATGTCCGGTCATGCCGCATATGCCAACGACGCAAGACGCCACCTCAACATGCCACCGGCCCCTTACAACCTTTACCATGGCCCGCGCGCGCGTTCGACCGCGTTGGCATTGACCTATACGGTCCGCTTCCCAACACTCCAAGCGGCAACCGCTGGGTTATTGTTGCTATCGACCACCTCACGCGGTACGCTGAAACTTCAGACCTAGCATCTGCCACAGCAAAAGACGTCGCCAGTTTTATCCTCCAAAACCTGATTTTACGCCATGGAGCACCTCGATAATTACTGAGCGACCGCGGTCGCGTTTTCCTCTCTGACGTCCTTTCAGCATTGCTAAAGGAGTGTCGCATCATTCACCGCACTAGCACCGCACATCATCCTCAAACTAATGGGATGACAGAACGTTTCAACCGCACCCTTGGTGACATGATGGCCATGTATGCTTCATCTGACCACTCGAATTGGGATCGAATTCTACCTTTCGTCACCTACGCTTACAATACCGCAACGCAAAGCACCACTGGGTTTTCCCCTTTCTTTCTCCTTTACGGACACGAACCTTCATGCACTATGCACACGATTCTACCCTACCGGCCAGATGCTTCGGAGTGGACGACTGTTTCTAGAGCGGCTGCTTACGCCGAAGAATGTCGCCAGCTCGCTCGTTCGTTCACATCCCAGGACCAGTGGCGCGAAAAGCTTCGCCACGATTCATCCACTACGGCTACGAGCTTTGCGCCTGGCTCACTGGTCTGGTAGTGGGTGCCCTCTACTCGTCCAGGCCTTTCCTCCAAGCTGCTCTCCAAGTACCGCGGTCCTTATTGGGTACTGAAACAAACATCCGTGGTCCACTACCTCATAGAGCGAATGGAAACGCCTTCCGACCAGCGTCGTCGGGGCCAGGAAATTGTCCACGTCTCCCGGTCCAAGCATTGCTATGACCCCCCTGTGTTCTCCTGTCCTTAAGTCGCCAGGATGGCTGCTCTTTCGGTGGGGAGTGATTGTACTGAAGGCACTGGGCAGTGGGCATGGTACTGGTGTGCTGGTGCAAGAGAAGAAGATGACGAGAAGTGCTTGCTTCCCCGTTACGACATAGCGCCGACCTGTTTAAGCCTAGCGCTACAACCTATAACTAGTGACCCTTCTGCTAGGCGAACACCCCCGTTGCATAATGAAGATATTTGCGCGGAGAATACAAGCGTAGAGCGCGGAGAATACAAGCGCGGAGAATACAATACAGTCTAGCCCGGTTATAACGAGGTGCTTTAGTAGAACCGCATCGGACCTGTGGGATAAGAGGGACGTCTATCTTTACTAACATCCATGTGGCTCACAGCATTCTTGAAACTTTTGAAGCAGATTTTAGGAAAGTCGCTATGTTACTAGTGGATCTAGAAAAAGCATTCGACAGAGCATGTCATAATCTCCTGTTTTCAATTTTTGGTAATGTCGGAGTTGGATCAAACATAACAGAGGGATTCAAAATGGCATACAATAATTGTACAACTAACCTCATTATCAACCATTAGATAACTGAAATGACTAAAGTACTAAAGTGCGTTCCTCTGTTCGTCAGGGGTGGCCCCTGTCACCTCTTTTGTTCGAAATATATCTAGTGGCTCACTGTAAAAAAATTTTTCGATAGTCCGGCTGTGCGTGGTTTCAGCCTAGAAAGGTGTGAAGTTCGTTTGTTAGCTTACGCTGATGATGCCGTTTTCTGCGCTGATAAGGAGAGTGTTCGAGCTGCTATGGCAATAATGCATGAATTTTGTGACATGATGGAACACAATATAAACCGAAATTAGTGTGTCGGTTTGTGGCATGAGCGGTGACAAACCACACCGCTTGTTTTTGAAGGTATGCAGTGGCCGCTCAAACCTGGGATTTATCTTGGTGTATCGTTAGGCACATATCGAGACACCAAAGATTAATGGAATGGAAGAGTGCAGGAATTAAAAGCTCAAACTGATAAATGGGCCGGGCGTGACCTCTCCATTTTCGCACGTGCGGCTATCTGCAGTCTTCTTGGTAAGCAAACTGTGCTATCTCATGCAAGTCCTCAGCTGTTCTCGACTCAATTTTAAGAAATTCTACAGTGCATTCGCTGTGTTTGTGTGGGAGTCAGAATATAAAAGAACAAGCAGGAACAACTTGTGGCGCAAGTTGGGTCAGTGGGGCTTGTCATTACCGAAATTATACTTAAGGAACTGGTATCTAGATTTTTGTTCTTGCGAGACATGACAAATCCTTTCTTGCGAATAGTTATTCAAGTCCCATTGAGCAATGTCTTACCTAAACTTTGTTGTCTCGATGAGGGAGCGTGGGTGTGACGCAACGAGTAAATTTCCATGTGAGGTGGTCGGGGCATTTAGATTTTTAAACTACCACTTTTCCACAGAATATTTAGCCACAGTGGCACGCAAGTGGACGAGCTCATATTTAATAGACGTTATGTTCCCAGAGTCATTATATCGATTAATGTACCGAGAAGGTGAGAATATGTGCTAAAACGTGTGAAACGAAGGATGGTATCAGGAGGAGTGAAAACATTCTTTTTTGAAAAAACACGGCTAGAAGAAGAAGGGGACTATTTACCGTGGGGGGCTAACTGTTTGAGTTGCAAGAAAGAAGCCAGAACCTATAGAACACGTTTTTCTACACTATTGGAGTGCGGTCTTCTATTGGTATATTATGCAAAGAGATATTAAAAAACAACTACCATAACACGGTATTTGTTACTTAGCCACAGGGCAAGACAGTAAACCTTATTACATGTTCTTTCGTCTCAGCCTTCACAGCATCTGGAGAAACCGCACGGCTGTAAGGAATTATGATATAAATGTGAAAACTGCAAACTCCTACTTTGCTGAAACTTTGAGTAAACTATGTGAAGTGTTTCAGAAATTAGAGTACGATGATGATTACGCCATGGCTGTCAGCGAACGCGGGCTAACACAACGTGGAGGAGCTCACATTCCCGATTGGTTGAAATCTGGTCAGCTTTCGCAGTGCTGTAACCAACTTGTGAGATGGACTATGGCGCAAGTCCGGATCGAAATGCGCCAAGCGTCTAAAGGTACAGGCTTGCCCACGTGAAAGGTTGTTCTATGCCGATTGTAGAAGCATGCGTCCGTGTCATTCGGCGTTCGAGCCCTGATCGATTACCAGCTCCGTAAAAGAAAAGTGACTGGAACTCTGGAAGAAAGCTTCCTATTAAATATGCATTCTCCTCAGCAGCTTCGAGCAGCCAGCGCCAGAGAGACTGGTAGGCAAACGCCTTCAATTCCTTTATGTACAGGGCAGCCTCTGGCTATGCCGAAAAAAAAAGTTCAGTTCTCCATGGCATATAATTGAATCTTTAATGCGTGCACGTCACTTTGAGGTGGCGACGTTTCGTGGTTTTGTGATGCCTCCCAACAGAAAGGCGAAATAGGCGTGGACCGCAATCTTTTGACTTATAGCGGTAAACTGATGGCCAAAAAAGGTGTCGAATCAGAAATGAATATTTTTCTTGTATTCAGGCTAGTGTATCCCCAAAGATACAGGCTGTTCCTTATTTCAGGAAATCATTGATTGCGCTCAGCCAAGACTTTGGGCGAAATGGGTAAGTCCCGTTCTGCTTACCTTTGTTGTTGGCCAGTTTTAACGTTGTGTTAGTTGTCAGAAACCCCCTCTCTTTCATGAATTGTAGCCTTTCAGACGAGTCTCCACTTGCTTAAGGACACAGTAGAATGGGCCTTATGTCCTGGTTTTATGCCATGACTGTAAACAGCAAAACTTGCAGAACTTAACTCGTAGAGCTTATGCTTCTACGCCTACAAATTACATTCCCTGAAAGTCTCATCTCACTGAAACAAGAAATATCAGTACGACATCGCATGACATCAAGAAGAGTTAATAATTAGAATAATTATAACAACAACAATAAAAATAGTAATAATAATAATAACATAATTACCGCAATAGCATATCATTGAGTTAGAGTGAACATTTATTTAATATACGGAAACTGAGTAGAACTTTAATCAAGTCTGAGCTCAGCGCCCCAAAGAGGTAAAGAACGTCTGCCTATATCTTTAAATATAAATTGAATTGATCCATTTTCTTCAAACAAGAATATTTCACACAAGTCGTTTTAAATACAACAGTGCTCGCGGTACTATATGCAACAATAAAGTGCAAGAAACCGTCTCCGGCTGCTATATTAGGGTGTGTTTAGCATGCAGTGAGAGGTTGCTATTTTAAGCTATGTGTTGCATTATGTGATATGGATGGCGCTCCCTTTCGCTACCGGTTCGCTTGAGCCAGCCGGTACTTCGAGCGACATTTCATCAAGCGCCAGTTCGGAACCCAGTGTAAAGGTCGAGGACCTCATTGTGCGGTAGACCAGGGTTGAAGTACGGTGAAGGACAGTACACCCGAAGAACCCAGTGGAGCGTCTTCTACGATGCGCATATACGTGGACGACGACGGGGGTAAAATCCCGCGACACGCGCCTTTGATCGCCGCACTTCATTTTTCTTTCTTTGTGCGGGAGCTATTTTTTAGCTCCCATGAACACTCCCGGCCCACTAGGTGCTACAAGTGCATTTCCAGGAAGCACAATTGTTGTATAGGCCACGTGACCAGTTTGTCGTTGCCATGCTTTAAGTGACATGCGTGCACAATTCCGTCGTTTCCCGTATTGTTCTCTAGGATACGTGGGAGTTTCCACCGCAGTCTAGGCACGGAGTCCTCGTGCTGTGAAAATATTCCCTTCAGCAATGCTAGTGATGTCTGACGGTCACCTACTATGAGCGCTTCTGAGAAGGAATAAATATTCCTTGTGCCAGCGATTACAGGAGTCTTGTTGCATCTCATGATGAAGTATCCATCTTTTAATCTGCTAAGTGTGAGAGTCAGTCACGGTGGTTCGTATTTCAGGAAATGCCATCAGCCGCCTTCCATGCAAAAAATGGGCGGGTATCCAAACTTCTGGTTCCTCTGGGGCAAGATATGTGTTAATACCTTGTTCATGTGATCATAACCTAGAAATGGCAATACTGGTGCTTTCCTCAAACTTTCTTCACTTGATCGTATCATATGCTCCCAAAAACACATCATCAAAGGAGCCCGGTAAGCAGAGACTCCACACGTAATACAATCAGCTGACAGGTAATGGTAGACGCTCTTCCCCGAACAGTGTGATACACAGCGCGAAGTTCGCAACAACACGCCTAAAAGCACGGAGCATTGCCAGAGTAAATCACCGCGGGAAATTCAAGGCGTGCAACAAAAAGCCACAAAGCCTCTAAGAAACTGTCGGCCGTTGAACGCAAGGCAAGCTCTACGTGAATAGCAGGAACTAAGGCGCAAGGGAACAACAAGATATAGGATTTTTGTGTAGGCACACTTTTCACGTGTACTGATCCAATAAAATCCACACCGACTACGTCAAAGGGTTTCGGCAGATTCACTCGGCCCGCACTTAGTGACGCCATTGGAGGCGTCGCAGGTACTCCTATCTAAATACATATAAAAGGAGAATTCGTTTTTCTCGGCAACCTCGGCACCAAACTTCTCGAGGTTTGTTGCGTTTAAAAGGAGAACTTAGACTCTAGTTACTGTTGTTTCGAATTTTCAATTTACAATGTCAGTTTTTTATTAAAAGTTGGCGAAAATCGCAGATTTTTAGAATTGGAAGTTATCATGTTTAAAACTCTAACTCAGGAAGGAAAATATATGTCACAATGATGTAGGGCTCCCGCACCACGGCTGGACGGCGCGCGCAAAGGTCGGCGCCATGAAAGACGATGAAGCGCATAAGCAGCACGTTTTGTTTCTGGCCCACAATTAAAGAGAAGCGTCTATTTTGCAAGAACCCGTCTTCAATATACGTTATATTTTTCTGGTGGAGGTTCTGGGTACATGCTACCACTCCTAGATCGAACACCGTCTACAAGCCCAGTACGAAGTCCGATTGAGCTGACTCCTGTTCACGTACAGAAAGCCTTCAAAGACAGCCGCTTGAGCACGAGCTTGTACCCAATCGAGTCAGAAGGATGAGTACACCAGTTCCGTCTTCTTCCTCAACCGCACCGACCGAGGTCGTCCTTAACGAGTCTCGAATCCCCACATCCTTCCATGGGGACACTTACGAGGATGTTGAGGACTGGCTCGATCAATTTGAGCGTGTCGCAGAATTCAACGGCTGGAGGGCAGAGCGCAACCTACGCAACGCCTACTTCGCCCTCGTGGACTATGCGCGGACATGGTTTGAGAACCGTGAGGCGGCCTTATCGACATGGGACGAATTCCGACGGCAGCTAATTAGCACATGCGCCAGCCTCGATCGCAAGGAGCGAGCTGAATCTGCAATACAGGCGAGAGTACCGCGGCCGAACGAAAGCGTCGCAATGTTTGTCGAGAACATGTGCCGACTTTTCCGACGCGCGGATCCATCCACGCGGGAAGAAAAGGTGCTCAGGAACTTGATGCGCTGTGTCAAGCAATAGTTATTCCGTGGCCTAATACGCAACCTACGAAAGACCGTTGCAGAGTTTCTCGCGGAAGTCATATCAATGGAAAAGGCACTGCAGCAGCGAACAAGGCAGTACAACCATGACGTGTCGACCCTATCGCGTGACGCTCTCGCTATACCCTTGTACAATCTCGACGCCTTGCGGGAGCTTATTAGGATTGTTGTTAAAGAACAGCTCCAAAAGCTTCAGGTGGCTCCGGCATCGGTACTGCGCCTCGCTCTGTCCGAGGTCGTCCGGGAAGAAATCAAGCAGGCAGTCCAAGTCCCAGAGCGAAGCGAGACACCACAGGTTGACGTACGGCAGCGACAGCCTCGCATGCCGTACGCGGAAGCTGCATGGAGATCATTGTCCCTGATTTTTCACGATGTGAGCTACATCCCGCACTTTCCTAGAGTGCGCTCCGTTTAACAAGCAGCTGGCTACTGCAGACCTCACCACACGCCATTGATAGCTGAAACACAACCAACCTGCAAGAGCGACGTATGGCGCACTGCCGACCCGAGGCTCTTGTGTTTTCATTGCGGTGAAGCCGATCACCGCTACAAGGCGTGTCCTTGTCCTTACCGCCCAGCTGGGCTCCGTAGATTTTGACTGAATGCGCCGTGCCCGCGCAATGGTCAATGCCCCCTGCAGATGGAAGCCTACCTCGTGGAAGCCAGGAACTCGTTTGCCCCACGATTCCGTGACGCCCGGTCACTATCACCCGCCAGAAACAGGTCTTCAAGCCCCAATTTCACGCCGAGCGCGACAAGGCGTCGCTCATCCAGCCCTGCCTCCCGGGATAAGAGTCCAGCGACCTGCGGTGGTGAGGTCGCTGACGTTGCGAACGCTCAAGATCCTCCACTACGATGACCGCGATATGACGTTATTGAGACGCAGAGAAAGCAATGTAGTTCGGTGTCAGAATCGTGCGACGTACGAGTTACCATAGATGACCACGAAGTCACGGCGTTAATCGACACGGGTGCGGACACGTCTGTTATGAGCCAGAATCTCGCGCGTATCATGAACAAAGTTTCGACGCAATGGACCGATACTCAGATTCGTACTGCAGGAGGGCCGTTCATAAATCCAGTGGGCCGGTGCACGACAGGTGTCAACATTCGAGGCTTCGCGTACATCGGCGACTTCGTCATTCTTCCTGAATGTTCGAAGGACCTTATACTCAGCGTGTATTTCCTTCGGGCGAACGGTGCCATCATCGACCTGCATGAGTCTAGAGTCAGCTTCGCTACTACGGAAGCCATAGCGAACAGTATTAACACCGACCGTGACATCGCGCTTCGTGTAGCTAATAATCACGTCACGTTGCCATCCAAGAGCAGCGTGCTTACCCTTGTCCGATGCGACATGGAGGAGGAGGCCGCAAGAATTACTGAGGCAAACACCCCCCTGCTTCTTGAGCGCCATATTTGCATAGCTAGAGGGCTTCTTAATACGCGAAACAAATGTTCAGTCATTTTGCTAGCAGACTTTAGCAACGAGTATCGGCATGAACCGCGAGCAAAGACAATCGCATTTCATCGCAAAATCATTGATGTTACTGCCATTCACATTGGAAATCGTATTGTCTCAGCAATCTGAGGTACCCAGCCGAAAAGAACGGAATCACGTTCACACTGCTTTGCCAGACCATCAGAAAGACCGTCTTCTGAATCTCGTGAATGAATTTGCGGAATGTTTTTCAAAGTCATCTACAGTACGGCGCATGTCCGTGACAAAGCACCGCATTATTGCGGACGAGTCCGCACGTCTTGTTCGTCAGAATTCTTACAGAGTGTTTCCAGTGGAAAGGAAAGCGATCATGCATCAGGTGAATTAGATGCTCCAAAGCGACGTGATCGAGCCGTCCACAAGCCCGTGGGCCTTCCCTGTAGTGTTAGCCAGAAAGAAAGACAACACACTACGCTTCTGTGTAGGTTACAGAAAGTTTGACCGTGTCACCAAGCGTGATGTTTATCCATTGCCACACATCGACGACGCATTGGATCGCCTACAACATGCCAAGTTTTTTTTCTTCGTTGGATCTTAAATCAGGGTATTGGCAAATCGAAGTTGATGAATAGGATCGTGAAAAAAACAGCGTTTGTCAAACATGACGGGCTTTATGAGTTCAAAGTTCTCGCCTTTGGTCTCAGTTCCGCATCTGCCACCTTTCATCGTATAATGGATACCGTGCTTAGTGAACTCAAATGGCAAACCTGCCTAGTATACTTGGACGACGTGGTCGTGTTCTCGAGCACGTTTGAAGAACATCTCGCATGACTCAATAGTGTCCTCGCTGCGATCCGTACTGCCGGCCTCACCATCAAGCCTGAGTAATGGTACTTCGAGTTCCAAGAGCTCAAATTTCTTGGCTATGTCGTTGGTCCTAAAGGCGCCCGACCCGACCCCGACAAGTTAGCTGCTGTCGCCGACTTTTCGCCACCCACAGATAAGAAAACTGTCCAAGGCTTCCTAGGTTTGTGCGCATATTATAGGCGCTTCGTCGAGGGATTCTCGCCAATAGCTGAGCCTCTGACACTGCTTACACGCGACGATGTGCCTTTCATTTGGGCGGACCAGCAGCAGCAGTCGTTCAATGGATTGCGGAAGTATTTGCAAGCGGCCCCAATACTTGCTAATTTCGACGAACACGCTGACACTGAAATTAATACTGACGCCAGCATTGCGGGTCTCGGCGCAGTTCTTGTGCAGTGGCAAGCTGGTGTGGAACGCACCATTGCTTATCCAAGCCGCAGCCTCACGAAGGCTGAGAAAAACTACTCAACCACTGAAAAAAAAAAAATGCTCCGCGGTTTTGTGGGCAATGAGTAAATTGTTACCCTACTTGTACGGTACACTCTCTAAGGCTGTCAGCGATCACCACGCCATGTGCTGGCTTGCCAAACTCAAGGATCCTTCAGGCGGACTAGCCCGTTGGGGCCTGCGCTTACAAGAGTACGGCATTGCAGTTGTCTACCGATCTGCAAGGACGCACAACGATGCTGACTGTTTGTCGCGCGCACCACTCCCTACGACGTCATCAGACCCTGACCATGACTTGCCATTTGTCGGAGTTATCCACGCCATAAAGATGACTGAGCACCAGTGCGCTGACCGTGAGCTGCTGCCACTGATCGAACGCCTTCAAGGAGTTGAAGGTGTTACCCCGTTCGCTTGTGAGCGGCTTATCATCGTACTATTTGCACAACAGCGTCCTTTACAGGAAAAACTCCGGAAGTGGTCCAAATACGTACCTCCTTGTCGTTCCGTCGGCACTGCGCCAAGACATTTTGCAAGCCTGCCATAATGAGCCATGCGCGGGACACGTGGGATTCTCTAAGATTCGCAAGGATACGACAAGTATTACTGGCCCCGGCTTTTTTCTTCTGTGCAATGGTACGTGAAGACCTGCCGCGATTGTCAGCGTCGCAATAAACCAACAGTTAAACCGGCTAGGTTTCTCCACCCTGTCGACCCTCCTCAAGCACTGTTCCAACAAGTAGGAACGGATCTACTTGGGCCATTCCCAGTGACCTCTTCGCGCAACAGATGGATAGTCGTCGCTACCGGCTACTTAACCCGGTACGCCGAAACCGAAACTATTCCGCAAGCAAACTCGTTTGAAGAGGCCAAGGTCTTTGTACGTCACATCATCCTACCACATGGTGCACCGTCTGTTCTCTTCACCGACTGCGCTACAGCATTTACAGCGGAACTTATGCAGGACGTTATCCAGCTGACGCATAACTCTCACCGCAAGAGCACTGCATGTCACTCTCAAACCAATGTATTAACGGAACATCTCTACAGAACTCTGGCTAATATGCTCTTAATGCATGTCGGCGCAGAGCACAAGACTTGGGACGACATTTTACCCTATTTGACGTTCGCGTATAACACTGCTGTACAGGAGACTACGCAGTTTACGCCGTTCGAACTTGTATACGGGCGTCACATCACGTGAACACTTGACGCCGTGCTACCTCTGGCTGGTAATAGCCCGACCAGCGTACACGTGGAAGAATTCGTACAAAGAGCCGAAGAAGCATGCCAGCTTGCTCGGCATCGTATCCGGTGCCAACAGCATACCGACACCCTTCGATGCAACCAGGGTCGACGCGACGTCGATTACAATGCCGGCGCCTGCGTGTGGATCTGGACGCCCTTCAGTCACTGTGAGCTCTCGGAAAAGCTGTTCGCCGGTATTTTGGTCCATACAAGGTTACACACCGCCTCAGTGACGTAACCTAGGAAGTTGACCTCTGCAGTTCTGACCCCGGTTCGCTCCGTCGTCGTCCTCGCGCTGAAGTTGATGTGTGCATGAGACCATACAATCCGCCTACGTGAACGCCGACATGCACCTGCGGAGCTACATTTCTTGTTGCTAAAAGAACTTTTTGACGCGACCGAGGCGGTCACTTTTCGCATGGGAGGCACTTGACGCAATGATGGGGGGCTCCCGCATTACGGGACGGCACGCACAAAGGTCGACGCCATGAAAGACAATGAAGCGCATAAGCTGCACGTTCTGCTTCTGGCCCTCCATTAAAGAGAAGCGTCTATTTTGCAAGACTCCGTCTTCAATCTGCGTTACAATATAAACGGGCAAAATTGACATGTTACACATGAATGTAAAGAAATTTGATAATATCGAAATACACCTTTTGCAGGAATCTTGTACACAACGCAACGAATTCCCGTAAGATTTAAATTGACACATCGAATTTGTCCGGTTCGAATGATCTAATGGATTCTGTTTACAGAGCCGCAATATCTGTTCTTTATGCAGCGCTATTAATTTGTGAAGTTCACGTTTCTATTTTCTTCCGAACTTGAGTTTTTTTGAAAACTTGTTTAACAAAATTGAGGCCCTAACTCGAAAATCCGCTTCCTACAGTCACTAGAATTTACGTTCCTCTCTCATATGCAACAAATTGCATTAAAATTGGTCCAGGAGTTATCTAAGAAAAGCGTTTCTGGGTTTTACATGTATTTGAATAAGCCGCGTCGTAGTTGGGCCCGAGCTAAAGCTTCCTCTTAAGCGTGCCCGCCAAGTACATCGCCCGATCACTCTCTTCACACGTTGCTTCACTTTCGTTTATCCAGAAGCGCTCTCGAAGTTCTGCGATCGCGCTGCAATTGCAGGGCGAAAAAAACCTACGGCACAAGGACTTCGCCTTGAGTTGAGTGGCGCGGTGATCACCGGAAAGCAGTCTCGGGTGCTTGATATCAGGGACTTATCTGCATTACGCATTCAATTCTTGGGCAAGCTCTGTCTGAATCTCGTTATGCCAATCAAGTCACATTTGCAAAATTCCCTGAGAGAATCTTGACATCCATCAGAAATGGAGCTGCAAGGCCTAGAGAGCACAACAAAAGAGCAAAGGTTTACAAAATGAACCGGTTCGTTGACTGGGATGCTTGCAGACACTCAATAAGCGGATCGACGATCAAAATAACTTTTTTTGCTCCTGCTGTTCTTTGCGTCTTGCCATCTTAGTGCAGTTAGGTGCCGAGTTCCGCAACTTCATTCCAGCCTCTGCGAATATTTCTGCAGCGTGGTTGTAAAGTCCACAGGTGTCCTGGGCAGTAGGAACGCTGCTGACCATATTATCGAATTAAAAATAACTCGCCAGCTTCTCCGCGGTTGGAATGCGCTTCCCAGGTACGTGCTGGAAGGGATACTGCAATGTCGCAATCATTAAAAAGGGGCTTGCCGTAGTGCCAATATGCATGCGGATAATGCGCTAATTGCCAACCTGATGCATGTCATATATTGATCTTTGTGTTTCTTCAAACGAAGGGAAACCAGAGGAGTCTCTTTCGCCCTCGCGCACCTTGATTCCAATTTGCAAGAAGGCCTTCTGGACGTCTGCCGCGACTCCAAACTATAGTGCTCGCAAAAGCGCAGCAACGCTTTCAACATATCGTTGCTGAGGCTGGGATATTTTTCCACACAGCCGTTCAGCCATGTCATTCCAATGCCATGGGACCGAGCATCGAAGCTGACTCGGAGTTCAGTCTGGTGCACGATTTCTTGATTACTTCACTATAGACCATATAGCACTTCATGGTGGCCGCGTCCTCGCTGACGGAAATTGGTTCCGCATGACCACGCTCATGATATTGCCTGACTGCTGCATCACAGCTAAGCGTTTGTTCTGCGATAGTCGATAAAAGAGGCATCCTAGCAGTGTGATAGCTACGGACGATTATCATGCAGGTCTGCATGCCGGTCTTTCTAAGGCAAACTTCATATCTGCTATCACGCAGATCCATGGCTTCGTTGACAACTTTCACAACTTGCTAGTCCTGGAAGGATGGTTCAGTAGCATCCGCGATCCGAAAGCTTTAGATCTGGGAAACCTTCTGCAGTCCTACGGATACGCCGTCGTCGTCTATGCAGCAATTAGTCTGAAGTGCACGAACATTTGCTTGTGTGCGTGGGTGAAGGGGCTCACCACTGTTTAATGGTCCTTGTAACTTCCAGACCAGTACAATTTCAATTGAAGGGAGGTCTTTGTGTTTATCAACCCAGATGACATCCTTTCCGAGCATTTTCCCAGCTGGTCTCGCCAGTTATTAAGCCAATGCCTTCTTCTTGGTGAACGTTCGACAAGCACAAGGCTTCAGCCAGTCGTGAGGTGCGATTCGGGGGGTCTATGATGAATTCGTGCTGTTTTGGCACTTCAAACAGGGCTTCACAGATGTATCCTATTTCTATTGTTTCGATCTCGTGATGAGCACTGTCGAACTGACTTTGTAAGGCTACTTCCACTAGTCCTTGACGAGTAATTCGACTCCCACCGTTGTTCCCAAAAAGTTGACGGTAAGGTTAATGCCTCTTAACACCTTGAGGCTAATTTTTCTTGAGATCTCCCTAATGAAAACGCGCTATCCGTTGTCCGGATACCCCTCATGTAGCATGGGCTCTTGGAGCCCTTTACGCAAGCTCTGAACGTTTACAGATATATGCTGTCTATGTTAGTTCGCTTATTTTCGTCTGACGCCGCATACATGGAAGTACTGCCCGTTGCCTGTTCTGATGGCGTCATTACGTGAACGCGTTTAGCGCGCATGAATAAACACACCGTAGAAGCGTGTCTTTTTTGACAAAGCGAGTCGATCACCCTACGCCGATAGTCCCCTTCTCGGTGTCCCTCGGTTGTACGTACACCTGAAGCAGCAGCCAGCCGACGATGAAAGTTATTACAGCCGCAAAATTTCAACGCTAGACCCAGTATAATCATATGCGTTCCGGCCTATGCGTCGCATCCTGGGAAAGAGGCGGCCGACAACTTAGCCCGAGGTTTCGTCAACCGCGCAGTGGGCGAGCCGGTCCTGCGGTCGGCCAGAGAGACCGTGACCACCTACCACGAGATAACATTATATTACAGAAACAACAGAAGGACGCTCCCGCCGCCCGACAAAAGCATCAACAAGTGACCTGGCGGAAGCTACAAACTAACACCTTCCCAACGCCTATCTATACTTCAAGACCTACCCAAGAGTCTACACCCCCGAATGTAAGCTCTGCGGGGTCACAAAGGAAGATTTAAAGCACATTTTATTCGAGTGCGACAAGCTAAAACCGAAAAGAGAATGGCAACTCTCCAACGAGCAAAACTGGGAGGATGCGGTGCCCAGCTCGGACCCGGCGGTTCAACTGCAGGCCGTCAGCTAGGCTTTGGAAGTCGCCGACAGACAGATCCTCACGACCATAACAGATGGCACTAGAGGAACTGATCCGACGGCCACGTCACGCACCCTGGAAACCCATTAAAGTCAACCAAATCATTTCTGTTGACGAAATAATGTTGTTACCACCACTACCACCACCACCAGCGCAGCTCACACGTGCCCGTTCCTGCGGCGAGCGCCGGTCGCGAGCCGTGAAAAGCGACCGATGTGAGCGGCCCCTTTAGTGACGGGCGCGGGGAATCTGGTGTCGTGCGGACGTGCCCTTCCGCTCAATTTGCACTATCGTCTGCTTGCGTCAGCTCTCGCTCGCGCTTGTTCGCTATGATTGGTTTGGTTTGCGATTGTTTTGTAATCTTATTGCATGCGTGACGCGAATTACGTAGTAATTTGTGGAATCCACGCCCCAGCAGCGATTACACGCGAGCCTTCCACGAGTCATGTATAATAGCTGACGCGCTTGACCTGCAGATAAGATTTCCAACCCATCGACGACTCTGCTACATGTCGCTCTCAAGTTCATTTGCCATCATATATCGGGAAATCACAAAATGTATAGAGCTGCGCTCAAATTTCGCATAAGGGAGTGTCGCAGTCGTTGGCGAATTTTTACAGTGGGCCTGTATACCTGTACCGTCCTACGAAATTTTCAGGTCCTTCTGGTGAGCAAAAAAGTCACCATATCTGGACCGACCCCGGAGGTAGTGCAATGCCGGCCCGACCTGCGGTGGAGATGAAGCAGGCGTTAAGCACTCCCCATACGTGGCACGATCCCGAAGATAGTGCAATGCCGGGCCGACCCCCGACGGATGTAAAACAGACGTTAAGCACGCCCCATTCGCGCGCCGATGCCGAAGATAGTGCAATGCCGGGCCAGCCCGCAGCGGTGGTGAAGCAGGCTTTAGCCACTCTCCATACGTGGGCCGAGCCCGAACATAGCGCAATGCCAGGCCGACCCGACGTGGAGGTGCAGTTTGTCATTAAGGGGCGCACATACACAGCTTCGCTGGTCATTCTCCTTCGCAGGGTGGAGGTACACGCACTGAGATTTTTTTATCTACGTTATCAATCGGTGCTTCGTAATCTTGTGTTGGCGGAAGTCAATACCTTCTGGTGGAAGTCGCACGGCTGTTCCTTCGTGATGGCTTTGTTATTGAGGGCTGCATCTGATGCCGTTGGTTGACTCCATCGGCTGCTGGAAGGCTCCTCGTGACTTCCGTACGAGACACGTCGCTGGTAGGCTGTCTGCTCCCTGCACTCCACCTTGATGCAAAGGTGCTTTACCAGTTACTGAGGTTCTTGTTCCGAGCTCGGCTGGTCATTCGCAATTGACGCCTCGAGCCAGCGCCGTCGGTAGTATTACTCCTTTATCTCTCGTGAAATGGACTTCGTCAACACATCGCAAAGCATTGCGGCTTAGCTCGATCTACTCCGAGACAGCCAGCCTTTTGAGCCCCTGGTGTTTATTTGCATAAAGTCGTATAGGCTTCTCAGCGCACTAACGTTCGCCAATGTAGTGGTGGGGTGGTGAATGTAGTGCGGAGGGTTTCCAAGTGTTTTTGTTGAATGCGCACGCTTCCGAACTTCGTAACTCGTCCTCGTAACTGCTGTCTGTCATCAGTATGCCTGCAAAAGCCTTTGCAGCCGGGCCGTCTAGAAGAAATCGGAGGTTGTGTACCCGAATGACGTTGTTAAGCTGCGGATCTTCGTGTACCGACGGACGAAAGAGGTCGCAAAATGGAAGCCATTTCGTAGGGCCACCGTCGAATCGCGTTCTTAGGAATCGTCGCTCTGGGCACGATGGAAGCTTCTCTCGGGCAACAAAGATTGGGCCTTCACATCGAAGTTTGGAGGGTCAGCTCCTGGATGTGATGTCATAGAAGACCCATTCTTCCCTCAGTCTGGGTCACGCAATACAGCACAGAGTCAATTTCTGCAGCCATCTCGTCATCTCTGCGCGCAATGCTTCCTTGGCTTTGGCAAGCTCGTCGTTGCTTTTGTCAAGGCGTTGAAGAATGCTATGAAGTCCCGTGAGACAGAAGTCGTCGCTAGCTGGAAGATCAACGTCGTTGATGGTCCTAGTGCTATGCCGTTGCCGAGCAGCTTTCGCAGGTCGCAGGCGTATTATGGGCCCCCACGAATGGCGGTCCTTGGTTTTTGCACGCGTGTAAAGTCCGAAGACCTCGTTGTCAGGTAGTCTAGACTTCAATTACGGTAAAGGACAATACTCCCCAAGAGCAGCGCGTCCTACGCTGTCGTTTATTCCAGCAAGGAGACGAAGAACTTCCGTGCCACGCCCCCTCGATTGCCGCACTTCGTTTTCCTTTCCTTTTGCGCGAACTATTTCATTGCCCTCATTAAGGCCCAGTGCAGCGCCTGGAACTTGAAGCACAGCGTCTCAAATAACAGCGTCTGTCTTCGATCTGAGGCGCTGCGCATTGTCTACCAAACGCCAGCTCTGACGAGAGGAGAATGCGAGAATGCTTCCCTGACTACCGTGCCACCGCACGGTTCTACCGTTGGGTATCACACGGCGCCGCCGGTACCGTACCACCGCGCAGTTTTTACCGCTGTGTGATACTGTACTATCTTCAATATAGCTCCATGAAAACGGGTAAGCGGTCAGAAGAAAAGTGCGGTTAGTTCTTTAAGAAACGTAAATGATTTAAAGACAGTGTTCACGTTATGGCCTCCACTGCGCAATCAAAGGACATTTATTTTTGAATACATAAGGATTTCTATTAGCCCCCGTCACAGATTGCTTTCATGATAGAGGCGTGCGCGTCTCTCTTCAACAAGAGCCCAGCGCCGAGAACACAGAACGTACAAGACCATCAGCGGTCAGCGCTCTTGTCGCCTTCACAGATCGCTTTGAAGGTGCGGCCCACGCGGCGGTGCCAGACGCAGTCGGTTTTCTGTTTATGAGGGTTAAGATGGTTCTACGCCCATGACTAAGGCGCTAAAGAGCGGTAATGGCTTATAATGATCAGAACGTCATCAGCGCCCTTGGCGCCGCCCCCCGCAGCAGTTTGCTTGAGTCATCAATGTACGAGCAAGTTGCATAATGCTTTACTTAGACAACTCCCAGAGAAGTTTCTGTGTAAATTCTTTTGGCTGTGTATTTTCGCCGCTTTCGATAAAATGCACACTGCTCTACGAAGCGTTTAAATTTCGGATGCTGTGCGCAATGCATGAAACCGTGCAGCAAACGTGCTTGTCTTTGACACTACATCACCTTATCTGTACATGTCTGAATGTTCACGTACTATATTTTAATTTTGTTTCCAGTGCGACACGTGATACTTCGCACATTAACATCACGTATCGTCACCTTTTTCTATAAATCACTGAACTGAATTTTGGAGTTTTACTAGCCAAAACCACGATTTGACTAAGAGGCACGCTGAAGTCGGGGAAGGAGGAAAATTTTGTCCGCTCGGGGATCTTTAACATAACTTCCAATGCAGAGGACACACGTTTTTTTTTTTTTTTTTGTATTCGCCCCCATCAAGATGCGGCTGCCGCGGCCTCGATTTGACCCCGCGACCTCGTTCTTAGCAGCACAACACCATAGCCGCTAAGCCACCGTGACGCGTGTTTTCTATTGATTACCTGCGCTGCTCTCAATGCATCTGCTCTCGGCATGCCATGTTATGCAATGTGACAAATCTTACACAGGCATGTATTTCTTCTTATTGAGGAATTTTCGTCGGTGGGTTCGCCGTGAGGTTGATTACATTCACTAAATGTAAGCTATCTGCCATGAAATGCTACATGACATGGAGCATACGCGGGTTATGTTGCCACACCATTCTATAAGTAAACTTGCCTATAACTGGTCTTACATTCTTCACAAACATATTTGTCACAATACTGAGAATGGCAGCCCACAAACAAGTGTCATGAACCAAAACACCGACAGCGCATGCTTTTTATCTTAAATTTTCTCACACTTAATTATTACACGCGAAAAACAATAACCGAGTTCAAAGTGTTGCAAGTTAATTGCCGCGTCTGTGCACTACCTCCGTGATCGGCACAGGAATGAGGTTTGAAACATATGCGGTACGGAAAAGTGGTGGTAAAGTCGCTAAAGAAGGAGCTGGCTTTAAATAAATCAGAAACGAAATTGTTCCATGGCCAGATGCAGACGGTCACAGCACAATACCTCGTTTCTATTAAGTCAGCTTACATTTGCTTCAATTCATACTGTCGCTTCAGCTGCACGCGGTGATCATCTCAAAGAACTAGTTAGCGTTGGCGTGATAAGTATGGCCCGCTTGCTGCCCAATCCTCCGTTGTGTGTCTGTACCACAGTATGGAACTCATCCTCATCAACATGTTGCGATCATCTGAAAATGCTATAGGTATTGTTCACACGAGAGACGCGTACGAGCGGTTGCAGCCCAATGTTAAAAGCATTGGTCTGCTGCGCAGTGTCCCGCCGTTTCGTATTCCGCCGCTACTCGCGCTTCTTTTTCTTTAAGTGAACGCGAATCTACTTAGCAAGAACTGGACCACCAACTAACCGACCAGTACAGGTGAAACCATATAATGGTAGGCAAAGAAAGTTTCGCCTATAAAAAGAAGGGGTCTGAGAATGGGATGAAATCCCGCTCGCCCCGGCACAGCAGTCCGAAGCGCAACCATTAGGCGAGTAACAAGCAGTGAAGTGAAAAACAAGCGGTGTCGTCAGATCGAACACAGGAGGAAGTGCAGACTCTTGCACACGAACTGCGACCCACATCCGGCGTCCCTTAACAGCATATATCCCGAGATTTATTCGAATTGTTCTTGCGTGGCCTGGTGGTGAGGTTGCTACTGTGCCTCATATGCTCTGGGAGTGCGGGTCGCTGGGCCCGAAGTTCACCAAGGAAGAGTGGGACACGCTACTGCGAAGTGCCGTATTTTGGGACCAAATCCTGGCCTTCCAGCGCGAACACGATCGGGCCGGCAGGCTAGAACTATCAGTCGCGTCGTGGGATTAGCCGGGTGCGCGTTTTATCGCATTTTGCTGGACCAAATAAAAGTTTATTCACTCGCTCAGCCTCCAGGAAGTACATTGGGAAACGAGAAAATGTCCTATGCCAAAAGAAACTGATGATAAAAATAAAACGGCCTGGGTGAATAAACAAAAATAGATTAAATAAATGAACACAAAGTCGAACGAATATCTTTACAAGGCCCGCAGCATTCCTCCGAAATTAATCTTGTCTGCTCTGTACGTAATTTGATACGCGCCGTTTTCGGAGAGCTAACTTTATGTCGTCTCCCTTAATGCAGGGTGATTTCCCCCAGTGCAACATAACGACGAAGAAATACATCGAGAGTATTGTGGTAAGAAACGCTTTATTATGGTCGTAATACTGGAAGGTTTCCATTTATGTCGACGCTTGAGAAAACTATGGAATTCTTCCGTTTGTATAGCAAACGCCTTTAGGATGTAATGACTGCGTGTACTGGGAGGCCGGTGGTGTGAGACACGAGGGACTATGTGCAGTTTTGCAAACTGATAGTTCGCTCATTATGCATTACATTTTAGAACTCTACGTCCCTGATTCTACGGCTGAACATTGCTCCGGGGAAGCTTCAGCAGTTAGCGATTGGCAAATTCAATGAAGTAGCTCAAGCTACCTTTGTCGCTGTTAACCTCTGTCCTCAAGTACAGGCATTTCATTCTTTTTGTGAAGATGCAGAATTGATCGCGCCTTCTTACGACCAGGTTTGAAATGCTGATATGCATATCAATGGCTCTAACAACCTCCAGTCAATACGGCACAGGTTGTTTGCGAAGCCATTGTACAAAGTATATTCTGCAATTAAGACGCAGCCTGCTAACAAACAAGTAGAACAAAATATCAGCGTAGACGTAAATCAAAACTTGCATTCGCAAACGAACTGTCAATCACTATCAATCAGGTGATAGAGAAATGTGCGGAATATAACCAACCATTATATATAGCTTTCATTGATTATGAGAAAGCGTTTGATTCAGTCGAAACCTCAGCAGTCATGGAGGCATTCCGGAATCAGGGTGTAGACGAGCCGTACGTAAAAATACTGAAAGATATCTATAGCGGCTCCACAGCCACTGTAGTCCTCCATAAAGAAAGCAACAAAATCCCTATAAAGAAAGGCGTCAGGCAGGGAGATACGATCTCTCCAATGCTATTCACAGCATGTTTACAGGAGGTATTCAGAGACCTGGATTGGGAAGAATGGGGATAAGAGTAAATGGAGAATACCTTAGTAACTTGCACTTCGCTGATGATATTGCCTTGCCTAGTAACTCAGGGTACCAACTGCAATGCATGCTCACTGACCTGGAGAGGCAGAGCAGAAGGGTTGGACTAAAACTTAATCTGCAGAAAACTAAAGTAATGTTTAACAGTCTCGGAAGGGAACAGCAGTTTACGATAGGTAGCAAGGCACTGGAAGTGGTAAGGGGATACATCTACTTAGGACAGGTAGTGACTGCTGATCCGGATCACGAGAGTGAAATAATCAGAAGAATAAGAATGGGCTGGGGTGCGTTTGGCAGGCATTCTGAGATCATGAACAACAGGTTGCCATTATCCCTCAAGAGAAAAGTTTATAACAGCTGTGTCTTACCAGTACTCACGTACGGGGCAGAAACCTGGAGGCTTACGAAAAGGGTTCTACTTAAATTGAAGACGACGCAACGAGCTATGGAAAGAAGAATGACAGGTGTAACATTAAGGGATAAGAAAAGAGCAGATTGGGTGAGGGAACAAACGCGCGTTAATGACATCTTAGTTGAAATCAAGAAAAATAAATGGGCATGGGCAGGACATGTAATGAGGAGGGAAGATAACCGATGGTCATTAAGGGTTACGGACTGGATTCCGAGGGAAGGGAAGCGTAGCATTGGGCGACAGAAAGTTAGGTGGGCAGATGAGATTAGGAAGTTTGGAGGGTCAACATGGCCACAATTAGTACATGACCGGGGCAGTTGGAGAAGTATGGGAGAGGCCTTTGCCCTGCAGTGGGCGTAACCAGGCTGATGATGATGATGATGATGTGTAAAGCTGCGTCGGAATTAAGCACGAACAATCCAGCTTGTCGTTCTAACCATAGCGCCGATACATAAGGAGAACGCCCTTGCACAATTGCATGCCGCCAAGCTGCGCGCAATCTTCAAGCTACAGAGGTTAGAGTACGCACAGAGGCTCTTATGACGCCCGCATATATTTTGGTCATAAAGTGCGCTAGGCGGAATCGCGCACAAATAAGCGGGACAATCTACGGTCAGCAGTACACCCCGACGCCAATCAATGCCAGCACGGCGGAAGGCTCGCCATTCTAAGTAAAGATACCTTTAAAAGTGGCTTTAAGAGCTAAATACGGTATAGCAGAAATGGCCACAACCGAATACACGATAAGCACATGAGAATCGGCATTTGAAAGGCCAAAATCAGCAGAAAGAAATGCGGGGAATGCCTGAACAGTTTTAATGCATTGTAATATATCACTGGAAACAGGATCAGACAAGCATCCTCGGTTGCGTAGTGGTAGCATCTATGGCTTTGTATATTTGCGATACTGTGCTGAACTCCGCCTCCTTCCTGATTTTAGAGCGCAGCTCTTAGGCGCCCGTTCCTGCGTTTGGTGTCGGCGCCGCCCCTCGGCGTCCTCTCTCGATGTACCGGAACGAACGAGTACAGCGAAGGATGAAAGAGCGAAAGCGGAGTGCAGCGGTGCATGAAAGACTGCGATAGCGAATATAGCGCGAGAAGGAAAGCGGAGGAGGAGGGTATGGAGAAAGCGTGAGAAAAGCGTAGTGCCGCACAAGACGATCTCTGCGGCGATGACGACCACTACGAGATGGCGCCACAGTAGCGCGCCATCGTCTGTTCACCGATGGCATAGGCCGACCTTGTCGATTGATACCATATATGGAAAAAAGGACTTGATGAGCTGAGGTCCTTCTGCGTCTGCTGCTGTGAATCACGCCAAATTTCACCCACACGCTGCCTCTCACTTTCTCCCGATTAGTGATGCACTCCCGCCAGTCTTCGGTCCGTTTGCACTGTGTCGAACGAAGCAAGTTGTTCGCGCCAACCAATATATATCGTGAAATGAAAACACCTATAGAGCTGCGCTCAAAATGTTATGGAGTATCGTAACAAGTGGTGAATTTTTTCTCGTGTGTTTTCATTCTTGTTTTGTTTTAGAGGCAGCCTCTGTGACGTTGGGGAAACAATTTTGAAAGAAAATCTTTAAGGACGTAGAAAAGGAATATAAAATATTTGGGAACTTGTTTCCAACCCAGGTACCCAGCGCAGTACTCGGAGGTCTTCTGATTACTCGGAGGTCAACTCTCGACTTACTCGAGTACTCGGAGGTCAACTTCTGATTCTATGTGTTTTCGTAATGTTAACCGACGGCTATCAACTGTTCAGGATTCCTCCGCATAACTTTTGTCGATTTCGGCGCTGTTTATAACCAACTCCTGTACTCTTCCCACGTTATACACCAGACCTTCATCTAACAAGCGTTGAACAGAAAAAGCCGCATCCCGGTTCGGCAGAGAAACGAGCTCCAGCCGCTCCACACCAACTGCTGTCGGAGTGGGCTACTTCACGTTTACTTTGCATAACGTCTTCGCAGAACCCAATTTACAGAGTACTTACTATATCAAGCAGACGAAACAGCGTCAAACTAGCAAGGCATATACCATCCGGAAACATCTGAAAATGCTTTTAAACATATTGTCAGGTACGAGTTTGTGCCGCTGTGAGAAAAAGGACGTTGGGAGTTGAAGAGGAGGTTGAAGTGTCTTGACGATCGGTAGATGGTGCTACCCTCACTACGGAGCTACAAACCTGGTAACTGCATATATTGTAAATATGTATATTTTCTCCCCGAAACATTTTGGTGGAGGTGCGGGGTACTCTCGCCACAAGCCGGCTATGGATCTTCGCAGTGGGCGTCACATCGGTTCGACTGTTATGGCTACTGACGCTGCCTCCACCGCTCACACACCAGTGGAAGTAGTGCTAACCCAGCAACGTCACCCAGGAATCTTCATCGGCATTGGCAAGGTCGACGTCGAAGACTGGCGGACATCGTATGAACGCGTCGGTAAGCTCAAGTGGGATGCCCCACTTTTGCTGGCCAACGTGATATTTCACTTGAGAGGAACCGCAAATGTATGGTTCCAGGCGCATGAAGCTGACATTAGAAGCTGGGACTCCTGCAAGGAAAATCTACGCGATCTTTTCGGAAGACCTGCGGGACGTGAAATACAGGCCAAGCAAGACATTAAGCCCAGACTTTAACCGAATCGCACGTCGCGTATATTCAACACGTTATGTCTCTCTGCCTTTAAACGGACGCGGACACGCGGGAGGCCGATAAGGTTGGACACATCCTGAAAGGCATCGCGGACGAAGCGTTCAACCTCCTGCTTTGTAGGAACTGCTCAACGGTTGAGTCCATCATTAAGGAATGCCGCAATGTTGAGCAAGCGAAGAGCAATCGCATCGTACAACACTTGGACCGACTTCCGAACACGTCTGCCACTTCCTCCTGCAAGGACCCTCCGGCGTCACATAACGGCCCTCCGACGTCACATCTGCCTACAACGGCAAGCTTGACACAGGTTATCCGTCGCGAACTTGAGGCTATGGCTCCAAGTTCTCACTGCCCCCATACGCATGACAACATGACCATCTCGCTCATCCAAGCTGTCGTCCGCCAAGAAATTGCAAACATGGACATCCAGTCTCCCTAGAGATTTTGTATCGATTACGGTCACCTCAATAAGATTACCAAGAAGGACGCTTATTCGCTTCCGCGTATTGATGACGTGTTGGACTTCTTACACGGTGCCAATTATTTTTCGTCGATTGATATGCGCTATGGCTACTGGCAGATAGCAGTGGATGAACGAGATCACGAAAAGACCGCCTTCGTCACCCCAGATGGTCTCTACCTATTTAATGTGATGCCTTCCGTACTAAGCGATGCCCCTGCAACCTTGGAGCACATGATTGACTCTCTTCTGCTGGGATTCAGATGGACCACATGCCTCTGCTACCTTGATGACGTCATTGTTTTTTCACCGACGTTGGAGAGCCACCTCCACCGACTGTCAGCTATCCTTGCTCTTTTTCGGCGAGCTGGCCTGCAACTTAATTCTACAAAATGTAATTTCGACCACCGCCAAATAAGAGTACTTGGTCACTTGGTTGACGCTGCTGGCGTCCAACCTGATCCTGGTAAAGTTTGTGCAGTTGGTGAGTTTCCACTTCCCCGTTCTTCCACCAATGTCCGAAGTTTCATAGGGCTGTGTTCCTATTTTCCGCGATTAATCTACGACTTTGCCGAAATCGCTCGTCCTCTCACTGACCTCCTCAAAAAGGACACCAATTTTTATTGCGGACCCGACCAGGCTGCAGCATTTTCAACTCTTATCAGTCGCCTTATCAATCCACCCGTGTTGCGTCATTTTGACCCGCATACACACACAGAAGTTGGCACTAATGCCAGCGGTCATGGCATTGGCGCTATCTTGTGCCAATGACAGCGGAACACCAATCGCGTGATCGCGTATGCTAGCCGTCTTCTTTCAGCACCAGAGTGAAACTAATCCATCACAGAATGTGAATGCTTGGCCCTTGTTTGGTCCATTGTTCAACAGGTAAGGTTCGCCCTTACCTGTTCGGTCAGCATTTCACCGTCGTGACAGATCATCATGCCTTATGTTGGCTATTCTTACTCAGAGACCCGACTGGCCGTCTTGGCCACTAGGCTTTACGCTTACCAGAGTACACCTTTTCCGTGTCTTAGAGATCTGGGCAGCTACACAAGCACGCCGCCTGCCTATCCCGCTGTCCTGTAGACCCTCCCGATGGCACCGAAACCGATACAGATACCTGAGTTTTGTCGATCTCTGAGTTCTCACGCATAGCCGAGGAGCAGCGTCATGACGCATATTCGCGATCCATCATCGAACGCGTTACCTCGGAGCAAGAGGACGTTTCCCTTCGTATGCTTGCTCCCCAGGACGAGACCTTATACCGATGCAATATGAATACACATGGTGCTGAACTGCTTCCCGTCGTTCCCCAGCATTGCTTTAGACAATTTTCTCGCAGTTATGCGATGTGCCCACCGTTGGTCATTTGAGTGTCTCCCGTATGTGTATGTACGACCGTGTGCGCAGGCAATTTTTCGGTCCTGGGCTATATTGCTCTGTTCGAAGTTACGTCGCTGCCTGCGAACTTCCCCAATGCCGCATGAAGCCTCCATTGTCTCCCGTTGGGCACCTTCAGCCTATAGACATGCCCAGTGAGCCATTTTACCGCGTTGCCCTGGACCTCCTTGGTCCATTTCAAGCTCAAGACTCGGGCAACAAGTGGTTGGCCGTTGCGACGGACTATACCAAGTGTTATGCCATAACGCGGGTCCTCCCTATGAGCTGTGCAGCTGATGTGTCTGATTTTCTCCTTCATGGTGCCCCACGTGAGCTTCTCACTGATAGGGCCCGGTGTTTTCTGTCCAAGGTTGTCGACGACCTTCTTCGCTCTTGTCCCACGTCCTACAAGTTCACGACGGCTTACCACCCACAGACAAACGAAGCGTCTCAGCCGTACACTCACGGATATGCTCTCTATGTACATGTCTGATGATCACCCTGATTGGGACTGCACCTTACCCTTCGTGACGCTTGCATACAATTCACTGTGTCACGATATTACTGGCTGTTCGTTCTATCTACTATATGGCCGTGACCCGCTCCTGCCTCTTGACTCGCTGCTCTTTTCCGATGCTACCACTACCACGTTCTATGCTGACGACGCCAATGTTCACGCGGCCACAACACGTCCCATTGCACGTGACCGTCTTCTGGGGTCTCAGACTATCCAAAAGCACCGTTACGACAATCATCGCCGGGATGTTCATTTCAGCCCTGGGTCACTTGTCCTGCTTTGGTTACCCTCCCATCGCGTCGGCCTTTGCGACAAACTACTGCCGCGATCATCATCATCATCGTCATCATCCCTATCAGCCTGGGTATGCCCACTGCAGGGCAAAGGCCTCTCCCATACTTCTCCAACTACCGCGGTCATGTACTAATTGTGGCCGTGTCTTCCCTGCAAACTTCTTAATCTCATCCGCCCACCTAACTTTCTGCCGCCCTCTGCTACGCTTCCCTTCCCTTGGAATGCAGTCCGTAACCCTTAATGACCATCGGTTATCTTCCCTCCTCATTACATGCCCGGCCTATGCCTCATTTCCTTTTCTTGATTTCAACTAAGATGTCGTTAACTCGCGTTTGTTCCCTCACCCGATCTGCTCTTTTCTTATCTCTTAACCTTACACCTATCATTCTTCTTTCCATAGCTCGTTGCGTCATCCTCAATTTAAGTGCAACCCTTTTCGCAAGCCTCCAGGTTTCTGCCCCGTACGTGAGTACTGGTAAGGCACAGCTGTTGAACACTTATCTCTTAAGTGATAATGGCAACCTGCTGTAAATGATCTGACAATGCCTGCCAAAGGCACCGTAGCCCATTTTTATTCTTCTGATTATTTCAGTCTCATGATCCGGATCTGCGGTCACTACATGTATTCCCTTACCACTTCCAGTGCCTCGCTACCTATCGTAAACTACTGCTCTCTTCCGAGACTGTTAAACGTTACTTTCGTTTTCTGCAGATTATTCTTTAGACCCACCCTTCTTCTTTGCCTCTCCAAGTCAGTGAGCATGCATCGCAATTGGTCCCTTGAGTTACTAAGCAAGGCAATATCATCAGCGAATCGCAAGTTACTGCCGCGATACGTCGGGCCATACCGAGTTTTTCGCTGAGTCACCAGCCTCACATATGAAATATCACCTGTGTCTTGAACGTCTTCCATCCCACCAGGAACTGATATCGTGCGCGTTTCACGACTAAAGCCCTATAACTCGTACGCTGATTTGACACCCAAGGAAGCCGCCTCGAGAAGATGATTTTGCCGCCGGGGGTCAATTTCACGTACGAGTTTGGGCCGCTGTCGACAAAAGGACGTTGGGACATGAAGATGAGGTTGAATTCTCTCGACGATCGGTACATGCTATTACCCTGACTACTGAGCTACAACCTTGTAACTGTATATATTGTAAATACATATATTTTCTGCCGGTAACAATATGCAGAACTAGGAAGTACCATACGACACCATAACTCGCGCTACCAATTTTCAAGTTATAATAGTGGTGTGCGTAGGGGTATGTTCAAAGGAGCTTGCTGAAGAAGCGTCAATAATGAATTGTTTTGAGCGACAAAGCAATGTATACGACAAGGGTTACTCGCACCTGTTAGCGAGCGAAATCTGAAGGTGGCACGATAAGCGGTCAGTGAGACTTAGCTTCTCAGAGAGGAGTTGCACTTGTCTGCTTAAGCTAGGTAACGTTTCTGTTTGTTTGTGTGCCACTCTTCCGATTTCGTCAATCGCGTAATTATGAAATACACGGATGTATTTGCATTACTCACTTAAGTGGACGGGCATTCGGGCACAATTGCATCATTCTTCAATTTACAAGAAGCAACGTTGTCACGTTGGAACGGGATTTGTTGCAGTGAAAGCGCACATCAACGTTACGAAGCAGATGTGGCAGTTGTTCCAGCAGATACGAGCACGCGGATGTGCGCTGCCTGCACAGTCTTGGACACGCTACATCGTAATGTAAACAGTATGAGCCCTGACGGGAGGGAAGTATGTATTGAGATGTTAAATTGCTCATGCCCGACCTATCTTAACCTGAAACAATACAGAAATCAACGCAATACGGCTTACGTACTCCACCGTCTAACGTTCCTGTTAAATGAAAATGAAGAGAGACGTCGAACGTACCTTTAGCCACTGCCATTTCCAAAAGCTGCATATTTGGAAGGTACCAGCTAACCTATGATGCATCGTATTTCTGGATGTGTCACATATAATTTGTAACTCTGATTAATGGTAGAGCAACGTTGCACTAGAATATTGACGAGCGATGCATAGACTACGGATGTGTTGAAGAGCCTATTACGCAAAAGTCTTTGCTTTCAGCTATGTGGCATGGACACCGTTCCTCACATTAAAGTCGCATGGATAGGCCTCGCCACAGCGTTCAAGATTCTTGGATAGACCATAGAACCTTCTACGTACCATACCAGGAATGTAGCATTGCATTGTTATACAATACAAATATATTAATGTGTGTGGACACAGTTTTCTAGATTCTTGACTAGCTCTTTGGCCCTTCTACGCACCAGGCATATGACACGGCAAAAAACACAAACAAACAAAACAAAAAGTCTGAAGCACCCTGGCATTGCCAGTCCGCCTTACTTAAAGTACCGCATGGTGGGGAAAATCCCACGCAGCCATCTACCAATGAACAGTGCGAATCACCTGTTTGTAATGGGCCCCA
Source organism: Dermacentor andersoni (assembly GCF_023375885.2). Taxonomy (NCBI): domain Eukaryota; kingdom Metazoa; phylum Arthropoda; class Arachnida; order Ixodida; family Ixodidae; genus Dermacentor; species Dermacentor andersoni. Next base: position 185,429,805 of record NC_092816.1, read on the forward strand.
ACATTGCCAGCAGCTCGTCCTGAATGTAATTGGATCCTTCAAATAGTTTGTGAGCGCTTCTCCACAAGGAGAAATATCTGCGGCGCACGATACGAATTAATATTATACCAAACAGGAACACCGTAACGCGCAAGTGAAACGGTAGACACGTTCAATAAATGAAAGTATCTCTTCCCAAAGTGGCATGATGAGGGCGCTCACCTACAGGCTTCCTTTGTGCAGACGGGACACGCGGCACCCACACGCACGTTTTCAATATTGGCACCCTGCATTCTTGCTCCTGAAATGTTCCTGAATTAAAACATAAGGCCTTGGTTGTCGCGTTTTCCTTGCCTATGCATAACATCTTCGACTTCACATTCGCTCAAATGCCTTCTTGCATCTGGATAAGCCCAATAATGTAATGAAGGCGTTTTGGTTAAAGGTGGGTTAATGTCACTCAAAGAAGTGTGCCCAGCTAGAACGAGTAGCTGGTACGGATGTAAATGTCATTCTGCGAATTCCTTCATTGGTATATATATATAATTTCATACACATTGTTATGTAGGTCCGGTATGCACGTAGATTACAAAGAAAAAGCACACATGCGAAAAATTCATGTTTAGTTGTTTACGTTTCGGCCGTCGCACGGCCTTTGCCGCAGTAAAACCCATGCCGTCTTTTATAGCGAAGCAATACTACTTTAGGTCGCACTTCAGCCCGTTCCTTGGCGAGGCGGTGGTAGGCACCATTGACTTTTGGCGTGACCTCGCTGCGTGACGTCACACCACGTCACCTAGAGTGACGTCACACCAGCTGTGTAAAAACGGGGCCCCATCTCATGCCGTCGCGCGGCGAGGCAGTAGCCACCAACGGCAGCCTAACTCCCGCTCCTCTCACCAGGGGCGCTACGGTCAGAGTGACGCCACACCAGCTGTATAAAACAGCTCCGCTCCTCTCGCCAAGGGAGTCATACAGCCAGATGTTACGATGGTGCCTACGAACAAGGCAGCTCGGCAGAATGCAAAGAGGAAGCATCAGCGAGCTACGGAGACGGAAGAAGAACGAGAAGAACGACTTTCTAAGCGGCGTGCCCAGTATGCAGCTGATTCGAGAATAACACACTATTGCTTCGCAATCACCAGGCTTAACCAAGCTAAGCCACGGCCGTTATTTAATATAGTTATTTAGTTAAATAGGGTTTCATGGTGCAAAGCAGCTAAGGCTATGCTGTGCCAAACACGAGGTGTTTTAAAATCCAGTTTATGAATGAAAAGACTGTGTTAGTAATCTATATCTTATGTAAAAATCCAGTGTCGTCTAGAAATTTATGAACGTCACATATTGGGACTAGCGGATCACCTAAAATTAGAGCAGGGTGTACAGGTATGGGCAGTTGATTCAGTCTGCGTACATGTGAGTAATATGTGCATAACTGTTAGTGGCTGTTGGCATTTCTCGCATGTTGGTGTGTCTTCTTTCGTAAGTAAGTAATTGTGGCTGAGGTGTGTGCGCCCAATGCGTTGTCTTCATAAAACGACTTCGAAGAACCGTTCCTGATGATAACATGTCTTCCACTCGGCAACTAGGGGTTTCGTGAGATGTAGCTTGTTGTCGGCACAACGGTCCCATTCGCGTTGCCATTTTACCGTTAAGGCTTTTCTAATAGCACGGATACTATCTTTATACGAGAATGTTGTGTTTGTAATGTCTTTGTACGCTTCCATCGATGCATATCTATCAGCTGCTTCGTTACCTGGTATCCCAACATGGCTTGGGACGCAGCAGAAACGAATAGACCTCCCGTGATTGTTATGCGCCACCATGTCTAAAATGTCTCCTATTAGGGGTTCACACTCAGATTTCAGATGTAGAGCCGTCAGTGTGCTTAAAGAATCTGTGTATATGACTGCATTTTTGTGTTTATCAACGATAATCTTTTTAGCAACAACCCATATAGCGAAAACTTCGGCCGTGAAAACAGAGGCGTGTTGTGGCAATCTAATAGTTTTTTCCCAATTTTCCGTTATGACCCCCACACCTACGTGTTCTTTCGTTTTAGAGCCATCAGTGTAGAATTCCATGTGATTTTGATATTTGTCCTGAAGGGCATAGAATTCTTGTATAACGTGTTCGCATAGGGTGTTTGTCAATGCCCAGTCACACAACGGTTCAAAATCGTGCCACGGGGCCAACAGTTGTGGTTTTTTGGCAACCTGGAGGACTTCGTGGGGAGTGTCATAATCCCGAAAGTATTGCTTATACCGCCGGACAAGTGGCCTAATCATGTTCGGTTTATATGTATAGTGTAAGCGTGAGTTGCATTGTGTGAGGATGTTGTAGCATATGTGTTGCGGTGGTGACTCAATTCTGAGTACGTAGGAAAAAGTGTGTAATGCTCTGCGCTGCTTCAAGGAGGATTCATTACACTCGACATATAAACTGTGAATAGTTGAAGTTCTGTAGGCACCACTTGCCAGTCGCAGTCCAATGTTATGTACTGGATCAAGTCGTTGGATGTAGGACTGTCTGGCTGAGCCGTAAACAATGAAGCCGTAGTGTAAAAGGCTACGAACAAGAGACCGGTAAATACGTAAAAGACACGTTCGGTCGGAACCCCAGTGCTTATGAGATAAAATTTTCAGGATATTCAATGCTTTATTTGGCTTAATCTTTAGTGTTTTAATGTGTGCTAGGATGTATAGTTTTTTGTCAAAGATTACTCCCAAGAATTTATATTCTTGTTTTACCGGCAGTGCGACATCATTCAATTTTACATCCGGGTCTATGTACAACCCTCGTTTTTGCGAAAAAAGCACTGTAACCGTTTTCTGAGTAGAGAAGCGGAAGCCATTTTTCTCAGCCCACTCGGTTAGTTTATTAATTGTTATCTGGAGCTGCCTTTCACATGTTTCTAAGCTTGAGGCACGGCACGCTATTTGCAGATCATCGACGTATATGGAGTGCATAACCGAGGTGGGAATGACTTTCTTGACAGAGTTCATTTTTACTATAAAGAGTGTTGTGCTAAGTACGCAACCTTGTGGCACGCCGTTTTCTTGGCTAAATGTGCGCGAGAGCCCAGTGCCTAGACGGATTTAGAATGTTCTTTTGGACATAAAATCAGCGAGACAGTTTAGCATTTTGCCACGGATTCCCAACGCGGCGAGGTCACGCAAGATTCCAAATCTCTACGTTGTGTCGTACGCTTTTTCTAGGACGAAGAACACTGCCAGGCAGTGCTGTTTGTGTCAAAATGCTTCACGTATTTCGAGTTCAAGTCGGATGAGACGGTCTGTCGTTGAACACCGCCTTTTATAGCCGCACTGGGGAAAATCAATGGAGTGCCGTGTATCAAGCGTGAAAGTTAATCTCGCATTTACGACACTTTCGCACGATTTCGCCAAACAGCTTTTGAGGGCAATGGGTCGAAAGCTGCTTGGGGATGTGGGGGATTCAGCTGTTTTTAAAAAAGGCACAACTATTGCCTTTTAGCAACTTTTTGGCATGCTTTCAGATTCAATACTTTGTTAAACAATTTAAGGAGAGCATCTACGCATGCTTGGGACAGGTGTGCAAGCATGGAATAATGGATCCGGTAAGGACCTACTGCAGTTTTTTTTGCCAGCACAGAGGGCCCTGTTAAGTTCTTGTACTGTGAATGGAGTGTTGTATTCAGCCCTTAACATACAAGCAGTGGGTAGCTCCTCCTTTTCTACGGACAGTTAGTATTTTAAAAACGTGTTTGAATAATTAGCTGAGCTAGAGATGTTATAGAAATGTACTCCAAGTACATTCGCTTGTTCTTGCAGTGTTGTCTGAGTGCCTGAAGGTGTAAGTATGTGTATCGTGTATGATGAGTAGTGTCCCTTAAGCTTCCTGACCTGTTCCCACATCCTTTTGGATGTGACGGTGCTATTAATTGTAGATATATATTTCTGCCAAGACAATTTTTCCGCCTGTCTTCGAATGTATCGAGCTTTCGCTTTGGCTTGTTTGAAATTTAGAAAGTTATGTGTTGGGTATCTGTGTAAGATTCCACAGGCCTTATTTTGCTGCTTCTTTGCTACGGTGCATTCATGTGTCCACCAAGGATTCAGCTTTTTCCGAACAATGCCAGAAGATTGTGGAATGGCCTTTTCAGCTGCAGTAATAATACAATTAGTAAATTTTTATTAATTTCGTCAATGCCTAAGTCTGTTAAAGTAAGCTCCTCCAGCCTGGCACTTTCTGTGAAAACAGACCAGTCTGTCATTTGTAGTTTCCAATGGCGCGGTTTCTGAGATATAATGGGTAGCGTTGAGGTGACGATTATAGCAGGTAGATGATCACTGCAATATGAAGTCTCCAGTACATCCCATTTAAAATCGGTAAAAATGTCGGGAGAGGAAAACGCTAAATCAATGCAGCTAAAATTACGTGAACTCGGTGAAAAATGAGTTGGCGCGCCTGAATTTAAAAGACAGATGTTATTTGTCAAAATAAGATCTTCGAGAAGTGTTCCTCTTTGGTCATTCTTATCGCTGCCCCAAAGAGTGCAGTGAGCATTAATGTCTCCGACTAAAACAAGAGGCTCCGGCAGCTGGATAATTAAATTTTCCATGTCTCGAGTTGAGAAATGAGTATGGGGAGGGATGTACAAAGAACATATGGTGACAGTCTTTAAAGATAAAACGGCGACAGCTACTGCCTCAAGCGCAGTATTTAATAAAACGTTCCGTGTAGGGATGCCGCCTTGGACGACAATAGCGACACCTCCCGATAGCCGGCTGGAGTGCTCGCGGTCCTTCCTTAGGACAGTAAAACCTTTAGGAAAATGTGCATGTTTGGGTCCCAGGTTCGTTTCTTGAAGGCAGAATGCAACTGGTGATAACTTATTTATGATGTCTTTGATGGCACCTAGATTGTGAATTAGTCCTCTGTAATTACAATGAATGATGAAAGCCATCTTAATGGAATTGAAAAAGAAAGGTAGCTTATGTGTGTGAGCTTAGAAATCGTATGTGACATATACTTAAAAGCTGATTACTCTTATAAAGGGCGGTAACCGTTCAGGTTACCTTTCCCTTTCTCAGCGTAGTTATAATATGCTTCTTCTGTGAGCGCTCCAAGGAGCACTGGTCTTTTGGCGTGAATGACGCCGGGGTTTTCGGATCGACCTCCATTGCCTTTTCTGAGGCACAGGACGATCGAGAGCCAGGCGCCGAGACGTGCGTCACGGGTCGTGGGGTGCGGTTCAATTTCGGGCCCTGCGCCAGTGTGGTCTGCCGGCCCGTCTTCTTTGCTGATGGAGCAGCACAGGCTGCATCCACCAAGGGGGCGGTTGGGGTCTCTACAGGGGTACCGGACGTGGACCCTGTAGATTCCTTAGACCGGTGTGGCGCTGGCCCCTGCCTCGTCACACTGGCATAGCTTACTTGAGGTAAGTGCGCTAGCCTTTTTCTCGCTTCGTAGAATGAAATCTTTTCCTTTACAGTAATTACAATTATTTCTTTTTCTCTTTTCCAGCAAAGGCAGCTCCGCGAGTAAGCTGGATGATCGCCCTCGCAATTGACACATTGTGCGGGAGCATTGCAGTTCTCAGATGGATGGTCGTTGGCACTACACTTTGCGCATGTTTACTTTCCTCTGCATGATTGTGATGCATGTCCGAATCTGGCACTTCAAGCACCGCGTTGGGTTCGGTATGTATGGTCCGACATTGATTTTCAGGTAGCCTCCGTCGAGGGAGCTTGGCACAGTACTGGAAACAAATGTGAGTACTACATGTTTTGTGGGGTCTGTTGGTCGTTTCGCCGAAGTGTTATCCTTTGTACCTTGTTTTCATTTTGTTCGTGGAATCCTCCAAGGAGTTCTTCGTCACTGAGGTTCAAGAGCTCTTCTTCTGATATTACTCCTCTGCTGGTGTTGAGCGAGCGATGTGGGAAATTGTGACAATAATGTCACCGATACTTGCGAGTTCACTGGTTTTTTCGATTTGTTCTTTCTTTGTTAGTTCGAGGAGGAGGTCTCCGCTTGCCATTTTTGATGCTTTGTAGCCAGATCTAATCGCGTTTGATAGGCATTTGGAAACTAAGGAAGGCGATAGTTTTCTAATAGTTGTGTTGCCTTCACTTTGAAGGACATCGAACTGTGGGAAGGCGTCATGGTTTGGTTTCAATTCGAACTGAAATGTTGCTTCGGTGCATCCTCGTTTTTGAGGGCGATCTTGGAGGGGGGGGGGGGGGGGGCAAAAGCGTTTGCCATTAAACACTGGAAAATTCGGCGGCGATGGTAGCCACCCACCACCGAGCCCAACTAGGGGAAGCTACTAGGTTGGGAATGATACCTGCAGACGCCAGCCATGCATCGCCGCTATAACCTAATATATATATATGTATACCCAAGACTGGATATATTACACACAGTTAACCCTTGACGCCAGGAAATACGGAAGTAATAAGAAGTGAAGAGAAGACAGGAAAGATGGAAAAGTGGGAGAGAAAGACGAAGACTGGAGAGGAGGACAGGAAAAGGCGACTGCCGATTTCCTCCATGTGGGTCAGTCTGGAGGTGCCGTCTATGTGAAGCCGAGGCCGAAGAGGTGTGTTGCCTCCGGCGGGGGGCCTTAAAGGTCCAAACATCCAGCATCGGCTCAACCCCCAGGATCCCCCTTTCCCCAGACACGGCTAAGCCACACACGGCTACACGCGAAAGGGTCCAACTCTCGTGTGCTCTGGTACGTGGTGTCGCAACACACCAAACGCCTGCAGACCCAGATGCCCCTGCGGGGCGTTATAATATCACGAAGGCCGTGCCAAGACTGAAATGTGGGCACCTAAACATGCATTTTTCGTATCTTTCCTCCTTCTGTCTAAACCATATGTACATGTAGTCAGAATTAAATCGCACTCCAATGACGAGAGAATGGAAAAGCTAACCTATGGAGTTTTACGTGGCAAAACCGGTCTTTCATTGTGACTATGAGCAAAGCGAGAACAAGGAGAAAGCGGGAGCCATCGTTTCGACAAGTGAGCTTGTCTCTTTCCAGGCGACATTATTTTCGTCGCCACAGTATATATATAGGTAAGGTTATTCTAAAGCAGAGGAGGCATAAGGCGAGTCAGTGTGGCAACGAGCGCACGTGTGTTAGCGGCGAGGGTGTACAATTGAGAATAAAGGAGTGCTGTGCAGAAGACCGGTGACACGGGCGTCTGTCAATCATGTGTCAACGGCCGTGTGTCTGCCTGCATGTGAACGGCGTGCACAGCACCCCTCTATTACATGTTTCCCTAGTGGTCGTAGGCTACCGTGTCTCTGAAAGAGATAATAGAAGGAACGGCAGAAACCGGTGCTCGTGAAAAAAAAATTATATAAACGAAAATACTGAAATGGAACGAACAAATAAACGAAAAAAAAAACACTTGGCAACCAAACTAAGTGTTGTTGCCTATAGTTTGAACTTCAGCATAGCGAATAGATTCCAACGCTCCATTTGAAACGTTTATGCCTATTGGTTGCAATGTTTTGAACTTATGGATAAGTTATGATTCTATGTATTTTCTTTCTCGTTGAAAACGACAATCTGACTCTAAGGTGATAGAGTTTAAGTTCACCGAAGTTATGATCTGGTTCGTTTAAATGCTCGGCGACGGCGTTGGGAAACTTTTTATCTGTGTGCGCGCGATATCCGTTAAATCTGACGTTGATTGATTGTCCTGTTTCACCGATATATTGTTCCTTACAGAACGAATATTCAAGCATATAAATCGCATCCGAACTTGCACAACTAAAGCTAATTTTGACTTCGTGTCTATAACTATTTGCGGTGCTTTTAATTTTAATGTCACTTTGAACGTGTATGCAGTACCTGCACCTGGGACGACAATATGCCTTTATTACGGGGGAATGAATTTGGCTTACTTTTGTGTGCACTAAGATGTCCTTAATGTTTCTGTTGCGGCGACAGGTAACTGTTGGTACATCCGGGAACGCTTTTCTTGACGCTCGTTACTTGACTATATTAGGTGGTATTTTCGTAGGATATTCTTTATCTTTGAGAGTGCGTTAGAATATTTTGTTATAAAGGCTGGCGGTCTGTCAGATTCTGGTTTCCGCTGTTTGCTAGCTAATTCCGACTGTCTCTCCACTCTTGACGCGACGTCATATTGACACGTGTACTTATCTTTATCGGGCAACCACGTTTCGCCGCCTAACAAATGTTATCGCACAGCGCGGGACGCGCCTGCATGTATCCAAAGTTTCTGGAAAGTTATCGATGCTTCTATCCGCTGTATGTTGTCGCCGAACCTTGTGTTATCTGATTTCATCGCCTGACCCGAATGGTGTAGAACTTTGTGGAAGGCACGCGGGTCCGAACGATTAGTCTCGAACGTTCGATGACTGCTCTATAAAAGCGGACGCTCTTGACCCGCTGATCAGATTTTCGACGATCACCGACCGTGTTCGCCGTTATCGTTGTGCTATAAGTTTAGCCTGTTTTTGTGGGCACAGGTTCACCCAATAAAAGTTTGTTTTGTCTTTCACAGTACTGCTATAGTGTTTTTCAACGTCACCACCACGTGGCAACATGCTCTATCGAGAGCAGCTTGTGGATAGTTTCTGCTAGGGTTGTCTCAAAATCATTTATGTGGTAGATATAATTGTGGTCTTCGCTGCATGTTTTTCTTATTCGTTTCGTATGTCCGAGAAAAATTCCTTGCTTGCAGTATCACGGGTGATGACTTTTGTAGTCTAAATATTGCTGGCTATCCGCAAGCTTCCGGTAAAGTGACGCTCTCAGTTTTCTGTTTTCTATGCAGACCGTCGTGTCGAGGAGGTTGATCTGACTAGGTGAGTGGTGAGCACTAAATTTATTAGTCGGGTTAAAGTGATTGAAATGGCTAATTAAGTCGGTTAACACGCTTGTGCCGTACTCACATATTTTAAATATGTGGTCAATGTAATGAAGATAGGTATGCGATTTAAGAGAGTAGGATCGCAACAGGTCTGCTTCAAGCTGTTCAAGTTTGCAGATAGTGATTAGAATAGAATAGAATTCGAGACACTTGAGCGTGAGAACTAAGCTAAGGAGTGACAGGTAAACTTCAGGAGCGTGCGCTTAGGGATTGATTGCGAGGGATTTAGAAACTGCTTCAATTTCTTCCCTCATGGGTATGTTAGTGTAAAGGGCAGAAACATCCAAAGTGACAAGAATAGTGCGGTCGCAAATGATGTAGTTTGCGTTGATGCCGTCGGTAATTCCAAGGAAGTGTGGCATGCCTTGAACAAAAGATGGGAGGGTGGTGGGGATGTTTGTTAGGTGGTGATTTAAGAATTTTGATAGTGACTGGTGGATATATTGTTATTAGAAACAATAGGCCAACGTGGGATTTCTGCTGCAAATATTTTTTCGACGTGAACTTTCTATATTTTAGGGGGAAGATAAAAGTGGCCTGCTTTTTCGTTCTTGGGCATCATGAAGCGATATTCAGATTGCATGTTGAGTTTCCTGCACAGGAGCTCCGTTATTGTTTTTCACAATATTTCAGTTGTAAGATGCTGGGCTAGAGTCGAGTATTCTGTAATGGGTGTGGTAGCACAGGTGTTTGGAGGCCTCATTCTTGTACTTTTATATGGGCCAGATTACGATACTGCCGCATTTGTGTGCTGGTTTAAATTACAATATCATTAATTTGCGCAAGTTGTTTAAGGATTTGTTGCTGAGTGGGGGACCAATTTTCGGTTTACGGCAATGCCGTGCTGCCTCTAGAATTTCCTTTGAGTCGGCTTTATGTATAAATCCAGGTCTAGACACTGTTGCGCTGCCGGTGTCCATGTGTTAGGTCCACGAACTTAGAGAGTCTCTATCTTGTTTTCCTACGTTTGGCCTATCGGAAAAGAACTTTGATGTGCATGCGTCTTGGAAACTGTTATATCTTTGTGGAGTTCCTATTCGTTTACTACGTTTTTCGTGGGACAAAATGTTATACCACGTTTTAGCAGATCAACTTCTTCGGGGCTTAGATTATGGGATACGTGTATTACGTTGCTGCAGTGCTCTCGATGCTCGCCTGTAGAACTATCGGTGAAGCTAGATTAGTTTCTTGGGTGGATCTGCAGCGCTAATATCTCTGTGCTGCTATTTATCTAGTAATTTTTCCTCCCTAGTTTGGACGAATTGTTCAATTCCTTTTTTTCCGGTTCAGATGCTGTCGAGGCGATCAGTAATTATCGTAAATTGTTCCTTGCAGTGTTCTTCTATAATACCAATTAAAGAGAGCGATACATTTTCTAGGACAGCATTCCACTTAAATAACAGCCTGGAGGGTAAGTAGCCGCGGGCATATCTAACCTTACTTCTGAGACCTTTTGGGATTTTCTTGTGTTTAATGCACCTAGTGTAAGTTTTTAGGTGAAATCTGTAATTGCTTTGGTTGGCAAGACTTCGCGGGATTAGAGGAAAGGTCCGAGATTTGTTGTGGCGTGTGCAATCCGCAGTGCGTGGTAGTCCTCTCTGTTTGGTTCGGGCAGACATTCCGGGGCGAAACATCTTCAGGCGATGTCTTTTTATGCTTTATTTTCTTGTCGAGACCTGCACTAATGTCTGTCTATGCATCTGCATGCTTATGAGTGTATGTAGCTGTTTGTGTGAAGGCTCCGCAGGCGGTTGTGGGCTTCCGTATGGGCGGATGTTGTTCAGGTGGCGTTGGTTCCTCGTCCACCCTCTGTGTAGATGCTTCTTGAATTCTAGCTTTGGCGGTACGTGCGTGCGAGATGGTTTTGAAGATTTCGGGCCTATGTTTCCTTGTTGATGCTAACTGAGACGCAAGCATTACTGGTGTTGTTGGCTGCGTCAATTTAAAAGAGTGCCTGTGCCTGTACTTAATGTTAGCAATTACCTTTACGCCATAAAAATTGGGGTTCAGCCCGTCCCGGGCGAGCACAATGTCAAAGTCCTGGTGTATTTGAGTCTGGTCAATGACATCGAGGTTTTCGTGCTCGTTTTCAATGCCCAGAAGAAAATCATTGAGCTTACGTGTCCCTAGTGCGTGAACTAGGAGTGTCTCTGATTGTTAAGTGGCCTGTGTTTGTTTGCGATCCTTGGAAGTACTGTTGTCAGGGTGATATCTACGATTGGTCTGTTGGTGTACAAATCATTTAAGAGCGTTTTCATGTGCTTAACTGTGCGGTCACCAGGGTCGTCGTTAAGGTCATTTGTCCATAACAAAATGTGTTATGTGCTGTGGTGCTGCAGCGATGAGGTCTGGGTTGGTGCGCGTTGTGGCACCACTCTTCAAGCTAATGTGTGGTGAAGGTGAGCACTCACCTTGATTACTGACATTGTGTCCTCACAAATAGCTGTTGGAGCCATTTCATACGATCCCCTTGGAATATTATGCCTTAAAGGGCAAAACGGCAATGTAGAAGCACAAAGATTATTCGCATCATTTGCTAGTTTACCAGCCGCAGTGATCGCTGCGTTGAGCAGATCCATCGGCCTCATGCAGGAGGCTGACGTAGACATAGTATGGTGATCTCAAGCCATCTAGGCTGGAAATGCGTGAGAACCATGCCGGTGGTCGACAGACAGACAGACAACGAGCTTTATTTAATCCTGAGGAGCTACTGTCAGGACCTCCTAACGGGACGCCATTGTAGCCGCTGGCCGCGCCCACGTAAAGGACAGAACGCCGTGACGCTCCGCTCTTTCCTGGGCCCTCTGGATAGCCTGGGCTTGCTTTCGGAGTACCGTGCTTCTGATGGCCTCCTCCCATTCGGCCTCGCTGGAGAGGAAGTCGTTAGGCAACGCGGGACATCGCCAGAGCATGTGAGCCATTGAGCAAAAGGATTCAGTGCAGTCGGGACAACTAGGGTCCACATCCGAGTACATCCTACTGAGGAATCCCCGCGACGGGACAGATCCCGTCTGCAGCATTCTAAGTGTAGCTGACTGACCTCTACTGAGCTTCGGGTGAGGCAGAGGATAAATTCTCCGACCAAGTTGTTAATGTTTAGTAATTTCACTAAATGTGAGGAGTGGATCCTTCTGCTTAGTCCCTTCCTGCCCCTCCGGAGCCTCCAGACCATCGCGGCGCGTGAGTTCTCGCGTACGGTCTTGGGCAAGCTCGTTGAGGTTTGGGAATCCCTCGAGAACGTTCGTCCCCATATGTGCGGAGAACCACGTGATATAATGAAAACAGGGACAAGCCCTTTTTTCTAAAATAAAGGCCGCTTCTCGTGCGAGGTTACCCGACTCGAAAGCTCTGATTGCGTCTCTCGAGTCGGTGTAAATGTAGGAACGCTCTGCGTCACACAAGGCCAGCGCAACCGCAATTTGCTCTGCTATACTCGCGGTGGCCGCTCTGACCGAGGTGGAGGACCGAAGCACCCCCCGCACGTCTACAACCGATAACGCGAACACTCTCCTGTTCCCGTACTGCGCCGCATCGACAAAGACCGCGGAGTCTCTGTCATGTCTAACTTTCTTCAATATGGCTCGTGCGCGGGCTTTACGTCTACCCTCGTTATGCTGCGGATGTACGTTCCGCGGGAAGGGCCCCATTAGGTAGGTCGCCCTCGTTTCTCGCGTCAATGTTATACGCCGGTCCTCCAATATCCTAGGAGCCATGCCAAGCTCGTCGAGAATTCGCCTGCCAGCTTGGGTCGACGATTGCCTAACCACCTGGGCAGGACCTGTGCCTCTATGATCTCGTCTATTCTATTGTGCATACCGAGTTGATCTGGCCTGTCGGAGCTCGTGGCAATAGGCAAGCCTAGCACTTTCTTGATGCTCTTGCGCATGAGTGTATTTAATTTGGTCTTTTCCGTTTTTGTCCACACTAGAGCTGACGCCACATAGTTAATATGGCTCATGAGGAACGCGTTGTACATCCGAAGGAGGTTGTCTTCACCTAACCCCTTCTTTCGGTTGGACACCCTAGCAATTAGCCGCAACATATTCTCCGTTTTGGCTGTAACGTCGGTAATTGTTCTGGCATTGCAACCCCTCGCGTCTATAAGCAGGCCTAGGATCTTAACTGAGTCGACTCTAGGAATTTTCTGCCCATTATTCGCTTATAATGCCGCGGGTAGCTGGTTGAGGGGTGTTAGATCCCGAACCCCTTGCCTTGCGGGTCTGTAAAGCAACAGCTCCGATTTACTCGTAGACAGCTTGAGACCCGTGTCCGCGAGGTAAGCCTCCGTCTCGTCCAATGCTGCTTGTAGAGCTTGCTCCATTTCAGCTAGGGAGCCCCTTGGGCACCAGATCGTGAGGTCATCTGCGTAAAGTGCGTGACTTATGCCCTGGAGGCCGCCCAGCCTGTCTGATAGACCCTTCATGACTATATTGAAGAGCAGTGGCGAGATGACTGATCCCTGAGGGGTACCCCGAGCTCCCAATCCGTACACGCTCGACCGAATCTGCCCCGCCTGAATAGTAGCAGTTCTATTCATGAGAAACGACGTGACAAAGGCCTGGAATTTGACTCCCAGGCCTATCCCGGCCGTGGCTTGCAGAATGTATCTATGAAACACTGTGTCGAACGCCTTAGCGAGATCCAGGGCGAGAATCGCTCTCACGTCTCGGGTGCCGCTATCAAAGATTTGCTTCCTTAGCATTAGCATAACCTCCTGCGTCGATAGGCCGGGCCGAAAACTAACCATAGTATGTGGGAAGAGGTTTCTGCGCTCTATGTACCCGGAAACCCTGTTCAAGATGGCGTGCTCCGCTACCTTGCCTATGCACGAAGTTAGTGATATTGGCCTCATGTTGTCAAAATTAAGGGGTTTTCCTGGTTTAGGGATGAGTGTCACTATAGCCGACCTCCATCCGTCAGGCACCTGTCCTGTCTCCCATACCCTGTTGACCTCCTTAGTAAGTAGTTCCACTGCTTTATCGTCCAGGTTTCGTAATAGCCTGTTAGAAACTTTATACGGACCAGGAGCCGATCTGCTGTTTAAATTGTAGATCACCGCCCTGATCTCTGATTCTGTAAAAGGCGCGTCCAGTTCCTCTACCCTCGCGCACTCGATCTGCGGATAATCTTCCTGCGTCGGCCCTATAGGAAGGTATCTATCCGCGATCGCATTCAAAAGTGACTCTTCAGTACCTCCCTCCTGTTTGTGCCGGTGTATGACTTTACCAAGTGTTTGCCTTTGATTATGCTTTGTCTGCGCGCCACCCAGGAGGTGCTTGAGAAGGTTCCACTTACCTCCTGAGCGCATGGACCCGTCTACTGCCGCGCAGACCTCGTCCCATTGTAGCCTATTGAACTCCGCACAATATCTCTCAATCTCTCTGTTAAGCTCCGCAACCTTTTTCCTCTGCCTACGATTACACCTTTGTGTTTTCCACCTCATCAGAATTGACGATTTCGCCTCCAACAGATGCGCTAGGTGCGGATCCATTCTTAGGACCTCCGCTTCTGTTCGTACTACCTTAGTAGCCCTCTCGACGTCCTCCGTTAGCGATTCGATAGTCTCGTCAAACGAGGAAAATGTGCTCGTTCGCTCCATCCTAAGTTTCCTGAACTCCTCCCAGTCCGTGACTCGAAATACCCTGGCCGGTCGGGCTTCCACCGTTAATGTTACGGCTACTATGAAGTGGTCACTGCCCAGGTTCTCCTGCTTATTGGCCCACGTTACGTTACCTACGTTCCTTACACAGGCCAAATCAGGCGTATCTCGCGCAACGGACGTGGCCAGCCTAGTGGGGAACCCTGGGTCAGTAATTACCGAAAATGCAAGATCATCCAGGAACCTCGCCAGGTTCTCTCCTTTTACAGTCCGTCTGGCGTAGCCCCATGCATTATGAGGGGCGTTAAAGTCCCCAGCAACTATCAGAGGAGATTGTTTGGCTATCGAAGTCGCCTTCCTAAGCAGGGAGTTAAACGTCTGTCTCTGGTCCGACGTTGGGCTACAGACATTAAGCACAAAGACGTTCTACTTGAGACGCCCGTGCGGTATAACCTCCACGAAAAGTGCCTCCATCTTACCCCGTCCAGATTGGATTGGATGTTCAATAAAGGCTAGATTTTTTTGATCATCGTAGCTAGTCCTCTGCCTCCCTCGTTCCTGACCGACACAGTGTTGAAGCCAGAGAGGCTTCAACACCGTCTGACGTAGCCCCACGCATTATGAGGGGCGTTAAAGTCCCCAGCAACTATCAGAGAAGATTGTTTGGCTATCGAAGTCGCCTTCCTAAGCAGGGAGTTAAACGTCTGTCTCTGGTCCGACGGCGGGCTATAGACATTAAGCACAAAGACGCTCTGCTTCAGACGCCCGTGCGGTATAACCTCCACGAAAAGTGCCTCCACCTTACCCCGTCCAGATTGGATTGGATGGTCAATAAAGGCTACATTTTTTTGATCATCGTGGCTAGTCCTCTGCCTCCCTCGTTCCTGACCGACACAGTGTTGAAGCCAGAGAGGGTAGGATCGTCACATAGTGTCTCCTGTAATTACAAAATCTGCGGTTCTGCCACCTCATTCGCCAAAAGTTGCCGTAATGGAGCCTTGCGCCTTTGAAAACTAGCGCAGTTCCACTGCCATATTACCAGCTCTTTGCGATCGCCCGCCATGATGCTAAAACAACATACCTTGCTCCACAGCCGGAGCAACCTCGGAGTGATTCACTGCCTTGCTTTGCGCTCGGACGTTGGCTTTGGCCTTAATCGCCACCTTTTTTTCTAGTACGGTCAGTCTTTGGACCAAAAGCTTTACGCTTTCCTGATTTTCTCTACTTATCCTAAGTAGTTCCTCCAACATCTTTCTCTGCTGGACCTCTCCCTCAGACGTTTCCGAGTCGCTCTCGTCGTTAGGAAGGGGGGCCTTACGCTTTGCTTTAGTGAGCCCTGCGCGGGGTATATGTTTAACTACCTGCGGCGTCTGGCCGCTCGCCTCTATTTCAATGGACTTTGGATTTGCCTTGGCGGCTTTGAGTCGGCGTACCTCCTCTCTAAGCTCCTTAACTTCCTTAAGTAATGCGTCCGCGTGCGACCTACTACCATGCTCTGGCGACGCCGACCGCGTTATCTCCGTGGGTCTCTGTAGCTCCTTCTTCTTCTTCCCTTTGACACGATCCGCCCAGGTAGGCTCCTCCTGGATCCGCACGCTGTACACCGAGCGCCCTCTTGATCTGGAGCGCTGCCTGATTGCACCGCGCTTCTGCGCAGCTGGCGTGCGAGAGCGGCCTCTTTCGGTGCTGCGCTCCTGCACAGCTGGCGTGCGCGAGCGGCTCCTGCCGCCCGCCGTGATGACGTCGGTTCCCAGCTTCAGCTGCTCGGCGCGTCGACGCCGCTGCCACCATCTTCTTCTGACAATATATTGTCACGTGGTAGTGACGGTGAAGAAAGCAGCAATACGGTGGAATACAAAACTAGCTTTTATTGGGCGAACCTGTGCCCACAAAAACAGGCTACACTTATAGCACAACGATAGCGGCGAACACGGTCTGCGATCGTCGGAAATCTGATCAGCGAGTCAAGCGCGTCGGCTTTTATAGAGCAGTCGTCGAATGTTCCAGACTAATCGTTCGGACCCGCGTACCTTCCACAAAGTTCTACACCATTCGCGTTACACGATGAAATCAGATAACACAACGTTCGGCGACAACAGATAGCCGGGTAGAAGTATCGATAACTTTCCAGAAACTTCGGATACCTGCAGGCGCGTCCCGCGCTGTGCGATTACATTTCTTAGGTGGCGAAACGAGGTCGCCCGATAAAGATAAGTACACGTGTCAATACCCCCCTCTTAAAAAGCATCGTCCCGATGCTACAAATATAAGAGAGCGAAACACAAAAGGACCCTTATTAAACATAAGTAACAAAACAACGAAAAGAAATCAAGTCCAAAGGTCAGTTACGCGAAGTCCGAAAGTTCGTCAACGCTGGTGGTACGGCTTGAGTCGCACAACGTGGACAATTTCAGGTCGTGAGCGGCGCCGCTGTGACAGCGAAATGCCGTCTGGCACAACCTCATAGTCCAGTGCGCCAATACGTCGGATGATCTTGTACGGCCCGAAATAGCGACGCAAGAGCTTCTCGCTCAGTCCTCGTCGGCGTATAGGGGTCCAAACCCAAACACGGTCACCGGGCTGGTACTCGACAAATCGTCGTCGGAGGTTGTAGTGTCGGCTGTCGGTCCTCTGTTGGTTCTTGATCCGCAGGCGGGCGAGCTGTCGGGCTTCTTCGGCGCGCTGGAGATAGCTAGCGACGTCAACATTCTCTTCGTCAGTGACGTGGGGCAGCATGGCGTCGAGCGTCGTCGTCGGGTTCCTGCCGTAAACCAGCTTAAACGGCGTGATCTGTGTTGTTTCTTGCACCGCCGTGTTGTAAGCGAAGGTTACATACGGCAGGACCGCGTCCCACGTCTTGTGCTCGACGTCGACGTACATTGCTAGCATGTCGGCGAGGGTCTTGTTGAGGCGCTCCGTGAGACCATTCGTCTGCGGATGGTAGGCAGTTGTCCTCCTGTGGCTTGTCTGGCTGTACTGCAGAATGGCCTGGGTGAGCTCTGCTGTAAAAGCCGTTCCCCTGTCGGTGATGAGGACTTCTGGAGCACCATGTCGCAGCAGGATGTTCTCGACGAAAAATTTCGCCACTTCGGCTGCGCTGCCTTTTGGTAGAGCTTTAGTTTCAGCAAAGCGGGTGAGATAGTCCGTCGCCACGACGATCCACTTATTCCCGGACGTTGACATCGGAAACGGCCCCAACAAATCCATCCCAATCTGCTGGAATGGTCGACGAGGAGGTTCGATCGGCTGTAGTAATCCTGCTGGCCTTGTCGGTGGTGTCTTGCGTCGTTGACAGTCTCGGCATGTCTTGACGTAACGGGCGACGTCGGCGGTCAGACGCGGCCAGTAATACCTTTCCTGTATTCTCGACAGCGTCCGGGAGAATCCGAGGTGCCCAGCGGTTGGATCGTCGTGTAGGGCGTGCAGTATCTCTGGACGCAGCGCTGACGGTACAAGAAGAAGGTAGCTGGCGCGGACTGGTGAGAAGTTCTTCTTCACGAGTAGGTTGTTTTGAAGCGTGAACGAAGATAATCCACGCTTAAATGCCCTAGGGACAACATCGGTGTGCCCTTCCAAATACTCGACTAGGCCTTTTAGCTCCGGGTCCCCTCGTTGTTGTTCGGCGAAGTCTTCCGCGCTTATTATGCCAAGGAAGGCGTCGTCATCCTCGTCATCTTGCGGCGGTGGGTCAATGGGGGCGCGTGATAGGCAATCGGCATCTGAGTGTTTTCTTCCGGACTTGTATGTTACAGTGATGTCGTATTCTTGTAGTCTGAGGCTCCACCGCGCCAGCCGTCCTGAAGGGTCCTTTAAGTTAGCTAGCCAACACAACGCGTGGTGGTCGCTGACGACTTTGAATGGCCTGCCATAGAGGTAAGGGCGGAATTTAGCTGTAGCCCAAATGATGGCGAGGCATTCCTTTTCAGTCGTAGAATAATTGCTTTCCGCTTTTGACAGCGACCGGCTAGCATACGATATCACCCGTTCAAGTCCTTCTTTCCTCTGGACTAGGACGGCACCGAGGCCTAGGCTACTGGCGTCAGTGTGGATTTCGGTATCGGCGTCCTCGTCGAAGTGTGCAAGTACCGGCGGCGACTGCATGCGTCGTTTGAGTTCTTGAAATGCCTTGGCCTGCGGCGTTTCCCACTTGAACTCGACATCACATTTGGTTAGATGTGTTAGCGGCTCCGCGAGGCGTGAAAAGTCCTTGACAAAGCGCCTATAGTAGGCACACATGCCAAGGAATCTGCGCACTGCCTTCTTGTCGGTTGGCTGCGGGAACTTTGCGATGGCAGCTGTCTTCTGTGGGTCGGGGCGTACTCCTGATTTGCTGATGACGTGGCCTAGGAACAAAAGCTCATCGTAAGCGAATCGACACTTTTCCGGCTTCAGAGTGAGCCCTGATGACTTGATGGCCTCTAGTACTGTCGCAAGCCGCCTCAGGTGATCGTCGAAATTTCCGGCGAAGACGACGACGTCATCCAAGTAAACGAGACAGGTCTGCCACTTCAATCCTGCTAAAACTGTGTCCATCACGCGCTGGAACGTTGCAGGAGCCGAGCACAGTCCGAATGGCATAACCTTGAACTCGTAGAGGCCGTCTGGGGTGACGAAGGCAGTCTTTTCGCGATCTCTTTCGTCGACTTCTATTTGCCAATAGCCAGACTTGAGGTCCATTGACGAGAAGTATTTAGCGTTGCAGAGCCGATCCAGTGCGTCGTCTATCCGTGGGAGGGGGTACACGTCCTTCTTCGTGATCTTGTTCAGACGATGATAATCGACGCAGAAACGCAGGGTTCCGTCCTTTTTTTTCACTAAAACGACTGGAGACGCCCACGGGCTTTTCGACGGCTGGATGATGTCGTCGCGCAGCATTTCGTCGACTTGTTGTCTTATAGCTTCGCGTTCTCGCGTCGAAACTCGGTAAGGGCTCTGGCGGAGTGGTCGAGCGCACTCTTCGGTTATTATGCGATGCTTTGCGACTGGGGTTTGTCGAATCCTCGATGACGTCGAAAAGCACTCTTTGTATCGTCGAAGTAGACTTCTGAGCTGTTGTTGCTTAATCGTGGGGAGACTTGGATTTATGTCAAAGTCTGGCTCGGGAACTACGGTCGTCGGGGTAGATGCGTCAGAATCCGAGAGGACAAACGCATTACTGGTTTCCAGAATTTCCTCGATGTATGCGATCGTCGTGCCCTTGTTGATGTGCTTGAACTCCTGGCTGAAGTTTGTCAGCAACACTTTCGTGTGTCCTCCGTGCAGTCGAGCCATCCCTCTTGCGACGCAAATTTCACGGTCTAGCAGTAGACGTTGGTCGCCTTCGATGACGCCTACTACGTCAGCGGGTGTTTCGGTGCCGACCGAAATAAAAATGCTGGAGCGAGGCGGGATGCTCACTTGATGTTCGAGCACACTCAAGGCGTGGTGACTACGAGGGCTCTCCGGCGGTATCGCATTATCTTCCGACAGCGTTATTGACTTCGACTTCAGGTCGATGACTGCGCCGTGTTGGTTGAGGAAGTCCATGCCGAGAATGACGTCTCGTGAACACTGTTGGAGGATAACGAAGGTGACAGGGTAAGTCCGGTCGTGGATGGTAATTCTTGCCGTGCACATTCCTGTCGGCGTAATCAGGTGTCCTCCAGCGGTCCGAATTTGAGGGCCTTCCCATGCAGTCTTAACCTTCTTCAACTGGACGGCGATGTGTCCACTCATGACTGAGTAATCGGCGCCTGTGTCGACTAAGGCGGTGACTGCGTGGCCATCTAGAAGCACGTCGAGGTCGGTGGTTCTTTGTCTTGCGTTGCAGTTGGGTCTTGGCGTCGGATCACGGCTGCGTCGTGTTGAACTGAAGCTGGTACGTCGCGTCGTCAAGTCGTCTTTCGTCGGTGTAGTCTTGGCTTCCTGACTTCCTCGGGACGGCGGCGTGTCGTTATTATGTCGTCGAGATGGTTTCTTCGGCGTCTTCGTCGGCGGCGGAGGATCTTCGTCAGTTCGACGAACAGCAACCGCACCTCCATCGGTTGCTGCTTTTAGTTTTCCGGATACGGGCTCGCTGACCGGCCCCGGGCTGGGCCAGTGTATGGTCGGCGCTGCGGCGACAGGTAGCGGCCTGGTGATGGCGAACGCGACGGTCGTCGAGAGCTCCACTGAGTAGCGGCGAGGTAGTCGGCGATATCGCGAGGGCGTTCACCTTGCTGCGGGCGCGGAGCGTTGACGGCGAAACCTCGCAGTCCCATCTCCCGGTATGGGCATCGGCGATAAACATGGCCGGCTTCTCCGCAGTGATAGCAGAGCGGGCGGTGGTCGGGGGCTCGCCAAATGTCCGTCTTCCTCGCGTAGGTGCGCTGGGCGACGGGTGGGCGTGCTGGCGGCGGCGGCGGCGGACGACGGAATTGCGTCGTTGCAGGGCCCTGGCGTGGTCGCGGAGGGGGACCTTGACGGCGTGCGACGGCGGCGTATGTCATCGCTTCTGGTTGGGGCTGCGGTAATTGTGGTTGCAGCTCGGGAACTCCAAGCGATCGGTGCACCTCTTCTTTCACGATGTCGGCGATCGAAGCCACTTGGGGCTGCGACGAAGGCAGGACCTTGCGCAGTTCTTCACGCACAATGGCCCTGATTGTCTCCTGAAGGTCGCCGGAATCCAGTCCTTGGATGGCGTACTGCGGCGTGAGCCCCTGGCGGTTATATTGCCGGGTGCGCATCTCCAGAGTTTTCTCGATCGTCGATGCTTCTGCAGAAAACTCAGCTACGGTCTTCGGCGGGTTACGAATAAGTCCAGCGAAAAGTTCTTGTTTGACGCCCCGCATCAGGAAGCGGACTTTTTTCTCCTCTGACATTTCGGGGTCGGCGTGCCGGAAAAGGCGGGCCATCTCCTCCGTGAAGATCGCGATCGTCTCGTTAGGCAGCTGCACTCTGGTTTCTAGTAGTGCTTGGGCTCGCTCTTTTCGCACGACGCTTGTAAACGTTTGCAAGAAGCCGCTTCGGAACAGGTCCCACGTTGTTAAGGTGGCTTCTCGATTCTCGAACCAGGTCCTGGCGGCGTCTTCGAGTGCGAAATAGACATGCCGCAGCTTGTCGTCGCTGTCCCAACCGTTAAACGTAGCGACCCTCTCATACGTCTCGAGCCAGGTTTCCGGGTCCTCGAATGTTGATCCGCGGAACGTCGGAGGTTCCCTGGGCTGCTGCAGCACGATGGGGGACGCTGGGGCTGCCATTGGGGTTGCCTTGTCCACGATCTTCTTGGTCTTCTCAGGTAGAAGTCCGTGCTCCGGGGGCAGCTGTTGAAGACGGCGGCTTGCTCGATGCTCCAGGACTACGTTGGTGTTCTCTTTGCGGTCCGGGCTTGGATCACGGCTTGTCGGGGGCGTCCGGTACATGAAAGAAAAGCACCTCCACCAGATGTCACGTGGTAGTGACGGTGAAGAAAGCAGCAATACGGTGGAATACAAAACTAGCTTTTATTGGGCGAACCTGTGCCCACAAAAACAGGCTACACTTATAGCACAACGATAGCGGCGAACACGGTCTGCGATCGTCGGAAATCTGATCAGCGAGTCAAGCGCGTCGGCTTTTATAGAGCAGTCGTCGAATGTTCCAGACTAATCGTTCGGACCCGCGTACCTTCCACAAAGTTCTACACCATTCGCGTTACACGATGAAATCAGATAACACAACGTTCGGCGACAACAGATAGCCGGGTAGAAGTATCGATAACTTTCCAGAAACTTCGGATACCTGCAGGCGCGTCCCGCGCTGTGCGATTACATTTCTTAGGTGGCGAAACGAGGTCGCCCGATAAAGATAAGTACACGTGTCAATATGGAACTTGAAATTTGTCCCTACACTCTTTGGCCGCAGCGGGGTGCGGGCCACCGCACAACGTGCATTGCGGATCGCACTGGTGATCTTCCGCCGGCGATCGTCTGCCGCAGGTGCGACACCACTTGCTTCCCAGGTTGGGACACACGTCAGCCCGGTGTCCCAGTCCTCCGCAACCGTAGCAGACTTCCGTGTGGCGTCGGTACAGCGTACAGCGAAACATGCTCGCGCCGCATGTCACGTAGTTGGGCACCCTCATTCCCTCGAAAAGTACCACCACCGCTGTAGTGTTCTTGATCCGCCTGGCTTCCAAAGCGCCCGGATTCCGATTATTTACAATTCTCGCTCTGAGTTGAGCCTCGCTGACTTCCATGTCGACTCCTCTTATGACTCCTCTATACGTATCCTCGGATGGGGCCAGGTACGCCGCCACCGCAAACGTGCCTTCATCGAGCCTGATTTGTTGCACTCGGGCGTACGCGTCCGCGTTTTTCTCGTGAGGAGTACACACGGCAAAAATGTTCTGAACTCCATTGGGACACATCGTGTCCTCTTCGATTGCGGCCGGAGCCAAGGATGCCGCCATGGCCAAGGCTTGCTCAAAGCGTATTTTACTGAGCTTGTTAACATTCAGGCCGTCGCGTGGTCTGACATTAATGCGAAAAGTGTCCCTCGGCAGTCTAGGCAACCTGGAAGCAGCGGTGACGCGTCGTATCGCGTCGCGTGGTGCGGCGGTGCGGCCGCCGTCCCTCTATCTGCCACTTGTATTTCCAAGAAGAGGCATGCGACGCGGGATGGAAGGTGGCGTACGGCCGCCTGCTGGTGGTCGAGGAAATGTTTTATAACCATTGGCGCTTAGATGTGTCTCGATTGCATTGGACTTACCATAGAAAAGCACTATAATTTTACCTCCCACGCCAAGTGATCGCTTAGTGGGAAGATTTCCAAATTGCCGCTGATAATTCAGGGGCGCCACTGCTCTTCATGGAATGAAAACTAGTTTAGCCAAAATAGTTTACAACACGCACACACACGGTAGCTATTGATGCACGTCGCATGTTTGGGCATCCAAGAGAAATTCCCTCATGGTGTATAGTTTCCGCCGCACCTAAAAGCTGAAGAGTGGTGCCTCGACGCCCTCGTATGGACTGATACCACCTAAGTTCCGCGGAGAACGAGCTACAACATCTCTAATTCGTTCTACAGCCTGCGACACCACACCCCGCGCAACCTCGCACAAGACACAGAGGAGGAAAAGCTCGCCGCGCGCCATTTCCACCTAATTTGCTGAAAGGGTCTATAGTTCGTAGCTTTTAAATTATTGATCGTGATATATTTGGGCAGCAGTGGCAGACCTACATTTCCTGTGGTAAAAAAAAATATTTGGTAGCGGTCAGAGTAGTTGACAAGGCCACGTCTTCTTGTCGAAATATTGGCCACAAGTTCCCTTGTTTTCTCGCAGGTGATATCATCCTAGCAAGGTACGTGGTGCCTTTTTAATGCGTAGCATTCTTAGACCACTTAGCGAGGTAACCTGCCCGTAGGTCTGTCTTTCTGTTCGTTACGCGTAACACGATGCGCTCCATAAAGGAAAAATCAAAATAAAATAAAAATGGAATCAGTTCGAAAGAAAAAAAACGTTGGCGGTCAGTTTCGAAGTTTCGACTCGACGCTCGCTCAGAAACAGAGTTTTTTTTCCCACGGGGCTAAACATCCACATTTTTTTGTTCATTGCATGGAGCTTTGATTTCTCTTGCGAAGCTTATTAGGCCATTAGACATTACATTTACACACGAGTGAAAAACTATTTCGACAACCTCTGTCTTTACAGAAGAGGCTGCTCAAGTGCGTATTGTGGTTGCAACCGCTCTTCCTGTTTCTGAATGGATTGATAGCCGCTTGTATTTCTTTGTCCTATTTTTGAACGTTCATTGGACTGCGTAGCGTGTGGGTTAAATGCCCAGGTATGCAGAATGTGAATATCTCTGAACCATAACAGTTAAAATAGTTGCTAAAAATTTGGATCCTTATGTCAAGGTGAAATTGTTTGCTGATGATTGCGTCCTTTATTCTGCTGTCAGGAGTTCTGCATGCCAGGATACACTTAGCAATAGACTTTTTGAACTCGCTGGCTGGTGCGACTACAGGAATGCAACTAATCTTTTCCAACACAGTGTCAATGACAATTACACCGAAACGAAAACCACTACTTTATGCTTACCACATTGGCAATCGGAACCTTGAATCTATTACCTCTGTGAAATACTTAGGCTTAAGAATTAACAGTAACCTCAAATGGGGCACCCATATTAACAACATATGCAACAAAGCCTTCAAAAGACTGCTTTGTACACAGAAAGCTAAAGTCACCTTCATCTGTCAAGCTACAAGTTTATCGCACCCTCATACGACGAGTCCTAGAGTATGCTTCCGTAGTTTGGGACCCGTTCATTAATAAGGAAATTGATAAACTTGATTAATTCAGTGCCTGGCTGCACGGTTTATTTGCTCCGATTACAAAACATCATCAGTTTCTGGCATGCCAGGCCAACTTGGACTGGATCCGCTTCACGTGCGCCGTAAAATCTCCAGGCTAAATGTTTGTCACTCGTTTTTCATAATCAAACAAGTTTAGCAAATGCCACAATTATTACCCATGCCGCACAAGGGTCCTCGCGTATTTTTCATTCTAAAGTAGCCCAGTCATTTTTGCCCGCACTAGAATCTTTCAGAAATCATGGTTTCCACTTACGAGCGAGGAATGAGAACATTTACCGGAATGTGTCGTTCAATGTATATTTTATGTTTCATTTGAAAATATGTTGAACAAGCACCTTTTGTAAACCCTCTCCTGCTTGGGAGCATTGCTGCCTGCAGTATTGTGTAAATACATAAATCACATAATAATGTGTTCAACCGGCGGTACAAAACGAATGTCCAAGGAGAGCAGTTTCTATGAAGGCGTTGCTGAAATATTTGGCGATGGTGGAATAAAAAGCATGTATAGGACCACATGTAGCCGACTTACAACCTTACAACTATCAGAACATTTCCGGTTTTGCGGAAATTTAATGCTAAACAGGGCCGATTCCCGACGCGTTTTGGTGGACGTGGGAACGGCCACTTCCCTTGAGTCTGAGGGCTCATGCGCTTCACAAAGCGCAACGCAGACAGATATGCCGTCAATAGTTTATATGGAGTGATAAGGAGGTATATGGGTCTCCTCACGGTTCATAATGGTTCGACGCAGTTGCATAAAGTGCTAAAGAGCGATATGGGTTTATAATCGTTGGAGCAGGTCTGCTACAGTTATTAAGCACATTTAAGGGTCGGATCAAGCCTGGTAAGAATATTAAAGAGCCATTCGAGTTGATACGGGGCGCATCATGTTCTATAAGGTTGATAATGACCAGATCGATATCGATAACGTTGATAACGACCTATAAGGGGTGACAAGGGTCGGATCGAGCGCGAGAAGGTTCAAAAAAATCAGTAAGGGTTAAAAGATTGGATCGAGTACGACTGTTGGATCAAGAACGATGAAGAAGCAGACGAAGCGTTCTTGTGCTTCGGATTACGCTTATGAGAAGCTTGCCACGGAGTCGGGTTATGGCTTACGCGTAATAATATCGTTTTTGTATGCGCCAGGAGGCTTCATTCTCTACAAGTGGTGCGGAAACTCATCGCAACAGCGAGCCACATTGATGGCCCCAAAGTAATCCCCTTCCTGCCAACGGATTCATCGTACCGACCTTAGGCTTCGCACCGCGGAGTCTAAGCATGGACGGGCTCAAGCTTGAGCGCAAAGCCGAAAGATCGCCGCTAACGCGGCTTATTAGCAACATCGAATCAACGCTTATGGAAGGCAACGCTGCGAAAGAGCAGCTTTGAGTCATGAGCGGACGCCTCAATCGTCTTCATGCCAACTCGAGGGCAACTTACTCCGACATTGTTTCAGCTTCGGTGTAGGTAGCAGAGCGGCTATGTCGGAGTAAGTTTGAGCGGATTTTGGACTACAACAATCCAGGCAACGCGACGTCTGTGAAGCTTAAATACCGTATAGGTCGGCTTCAGTAATTGACAAGTCGTACGTCATTGCTGACCTGAAACAACTCATTTTAACGAACGCAGCATTTTCCAACACCGTCACCTTCCTAATGTCGATCTTATAAAGTTCGATGACTGACCATAAATGTGACAATATATTGGGGAACAGTTTAAGCAACTGATCCACGACAACGACGGCCTCACCGACGTAGAAAAGTACACCTATCTAGGATCACGTTTGACCGGCGACGCGTCACTGGCAATCGTGGCGCTTCCACAACTACAAGCTGCTACAGTGATGACTTGCACATTCTAAAACGGCGCTTTGCTAAGGACGCCTTGATCAAACAGGATCACACGAGGCGACTTATCGACTTGGTTCGATCCCCCAACGACCTTTGATGACTTTGAAGACTTTACGACGTTGTGCAGTCCCGAACAGGTGCCCTTAATAATCTCAGAGTAGCGGAAGATAATTATATTTCAATGCTCTACCCCATCCTCCTGAAATCGCTTCCCCCCATCTTGTACCCGATTTTAACAACACCATTGTACGCCAGAGCTCGGAGGAAAGGGGATTAGGTGAACGCACTGGATATCACAGACAGCGCACCCAGCAACCGAAGGCGTGCAGTAAGTCATTGCTGCTTTTCATTCAGACAAAAATAGGATCCTGAGAACGAAGAATCCTGCATACCGCTCAACCACGGTATCTTCGCCCTCATTCGCCAACCCCATTCGTCAAAAAAAGGCCTGCTTCTTGTGCGAATAAACGACCCATTAGCCGAACAATGCGACTCCGCAAGTCTTCTCGAGGAAAAGGACAAACGCGTACTTGGTGGACGTTGCTACTGTTGTTGTACCCTGGAGCATGGCGTAGCAAAAAACTTGCATAAGATAGGTTAAACGTGGAAAGTGCAATCGGCGCCATGCGTGAAATATGCGACTCTACATTGATGAAAACGGCTACCGGGCCCCAGACGCTCCCTAAAAGATACAGCCCGAGGTGACTGGGACAGACACTTCCAAACAGCTCGTATACCTCCAAACAACTATTGCTTGTGCACACGTGCAGGGAAGAGAAGTGATGGTTCGCGTTTTATTGGACCGAAGCAGCCAGCGTAGTTTCGTGACTGAGAAATTGGCTGAGAAAATAAATTGTCATGTACTGGATCACGAGTGTCTAACAGTACGGTATTCTGGAGATCGTCATGACGAGAAGACTTCCCAGCGTGTGCTAGTCATTGTGAGTTCAGTGTGTACTTGCAAGTCCCTGTGGATCGAAGCTCTCATCACAACCAAGATCTGCGACCAATCTATTCCACGTCCGTGTAGAGAGTCTGCGGAGAAGCTCGGGCAGGAAGATTGCTTCGCCGGCATGAATCAAGCTGACAGCCCAAAAGCTGTCTACGTTTTAATCGGCAGTGACTATTACTGAACATTGCTCCCGGGACACGTACGAAAGTTGGACAACGGAATCAAAGCCGTAGAGACTTCATTAGGCTTGACTTTGCACGGACCAGTAGCATCTTGCGCTACACTCACGCACTGTAACGAGACCATTGCACTGAAAGCAGCAGTGACAGACCGTAGCATCACCACAGGTAACTACTGGGACATCAAACTTATGTGGATAAAATTCGGAGGACATAGCGAGAACCAGGACACACACGCAGTTCTAGATTTCTTCAACAGCACAGTCAAGATGCAGAATTGCGCTTACCTAGTTTAACTTCCTTGCAAATTGACAATTCGGAATCACAATTATCGACCAAACTCACAGATGCGTTTAAATCAACTTCTTCGAAAGCTTCGCCAAGTGCTTTAGCTTTTGCAAAGATGTGATGCTGCCATACGAAAATACGCCAACAATAGTGTAGCCGAGGTCACTGGCAATAAAACAAAAAACACAATGTATCCGCGAGGACCTTACAGCAAGAGTATGGGTGGTCTTTGATGCTTCCTCCCACAAAAAAAATTATTTCCTTCAACGATGGTCTGTGCTCTTGACCAAACCTCAATGCCGATCTCATAGGGCTGCTACTTGATTTCAGAGGACATCGCATTGCTTCAGTAACAGACATCAGAAATGCGTTTCTGCAAATAAGAATTACTAGCACAGACCGAGACGCTTTGCGCCACCTGTGGTTGGAAAAAGCACCCACGATAGGTCAACCGTTATCTACTGTTGGTATCTTGCATACCAGATAACCATTCGGCACCACCTGTGGTCTCTTTCTTTTGGCGGCGACCATTCATCATCATCTTGAGCAAATATCGCCTATTTATCCAGAAACTACAAAACCGCTGTGATGTTCCAGATGTGATGCCATTTTAACCAGAGTAGACTCCGTCGACGACGCGTCAAAGCAGCGGTCAGAAGTAATCGCGACATTCGCATGTGACTATGAAGCTACACAGGTGAGCTTCGAACGACTCCCGCGTCCTCGGCACACAACCGACGCAACTGACGGAGTAATTTCTTGAACTGTCAGTACTTAAACTCTTAAGATTTGGTATGGCATCCTGACAGCGACGTACCGTTGTTTAGTCCCAGGAATAGCTATAGAGTTTGTTCAACAAAGAACCGATACCAAGTGGTTCATGCTACAGACGACCTCTCGCCTATACGACCGCCTCGGCACGCCGACCCTTTCACAATAAAGAAGAAAATCTGTTTTCGAATATTTTCGACGAAAGGCCTTGACTTGGAAGAACAGCAGCCAATAGAAGCTTTATGCGAATAGAAGAATAGATGCAATAAACTTCCGCAGCTCTGTGATATTAAAATTCTCTTGTTCTACCGACAGAGCGTAAACGAATTTGGGGAGAAATACGCGCTGCATTTTTTCGCTGACGCGAGTAAATCACCCTACAGCACCATCTGCTAATTTGTACAGCAGGAAATACGACCGACCAATGCTCAGTGATAGTCTTATGCAAGTCCAGGCTGGCTACAAAGAAGAAGACAAGCTTTTGCCAGACTAGAACTGCTAGCTTGTCTCGCCTCAGCACGAACGTAAGTTTACGTGCGGCAAGAGCTGGCCGAGGACATCACACGCAGGCAATTTTGGAATTAATCAATGGTTACGCTGTGCTGAGTTACAGGGGACCACAAGAAATGGAAAGATTTCATTCGCCTTAAGGTAACAGAGATTCACAGCAAAACAGATGTCACATTGTAGAGGCATTGCCCTAGAAAGCAGAACCCTGCTGATTTTTTCACAAGACGAGTGTCGGCCAATGAATTAACAACAAACTTAGTATTATGGACAGGACCTGATTGACTTAAATGTGAAGAGAATGAATCGCCACCACACCGTCGACCAAGCTCTACCGATATTCCACAGGTGAGTGTCATGGAGGAACCTGCTCATCGGATAGCCTTCGTGCAAATAGTCATGTAGAGAGAACCGCCAATTATGGCCATCCACAAATGCGGTTATCTTGTGCGACTAGACCGTGTTACAGCTTGGGTACTACGATTTTCCTGGAAAGTAAAGTGGAAAAGTCTGTCCCGGGAGAGCCCTGAATGCAGAAGAAATACAAACCTGCGAACTATACTGGAAAAGAAGGTTCAAAGCTCAGCCTTTTCGCAAGAAACAGACCGGCTGTATAAAGGATCACAGCATATAAATTATTGAACACTTCGAGAAGTGACCTGCTTCCTCAACAATGTACTTCTTCGAGTCGCATGGCGCCTGCATTTGAGCAAAAAATATTGTCATGAAGAACATCCAATCGTCTCGCCAAAGGACCACTACTACTACGAGCTCCACTTCGTGCAACACCATCGACAACTTCTTCTTGCTGGAGTTCGGGATACACTTGTACAACTAAGGGAAAGATTTTGGACATTACGAGGACGGCAGCTAGCCAAGAAGGTCATCAGAAGGTGCATCGTCTGCGAACGCTACATCAGACCTTCCTCCGATGTAACGGCACCGTGCTAGATTTCGCCGGTCCCCTCTACGTCGGAGATGCAGATGACTACGTCATAGTGTATATTTGCCTGCTCATGTGCGCCATGATTCGAGCTGTAAACCTCGAGCTAGTCAAAGGCATGACCGCCACAAGATTTCTCAACCCTTTCCTGCGCTTTCTGTCGCGGCGGGGGCTTCCTTCTGTTGCATATTCAAACAGCACTTTAACATTGAAGAAGAGCGAGAGAACTTTCAAGATCCTGGCAATCATCAAGAAACGAAGAAGTTTGTAACTGCATCGCTAGCCATCACATAAAAGGGAAATTCATCACCGATAATGCACCACGGTGGGGTGGTCTTTACGAGAGACTTCTCAGATCTGTCAAACTAACATTGAAGAGCAGAGCAAGACAAGTGACAAACAGTAGCATTGGCTTTTACAGGCTTTATGAGGATAATGACGACCGCGTGGTACCAACGTAGTGCTGTACCTCGCCTGAATATTACGGAAAGTTCCTGTAGACGTGTCGTCCATTTAGTGGCATGCTAGGGCGAAGGTTGTTCACCAGGTGCACCGTACGGTTCTGACGCTTACGTTCGGCTTCTAGGTGGCGGAAGACTTCCAGCTGTAATGAAGAAGACACCTTGGCAGATAAGCAATATCATCATAAAGAGCGAGAAATTCCTTTTTTTTATTGAAGTGGCTTCAATGGCGCTAAGATAAGGAGGTGTCGCTTCAGTTCCTTGCAGCTTCAACGACAGTTAATTTCACTCTGCAGTAAATCTGATCTGTTCGTTGTTTGTAGCTGCTACAGTATATAAGGGAAGGAGATATTAGCTTAATTGGTGAACAGATACGTTGTGCCCGCTTAGTAGAGACATTAGAAAGGTTTAACTCGTCCGGTGTTCCGGTAAAACGCAGGCGGACGGCATGAACGTTGGGGCGTTGCGGCGGAAGCGTAACCTTGAGCGGTCTGCATGGTGCAGCCACCTGGTGCTCAAACAGAGAGAAACAGCTAACATTGCATTAACCAAATGTATTTTACTTTGTTGCGGGTGTAAATTTTTGGCAGCAACACGATTACGCCAGTGCCGAAAATTTACACTAGCAGCGAAGAATACCCTCGGTTAATGCAATATTAGCTGCTTCTGTCTGTTTGAGCACTGCGCCACCAGGTGACTGCACCACGCAGACCCTCACGTTTACGCCTCCGTCCCAACGCCCCATCCGTCTGCGTTTTACCGGAATACCGTACAAGCTAAACCTCTCTATTACTGCATTAGCAAATAGCCGTACAGAAATAACTCAGAATCAAAATTGTCATCGCCATAGATAGAACCTGCCTTCCTGCTCTCTAGAATTGCGTTGACCGAAATGACATCGGCTCATAAAAATCAACTTTACTTACTTCAACAAAGAAATTAAGCACCAAGAGTGTTGGAATATTGAGAATGTAAACGTTGCATGGAGTGGTACAACGGCTAAAGAAATAAAATAGCCTATTTGGGGGTCCCTAGTGCTTTATGTCCTTACCTGAATGTATCAAAACATATGAAGCTTAAAGGACAACGTAAAAACCTCAATATAGGATTCCGCACCTTCTACATCAAAAAAAAAAAAATGTCAGCGCCCTTACACCTTGTGAAGAAGGATTACCAACGAAGTTGTTTATTTGGGCCCCTTAATGGCAAGCTGCACGTCCGCCTCGGGTCGGCCCGGCATTGCACTAACTTCGGGATCGTCACATGTATGGGGAGTGCTTAACGCCTGCTTCACATCCGCCTCGGGTTGGCACTGTATCGCACTATCTCCGGGGTCGGCTCACGTATGGGGAGTACATGATACTTGCTTCGCCTCCGCCACCGGTAGGCCGGGTATTGCACTTTCTTCGGGGTCCGCCCACGTATGGGGAATGCTTAACGCATGCTTCACGTCCGTCGCGGATCGGCCCAGTATTGTAGCTTCTTCGGGATCAGCCCACGTACGAGGAGTGCTTAACGCCTGCTTCACCTCCGCTCCGCGCCCGCCCTGTATTGCGCTATCTTCGGGATCGGCCAACGTATGGGGAGTGCGTAACGCCTGCTTCACCTCCACCGCGGATCGACCCGGTGTTGCACTTTCTTCGGGATCCGCCCACGTATGGGCCGATCCCGTTCATAACTATCCCGTGCTTAACGCCTGCTGAACCTCCGCCGCGGGTTGGCACGGTATCGCACAATCTTCGGGATCGCGCCACCTATGGGGAGTGCTTAATGCCTGCTTCCCCTCCGCGACCGGTAGACCGGGTATTGCACTTTCTTCGGTATCAACCCACGTATGGTGAATGCTTAACGCCTGCTTCACCTCCGCTGCTGGTCCGTCCCGTATTCCGCTATCTTCGGTATCGGCCCACATATGGGGAGTACGTAAAGCCTGCTTCCCTTTCGCCGCAGGGTCGGCCTTGCATTGTACTATCTTCGGGATCGGCCCGCATAAGGACGTTTTATTCTGGTCGAGCCGCGTCAATCACGGCGGGCACTCAACGTCATGAATGCTGGTGGCGTCTGATGCAGACGTTGGAGGAAAAGGCTCAAGTTTTGTGTCAACACACGGGCAGGACCCGGGGTTAACTAGCCCTTACCAGCTTTGCTGTAAAAGTGACCTCCCGGCTAACCTTCAAACGCGTCTTCATAAAACGCCATCGAACTGAGTTAGTGCCGCAACACCTGAAGTGCTGGTTATTCGAGAGCTGCTAAATGTAGTTGTTGTACTGAACTGGTGCAAGAAAAATAAAGCTACTCATTGAGACAGTAGCTGCTACAAGACCATGATGTGCCAATCAGAGACATGTGCGTGCCCGTGCTCGCCCAATTAGCAACGCATGAGCTTTTAAGGAACTGTAATCGCGAAATGTCTTGCGCTCACCTGTGATTTGCCTATTTTCTCCTCGTTCTTTAGCACAGCCCAGATGACTGCCTCGGAGCATGGCGGTGTCGTGAGGGACCCTCGATATAGATAGGACAGCGATGGGTTCAGCGGGAGAAGGTCCACCAGTGATGCGAGGTGAGGCACTCTCACTCGCCTTGCAGCTCGCTTATTCATCTGACGCAGTGCTGTTACGACGCTCCTCAGTGCCCAGTTTTCACGCCCATCGACCTGCAGCGGTTCCCATTTGGTGTCGCATGAGAAAGCTTGCAAAAGGAGCTCCGTTAGAAAACTAAACCTTCCGGATAATATCTGTGGAAATCCACACTGGCCGGTTCGGTAACAACAATGCACCACAGGGTCTACGGCAAGAAACAAGTCCCAATGTAATGATATGTTGTCCAATGCACTCTTTATGCGCCTACTAGTCCAGAAAGTTACCATGTTAATTTATCACAATTAATGCATATGATGGCTTTGGCTAATAAAGTCTACTTACCATGAATATGACAGTTACTTCACTATTATTTCACCTTTATTCTAATTAGTGGCCACATGAGTTCAATGAAGAATATTAGTATTAAGCGAATCAGCAAACGTCGATAACAGGTGATTTCGGCTATGTGATGGGGCAGGCCGTTCCAGTCGGCTGATGATCGGCAAAAGAAAGATGCAGAGAAGGTTGTAGTACGGCTGCGCGGACGGGTTACTTGCAAGGAATACCCTGTACGCAGGGGATGGCGAGGGGGTGGAACCAATACATATGGTGCATCATAGAGCGAGCTGTAAGGAAACTTATGAAAGAGGATTAACGAATCAATGTGAAGCCGGGACGATAGCTTGTTTAAGGCGGACGGTGCTTTTAGTGGTGATAAGCTAGTGTTGCAAGAATACGAAGAATGAATGAATTTTGCCTCACGATTCTGAATTACTTCTAGTGCATTGATAAGGTAAGTTTGTTGTGGTGACCAGATGGGGGATACGTATTCAAGTTTCGGACGTACGGGCGTCTAGAATACCAGCATTTTCACGTGTTCCGGTGCATCACGCAGGTGGTGTTTTAGGAATACCAATGTTTGGTTAGCGGAGGCAGTAATGCGCGTTACACGAGCAGACCAGTCTAAGTCTTATGAAAGGGTGATGCCAAAGTATTTAAATGTGTCCACTTTTTCTAAGGTAGTATTAGTGATAATATACGGTGAGTATAAGGGCCGATGGCGGCGAGTGAAGCACCTTAGTGTACATTTATTGGGGTTAAGGGTCATTAACCAGTCGTTGCAACAGTCTTGCACTTTGTTAAGATGATTTTGCGAAATACTGTGGTCAGAGTCCTCAGTAATTATGCTGTAGATGACAATTGTCAGCGAGCATATGGATTTGAGAGGAAACATTAAGAAGGAGGTGGTTAATATAAATAGGAAGAAGTAGGTGGCCTAGAAGGTTACGTTGTGCGACGCCAAATGTTACAGAGAGGGGCACGAAAGTGGATTATTGACATGCACTGACTGTGATCGGTTAGTGAGAAATTCAATAATCCAATTTAATATGTCAGGGTGCAAGTTCAGCTGGCAGAGCTTGAGTAACAGGTGTTGGTGAGGTAACTCATTAAATGCTTTAGCATAATCCAGGAAAATCGATTTGGGTGTTAGCATCGAGATTAACGTGTGAGTCATGAACGAGCATAGCAAGTTGCGTTTCGCCCGACAGACCCTTACGGAAGCCATGCTGGGATGGGTGAAAGAAATTGTTAGTGTCAAGGAAGTGCATAATTTGGGTGAAAATGACGTGCTCCATTATGTTGCGGGGTACGCTGGTTAGGGAAATCGGTCGGTAGTTAAGATGTGAGGTTTTATTACCTGATTTGTAGATTGGAACGACCTGCCCTTTCTTCCAGGCGACGGGGATGCTACGGGAAGATAAAGACTCTGAGAAGGTTATACTAAAGTATGCTGCGCAGAAGAGTTTAGTATTTTTTAACAGTTTAAAGTTGATGCCATCCGCCCCTAGTGAAGATGAGAGTTTTAGCTTTTCAATTATTGCCGTTATGCCATGTTCAGTGAATTCGATGGGTAACATAACAGATTGCACATGTGAAGGTGGCATAGGCAACCGAGCATCAGGTTCAGTGGTGAATACAGATGAAAACGCGTGGTTAGATGCATCGGCACACTCTTGTTCGGGGATTACTGTATCGTTATGGTCGGCGATAGTGATAGTGATGCTTAGTACACAAGGCAAACTGTCATCGAAAAACGAGTGCTTTTCGCGTCGTATGGCTGAGAGAGAAAGAATCTCCGCCTCGTATTGTTTGTCCCAGGGCACAGCACAATTGCTTTTCTTTGGCGAACGAAAAATTCGTTTTTTCGTGTTTTCTAATGTCGATAATTTTTTTTTGTGAACCAAGGTTTATTGCTGTTAGTACGTACTGGAATAACTGGAATGTGGTTAGTTGCAAGGCCAGTCATTTTTTGTTAGAAGATCGACCAATTTGCTTGAAGTGGGCGGTTGTGGAATTCAGCACTGAACGTGGCGTAGAAGGACATAAGTTCGTTGTTAATGGCTTCGTAGTTGCCTTTGTCTTATAGGCGTATTATTTTATTCCATGATTCTCGTTTTGGAAAGGTAAGGTTAAAGACAGTATGGATTACATTATGGTCGCTAATTGCCCGGAGATAAGATATCGAAGATAGGCTAGACGGATTGTTAGTTAAAATGAGATCTAAAATGCTGGCCGAGTCCTTCACTAGACGTGTTGGTTCTAAGACTGGCTGGGTTGAGTGGAAATTAAAGCAGACTTCGAGGAAATTATTTCCGCTTGTACTAGCCGACAAAGTTGGATAGCTATCCCAATTGATATTAGGGAAATTAAAGCCTCTGAAGAGCAAAATCTGAGCGTTCGTGTATTTTTTCATTAGTACATCTAAGACGCAGTTGAGCTTGTCAGTAAAGCTAGTGTCTGCTCGCGGGGGGGGGGGGGGGGGTAGCAAACGCCCACCAAAATAGTTTGCGGGGTTGCACGAAAGAGTAGCCATAATATTTCAAGGTCCCTTGGGTTGTGGACAACAGAGCAGGGTATCGTATTACTAACGATGATGAGCACCCCGCCGCCTCTAGAGTGCTGGCGATCGTTACGGAAAACATGGGAACCGGGTAGGTTATCCATGACCTCGGCCTCGGATACGTCAGTGGTTAGCCAGGTTTCGGTATGCATCAACAAGATACATCCAGATAGTAAAATCAGATTATATACAGCGTCACGTTTGGAAGGTAAGCTACGTATGTTAGAATATATTGATGAAATAGTGTTGTTAGGGCGGGTTGTCCTTATCGAACGGTGTGTTGAATGACGGTGATGCAGCATTGCTATTAGATTTTTTTGTACATTTCGTAGTTTCATCGTACATGTACTTAGCAGATCCTACAAATAGAGTTTTGTAGCGTAATGAAAATGGAACTGATTTGGTCCTCGCGAAAGCCAAGAGATTTTTCCGGGCATATTGTACAGTACGAGAGTAGTCTTCGCGAATGCTATAGTTAGTCCCTTTCAACTTGCGTCCGTTAGACAAAATTTCTTCTTTTGTTTTATAAAAGAAGAATTTTACGATTATAGGGCGGTTTCGGTTATCAGAATGGCGGCCGAGACGATGCGCACATGTATACAATCTCCCCGGGATTCACGGTCATGCTTAATTGGTCTGCGCAAAGTAGAATGATTTTTTTCCACTGCCTGAGCGGCGGATTCAGACCACTTGGGTCGGGCATACCGAAGAATATAAGGTTGTTGCGGCGGGCCCGGTTTTCGGCGTCATCGATGCGCGCTTCTATATTGAAGATTGCGTGTCGTCACATCCGCAGAAGTCTCAGATGTTTCAACCCGCTGCTGCAGGTCTTCAATTTTTGACAGTGGCTCTCGACGGCGTGCATTCTTCTGTTTAGTTCGGAAATCGATTTCTTAGTCTCGACTAGTTCGCTTTTTAAACCTTTAATCTGGTTAATTAACTGCGATTGCCTCCGCGGACAGCTTCTTTAGTTCAGTTAGTACAGCGTCAAAGTCAGCACCGGGCTTAGTTTTTATGTCGCCCGAGAGTAGCAGCAAGGAGCGTGAGACACGAATACTATTCATAGCGATGGTAAACAGACACTGGGGGCTCGGCAGCAGTACCAAAACGTAGACGTTTGATGTGTTTGCGCAAACACTATAACTCTAAAGAGGAAGCTGCCTAAGATATGTCACGCCAGCACTTTCATCTCGTCTATACTGCACCACAAGCTGCAGGAAATTAGGTGACGGAGCTTCAATACCGCCACCCCCCGACAATATTTAGGAGTCCCCAAGCGAAGCCTAAGAGTGTTTTTCTACCAGGCAAAAAGTAATTCGCGTTATAAAGAAAGAAAAGC
This sequence comes from Dermacentor andersoni, assembly GCF_023375885.2. Lineage (NCBI taxonomy): Eukaryota > Metazoa > Arthropoda > Arachnida > Ixodida > Ixodidae > Dermacentor > Dermacentor andersoni. The sequence continues at coordinate 185,467,374 of NC_092816.1, forward strand.
AGACATTAGCACTTCTGGCTCCACCACAGTAGTATACGCAGGCACAGCATGTCCGCACTCCTCAAGAACGAGTTCTGTGACAGCCACGCAGCGTTGCTCTCATCCGCTGAGCGCTGTCTTAATAGGAAGCTTTAGCTCGGGTGCTCCTATCTGAATACATGTAAAATGAGAATTCGTTTTTCTTGGCAACCACTCTACCAAACTTGACGAGGTTTCTTGCATTTAAAAGAAAAACATAAAATCTAGTGATTGTTGGTTTCCAATTTTCGATTTAGGTTGATAATCTTTTATTAAAAAGTGTCAAAAATAAAACATTTTCAGAAAACGAAACTATCCAGTTTAAACTCTGTAACACAGCAAGCAAAGATGATATTATAATTCTGGGAATTGCATGTGATGATGAGTAATTGAGTAATATGAAAATACAGCTTATGCAGAACCCTTGTGCCCAACGTGACAAGTTCATGTAAGATATAAATTGACATATCCAATTTGTTCGCTTTGAGTGATCTACTGGTTACCATTCACAGAACCGCGATATCTGCTTTTCATGCACAGCTATTAATTCACAAGCTTCGTGCGTCTCTTTTTTTCAAGCTTTCAAATTTTTGAAAATCCTTTTTGTAAAAGTCTGGCCTAAATCGAAATTGCGCTTTCGAGAGTCAATATCATTTAAGTTTCTCTCTCAAATACAACGAATTTTATTAAAATCGGTCCAGTGGTTATTGCAGAAAAACGTCTTTTTTGTTTTACATGTATTTGAATAGGCCGTGTCGGAGTAGGCCCGAGATAGAGCTTCCTCTTAAGCGGAACCGCTTCAACCACGCAATATGGCATTTATTTTTTATTGTCTTAGGCTTGCTCAGCATCTGCACATAATGTTCCACGTCACCGGTTTAGGAATTGGCAGAATTTTGAATAATTAAGTCTCATGGTCCCCCGTGTCGTCATGAGGATCCCAAACGCTCGAATATCGTGCATGTCTAGTCAAGTACGCCCGATGAATTACTATATTTAACACTGTGTTGTCGGCCCAGTGTTACGGATGATAATAGTACGAGTAGGGATTATAACTTCCCGTTTCGCTGTAGCGGACGGTTGCATATTTATTTCGACAACCTGAGGTTTTTCAATGTCGGACGCAAACATGTTAGAATCGCATTATTGCATCTCTCCCCCAAGGATACGTGATCTCACCGGCCTTGAGAATCGCACCCGTCACCTCATGCTCGGTAGTGCAGCTCCACAGCCACCGATTTCCTGCGTTCCATGAAACTCATTGGCGAGGTTAACCCAATTCTGTATAAGAGGTTATGTCCGCCGCGTAACAGCTTCTTAAATTAAGTTGTAGGGAGTGTCAATTACCTCGTTTATCTACAATGTAATGAAACCCAGGAATTCCCCACTTCATAAATTTTGAACCTGCATCTGCCTTGTCTTCCTTTAACTTAGTCCGCGTACTAGCTTTATCCACTCGACAAGTATTTCATTAACCTTTAGCAGGATTTCCAGGTAACCTTTTTGAGTACGGAGAACAATTGCGCTGACTACGAGTCAAGGTCGTACCTTGAAGAGAACACCGACAACTAGGAGGCCGTCGGGGTGTTTGTAAGCCTCTCTGGCACTGCCATATTCAGTGTTGATATGTACCAGGTGCATCTGAAAAAAGACACATATAAACCTGAGCCGAATAAGACTTAGATGACCAATAAAAAACACCAATTGCTTGTACTCCCCGCTTAATCTACTCATGTTAACGAGCTGTTCCAGCTAAAGCTTGCTATGCCTACACAGAAGGAAATTCAACGTGACCAGTACATTCGTTCCTCGCCTTCTCCACCGGACAATACAAAATACAATTTGAGGCATAGGTTACCTACAAATACAGGCACCGACTACCGGGGAGGGGGGGGGGGGGGCCTCCGCGGCCCGCGCCTCCTCCGGAGTATTCCGGGGGGGAGGAGGGGGGGACTGAGCCCTTCCCCCGATGCCAAAGCCTACCCCCCTCCCCCCTTAACGTGTCATTGCGAGAGTTTTGTCACATCATTTGAGGTATCTTTTGACTTCCCTAGCCCGTTTCTCTTAAAGCTTTGTTATGGCTAATAGCTTACTGCCTCATTGTGCACGGATTTCACTTCATACTTTGCTTTATTTCTGCGAATTCTAACAATAAGAGAACGAGTGCATTAGAAGTACCAGCGGCGGCTGCTTCATCCATATTTTTTCACTGCATCATAATTAGTATCATCGTCATCATCATCGCAGCCTGTTTTAGGTTCACTGTAAGATGAAGGTCTCTCTCCCTGTGATCTCCAATTAACCCTGTCGTGCGCCAACCGATTCCAACTAGCGCCCGCGAATTCTCACATCAACACTGATTTAAGTTTCTACTGTAAACATTAGGCACGCATACAATATATTTGAATATATTCACTGGACAAAGCTCATTATATCTTTAAAGAGAAGGACGTAGCCAATTAACAATTATTTCTAAAGGTATGGATGGCTTATGCCTATAGAATGAATATGTTGCTGTATGGTCACCTCGCTTCAAAATGCTCTGCGTGCTTTTTTGACACTGAGAAGAAAACCTGTAGACTTAAGTAACGCCTTAGGCGGAGTCTTTGATCGATGGCGTATGAAATGCACTTCAATGATATTTGTCTCAGGGTTCTTTCTGTTTGCAGTATGCAAATATAACGACTCACTAATAAACTTCTAATAATTTGCAACATTTATTAGGGATGGAAACATCATCAATTGAATGCTGAGGTTGTAAATATATGCACGGTGTCCCAATTAACTATCAGGCACCAAGATTTAAAAAGAAGAATGCGTTACTCGAAAGAAACCTAGTCCATATTGTTTCCAGTACAGTGGAGTAGCTGTCAGTAAATTTTTCATTACTGTGATGTAATTAGGTAATTGAAATTAATTATGGAACTCGAGGTGTACTATCAACATTATCAACGTGTCAATGAGGCATTTGAAGGCCCAGCCAAGGGACATCGAACTGCGGTATACTCAGCGACGTACTAATTGCGTACGAATTCTTTCCGACTGGTAAATAAACCCTGCAAGATATGACGAACACCACGTGGTTGCGCTCCCACCCGCATCATAAAGCAGCGCCCTCGTACAGGCTTCTTCAGAGTTAGCCACAACGAAATGAAGGAAATAAAGAAAAGAATATCCGCCCAAGCACTCCATACCGACAGTTAACCAGCGAAGCTGAAACGTGGCCCCGGTGTTTACCACTTGGTTAACCCTGACGGTTCATTAAATGACGGCTTGGTAGGCTGTCGGATCCTCGGTACGCTATTGCTGCTTGCACTCTGCTGCACGAGGCCGTTCTTGTGCCAGGGCTGCAGCATCGGGACGGCGCTAACGAGCTCGTTCCCGTTTCTGCTCGCGGCGTTGCTGATGGAAAGCTGCCTGCTCTTGAGGAGTCGATATGTCGCGTGGCCTACACATATCGTAGCCGGGAAGAAACTGCTGCGCGCCCGCTTGGCTGTGACGGAGAGCAACTACGACACCACTGGCGCAGTCGATCGCGCACCTCTCTTTCGCTTTTTTTTTGCGCATTCGCATTGGGTTGCGCCGGAGGAGTTTTCGACGTACAGGCGACAGACGGATGAATCGGCTAGAAATACGCAGCTTCACTGTGAAACAGTGATCGAGCTAGTGCCTTATCTGCCCTGCCTCAGTATACCTATCACCACAAAAGCTAGTTGGCAACGTCATTGCATATGTTTAGAGATGCGTTTTGTTTCGTCCCAGTCGCAATGTCTTTCTCTAAGGAGCAGAAGGTAAAAATGATCCTTGCCTTGGGAACTGCGCATGACAACAAGAGGAAGGCCGCAAATATGTACCAGTCATGTACGTGTGACGTCAACTATCGTCAGAAATGATAAAAATCGGAGACGAATTTGGAGCTTCAAGGAACAGCGGCGTAGGACTCCATCTTTGAGTCCTAGCCTACACACGGATGTTCTAGCATTTATGGCCTCAAAACATCATGCTAGCGTGCGGCACGTGGTTGCCAAGGTATAAATTTCCAAGTAATCAGTTTGGAGGATTCTAAATGACAGCCTTTCATCCGTACCACCTTAACCATCACCAAAGTGTGAGAGATAGGGACCTGTAGAATTGTCTAGATTTCTCGTATCGGGTCCTAACAAAAGCCGATGAGTAACCGGACCTTTTGAGCAACATCATGTGCACAGATGAAGCCAATTTTCCCAGAAAACCCCAGGTAAATTTGCATAATACGCACTATTGGAGTGAGTACTACAATGCATACTAGGTAAAGCGCAAACGGCACCATTACCAGTGGTCATTTAATGTGTGATGCGTAATTTACGCCGGTGCTATAATCTGTCCCATTCATTTGAAACGCAAACTGACTGGATAGCTTTACGTGGACGAAATCCTTGAAGGAGTGGCGATAAGCTGTCACGTCTTCCACTTCTGTGGTATCAGCAAGATGGAGCACCAGCGCACAGCAGCAGCCGAGCACGAAACTAGCTGGATGCGACTTTTCATGCTCAATAGAGTGGAAGGCACGGAGCTGTCAGGTGACCCAGCCGGCCAATTTACCTCTCTCCAATCAATTTCTTTCTTTGGGGTTATGTGAAAGATTGTGCTTGCATGATTGATAAGGACGTCAGAGTAGCCCAAAACAAGAACAACAGAGGTCTGCCGTAGAATTCGAGCGGCGGTCATCAAGAAAGCCACTAAAGATGTGATAAAGCGGACTCAGTACTGCGTAGCTGCACAAGGAGACTTATTCCAACACGTCCTCTAGGCAGCAGCTGGTGTGCAACGGCGCTTACAAATTCACAGATAATAGGGGAACACTGAAAGCTGATGTATTTTTTTAAATATTTGCAAATTCGGCTCATTCAGAAGTGGTTATTTACTTCTTGAACATATCGGTTTTGCCTTTTCTCAATACCTGGGTCGCTTCCCGTTCTGTTTATTTCACTTTTACTTTACGCAATAGAATAGTTGTTTGCAGCACGTATACTCTCATGAATAATAAAACAATCAATTTAATTTGGCTGTGGTCCAATGCAAGTTTCTGGCGCGAACTATAGCTGCGCGCGCACTCTTTCCATGCAGCGCGAGCAAAGCTGGGATTCTTGAAACGCTCTATGCCAATTACATTGCTTTTCGCATTTCGTGCGTGGTCAGAGCGGCGTTTTGGCCATGTTATCAAGCGGAGCTTTTGTTATCAATGTGATCAGTCGGCCTTCAGAGACGGATAAGAAGTGTGGCGTAGAGAGGAAGGAATAGCTGCAAAGCCGCGAAACCTGCTGTTGGTGTTCCTTCCGTACCTTTATCAAGGTGATGCGCTCTCTCTTCGGGTTTGCGACAGGCAGTGCAATTGCTTTCAATCAGCTTATTTGAGGTCACTGCTTTAATATGCGGATCGGATCGCAGTCACGGGGCATTTTTCACATTTCGAGAGGTTTGTTTTCCAGTTGAAAAAAAAAAAATTACTCAATTAATACGTCGCTGAAAACACAGCAGTTAGATGTCATTTAGGGGTACCTACAAATGCCTCATTGACGCTTCAATAATTGATTGATGGTTATTCTTTTTTGGCGCAAGGGCCAGAAATGGCCAGAGAGCGCCATGACAATTGGTGATTAATGACAATGAGGATAGTTGAATATGGTGGGAATCGAGTGGCTGTATATTGGCCTAAAATATTCATTGTTAATGGTGTAAAATATGTATCCATTAAAATATTGTCAATGAGAAGTGAGTCTTATGGTTCTAAAAGCACCTTGTGAAGGCTTAGATACTAAAACATGTTAATTTATAGCAGCACCAGTGCCTCTGCGGAGCCCTTCAGCGCAAGGGCTGCGAGGCATGTGCTCTATAAGTGATTTCATTGCAGCTACAGCCTCAAGGAAGAGGTTGTGCTACAAATAGCCTGGCCAAATAGTTTCTATGGTATTCGTTTCTTTTAAGAACTTGAGCACTAATTTAAAATTAAATAGAGGGTCATGCCTAAAGAGAAGACTTGGTGTAAAGGTACATTATGACGGTATAAGAAAGGAAAGAACTTTTTTCTCTCTTTTTCTAATAATGGGCACTGAACGAGAACATGAAGGACTGTAAGTCTACTTCCACGCCTAGTGCATGTCGGAGGGTTAGTTCCAGTTAGAATATACGAGAGTACTATAGGTGTGCCCAATTCTTAACCTACAGAGCAGTACTTCCTGGTTTCTTGTTTTCTCAGAGATCCAGTTCCCTATTATTAGTTTGATTAGATGCAGTTTGTTAGATACCTGAGTGTCCCATTGCCGTTGCCAATATTTCCGTAGTTTATACTGTAAAAATGGCTTAAGGTCTGTGTAGGGTACAGGTATATTAATGTTTGCATCACAAAAAGGCACGGATGTAGCCCTTTCGTCAGCATCTACGTTGCCCTCTAGCCCTCTATGGCCAGGCATCCAACAAAGAAAAATCATTTGCTTCTACATGTGTGCTGAACATAGAAGGTTGTAGACTTCATTAAGGATATAATTTTTTGTTTTCATAGACTTGACATGCAACTAACAACGCTCATTGAGTCTGTGAATATTTCAGACTTTGTTATACCTGCTTGTTCTATATGTTTCACAGCAGAGAGGATTGCGTATGCCTCCACTGTGAAAATGCTGCTGTTTGGATTTATTGCACCAGACGTTGAAAATGAAGGTCCGAGCGCTGCATAAGCTACACCATAAGTAGACGTTGAAGCGTCTGTATAGACCTCCGCGCAGGAGTACTTCGTCTGGAGTTCGACGAAGTGTGAATGTATATGCACCTCAGGCGCATGTTTTGTTATTGTGACGAAAGACATATCTCACTGGATAGACTGCCATTCCCAAGGTGGTGCAAGGTTAGTGGGAGTCATTAGGACTGTTTCTTGATGTTGAATGCCGGTTTCATTAGCCAGTTGTTCTAAGCGCACAGATAGAGGAGCTCGAACGGATGGGCGGTTACGGTAAAGTCTTGCAGAAGATAAGTCAAGTACAGTTGAGTAACACGCATGTTCGTCATTCGGTTTACATATTAAAAAGTAGGAGAAGCTCAGATATGTTCTGCGTAGGTGTAGGAACCATTCGTTCGCTTCGACATAGACTTTCCACAGGGCTTGTCCTAAATGCGTCGGTTGCCAGCCGTATACCTAGATTGTGGACCGGGTCGAGAATTTTGAGAGCGCTGTCTGATGCGGATTGGTACACCACGGCTCCTTAGTCGACGCGTGATCGTACAAAGCTTTTATACAGGCTAAGCAAACACCTCCTGTCACTGCCCCAGTTTGTTCGAGAAAGCAGCTTCAGCAGGTTCATAGTCTTCAGGCACTTAGGTTTCAGATATTTCAAGTGGGGAATGAAATTAAGTTTTTGTCCAAAATAATATCTAAAAATTTATGTTCAAGACCGACCGATAGTCGTTCTCCGTTAAGCTCAATGGCGGGTTCCGGTGACATGCCTCTCTTGTTTGAGAAGAGAACACGTGCATTTTTGAGGGTTAAATTTAAAACCATTTTCTTCTGACCACCTTGAGAGTTTGTTCAGGCCAAGCTGTAGCTGTCTCTTGCAGATGCTGAGATTGCACGACCTAAAAGCTATCTGTACATCGTCCACATAAACAGAGTAAAAGAGTGTGCGAGGTATGATGGTATGCAAGGAGTTCATTTTCACAATAAAGAGTGTACAGCTCAGCACTCCACCCTGCGGTACACCTGCCTCCTGTGAGAATGATCGAGACTGCACATTGCCAACTCTAACGCGAAATGTTCTTTCAGACAGGTAGCTCTCAATAATAATCAGCAAGTTGCAACGTATACCCATTCCAGCAAGATCCCGAAGGATCCCGAAGCGCCAGGTAGTGTCATATGCGTTTTCCATATGAAGGAATACAGATACGACAAGCTGTTTGTGGAAAAAGGCTTCACGTATGTACATTTCCATGCGGACAAGCTGGTATGTCGTCGACCTACCTTCCGTCAAACCGCACTGGTATGGGTCTAATATTTTGTTGGTTTCAAGATACTGGAGCAAGCGTTTATTCACCATCTTTTGAAAGAGTTTGCATAGGCAGCTTGTCAACTCTATCGGTCTATAACTGTTTGCCAAGGAAGGATGCTTACCTTGTTTCAAAATGGGAATTATAAGGGTCCCTTTCCAGACAGACAGAGGGAATCTGGCCGGAAGACCATATACCATTGTAAAGAAAAAGAAGAGTTTTTATGTGTTTCAGATGGCAAGTGCTTTAACATTTCATATAATGTGCAGTCAGAACCTCGGGCAGATTTGTTGCAGCCGTTTAGTGCTGCTTGAAGCTCTGCTATGCCAAATGGTCTATTCTATACCTCACATTTTGCACTTTTTCGTACTAATGACTGCCGTTCTATTCATGTTTTTTGTCTTTAAAATGTGTCAGAGTAATGCGACGAACTAGATATGCGTTCAAAAGGTGCGCCTAGAAAGTTCGCCTGGTCTTCCATGCTATTTCCCTGTGTATTTACTAAAGGTAGCCAGTAAGGTTGTCGACCTTTTGTTCTGTGCACTCTATTTCAGACCTTCGTCTCATCCGTGTAAGAGTTAATTCCCGATATATATTTTTGCCAACTCTCTCTTGTAGCTTGTCGGCGCGGTCTCCTTCCCTGAGATTTGATATGCTTGAAATTAACAAGGTTTTCTGCGGTCGGATAATCGCGGAGCAACCCCCATGTCTTGTTCTACTTTTTACGCGCGTTACGACACTCCTCGTTCCACCCCGGAACACGGCGCTTGTTAGATGATCCCTTTGTTTCTGGGATACATTTGGTTGCGGCATCAATCAGAAAAAAAGGTGAAGTATTCGACCGCAGCTTCCAGACTTAGAGCAGAGTTGTCAGCCCACGATATGAGAGTTATTTATGAGAACTTTTCCCAGTCGGCTGAATCAGTTTTCCACCGAAGAAACTGTGGGGGACATTCATTCATCTTCGGTGTCGACAGAACTATTGGGAAATGGTCGCTCCCGTACGGATTCCTAATAACATTCCATTTAAGATCAGATAAAAGGCTGGGAGATGCAATACTGATGTCTAAAGGGGAATAGGTTTTATCTGCAGTATTATAATATGTAGGTGCCTTACTACTCAAAGGACATGCACCAGAAGAAAAGAGAAACTGTTCAATCAGTCGACATCGCACATCGCAGTGAGAGTCACCCCATAGGTTGCTTTGTGCATTTAAATCTCCTAGAACCAAATATGGTTGGGGTAATTGATCTATTAATGTATGGAATTCATGTTTATGGAGCTGATAATGCGGGGGTATGTACAGAGAGCCGACGGTAATAAGTTTCTTTAGGAGTATTGCTCGAACGGCCACTGCCTCTAGGTGCGTTTGTAGTTGTAGATCTTGACACGCTATACCTTTGTCAAGTATAATGGCTACACCGCCAGATGATGACGCTATGGCATCATCACGATCTTTACGAAAAATGACATAATGACGAAGAAGGTTGGTGTGTTTACACTTAAGATGGGTTTCCTGTACACACAGCACTTTTGGAGTGAGTTCGCAGAGAAGCTCTTGAACATCATCAAGGTTTCTGAGGAGACCTCTGACGTTCCACATATTATTAGCGTGTCCATAATTAAGGTAATTTGGTGCTGTGCGTAAAAAAAGAATGTGTTTAGCCTACCCTGTAAATTTGGTTCTGTCTTTTCTGGAGCGGTCCGAAGAATTTCGCCGCTCCTTAGGTGGTTGCTGCACCACCTTGCTTGAAGAGATTGTTGTGAAGCAAGCCCTGCCCTGTACATTGTTACTATGACAACATATGTTATAATCAAGGTAGATCATAGAACACCAGGTTAACCCTTGCCGCCAGGAAATTCGGAAGTAATAAGAAGTGAAGAGAAGACAGTAACGATGGAAAAGTGGGAGAAAAAGACGAAGAAGGGAGAGGAGGACAGGAAAAGGCGACTGCCGATTTCCTCCAGGTGGGTAAGTCAGGAGCTGATGTCTATGTGAAGCACAGGCCAAAGAGGTGTGTTGCCTCCGCCGTGGGGCCTTAAAGGTCCTAACACCCGCCATTGGCTCAACCCCCAGGATCCCTCTTTCCCCAGACACGGCTAAGCCGCGCATGGCTACACGCGGGAGGGGCCAGCCCTCGTGTGTTCGGGTACGTGGTGTCGCAACACACACACTTCGATAATTAGGACAGTACTTCTCGCATTAGATATTTATTGTAATTGTCAAATAAAATTTTAGGAACAAAAGAATTACTGGCGGCTACTCCCCTGTACTGGAAACAATAGGCACTAGGTTTTTTTCAAGTAACGCAGCTGCTCTTTCTTTAAGTGTTAGTTATTTCGGGTTTAATGGCGCAAAAGAGACTAAGGCCATGCTGCGCCAGTCACAGGACAGTATAAGATCCAATGTTAAGGCAAGAATAGCTGCTTTACCTTAAAGTTGATGTAGATAACGGATTTCATCTAAAACTCGAACAAGTTAGTGAATGGCACTAGTGCAATATCGACAATAGTAATGAATGAATGTATGGTGTTCATTGGCGCAAGGGCCAGGTATGGCCAAAGAGCGCCAGGTTCGTGGTGATGAGTTCGCAATGTAGTTATGCGTTGTATGAGGTTGATGTGACGTGGCTGTAAAGGGGCCTTAAAAATAGTCGCTCTACAGTACGTAAAATCTATCTGTAATAAGATTATGTCGATGACAAATGACATGTTTTATGTGCAATAAAATCCATCGTGAAAGAATGATGCAATATAGAAATTATGTTAGATGGCAAAATTAGCCGGAACACTACTGCCTCCCCAGTGCCCTTGAAACACAAGGGCCTAGAGGCATGTGGTATACGAAACAGCTATCACAGCGGCATCCTCTGAATAAAGGAGACGCTACAAATGTGTGGGGCTAATAACATGTAATACAACATCGTTCAGGAAACCTAGGACTGCGTTGATGTCAAGGAGCGGTTCTGGGCAAGAGCAACATTACAGGATGAAGGGGGATGTGCTGCCTGCATGCTAGCGGAAAATGTTTCTCTCAGACTCGGCTTTCCGACACTCCAGCAGGACGTGGAGGACGGTCAGCCTCTCCCCGCATCTACCACAGGTTGGAGAATCATTTCCAGTGAGTAAAAAGGTATGTGTGCCAACTCTGTGTCCTATTCTGATACGGCAGAATAGGACATCTCTTCCCCGTGATTTTGTTATGGAGGGCTAAGAACCTAACTGTGGCTTTATCACGTGCAGTTTATTTATTTCTGCGTACCACATACGTTGCCAGTGGTTTCGTAGTTTCCTTCTTAAGAAGAGCTTCAGGTCTGTGAGAGGGACCGAAGCAGTAGGATTAACTGCATGCAATGAAATTTATGTGGCCATCTGGTCTGCTAGAACTTTACCATCGATGCCCCTATGGCCAGGCACCCAGCATATAATCACATGTTGGCTAGATATATACGCTTTTCACATCACGGAATAGAGTTCTTTAATTCCTGGATTTTTATGCTTACAGAATGACATCTATGCCTTCACAACACTTAGGGAGTCTGTATATATAACTGATTTTTGGAGTTTTCATTTCCTTATATGCTTCACTGCCGACAATAGTGCGCAGGCCTCAGCCATAAAGATACTTGTTTCTTAATGTAGTACATGGGATTTCGAGAAGGATGGACCGACGGCTGCATACGACACTCCGGCATGTGACTTGGAAGCAACTCTCTGCACGAGTGCTTGTACGGAAGTTCTAAGAAATGCATTCGGATTTTGACCTCTGGAGCATGCTTTGTAAATTTCAGAAAGGATACGTCACATTCTATCACGTGCCACTCCCAAGGAAGTAAGAGCCTGGTTAGGGGCATTAAGCGATGCTCGAGGTGTGGAACATGCATTTCATCGCTAAGCTCCTTCACAAGTAGCGAGAAAGACTGTCTTATAGAGGGACGATTGCGGAAAAGTGTAGCACATGTCATGTCGGTAACGTTATTAGAACATGGATGTTCGAGGTTAGAGTGCACTTTAAGGCAATATGTAAATGTGATGTATGATCTCTGCAGGTGGAGCGATCACTCATTCGATTCGGCATATAAGCTTTCAATCGGGCTTGTCCTGAAAGCGCCAGTGGCTAAGCAGATACCTAGATGGTGAACAGGGTCTAGCATCTTTAGCGCGCTCGGGGCGGCAGAGTTATATACCACGGCACCATAATCTAATCGTGACCGAATCAGGCTCTTGTAGAGATTCATTAGACACTTCCGGTCACTACCCCATGTAGTATGGGGTAGACGTTTCATTAAGTTCATTGTTCTTAGACATTCTTCTTTAAGATATTTATTGAGTGGAATGAAAGTGAGCCTATAGTAAAGTATAATAACTAGAGATTTGTGCTCTTTGCTGACAGGTCTTCGTTGTCCACACAGTTATAAGCAAGGATCGGGGACCAGGCCTCTTTTTCTTGTAAAAAGAACACGAGCTTTCGTGAGGATTAATTTTGAATCCATTTTTCTCTGCCCAATTTGACACTTTGTTCAGGCCACGCTGTACCTGTCGCTCACACACTGCGAGGTTACAGGATTTGAAGCCGATTTGAATGTCGTCCACGTACACTGAATAAAGAATGGCAGGCGGTAGCGAAGCACGAAGCGTGTTCATCTTCACGATGAAGAGCGTACAGCTAAGCACGCCTCCCTGCGGTACACCTGTTTCTTGTGTGAAAGGTCGCGACAATACCTTGCCGATTTTCACGCTGAAGATGCGATTCAACAAATAGCTTTCAATTATTTTCAGCATATTTCCACAGATGCCCATTCCCGACAAGTCTCGCAAGATTCCGTAGCGCCATGTTGTGTCATATGCCTTCTCAATGTCAAGGAATATTGATAAGAAAAACTGTTTATGTACAAATGCGTCTAGAATATATCCTTCAATGCGTACAAGGTGATCTGTTGTCGACCGGCCTTCTCTGAAGCCATACCGATAGGGATCAAGTATATTGTTGAGTTCAAGGAAATGTATGAGTCTGCGATTAATCATGTTTTCAAAAAGCTTACACAGACAACTTGTAAGAGATATCGGGCGATAGCTTGCAGCCATGGATGGGTCTTTCCCCTGCTTCAAAACAGGGACCACAATTGCTTGTTTCCATGCAGTTGGAAGGTATCCAGCAGCCGAATGGTGTTGAAAATTGTTAGTAGTGTAACTTGGGTGTCATTGTGTAGGCTTTTCGTCATTTCATACATGATTCTGTGAGAACCCGAAGCAGAGCTCTTACATGAGCTCAAGGCAGCTCTCAACTCCGCAATACTAAAAGGACAGTTGTATGGTTCATTCTGTTGACATTTTTATATGACTGGCTTACTTTCTTGTATTTGTTTATGTTTCGGAAAGGATTGCGAGTAATGGTTGGGACTTGACACGCCCTCAAAGTGCTCCCCAAGTGAGTCTGCCTGATCTTGCAGCGTATCGCCCTGTGTATTTACCAGAGGGAGTGAGTATGTTTGTCGCCCTCTAATTCTATTTACCCTTGTTCCAGACTTTCGCCTCATCTGTAAACGAGCAGTAAACTCGATAGAAACTTCTGCCAACTTTCTCTTCTGGCCTGTCGGCGGGTTCTCCTGCCTTGGGACATTACTTTTTTAAAGTTGACGAGATTCTCTGCACTGGGCGAAGCGCGTAGCAACCCCCACATTTTGTTCCGATTCCTACGTGCGATTGTGCATTCATCGTTCCACCACGGGACACGCCGTTTGCATGCCGAGCCACTTCACGTATGCATTTAGTTGCGGCATCTATTATGAAGGCTGTAAAATACTCCACAGCAGCATCAATTCCTAACGAGGACATGTCATCCCATGATATGCTAGTTAGGGTTCGGAATTTCTCACAGGCAGCTGTGTCAACCTTACACCTAGGAGCCTGTGGTGGATATTCGTTTTCTTTAAGTGTTCTTAATAGTGTGGGGAAGTGGTCGTTTCAGTAAGGATTGTTCGTAACTTCCTAATCAAGGTCAGGCAGTGTAGACGCGGAAACTATGCTAAGGTCAATTGAAGAAAACGTTCTGTTTGCAAGACAGTAATATTTGGGTTCCTTCTTATTCAGTAGGCACGCACCAGAAGAAAAAAAAGGAACTGTTGAACAAGACGGCCCCACGCATCTATAAGACAGTGGCCCCACAGGCAGCTGTGCGCATCAAAATCGCCAAGAACAACATAAGGTTCGGGCAATTCATCTATAAAGGACTGAAATTCATGTTTGTTTAACTTGTAATGTGGGGGTAATTAAAACGAGGAAATGGTGATGAGTTTGTTTAGGAGAACAACTCAAACCGCCGCTGCCTCAAGGGGAGTTTGTACCTGTAAACGTTGACACGCTATGTTTTTATGAATAACAATGGCAACACCGCCCGATGCATCGTGATCTTTGCGAAACGTAACATACTGTCGGAGAAAGATTGTGTGTTTTGATTTTAGGTGTGTTTCTTGTAAACACAGCACTTTTGGATTGTGTTCGTGGATAAGTTTTTGCACATCACCAAGGTTTCTAAGAAGACCTCTGACGTTCCATTGAATAATTTGTGTATGCACATTGGAAGTAAATTGGTGCTGTATGTACAGAAACAGAAGTAGTGATTACAGCGATTACAGAGATTAAATTACAGAGCTCTTTCGAGGGCCTGTAACGAGGGTTTTGTCCTTTCAAAAATAAATGTTCATTCTTTTACAAAATATGCATGCAGCAAGTAAAAGTGCGCAGGCCTCAAATTGAAGAGGAGCACAGATTCCATGCTGCAGAAAAAGGGGCCCAAAAGCGACGCCTTCCAAGGAATCAAGTGGCCAGTAAAGATTCCTATTTACTGATTCATTGTTCGTTGTGCTGTGACAGGCATTGTGACACAAAAATTTGGTGGACACAAGAACACAGGACAAGTAAAGCGCAATCTGTCACCCAAGTATGATGAACAAGGAGGAAGGATTTATACCCGTAGGTACTATAATCTGCTGCAGTTTACATATGGTAAAGGAGCAGATAAAGATAATCAGAATAAATCACAACGGACAAGGTCACCAACATTTATCATATCCAGGCGATATGTTAGAAATTGTTTGATGGTTAGTTGTGACACACAAAGTCCCTCACGCAGGCTTCATCATCAGCCGCGATGTTGCAAATGCTCCCATATCTCGAATCATTTTGCACTTGCTTCTGAGCAGGATTTTCGCACTGTCAAACGATTGTGAGCAACCCCATCTAGTGCAGTGTGCATTCAAGTTGTCCGGTGAATTTACTAGGCTGAGAGCATATCTGTGATCCCTGAGCCTCTGTTTCCAGCACTGGCCCGTTTGTACAACGTAAGCGCAGTTGCATGTAAGCATTAGCTTGTAAATCACTCCCTCTCTTACGTTACAGGTGCGCAAATTCGTCGTGTACGAAGAGGCAGTCGCTTACAAGATACTGCTCACCAGCAACCATGCTTACGTTGGATGAACGGGCTGGTGCATGAATCAGAGGCTCTGGGGACACACATACTCAGCCTAGTAAATGCATTATAGCTTAGCTCCACACCGCACGAGATGCGGTTGCACAGTCGTTTGACGGGACGAAAATCCTGCTCAGAAAAAAGTGCAAAGTGACGAGAGGGATATTGGAAGCATTTGGTGGGCTTGCGAATGGTGCTGAAGCCTACATGAGCGAGCCGTATATGTGACTACCTCATCAAGTGAGTTGCCTTTTCGGTTTTGATTCATTCCGAGTTTCTTTTCTCCAATTTTTTTTGTGCATGTAACTTCCAGCTAATGCTAGCGGCTATAGGTATAAATCCTTCTTATTGATTAAATTCAGCTGACAGTTCGTGCTTCACTTGTGAGTTTTAGTTCTAAATCTGTGTGTCACGATGTACCAATAAAGCTACACTAACTAGAGCCTTTTTAAGCTTTGCTTACCTTGCTTACTCACTACTTCATTCCTTGGAAGAGATATTTTTGGTCCCAACCAAGCAGCCAGGTAGAAATCGGAGACGAATAAAAAGAGCAAGTAACACTATTGTGTCTGTTATTTCGTTGCGTGCATGCATGCCACTTCCCGGTAGGGGGGCTACAAAAGTTCTCTCTAATGTCTGCTTAAATGCTGCATCCTGTGAACACAATCTCGACAGGCTTTATGCAGAAATGCTGTATCCTTTAGCTACACAGATTGAGCAGACTTTCCTCAGAAACGATGTACCAATTGGGCAAAGGGAGGTGACAGGGTGTGACAGAAAGTTTGTAAGCTGTCTTCAGATATTCTGCATCATGGCTGACTCGGGGTCTGCAGAACTTCTGCAGCAAGTCTGCAATGATTTTTTAAGGGATTTGTTCTTTGTCCATGTTTTTAGTGCGTGCTTTAACTAATAATAGAAACTTTTAGCTTGTCCTTTACTTCAGCAAACGGGGGCGGTTTGGGCGGGTTGCTGGGTGGTCGGGGGCGTTCACGTGAGCGGTCGGAGTGGTGCAGCCTCCTGGTGCAGTAGAGCTCAACCAGAGAAACAGAGCAAAAATTGCAGTAACCTAGTATATTCTGTTTCGTTGGTGGTGCAAATTTCCGGCAGCGGCGTAATTGTGAACACGATTACCCCAGCTAAGAAAAACGTTGTAATTGGCTCTCTGTTTATGTGGTTGAGCTTTGCACCTTCCAGCCGGCGCCACCAATCTGGCCGCTCACGTCTACGCCCCCGCTTATGCAGCTAACCAACCGCGCTTGGTCGGATTATCGAACAGATTAAAATTCTATAATAATGCAGATGTACCAACTAGCCTAACTAGCTACCGTACTAATGTGTAGTCGAGTTCATACGCATTCTGCTGCACTGTTCGCTTCAAGATCGAATGTCCCGCGTGGCTACAAGTCGGCTGATCCGCCGTACGGCCGATGCTCCCGCGATCAGAAAAAATACATAAGGCTTTGGCAGAATATTGGTAAATAACCGCATGAGTGTACGTGCGATCCTATTTGTTAGGGGATATAAAAAAGGGTGGTGCCGTCAATTCTTCCGTAATCATGGGGTTAAGTGCCTTGCCAACCAACTAATTAAAATAATTGCTGGCTCTCCGGTAATCGAGAGACGATGCAAGCATGAAATGGCAACCTGCACAACCGAATGCTTGAAGATGATACTAGCCACAATCATAAAATAGATGTAGTGCATGTCGCGACGGCACACGTCACAACACTACAACGCACCACGCCATGATGTGCACGGGTACATATTCGCGCTGCCCAGCGTGAAGAAGAATACCGGCAATAAGTCGCAGCACAGGCAGCGAAAGACACCAGGGAGACAGAGCGCACTGCCCAGATAGAAGATGGAAAGCACCTGAAGGAGCGGCCACATAGCGTCACGCCATCTCTCGATGCGACGCAAGACCCGCCTTGCGGCATTCACGGACCGCTGACCTTTAAAAGGGCACAGGTAACTGTCTCCGTGCCTAAAAATTACAATGAAGTGTATGGTGCCCTTTATGTGCCTTTTATGTGCCTTTTCAACGTCGCTATTGGAACTGAGAAATAATACTTCAGCCCACCAGAAGTTACCGCTTGAGTGATATTGCGAACATTAGGAAGAACTCATCATCATCATCATCAGCCTGGTTACGCCCACTACAGGGCAAAGGCCTCTCCCATACTTCTCCAACAACCCCGGTCATGTACTAATTGTGGCCATGTCGTCCCTGCAAACTTCTTTATCTCATCCGCCCACCTAACATTCTGCCGCCCCCTGCTACGCTTCCTTTCCCTTGGAATCCAGTCCGTAACCCTTAATTGCCATCGGTTATCTTCCCTCCTCATTACATGTCCTGCCCATGCCCCATTTCCATTTC
Source organism: Dermacentor andersoni (assembly GCF_023375885.2). NCBI lineage: Eukaryota > Metazoa > Arthropoda > Arachnida > Ixodida > Ixodidae > Dermacentor > Dermacentor andersoni. The sequence goes on from NC_092816.1 coordinate 185,485,251, forward strand.
TTGATTTCAACTCAGTTGTCTTTAACTCAAGTTTGTTCCCTCACCCAATCTGCTCTTTTCTTATCCCTTAACGTTACACCCATCATTCGTCTTTCCATAGCTCGTTGCGTCGTCCTCAATTTAAGTAGAACCCTTTTCGTAAGCCTCCAGGTTTCTGTCCCGTAGGTGAGTACTGGTAAGATCCAGCTATTATACACTTTTCTCTTGAGGGATAATGGCAACCTGCTGTTTATGATCTGAGAATGCCTGCCAAACGCACCCCAGCCCATTCTTATTCTTCTGATTATTTCCGTCTCATGATCCGGATCCGCCGTCACTACCTGCCCTAAGTAGATGTATTCCCTTACCACTTCCAGTGCCTGGCTACCTAATGTAAATTGCTGTTCTCTTCCGAGACTGTTAAACATTACTTTAGTTTTCTGCAGATTAATTTTTAGACCCACTCTTCTGCTTTGCCTCTCCAGGTCAATGAGCATGCATTGCAATTGGTCCCCTGAGTTACTACTCAAGACAATATCATCAGCGAATCGCAAGTTACTAAGGTATTCTCCATTAACTTTTATCCCCAATTCTTTGCAATCAAGGTCCCTGAATACCTCCTGTAAACATGCTGTGAGTAGCATTGGAGAGATCGTATCTCCCTGCCTGACGCCTTTCCTTATTGGGATTTTGTTGTTTTCTTTATGCAGGACTACGGTGGCTGTGGAGCCACTATAGATATCTTTCAGTATTTTTACATACGGCTCGTCTACACCCTGATTCCGTAGTGCCTCCATTACTGCTGAGGTTTGGACAGAATCAAACGCATTCTCGTAATCAATGAAAGCTATACATAAGGGTTGGTTATATTCCGCACATTTCTCTATCACCTGATTGCGGAAGAACTCGAAGCAATATTTTTTGTTTGGGCAGTAACTAGCCTATGTAATGCCGTTCCGTACGGAGGGTTGAGGGCCAGAGGGCGCATTTTTTTAACTTTTGAACGGCTGCCAGGATAATTTATTTGCGTTCCCGTAACTTGCCCGGATAACGGCTTTGACTGTTGGCTCAAGATCACTTGAAAGTCGCCGGCAACAGGAGCTAACAGCATTTCGTGCTTAAAAACGAGAACAAAATGAAAGCTGGAACCGCCGTTTTGGCAACTGCTCGGCACAGTATATATGAGTAAGGCTATTCTGAAGGCGTGAGAGAGTAAGGCGGGTGGGCGAGGCAACGACCCACGCTGTGTTAGCGACGAGGGTGTAGAATCGAAAACAAGGATGTGCTACTCAATGTCGGTGGACGAAAGTGTTGTAGCGCCGTGTATGAGCCGTTTGACGTGTCACTGTAGGTTTCTCCTTTGGTGGAGGTGACCTGGACAATGGAGGTGGGGGGGGATTATCTGCTCCGATGGAAGTCGGTGAAATATCGGCTCTCTTTAAGAGACGAAAGGTGCTCGTGAAAAAAAATTTAAAGATAAATAAATAATGAAATAAACGAAAGAAAGGAATGAAATAATGGAAAGTGAGCTGGGAATGTTAGAATATTATCGACAACCCAATAACAATAGTAGTAAAACTAAGCAACCCAATGAATAATAACAGTGATGTTGAGTACAGTAAGAAATTTTGTATAGCGAATAGAGTGTAAAGCTCCTATGGAAACGTTTATGGCCATTGGTTGCAATGTTCAAGGCGTTGCAACAATTGGCTCGCTTATCCGCTGTCAGTCATTTCTGGTCCCCGGCAGTACAGTCTTCTGGCGCTATGTTTTCTTCTCTGGATTTCTGTAGCATATATTGTGCTACAGAAACTAAAAATTGCCCGGGATACCCAGCACATGTCAAGTGGGAAGCCTGCACAAGATGACTATACTCTAAAGAGTGGCAAGCAAGACTTATTTAGGACATTTGTGAAGCAAAGATTCACAATGCCCTGTCTTACCAGTTTGGAATGGGCTGACAGATAAGACAACAGTGTTTCTTTTTTCTCGGAGCTCACGCATCCAGGAAAAGGTTGACTCTAAGAAGCTAAGTCGCAAGTTTTAAATCTCAACCGGGCCTCCAACGGTAGTTCATGCGTCAGGACAAGTGGCGACAATCTTTGAATTCGCAAAGTACATCTGAAGCAGCAGGCTCACGATGTTGACCTTCACAAGTAAATGTGCTTTTTTCTCATGAAGGTCAAGGTTATGAGCCTGCTTTAGAGTAGCACGTCCTTTTTTTTTTCAATTCAACACCCTCGCCGCCAACCTACCCTCTTGTAGTGGCGTCACCCAGCCCCCTTATCTCTCTCTCCTTTACAAGAACCTTATCTTTATATTTTGGGAACTAGCAGTCGAAGAAAAAGAGGAGAAAGTGACTCGTGAGCGAGCAGTGATTTGGGGCTCGCCTGGGCTCTCTTGGGTGCGGCCTGCAGGACTGGGGCCAGCTGGTGTGGATTGAGGGACCTCGCCGAGCTCACAATATATTGTGCCGAGGATAGAATAAGTCGCCTTGAAGAAGGCAACTACAGGTCTAAACTTTAGCTGCTGCTTTCAACGTGTTCTGTTTCTTGTTCTAAATGTTGGCTCCTGCACATCCTCTGAAATTTCTGTATCCCGCATTCCTCGTGTCTCCACTGGATGGCCAACCACAAGTGTTTTGTTTTACACCAGTTCGCGCGTGTTCAACTTTTTTCGCCGTCGTCTCCGGACGACCTCATCCAGTGCTTTGCACAAATAACTTGGCATCGGCACTCTTTGAATTTACGTGAAAGGCAGATCCCCTGGCATTCTAGGTTATCCTCTAGCGGGATTTCAACATTAAAAATAACTCTTTTTGTGAAATTTCAGCTTTTGACACTCCAGTGACTCAATCATTGAACGAAATTCGAAAATTAGTAAGGGAACGACATTCCCCGGCATATCAGACGTGTCGTGCTACTCTGCTTCTAGGTGTCTTGTATGCGTTATCGACAAAGGACACGTCAAAAATTTTATTTACCACGGACTATCTACCATAGTTATCATGTGCCATAGAAGTATACATTTATTTCTATAGCCAAATAGTTCAGTAGACAAGCACAAATAAATTGAAACCCAGGACATGGAATAATATTAAATTATATGCGTACCTCACACCACCAGTGGCAAATGCAGCCACATTTTAATATCTTCAGACAGTCATGTATATCCATCTGTTAATGAGAGCTTAATGGTCGTCCATGACACTATTTCCATTTTTGGTTTTGGTACATTATGGTTCCGCAATTTGATACTGACAACTGTTTTCAATTTCAAAGTAAACCTACAGACGCTACAGCCAAACCGCAGAATGTGAGTTACTGGCGCTATAACGTAAATATATTCCAAACTTTTCTTTTCGAATTCTGCAGTCAGTCCTTTGCGATTGGTCAAATATTTTTGGACCACCCCCGCTTTGCCTGTCTGCCACGCGACGTTACGAAAACCGTGATAGCTCCCCATCTGATATGACTTGCACAAACTGATTATGCATTATTGGACGGAACAAAAGAAAAATATTTATCTCTTATTCGATGCCTTTTTGCCATTAGACGTCGACTATTGGTCAAAAGTTTTCGGGCTGCGCCCACTTCACCTGCCTTTCATGCGACGTCTGTAAACCGCGAGAACTCACGCCGTGAAAATGACGTGTACGTGATAAAGAAGCAGTAAAATGCCGCACAAAAGTCAATTTTCTTCTAAGTAGCCGCAGGCTGCCTCGTTCCGAAAGGAATAAAAGATGGCTGCGGCCGATCGCTCAAGTACTGGCTCCTCGAACCTGCCGGGGAGCACGGGCTTATTTGAGTATATTAAAGCTTTTTCCGTGGCCGCGTAACGTTTTCGAACACTTTCGGCACATTTACGACCTCGCTTTGCCAACTCTTATTTGCTGACGATTCGTTTTAGTGGCATTTCTAATCTCCCGTTGCATGGCGCCGCAATTTTCGACCATCAACCGCAAGCTACGTAAGGGAAAGCGGACCTGTCGCAGACACCGGCGCCAACTTCTTCATCCGGTTATAGGTTTTTTGCGCACTGGCTCGGCCTCATGGAATCCCTCTCCACTTCAGCGTGCTCCTCGCCTCTTGTCAGCCAAATATGTACGAGAAGCAGCTCAGTGTAGGCAATGTTATTCGTTTTTAAAGCAAACAAAAGGGACCTCCTATAATTGAGGAGAGCGTTTGATTGGTCTCTTCGGACAACCCTGCGGTTAACTGATCGGTGGTTGCGTGAGCGGTTGCGCAAATCTGACGTCAGGAGATTGGCGTAAAAACACATTGGAATAGTTTTACGCTATAGGGCCCATTGGCCCTTTCATCGTCTAGAGTCAACATGATTGCATGTAGTGATGCTGAGAGAATGCATCGCATGGAGTGGAAGAAAACCATTGCTGATGCAACCGCAAGCATTTCCTGGCTTGATCAGAAGGTGCCCAGTGCCTTCAGTAGTAGAAATAATAACTTTGATCACGCAGCTGAGAGGTATTGCAACTGAACCAGGAATGGGAGTAAAGTTTGTTGTCATTTGTGAACAAATAAATGTAGAACGTGCCTTGTCACAATGTATGCCTGATATATGACGGGCGTTTATAAAGTTTATTATTGGACCATAAATTTGAAACAAGTGTTCACATTACGCATAATCATCAGTGCACATTTCTATCCCGTGCTTCTGTAAACACATGTATACCTCACCTAATTCTCCGTTGTTCTTAAATGTTCTATGGCATATTTAAGTATGGATTGCGTTAACAGACCAGCGTTGTGGCTCAGGGTGAACACGTCCTACAATTAGCACACCTGACAATTAGTATGTTCTCCTATCACTTACCTCCATGGCGTATGATTTGCCATCAACATGATGTTCACTGCCCTCTGTGGACTTGTCTCCCCAGTGGAAGTGCAGTTGCTTGAAATTGTAGGTGCTGGGCAAGCCGTCTATACTGACGGAGGCGTTGCTTGCTTTCGCTGGGGTCAACGTCACTGCTTTCGTGAAACAGAAGTACAGGAAAGGGGGCGAGGAAGGGGGAGATGGTAGCGTCTTGCAAAAGCGTCTGAGAGCCCAACGACAGCCGTGCAATTTGCGTTATATTGTAGCTTTTGTGGAATTTCTAGCATAGAATTTCTAGCCATAGATGTGCTCGCCGGATATGGGTGCCAGATGTCACATTGTTTCGCCCTAAGCAAGATCTACCTTTTGCTTAGTGCATTCGGACTTAACCACTTATGCATCCAATATGGTTCGAAGTGAAGTGCGCTTGGTATCCCCTTGCGAAATATCATACTTTAAAATCCAAACCACAGTTCATCTCGATTTCTATATCTTCGGAAAGCAAACCTTCACTTCAAGTGCAACAGTATTGTTGCATATGCTGCCATATAGTGAAAGCGGGGCACCTCGACCGGCACCTCGAAACCTAAGTATTCTATGTGGAGTATGGAGCGCACGTGCTTTCTGATCTGAATCTTTCTCACACGTGTTCTTGAAATTCCAGGAATACTGATAATTTTCATATCCTCATAGCACGACAAACATGGAGGAGTATTAGAAATTTTGGGTAAGAACACAGGGGCGTATTAATGCAGCCTGTCTTGTAAAAAAGAGAGAGGACAGGTTACAACCGCCATGCTTTCTTAAGTACCGCCCACAAAGTTCGACAAGAAGACCTTGTCCTCGGCTACACATACCACAGTTGCCATAGCCTTCCGTGGTTCAGTTCTTGACTTTCTCTGTTGTTGAGACAAGTCATAGCACCCGGAACTACTTCTGCAATTTTCGCTTTAATAATGTGAGAATATTTTTCGACCCTTCTCTTAAAAGATTTGAGCAATTGAAGTAACATGGGAAAGCAACGTGATGGTTAGCTAGAAATATTACTTTATTAGAATCGCTTTGGCTCGATATCGGTACGGTGGCTTTAGCATGATCATGCCAGCGCCCACAGAACACCATTTATCATTTTCTACACTGTCTCCGAATCAAACAGAATGGTGCCGTTGATTGTGCTTCAGTAGCACAACGAAAACTGAGGCTTACATATCGATCCACTAAGCTACATAATGATACACGTACTTCCTGCCCAGAATGCTGTGTCACACTGATAACACGCAAGCCGTTTCTGAGTGGGAAGTACCAGGCTCGCCGCGTTAAAGAAAGGAAACGCGGGCAAGACAGAAGACGATTATCGTTGTGGGACAAGATAAGCCCCAAAGCGTTTAAATTCTTTAGAGTGAGAGCGTAGTACTTTTTGGAAGACGCCTGCAAGAAAAGTTTACACCCTTTGAGTCGTATCTTGCCACACAACAATAAACGTCATCCGTCTTCCCCGCATTTGTTTCTTTAGCGCTGCGAGGCCGGTACTTTCCAGTAGCGAAGATCATGTGCGTTATCAGCATGACATAGCATTCCTGACAGGAAAGTAGTGGGCGCGGCGTTTTCAAGAAACGAAACGCCAGATGACGATAATTGTGTGGCAGAGATACACCCCAAAGGGTGTAAACTATTTTTAGAGTGTGGGCACCAGCGGTTATTCTGGAATCTCCGATGACTCATGGATAAAAGCCGACGCGTTCACCCCGCAGATCCGATTGTTGACGATCGCTGACTGTGTTCGCCGTTATCGTTGTGCTTTGAGTGTAGGCTGTTTTGCTGGGCACAGGTTCGCCCAACAAAGAGGTAGTTCCACCATTTACACTGTCACTATTGTGTTCCAGACCATCACTGCAACGTAACAATATTCTCTCTACTGTCTTAGTGTCGCAAGACGAGGCCGCTGCGATAATTGTTTTGCGTAGCACATGCCTCCATGCCCTTGTGTTCCAAGGGCTCTAAGGAGGCAGTAGTGCTCTAGCCAATCTTATAACCTGATATATATTACACATCGTATCATTCTTTTGAAATGTATCTTAATGTTCATAGTACACGTCATACATCATCGCCATATTCTTATTGTACAGACTTTACGCACTTTAGAGCGACTATTTTTAAGGTCCCTTTACAGTCACGTCACACCAACTTCATAGAAATCATAATTACACTGCAAACTAATTACCACAGACATGGCGCTCTTTGGTCATACTTGGCCCTTGCGCCGTTAAACATCAAACATTCATTCATTCAATACGAGGCTATTTCGCGCTTGAATAGTGGCCTTTCAATTTCGCAGCAAGATTAGGCACGCAGTGTCGCGATCTTTTTGAGCGTGAAAACGGGAGCGCGTGACTTTCCATTGTGCCAGCGCAGTTTACCGCCGGCACCGAGAAGCAGTGCGCACGCACCGTGCCTGCGACGTGCGAGAATTCTACATTACCGCACATTGCGCATCGCAGAGCCGTACTACACGTCAAGAGCGGCAACAATGTTGTACTTGTAATCACGGTTCACACAATGTATGAATAAGCTAGAAACTATGCTATTATTTGCTCATGTTCCCAAGATCAATGTTTGCATGTAGCTAGGCTATTGCCCCGCATGCGTATTATACTTGTGAGCGTATTGTAACAGTGGCCCCTCCGTGTATGTGGAAGGTATATTCGTTCACATAACCATCTTGATCGGAGTAACTGCTGCACCTCTCAGCACAGCCCGTGTTCCTAAAGAAGAAAGGTGGGGCACAGTAAAATTTTAGCTCAAGGGTTGTTCTCAGCACTCCAACGGCGCCTTGGTCCTGAGGGGGCAAAAGTCTATGAATTGGTTTATCCAAGCCTTGAGCAAGGAAGGCCGCATTTCTTGACAACGCCCAAAGGCCTCAAACAAGTGCAATGACGGATGAAGAGGACGCGCTTGTGGTAGCTGCAGTCGTGGAGAAGTCGTTTCAGTCCGCGAAGGAAGAGAGGGAGCTGCTGCATGAGGATGCTTCTGTTCAAAGCACATGGAGCATATGCCTTCGGAGTGCTGGATCGCAAAGGTATGTGACTGGGCGAAAGGCCATCGCCACTGCTTGGAACAAGGCGTCACGACTGATTTGGCGAAGCGCACGCCTCGTGAAGATCCATTAACTGGGATCGAGTAATCTCGGAGGAGCTGACTTTTTTCAACACGTCACAACCAACTCGTGCGAGTGCAGCGGCAAGAGGAAAACATAAGAACTTTTTGTGAACGGACTTTATTTGAGGTGAAGGACTGAATTAATTATAATTTCCACGTAGATACGAGCCAGCCAATGTGCAGTGAGTCGTGCAGGAGCCGACGCATCCGCGTGCGCATGTGGGGCGCGGTGTCAACGCACGTGCTCGGGCTACTACACAGCATCGACGACGCGCTTACCTCGCACCGCTACTGTAGGGAGATTTTTGAGACCGTGCTCCTCCCTTACACCGACAGTGCTTCCCAGATGGTGATATTCGGTTCCAGCATGACCTTGCGCTAGTTCACACTGCGAATGTTCTGAATCAGCAGCTAGAAACTCGTAGGGTCCATCTGCTCTCCTGGCTGGGTCAAAATTAAAAACTAAATTATGGGCTTTTACGTGCCACATACACTGTCTGTTTATGAGGAACGTTGTAGCGCAACCTCCGGAAATTTGGGCCCGCTGGGGTTCTTTGACGTGCACCTAAATCTAAGTACGCGGATGTTTTCGCATTTCGCGCCCATCAAAATGCGGCCGCTGTGGCCGGAATCCCGCAACCTCCGCTTAGCACCCCAACACCATGGCCACTGAGCAACCACGGCGGGTGCCTGGCCGGGCAAGGACGCTGACATAAACATCTGCGAAAATGTATAGGAGCGCATAAAAGCAGTCACGTTGCGACGCCCTATCTATGGGCGTCCTGCGCTGGAGTTTGAGGTATGGTAGCGGCGCCTGGTGGCGGCGCGCGAAACGTTATCTGGGTAGTACCAGCTTGGGTAGTATTGAGCCCTGGCTGGGGCGAAGCACATTTCTGGCCAGAGTATTGCGTTGATTCGCGCTTTTTTCTGCCCTGTTGCGAGTGTGAAAAACCTGGTCACTTCTCACAGACCACGACGACCACGCTGCGAGTTCGCCGCAGACTATAGTTTAAGGAAAACGGACTCTCCGTGAGACGTAATGCTGGAAGCAGAAGGAATCGGCGACGCCGATCCGGAGAGACCTAGCTCAGCCTAGAAAAAGCGTCACCGTCGTTACTTCTGCGTCATGGGCTTCCATGAACAAGAAGGCCTGAATCCCAACATATCAGATTCTACCGTTTTCCTTCAAGGCCCCACGAAGCGGGGCGTCGGGCGCGCTGGATAGCTGCAGTTCGTCGCGCTGGGTAAGCGAAACTTCGCGCCATGCTGACTGCTTCGCCTGTCTTGAAGCTTGCTTGATTATCTGCGTTCTAAATTTCGGTCTTTTGCACCTACAGTCCCGACGGCAGGCCGACATAGCAGTAGGCATTACTGGTGATTCACGATTCGAGATCCGGCCGCAGCGACAATTAACAATTCCACCGGTGCGAAGTGGCCAGGTATGTGCAAATGAGCTCAAATGGTCGGGCTGATTCGGTGACAATTCACTACCCCACAACGAGCAGAACAGGTTAGAGAGTTAAATGTGCTCATCCTTGACCTCAAACTAGCACGTTGAGGCAGCGCAGCAAGGTAGTACTGATTGCAGCACATCGATGTTCGAGCGTTATCATTAAAAGCTACATCAAGCGAGTAGCGCACGAGCTCGCGCTGCAGCGCGATTCGCACGCACGTTACTGCGAGCTCACATGCATTGCATCAGTTATTTATCAGTTGCTAGAGGGACAGATAGCCGCTACTACAGTGCAGGCTTAACTACTTGTCTAGCGGCATTCAGTCAACAAAGATTGCAGGAGGCCCGCCGTTTCGCGGCATGTCGAAAGACCGCTGCCGTCGCGGCGCGTACCGTCGTGCGCTCAAGCAGTTCCGTACACATGATGTCTGCTTATCACTGCAGTGAATTCATTTATAGCAAGAATTGCCTCGCATTTGTGCGCCTGAATCTAGCAGCGGGCAAACCTTACCTGAAGTTCAACTTCGTACCGGACTCGCTTCATTTGCGATTGACACCGCAAACTACGCCGCTTACTTTTTGAACGGCGGACACGTATTCCGCGTTGCATAATTTATTGCCTTTACGCAGCGTGCCACCCCTTAAAAGAATCTTTGGCGCCCGATATTCGCTGCAAGCCGCGGTACAACAAAACCGAAAGTGACGGGTCTATATTGTAAACGTGCTTTCCGAAGCAGACGACAGAGCTTGGAACTACCCAGTTCAGGACAGAGGGCGCTTTTTAGCACCATTTTCGCAGCGCCCCCTGGGCAATGCAAGAGCCCCATTCTACCACTGTGGACTAGCTGTGGGAACCTGCTTGCCAAGCGTAGGATCATGCTGAAGGAAATAACTTAGTTTATGGCGCGAAAGAGATAATGGCAGACACCAACTAGCCCACGCCGCGACGGTAGTGTACTCTTGACTATCGTTTACAATGGTAGTAGTGGTTGCTGCGAAAAAAATGCATGTGACAAATTAATAACTGAAATCGAACAGCGAGTAATTGCAGTTTGCAGTTGTTCCTTCTCTAAGTGTTTCAGTATTGTGTTAGGACAAGTGGAAAACAAGTTTGGATATTTGTGTTTCTAAGCCTGTTTTCTGCAATGTTTGACGAAAGGAACCCGGGAGCAAAGAAAAAGAGAAACCTGAGTAATAATTTTTAGTTCATTAAGGTAGCGCTAAGCCTGAAGAACACGGTGTTTGAAGGGGAAGCATGCCAATCCCCATTTTCCGATGCATCGTGGCTCCATCGTGCGGTGGCCACGAGAAGCAACTTTGCAGGCGCCGGTGCGCGCCGCGACAGCCGCCCCACGCGAGACTCGCGACCAAACAAGCAGCATGCGAGACTAGAAAACATGTGCGCGCCGTCATATTTTGTCATCATCGGCTAGCCATGGAGCCCGCTGGTGAATGCTTTGTACCCGTAGGTTTATTCAGCGAGATAAACGGCTGGAAGAAGCGCTGTGGCAACGCTTTACAAGCTCCTCCTGGACCTGAAACCGCTGCACCTATGGCGTAAATTGAATAAGTAAAAAACATTTTGAGTCCGCGCAAAAGCTAATGACTCGAATAGTACGTGAGTTGTATAGTTCTTAGGGCAAATATCAGGTTTCGCCACTGCATGTCTTGGTTTATGGTGTGCCATAGTGCTAGGCCTTCGTAAATACACAGGCTGTGGAGAGGCCAACAGAACCCTCCTCCTCCGCATTCCTCGTGGCGTTTGTTCACTCGGTTACAGGGACGGCAAGGGACGACGCCGACGCTCACTGCAAGAACGGATGCCGAAGAACTGCGCTCTCAGAACACTGTGTATGAAGTTCTCTTGTGCGTTAAATCACAAGATTCTCATTGCTTCCGAAAATAAAAGGATATGCAAGCCCATCTTTCTCGTGCATAGTACCCTTTACCTGAGTATCACCTCCTGATTCGAGGCCATTATATTATCACGTTATAGTGACGGTGAAGAACACTCACAAAACTGTGAATCACAAAACTAACAATTAGAGCGGAGCTCTTAGGCACCCGTTCCTGCTTCGAGCATCGGCTTTGTCCCTCAGCGTAACCGAGCGAAAGAGCACAGCGCAGAATAAAAGAGCGAACGGAGAGTGCTGTGGGCGATGAAAGACGTCCTCGCATACGCGGCAGTAACGGCGCCGGGCCAGAGGTGGGAAGTAAAAAAAAAAAGCACAGAAAGCTCGCCTTCAGTGGCAGCGGCGGCACCAGCCGAGCGGGGAGAAAGAACTTTAGTCCCTTTAGCATGTGCTAAGGAGGATGAAAGCGCGCTCACGAGACATTTGTTAAATTCCTTGATATTCTCACTGGAGTGCATTTTGACTTCCTATTGCTTCTTTTCGCCCACCAAATATCGTGGGTTTGAGTGCCTTAATTAACTATATCTTAATTGTCGGTGTCTCAATTAACTTCGCCTTAGTCAGCAGCAATGGTCGTAAGTTCAACCATCAATAGTGGGGACATCAATTTCGGTGCCACTGAGTTTTGATAGCGTCAAAGGTCGAAGGTTTGACACTCACCAGAGGTGGTGGGTTCGAGTGCCTTTACACCAAACGTCATGGGTCCGAGTCCCAGCAGTGGTCACGCGTCGCAATATGGAGCCATTGAATTTTTGGTCCGAGCAAAGGTCGAGGGTTCGACTCCTACGAAAGGCCGTGAACTTGAATGGCTTTATTAACGACACCCTAATTAAAACGAATGGTCGTGGTTTCGATTCCTACGAATAGTCATGTGTTCGACCATTAATGGTGGCGCCACCAATTTTCGCACCATTGAATTTGGGTCCCACCAAAGGTGGTGGGTGAAAGTGCCTTAATTAACTATATCTTAATTATCTGTGTCTAAATAACTACGCCTTAATTAACATGAAAGGTAGTCCATTAGACTCCAACCAACGATCTATAGTTCGACCTTCAATGGTGGCAACCTCAAATTTCGTGCCATTCAGTTTTCGTGCCACCAAAGAGAGTTCTACTCCCGCCAAAGTGCTGAGCATGAGTGTTTTACGTGGCACCAAAGTTCGTGTGTCCGACTACAACCAATAAAAGGTTGTGGGTGGCACCATCAAATTCGGTGCCATAACGCCGGACGGTCAATTTTTCGATAACGCTGGACAACGCATTTTCAGACCCGCGAGGCCTCAAAACATAAAATCTTAAAAAACCAGAAATCACGCCTTTTGCTGCGGCAGCGGCGGCGCCGGCCGAGGGGGGGGGGGGGGGGGGGGATCGAAAAATATAATAACCAGATCGAGAGCTCGCCTTCTCACGGAGCGTTCGCCGCAAGCGTTTCCCGATAAAGCTTACGGTTGGATGAGCTCCAGTTGCCAGGAAGAGGCAACTGTGTGGCCGGTTCGAATTGTATAGCGCCGCACGTGACGGGTCTGCCAGTCGGTGCGGCGATCGGTGCGATGCCTCCATATATATTGCGAAAGGAAAGCCCGTATACCGCTGCGCTGAAATTTCGCATTCGCGAGTATCGTAATCGTGGGTAAATTTTTTTCATTGGGCAAACGCTCGAAGCACAACATTAGTGGCGACCACAGTCGGCGATCGTCGAAAATCGGATCTGCGCATCAGAAGCGTCGACTATTTACACACGGCTCAACGAATGTCCAGCGTAATCGCTTGTTCTCGCGCAAGTTCTGCAATGTACACCAGTATTTACCACCTGCAGAGAATTCGATTACACGACGCTCGGCGATAATATAGCCTACAGGTAGAACTATCATTCACATTCGAGAAACTTCTGGTACGAAAAAGCTGGTCTTGAGCGGAGTGATAACCTTCCACATTTGTTATCCGGTGAAACGTAGTCACCGGATAAAGATAAACGAGTATGCGTGTGAGTTCTCTTAAATCTGTCTCAATCGTGTAAGGTATGTTGCAGAACGAATGTAAATACCGTTTAAAAAAGTCTGAGGACACCTAAGCAATTGTGATGTATTGTGAATGCGAAAGCATTAGTGTTCACTTGCGCACCGCTGAGCGGTCCTTCGAGTTGTGAACTCCTCGCGGGAAAACGAGCGCGTTGAGACGCTTGGGTAGTTTAGATTTAGCCTTACTGAAGGGCAGTGACAACACTGGCTTGAGCTTGCGAGAGTGAGGGAGACGTAGCGTCACGGCGATGCCCTCTCGCTAACGCAACGTCTGGCGCGCTATCGTAGCAGCGGGCGTGCCTTTCTGCCTGCTGTGCTTTGTCGAGCCACGTTCGTGACATGGAGTCGCCGCCAATGGGAACTCCGCCGAGGTGCGCTCGTGATGTGTCGTAACAGCTGACGGAAATTTAGGTGCCGTTTCGCTTCTCCAGACGACTGACGCCGTCTGTCCGCTCAATATCTGATGCTTTCGCATCAAAAAGAAATGATCACAGCTTCAAGACAAAACACAGTGCGTGGCGCGAGTCATCTCTCGTAAAGTTAGGAACTGCAACTCGTCGTTCGAAAATGACTTGGCAGTCTTCGTTTTTTATTTCGTTTTTTTTTCGAGGATGCGACTGAGCCGACGAAGACCGCGAATGCATGCAAAGTGCCTCGAGCGTCAAGTCGCGCGGAAATTTTGCGTATATTCGCGGGTTTCTTTCACGCTCGGAAAAACACTTTTCACAAAAGAAAACTATATCAGGAGTTTTTCACCTCGCTCTACAATGTTCTCATTGACACTTTTCATTTAAATATAACATTTGAGAGGTTGATTAATAATTAAATATGAATAATTATGTAATTAGGCGGAAAGCGAGAAATTTGAGTATCCGCAAGCGACGGCAAACAATATTGCCTTCGTTCTTACCAGCTACGTGGCATTTCCATATTTTTAAATCTTAGTGCATGGTAGGTGGGAAACCCTGTATACACGCAAACCCATGGCCGCAGAGTTGCACAAATAAAAGAGAAAAGCACTCAGGAAAAACGAAATATTGAACGCGAACTGCGCGGAAACAATTATCTCGGCCAGATACCTAATCCGGAACGCCGCGACCTGTCTGGCCAGACGTCCCGGAAGATCCTCGATTCGTTGCCAATCTAGCAAGCAGCTGGTTGTATTCTCGATAGGTCTGATACATAAGCATACTCATTTCTAAGTACCAAGGTTAGGCGACAGTCTCACAGTATGCCTGTTATATTTTTTTTTTTTTAGTTGTGAGTCGTGGCATAGCTCATGGCGGGAATTCCGACTTTTCTGAGGTTGATGCGCCCCGTGGTGGCGAAAAAAGAAAGCTGAAGAAAATGTACTCGTAATTCCTGGGTATGGGGTCACTGCGTAGTATGTGACTGAGCGGGTAGCGCATCGGGCTGCTGAACTAAGGGAGCGGGGTTCGAAATCAACCGTGGACCCGCTTGGTTCACTCAGTATGCGGCAATGTACCGCTCTTCAACCAACCTCTTTCGCGTAAATATGGGCCACTGTAGATGCGGGCCTGGGTAAGTACCGCTGTTCGGAAAAAGTCTTTGACGCAGACTTGGTCTTCAATGAACCTCTTTGACGCCTTCTTGTTTCACTCGGTATGTGCTATTTGATGTGTACCTTTTTTCAATCAACATCTTTGATGCCAGCTTGGGTAGCTAGGTATGTGGGACTAGGAATGTGCAGCTTTACAGTGACGAAAAAAGATCCCTCAAATTTCTGCGATAGTGAGCGGAATCGCACCTACGTCACAAGCGGTCCTCAGAGACGGCAAACCGATTGTTTGCATGGCTACGCCATAAACCCACTCAGTGTGCGCGTCTTTCAAATGAACTCTTGTCACGCCAACGCCTTAAGGAGCAGTGCCATCAACGTACTTCGTAACTTCGGTCACTAAGTAATACCACCATCACCTACCACAGTAATACACCTGCCAGTAATAATTGCTGGTGGGTGCTCTTAATGAGGGTTATAAAGTGTTTTGAATGGAAAGCGCTAGCAACGGCAGGAAATCGCTCGTAATTCAGAGCCCCGCCGATACATACAAGTCAGCTCAAATGGCGACGCACAACGTACCTGTGTGCCCGTTGTTTTCAAAGACGGCATTCCCCATAGGTTCACTGTAATTGGTGTACTTGACCGGGCCCAGGGAAGAGTCGAAGATGGTTGCATTTGTCGTGATATTAATCGGTGACTGGAAGGAGCCACCGCACACGTTGTTCCTCCCCATTCGCAACTTAGGCCACTCTACAATGCCTGTTTGGGGCAGCTTTGTAATTAACGAGTTGCGACGGCAGTTGCAAGCTGAACACAACTTACAAATACATTTTTATTGTGAAACTCGCCGGCCAATCAGCACGACCATATTAATATTTCACTTCACTTTTCCGGTATAATTATAAGCGACAGCTAATAAGTTAGACTAGTAATACAATAAAAAGAACACTTTTTCCACACGAACAGCTGCTTTATAAGCAGTTATCTCATAGAACACAAGATGATGCGGTCTAAGCCGTCTAAGGTCTAAGTAAAACAAAATGACAGGATTAACTAGAGGTAAATCCTTTTTGCAGTGCGACTTAAGCACAAGTGCTCACTAGCTGAGGGATATTGTGCTTCGATTTGCCCTCAATTTCAACAATCATAATAGCTATTTTTTTAGGCCGAAAGCACTGGAAGCGTTAAGAGGCGTATTCGGATGATATTTTATATGCAGGTCCACCTCTTGCTTATTCACTTTTGTTATTTTGCATCGTTGTCCTCAATATATTTTGATGCGAAGCAGTGGGGAGTGGCAACAACAGTGGTTATTCTTCCCCAACAAGACGAATTGTATGGAAGAACTGAAACCAGTTTTGTCATAATTCTAAGAATAATACATCCGAAACTTTCTCCTTCCTGGTTAATCCTCCGTAGTGGATGTGAGCCAGTGTCTGGCCCAAGAACAATAACAAGTTTTGGCAGCCACCACTGTCACACGTATCATTGCCCAGTTTGTAAATTGTACCTTCTCGCAGAGCAATTTGTTCTAGCGAAACGAGATGGCGCTTTCGGCGGCGCGGTGCACGTGGCGTCAGTGACAGCGCACGAATAGGAAACCAATACCGCTTCCACCTCGCTTCCATGCGATCAGCAGTCCGGAATGCAACTGAATTTTCGCTCGCACACTTTGCTCCAATCATGCTGGATTGAATCATGTGGATTGAAGACGTGTGCATCAGTCCGTTGCAAAAATAGCCACTGGCACACTAAGAAATCGAATGATTCTGTGCGCCCAAGTTCGCGGACCACTGCTGCAAGTGCCCGTACGTGTCACGGGCACTTCGAGATGTACGGCTTTCCTCGAGGATACAGAAATTTGCTCATCCGCAAGCTTTGTGTCTCTAACCTTCAAAGAAAGTGCTTCAGCCCCGGAACGTCGGCCAGAGCGAGTGCCGCTCGTTAAACGATGACAAAGAGGGTAACACCGCTTCCTGTCATAGTAAGTTTCGCGCACAGTATCTTCAGATATCTACCCCAACTGACACGGATGCTTATGCCTACTCTATCGCCAACGTGTCAATAAGGGAACGGGCGCACACTTGAATATATGCGCACCATATACTCACAATAAGTGACGGTTCACACGGCGAGCACACGAATGGTCTAAGCTGAATGTTTCGTGGCGGCCTACCAGAGTAGGCGAGCTCGTAGCAATAATACATCACTGCTACTAGGCATTACAATGTACAAAGCAGCTACGTTTCAATTATTGCGCACACCAAGAACAAATTTGTCGGAACTGAGCACACTCGCGAGCGGTTAAGCAGAAAACAATCAGTTAGTGACCACACCGAGGAAATTTGCCAAGTCAAAAACGTGACAAGCCACTGCTTCAAAATATTTGCCAAATAAAGAACGAAGAGCGAAACACACTAATACTGATTAAATTCGTGAGCGGAAAGTTCGCATAGCTTGAAATAGATATTTCACCCCGCTTTTAGAAAAAGTACCATATACACTGCTCGCGCCGCTTGGACGTGAGTAGTTGATATCCTTGGCTCCGAGGCATCTGATCATTGTCGACTCTAGAATTACGTATAGTGGCAGAGACACTGAAGGTTCAGCACCGCGAAAACAGAGCTTGTAGAAGACATGGATTGAGGCACTCAGTCACGATGCGATACATGGACAAAATATGTATTTAAAATATGCACATATGTTCTCCAGTGTGTCACTGTGATACATGGCGTTTGAAAGCATGGCACGCATTGAACACTCTCCTGTGCCTTTGTCGTCGTCCTCGCTGCAGCCGGTGCCAATAAAAATAGGTGTCCGCTACAAGCTGAATAAAATTTGTTGCTGGGTGATATGTGTAAACATTCTTAAACGATGATGCAGCGCAACACACGGACGACCCAGGAGAAACAGTCTGTCCGCCAGTACGTGTGAACTAGTCTTCATCAGTGTTGCGCTGTACCTTTGCAATAAAGTAACACCACAGTGTTTTACGGAGAGGATTTGCTTGCTAAACACATTATTAAATGTGCCGCTGGGATTCAATAGGTGAAGAGTGCTTTAACATGGTGCACTCTAGTTATACCGGTCAGCAATGTTTGATCTTACTCTTTTAGGTCTGCTATTAGGTACATCTATGTGTGTGCTTAAACACCCTGTAAACTTCTTGCATGTATTATGCACTTACGTATGCGAGAACTCTGGCGCAGCCAAGAAAAAAGAAAAAGAATTGTGCTTGCCTTCTGCCCCGTAATGCCAGCCGCGGACTGCATTGCCTTGACGCACCAGTGAGAAATGAAATACAATGTATAAACGTGGGCCAAATAACAGCAATAGCGACTTTCCGTCATACGAAGCCATAGAACAGTGAATTCTAGGGGACATCGAATTTTCGTGTCCCTATAAAATATCAGCCTATCATCCGATAACTCCCATATGTTATCGTTGTTAGGTCTGTCACCTCAGAATTTCGCGTACACTAAAACTTCACCCTAGGTAATCGAAATATAGCTTCCGTTTTTAAACCGTCTCTCAGGAACAACAGGCATATGTCGTCTTCAATTTACCAATGTACACGACATTTGTTCACTTACATGCGCCGACAACCATAATCCAGTGGCTATACCCCGCCGATAAAAGCTTTCGTTTGGCTGGCAGTAGAGTCATATCTCAGCGGTTACTTCTCGCCCTCCATTCGGAAGCCTCGGCCCCTAATCGAGAGCCCGCGAAACGCCTGACCGTGCATTTGAGTGCCACCTGTCGCTGCGTTACTGAGTTAACACATTCACGAGCTGCGACGTTAAGCTGAACTCCCACAAAGAAGAAAAAAGGCCGACTCATTTGGGCTGCGCACTGCTGCATGCAAAAACAGCGCGAGCAGCTGCTCGTTCACTGGCAGAAAATTTTTGTTTGCCGTGACTAGCGCTAATGTACTCATAAATAGGTAAGTGAACAAAAAGCACAAAGCATGGCAGCAGTTTTTTATGTAGTGAGCAGCCACGAGGAGCGATCAAAATGTAGTCCATATGCTGCTACCAACCAAGTCAGTTCGGTTCTCAAAATGGTCCACAGCGACATCTGTTTGCGGTTGTTGCGCGCAGTGCGAATCTTATCAAATTACCTCGATGCAATGAAGCGCCGCGATATTAAGTCCCAGCTTGCGTATTTCAGGGGTCTTGCTTTTGCACATTACAGCAATAGCACGGGTCCTCGAACATCACGGACTAACGGGCCCTATTTTTCCCTTGATTACGTTAGCCACTCCAGCTGAACTTTAGGTTGAAGGGCCAGTTTGCGAATTACAGCTAATTCAACCTTACGCTTTGTTCGCTTAGTAGTTTGTTCTGTTCACTGCATCGCTACCATTACCAAGTGGCTCCTACAAGCCTTGCGAAACTTAACTGTTATGTACTCTTCGCTATAGACAGCCAGTAGTTGAAAGGAAATATGTAAGCACTATGAGTGCGGGCCGTAGGATGCAATATTATATGGCAGACGGTAGCAAAGAAAACAGCTAAAGGCACATGTACTTTGTATTTTTAGGCATCTTCATGGCTGGTGCAAAGACATCTGTTCCACATCTGTGGCTGCGAAATTTTTTTAACGTTCAGTTCTCCATTTCTGTTTAAGGTATGTATGTACCGCACAGAGGCAATAACATACAAATGTAGAATACTATGGACGGACCTTTCTTTAAGGATAACCTGTAGCACGAGTGTGCCATTTTATTAATCTGCCAGCCACAGGTAACACAACTGTGCTATGACCCCTCCTGTTTTAAATTGAAATATATTACTGCATGGCCTGATTGTGTACAAGGACTGCCAGAACTATAAGAGGCCTTTCTTCTCGAATAAGGCCACAGTTAAATCTCCGAAGCACACATGTTTGCGCCGGGCAACCCGCCGTGGTTGCTCAGTGGCTATGGTGTTAGGCTGCTGAGCACGAGGTCGCGGGATCGAATCCGGGCCACGGCGGCCGCATTTCGATGGGGGCGAAATACGAAAACACCCGTGTACTTAGATTTAGGTGCACGTTAAAGAACCCCTGGTGGTTGAAATTTCCGGAGTCCCCCACTACGGCGTGCCTCGTAATCATAAAGTGGTTTTGGCACGTAAAACCCCACCATTTTTTTTTTGTGCCGGGCAGTTCAATGGCAAGAATACTGTTGAATTTTTTCCGATAAATTAAAGTTGTACTGTATCGATATTCTTTAAATGGTATCGAGAGAGTTTGGAAGGAAGGATCCAGCATCGGTGTGCCCTTTCTTACACGCAGAATGCATGAAAATGGTTTGTGACCTGCTGCAACACTGGCAGTCTAACATTTCATTTTCAGAATATGCTTGGCAGCACAGCCATGTGCAGAAGCAACCGACCGATTGAGCGATTGAGCCTTCACAATTTGCTTCCCTTATTTACGTGGTAAGTAGCGCACAAAACTTATGCAAATATTTATCATTTATTTCACAGCCATCCCCCCTTTAAATTCCAGGGTTTCACGTCTCAAAGTCACGGTTGGATTACAAGAAATGTCGAATTGCGGGCTCCGAAATAATTTTGACCACCTAGGTTTTTTTTTAACGTGCACCGGAACCCAAGTAAAGGATATGTAGCGAAATTCGCCCCTATCGAAATGTGTCCGCCACCGCTGGGATCGAACCTGTGTCCTCGAGCTCAGCTACGCCACAGTCGCTGGGATGGTGGTAAATCACCCCGCTACACCACGGCCACCTCTTTCGAGGGGTTCCGAAGAACGCTCAATATTAGCTAAATCCTCACCTCGCACCACTTAAGTGCTCGCCTTCTAAAAGTCACAAGAGCAGAAACATCGAACAGATTTCTCGAGATCGTACAGACCAGCGAAACAATTCGGACACACCTAAAAAAATTAACCAAGGTCTAATCTTTCAGCTAAACGCTCACCGCCTCATTGGAGCACACAAAAAATTCACCTCGTTGCGTCTGTCAGGATTAGACTGGGCAAATCTGCCACCAGCTATCGGACTAGCATGGATACTGGGCAGGACCTCATGGTAAATGGCCGCTCTTGTGGCCTCGGCTCGATATGAGGAGATGCAGTCTGAATTAGGGCAGATTGTCACACCTGGCGCTGCGTAAGGCTCTAGGGGCGGTGGACTACCTGGGATGTGGCCACCTTTGTGTGGGTCGGCGCCCAGGGCTGCACGGCAAGCCCCCACTAAGTGCTCCACTGAGGTCCTTGTGACTTCGCTTTCCTCCTCGTCCACCTCTTCGTCCGGCGAAGATGAGCCTACACCCGCCCCTGAGACCGTCATTTCGTAGAGTCGTCAATCCATGGAGAGGGACCCCCTGCCGGTGATGCCAGGGTGCCAACAAAGGCTCGCAAGATCAAAAAGGTGGCAGTGCAAGACTTTCAGGGGCTTCCCCAGTTACCACCCACTGGGACGAGGGCCGATTCAGGCCCGACGCCACCGGAATGGAGCACAACACATTGGCACTCGCCACCCTCTGCAGGAAGGGGAGAGCTTGGGATCTGTTGGCCCACACCCCGATCAACGTCGCTCGCCACACCAGAACCCCCCTCCGGCTTTATGGGGGGAGGTGATTCCGTAGCCCTTCAGGGGGAAGAGGACCGCACTCCAGTGCAGGAAGGCCTATGCTCCCTTGGGGACCTGCCGCCTGGGCTGGCTACTGATGTTCTCTCTGGCCCTACAGAGGTCACGACTGCTGACAACGCTTCGATTGAAAGCAGTGCCAGGATGTCTCCTGTATCCGGGGGACTGTCTGCCGTCTCTCATACTCAAGCTAGTGGTCCGCCTGATGAGGGTCATTGCGGTTAAGTTTGGCAAAGAAATAGAGAAGTCCTCAGAAGTGCCGATAAACAGCTCTTACCGACCGTGGACCGAGGCACAAATGAGGATATTAGCAGAGACAGAGGTGACGCTTCTGCCAGGGGAGGGCCTCATCAACGCTGCCCTGGCGGTGACTTGCACACGCCGCTCCCTAGACGCAATAAAAGGCCTCCGTAGACAAGACATGTACCGAGAGACCCTCGCCCAAGAGTAGGCTCGGTAGGGTTCATGGGTGCACTCTCAGCCTTCACTCGACGAGCCTCCAGATGGCAGCCGTACAAATTCCACAACTATATAGACAGCGATTCGAACAAATTTCCTACAAAATATGAGGCCTATGGCATGCTGCTCTCATTCGGGCTCGACCACCCTGGTCTGACCGCTAACCTGACAGGCACCTCTCTGAACGTGTCAGACGTGAGACTTCTTCGCGGTATTTTTGGTATCCGATCATGGCTGGCGCAGAGGCGGAGCTGGAGTGAAAAAGCAGAAAACTGTCCACTCTAGACGCGCCGTGGTGAGCACTCGAAAGCGTTCAAACGCCGTTTGTTTAAAGAACACCAACACCTGTGCGTCCTTGGCACACAAGTGCTCCTATAGGAGCTCATCGCAGCTACAGGCACCCTTGAGCCAATATCACGTCATTCCCCGAAGCATTTGATCCACTATTCACAAGTAAATCCACCACAGTTAATGGGGTGGGTATGCCGAGTCGTTTGCTCTCAGCTTGCGCAAGGTTCACTCATGAGGTAGTATGAGCTGCACTGAAGAGAATGGCGGTGGCGGCTGTGCCGAGGCCCGATGTCCTATGCATGCTGATAATTATTTGAATTGTGCTTTCCTTCTTTCTTTGCATGTGTTTTGCTTTCTTTATATTGCAGCATTAGGAAGAGGGGTTCCTGGGGTCGCTTTTATTTGTGCTACTCTGTTGAGACTCCTTTACATATCCTTTGGGGGGGAGGGGGGTGCTGCTTTAGCACATTGCAGCAATAGCAGTGGTGTTAGCTCTTCGGGGACCAACATGCCTTTTATTCCTTTGAATATTTTCCTTCCTCCAGCTTAAATTTGGGTTGCACAGTCAGTCTATGCTGTGGAGCTGAACCCTGGCGCAGTCATGTAGCCTGCCCTTTGTTCGGTTGACTGCAACGTTACTACTATTATGTGTCAAGTGCTCCCCCAGGTAATTTTTCATGCTGTTTCAGGAAGAATAAGTGGTGCCAGATTGTGACAGCCATGCTTCAGAATGTCCAAACAGCTCTTAGGCCAACCACTTTCCTAAAGTTGTGCTTTCCTCACCAGCTTTGACGCAACCTGCTTTGCAGGAGGGTGACAAAGCCCAGTTTGCTCAGATTACACAGGCCCCCGTAGCGTCGGTCGTCAGTCCAAATTTTTCGTACACTCTGAAAAGTTTCCATTATCAAGTCTTTAAAAGTTGCGGTTGTGAGATAAAAGCTGTTCCTATTTTTCGGCAACTACTTCTACTGAGCGCAGTTTGGTAAGGTCTTCAATTTAAGTAAAATGGCCATAACATATAAAGGAGGTAATTTCAGGCCGTATGTTCTACTCACTGATAGTGTGTTTCTGATTGTGGATTGCAAGTGCATTGAGAGAAGGCCCAGGAAGGTTTCATCTGCACCATATTATGACTCATCTTCTCTTTGACATAACTGAAGTGAAAGCATCAGTAAATTAAATAATCGGTGTCATATTCGCAGAAGAGCTGACTGTATGAGCTCTTACCATGCAGAAAAGATAAATCAACTCCTCAGTTGCATACGTCCATGTCCCAACTGTTGCCTGGACATCGGTGACAGCGAAAAAATGGGCAGCTCCGTCTAGTTGGAGGTAAAATTGGTATATTTTTTAGGACCATTTCTGCAGGCTTCCCAGAGCCTGGAGAACTGCCGAGTCGGAAGATGGGTGATTGTGGCCACTTTTGGGAGAGCGAAACGCCCATCGTGCAGACACGGGAGACTGCTCAAATCTTTTAACTTTGGACCAACGACCTCATAGAAAATTAATTTTCATCTCGCGGTCACAGGCTCACTTGTTCAACAACATGCATGTTGATTACAAAGACAAAGTAAACGGTCACTCACGTGGGACGCGATCGGAATGAAACATGCCTTCGCGGGTAACCATGGAAATCTGAACCACTTATTAAGGGCAGGGTTATAATGAAGACATGTGCATGCCTTCTACGGAGCTCATTGATTACTCCAATTTAATTATCACAAGCGCGTGTTCGTGAGAACCTTGCACGCAGCGACCCTATGTGTATGTGGGGCGCGTACTTGTGATGTGCGCGCACACATACGGTGCAGCCTTCCTAAAATAGAAAATGAGATTCTTCTAGAAATAGTATAGAAATGTTTCCATGAATGTGTTTCTATGTACTTGCACTTTGCATGCGCATGTTTGAAGGGGTACGTCGAGCAGGATTTGTTTTCACAGCGGGCAACAAAATTCTTCGCCGGCACGGATCATTCAGTTGCAACGAGTTTCTTTGGCAGCCCGCGAAAGTAATGAAGAGGCAGCTTTTAAAAGCCACGGGCTAGGCCTTGCCCGGAACAAATCGGCCACTTTGATGTTAGCGCTCTTTCCTACGCCAGTGATTCCGTGTTGTGTCGTAGCGTAACATCTGTACCTCAGTGCCACGAACAAGGATAGTGTAGAAAATGATAACAGTAATAATTCTTTTTTCTATTATTATCATGGCTATTTGCACACATAACAAAATAACCTCGAAAGGTGAGCGAGGCCGTGTACAAAGGTGAAAACCCGTGTGCAAGAGCGCCCACCTGACATCCAACCAAGGCGGCCATGCAGTGGCACGGTTGTATACATAATAGCATAACAAAGCCACTGAGTTGTGCTTCTGTATTAATGGGCAGTACGAGTGAAACATCGAATCATTATATGTGGCTGCCATGTAGCCGACTCAGACCGTCGTCGGCACGTAGAAGGTTCATGCGCTAGTGTACATGCTTGGTGATTGGTAATCATGTGATGGAGTACACGTAGGAAATTGAATACTTTGAGGTGACCTTGCGGCGGCACGCTTCGTTTTCGCGATCTCCACTCGAACAGACTGCGCACGACACATGCGTTATTTCTGCTTGACCTTAAACTCTTGTTGGATTGGC
Source organism: Dermacentor andersoni (assembly GCF_023375885.2). Classification (NCBI taxonomy): domain Eukaryota; kingdom Metazoa; phylum Arthropoda; class Arachnida; order Ixodida; family Ixodidae; genus Dermacentor; species Dermacentor andersoni. Next base: position 185,510,103 of record NC_092816.1, read on the forward strand.
TGTGGTGTGCTCGTTTCACTTAATCATTTCTTATCTTACTGTCCTAAAAGGTGCCGAGCGCAAATAGAGAGGGCAATATGCGAGAGAAGTTCCACAAGAAGCTAAACAAGGTAGAAAAGACCAGGAGTGGCTCGTCAGCCACGGAGAACAAGCGGTGGCTTTTTCCTGTGCTTTCTGAAAATCGGAACAAAAGAGCAAGGAAACCGTAACACCACCGAAAACCATAACGCAGTTCGGTTTTGGGCTCCAAATTAAAAGAAATGTAAATTGACCTTCATTTTCTTTTGTAATAATCATACTTATAAAAGTGGTCAGTTGGGCAAGTTGGCGCATGGTATTTCATAAACCTATGTGGGACGATTTAGTGCAACTTTGATCCAGTATTCTGCGATATCATACCCCAGTCACACAATTAAATTTTGTGTCACGTCGGTCGAGTGGGTGCACATCGCCTCGCCGAGTGTCACTTCAGCAGCTTACTGCTAGACGGCAAGTTATCGCGAAATTATTAATAGTTTTGGCCGAATACTTTGTCAGTATTCACTGATGTAGTGTTTCTCCTGAAGTGGTAATTGAAGTACGTATTTGGTTGAGATTCATGTATTGTTAGCTGAGAGCCACTATGCATCAATAATGAATACTAACGAAATAATGAAGAAATAAGGACTTCAGGCCAGCTGGAAATCTGCGCCACACCGCTGACCCAGAGCAATTCATTACAATGCCCTCCCACACATGGGCATGAGCTGTCAAGGAGTGAATTGCTGCTCCTCCATTTCCTTCACATGTTTGAAAACATACCGAAAGAGGCAAAATGGCACAATAGCTGAAATAAACATTTTGGTTCACACTGCAGGACCAGGATGGCTTGCACCACTACTTGCTGCAAGCCATTCCACTACAGAGAGCACGTGATGGCGGGTGCTAATCGAGATGTTCTATGGCTACCTCATTGGCGATAGCCAGCTGGAATTTTTCAACGAGCATCGGTTATAGCTAGGGCTCAACTATGCCGCGTGCACATTAAGTTTTCGGTGTGCACACGACCCAGCTTTAATGGAATGAATGGAGCGGCTGAGTCCGGGGCTATATTTTATTGCGGTCTACATCGGTAACAATGACATCACAACCCCTGAAGCTGAAGATAAGATAGCCGACATCAAAGTAAGGGAATTTTTTGTATATCATTTGTTGATCCAACTACACAGCATATGTCGAACATAGGCACGGGCATCAGCGCTTCCGAAATCTCTTGATTTAACCGTGTGCATGTTATCGCGTGTATAGTGCGCGTGTACGTGGCTTTGCTGGCTGTCTTGCTAATGACGTTTTAGATTTTTAAATATTTGCATCAGCGTAGTAAGAAAAGCCGCGCTGCGATTTAGAATGCCTGCAGCTAGGCGGCATTGCGAGCCGCTGCCAGCATGCGTGCTTCGTCCGGTGCGCAGCATGGCCCGACTAAGGCGCGCGTGTGCGCGCGAACTCGCGCATTTTTCGGAGAAAGTTGTTCTTGGGCATCAAACGATTTGTGGGATAAATGCAAATTAAATGTACCGGTCGAGCATGCCTGGCCAGCGTTCATGTTTCGTTGTGCCGTGGTAGGCGTGTGCAATCTCCCGCATACTGCAACTTTTTGAATCACTCTGCTTTCACTGCAGTAGTTCTTACAGCACGTACCGTTTGATCACTACCGTAACAAGAACAATGTGCAATGCTGGGGCGATTATGTTCTGCGACAAATTTTCTTTGAAAATGCAGCACGTCCTGAAACGTGCCTCTGGCTTTGCCAGGAGGGTATTCTGCTAGGGCATTCCTCCACGTCTCCACGAGGGAGAGAAAGCTAGTGAGAAGAGGCGGCGTGTCAACGCGTATACGAAATGCACGTGGCATCCATGGACGACGTCGCTTACATAAAGTAGAAGTATGTCATATCTCAGTTACACGTATGATCGCATTGCTATGGGTGTGCAAATATTCGAAATGTCAAATTCAGATTGCATAGTCGTGGCAAATAAATTGTGTGCATAAACGCAAAACCTTATAAATAATGGCACATACGCCTGTCATTATGACATTACCTTCTGACATCTACACAGCCTTTTGTATGAATTAGTCCCAGTTATGTGGGTTGACATAGTGTGAATTTGATTCAGTACCATGCAATTTTATACCCCAGTCAGACAAGGAAATATTGTGGCGCTTCGAGCGAGTATACTTCGCTTCGCTGAGTGTCACAATGGCGGCGGAGTGCTAGACGGCAAAACGAAGTGTCATTCGAGATTACAGAAACTGCGGAACTACAGAAAGGGTAATGGTTCTATTTTTCTTAACAGCCTCGTAGAGAAGTGTTCTCATATGAGGCGACGGAGCGCTTCATGTCCACCCATCTGGCGAGACGCCGACAGCAGAAGTGTCCCTGCCATCTCTGGTGCTTGGCTTACACTTTTCTTACTGCGCCAGGGGCAAGTGCACCTTCTTCAACACCAACTTCGTTCTCGGAAACCAGCTACCCTTCCTTGCCAAGACACCACCAGCACAAGCGTACGCTCGGTGCGAAATTCGAGGGGAGGTTCGTTGAGTCGATTATTCCTAGTCGATCAGCAAACGACACTTGCGTCAGGAAAACAAGCAGAGCTTCACATACGCATGAGAATTTTTCTGTTGTTTGATCTTCTGTGGAGCTGTCCTCGAGTGTGGCAATAGTGAGTGGAAATCGTTGATAATCTGACATTTAGCTACAGGTCTGCCAGATCTGTGTGCAAACTTTGTAAAAGCCAGTGCCCACACAGAGTTACTGACACTGGAAATGTACTTAATGAAATACTGCAACGATTACCTAAGCATAAAATATGCTAACATTATTACTTTAAGCAACGTTTCGATAGGTGCTCGGGGAGAGAAACCATGTAGTTAGCTTAAGTCCATTTGAAGTAGAACCTAAATAGTTTAGAATTGCATATCGGTGTGTCCGTGGTACTATTATAAATCCAATAAACAAAGGAAAGCACCCCAAGCAAGCGTACACTGGAACGGGCTGTGAAATGACAGTATCACTAAGCCTCCGCAAATCAACCATTCGGCACGACAAGTCCAGCTGCAAAGTAATCATAATCACCCAATAGACTATCACGACTTTTATCAACACAGGCTCCTGAGTGATGCAGATTGCCAAATGTAATATTGCACGAAAGGATTTAAGAATTTGGTCGAACAGAAACCAGCAAGAAGTTAACTACAAGAGATTTTAATAAATACAAGCGAATGTTTTCTATTCCTATTCGTAATGATCAGGCTCGTAGATAAATTGTTTTAAGATATACACTTTGTCAGCAAAATAATCCAAACTAGGTCATTCACTAATAAGCGAATTAGTCTGCAAATAACACGGAATTTGCGGTATTTCAGAGAACCCATATGAACTAGATTTTGAAGTGGGGAGAGGTTATATTTATTGATTGAACAAAAAGTAAGCGCGGAAAGCTATATTCTGTTGCGTTGAATATGTTCAATGGTCGTGGGAGTCTTGTGTATTATTGTGTAGGCTAGGCTTGCACAGTTTCGGGTGTTTCATTTCATTTCATTACATTAAAGACCGCTTGCGGGGTATAAGGGGTGGGTGGTACAAAAATACAGGAGGTTGCCCACTATGTTATTTTACAGACAGAATACTCGTTACTTCTTCCACGAAGGCAGATGAGGTGGTGGTGATGGCAGCGACGTGGTGGGGAAGGCCGTTCCAGTCTTTAGCTGTACGATGAAAGAATGATGACGAGCAGGGGACAGTGCGCGCGCTAGGGCGAGCAACATTTAGTGGGTGGCCTGTGCGCCGCGACATGCGAGAAGGTGGTACAATGTCAGGTGCGTAGTGAAGCCAGCTGGTGTAGAAATTATGAAATAATGATAAGCTCGCAATACGGTGATGCAGCGCTATAGTGTGTCCAAACCAGAATCTACTTTTTATGGTGATACGCTGATATCAAGAGTATGTCGAGTGAATGTATCTTACGGCGCGGTTCTGTATAGATTCTAATGCGTTGTTGAGGTAATTCTGGTGAGGATGCCATATGGGTGACGCGTATTCGAGTTTTGGCCTAACCAGTGTTTTATATGCTAGTAGTTTTACCTGTCGAGGAGCATTGCGGAGGTTGCGTTTCAGAAATCCAAAGGTTTTCTTAGCAGATGATATGTTGTTAGTCATATGCGAGCACCAGTTTAAATCATGCGTGATCGCAATACCCAGGTACTTAATAAAGTTTACAGTGTCGATTGGGATGTCATTAATTGTGTAGAGAAAGTCATGTCGATTACGGCTGCGGTATATTGACATAGATTTACATTTATTATTGTTTAGTACCATTAACCATTGATCCCATCAGGTTGTAATGTTGTTCAGGTCATTTTTAGGATAAATGCAGTCACTATTAATGATAGGTCGATAGGCAACGCAATCATCAGCAAACATACGAATCTGAGAGGAAACATGCAATGGAAGATCGTTAATGTATATTAGGAAAAGGAGGGGACCTAAGACTGAACCTTGGGGTACGCCTGATGTTACGGGAAGAAATTCTGAGGTAGTATTGTTAACACCGACGGACTGTGATCGGTTACTAAGAAATTCTTTTATCCATATTAGGACATTGGGGTGGAAGTTCAAGCGAGAAAGCTTTAATAATAAGCGTTGATGAGCTACTTAATCGAACGCCTTTGCAAAGCCAAGAAAAATTATATCGGTCACAGTGTTTGTATCGAGATTTGATGTAGGCCATGAAGAAATGTGGCTAATTGAGTGTCACATGGCAGCTCTTTACGGAAGGCATGTTGCGACGGATGAAAAAGTTATTACTGTCTAGGAAATTCATTACGTGCGAGTATATGACGTGTTCCATTATTTTGCAAGGGATACCAATTATGGATATTGGACGATAATTTAAGGGTGAATTACGGTTACCCGATTTGTAGACTGGAACGACCTTGCTTTTTTTCCTCTCGTTAGGGAGCCTGCCTGATGATAGGGATTGGGAATGAAGCAGGGTTAAATACAGGGCAGAGATGCGCTTAGATACACTTATGTTGTGTGTGCTTACATAGTAGTAAAGATTTCAATGAGATGCGTATTTTTTCCAAGATGCTTTCTAATTCTAAAATATTGTTTTCCTAGTGGCGAAAGCCACTAGGAAAATAAAGTCTAAAAATACCATCAATGGTGCTGCCAAGACGACCTCCATGCAGTAAATTTTTGATAAGTATCTCTCGATGGCATTTACTGCAACCTGATGAACATGAGATGTGGCTTCTAGATCAATCATTATTATTACATGCAGAGCTGGCACACACGTAAAGTGCGAGTACATGTACATGCATTTCGGCAGAATTATCTTACGGATAGCTGCACGAGATATCGAACATGCATGTCCTCCTAATACTTTTGTTTTGTCTGGTATTTATATGTCATGTAGGGACAGTCATACTGCATGATACCGAAAATTTTATTCCCCGAAAGCGTTCCCAGGCAGCTAAAAAAATATTTGAAGATGGCGGCGCGAGCGGTCTCCTATTTCTTACAATATTTTCCAATTTTAAGGCCGAACTAAATGCAAACTGAAAGCGTCACGTCGAAAAACATTTCTGCAAATTTTTATACCCTTCACAGTAAATTATTTCCATGCGTTTTTCTGCTGGCCATATACTACAAAAATGTAAAAAAATTCCAAACATGGCCCTAATCAGAAAAATTCGGTAACCTTGGTGCGTTTTGGCGCGATTTCTGCTTCACACAGAAACTGGAAACAGGCGTCAAACGTAGAACGCTCTATTTGCAATATATATGCAAAATATCATCTCCTGCATAAAACGCAAGCAAAGAAAAAAAATACTTAAACGTTTTTTTTTTCCACAAGAAATCTCATTTTCAAGTATAAAAAACCGGTTCCAATTATGAACTAAAAATTGAATGGAAGTCCGCTGATGTCGGGCAAAACGTGGGCGCGAGAATATGTATTTGATGCAATATGTAATATGAATTTGATGTATTCACAAAATATAACGGGCGAAAGCGTCCCATGTTGAGCAGCAGACAGATCTCGATTAACGGCGTTGTGATACTTTGTTTCCCACTACAGATTCTTCGGCATCATCATTGACCGCGGTTTTGCCAAGGTGGAGGCACGTTAATATGCTGAAGCAAAAGCTAACTTTTCTTTGCCATGTTCTTCGCTTCGTAGCAGACGGGAAGTCGGACCCCATGGGGGGCTGTTTACTACGGCCAACGTTACTAACGTTGACTACGGCTTTACCAGTCTATTCATAAGCCACATTCGCTACAGCCTCCCGATACTCTCCCACTTGAGAATTTCCTGTTTATGGACATTAGAGAGCGTTCAAGTGCAGGTACTCAAAATATGCCTTGGCTTGCTACGGCGTGCCTCCAACAAAGGCACAATTGAAAAACTCGCGTCTGCCCAATATCGTTATACATGTCCCACGAAACCTTTCGTGTGTATCTACGTTTACTCACATGACACCATCGCCATCCATTGACGTCGATTCTGCATGAGTGGCCGGACAGCGGTTTCACAAGTTCAATCCGCCACCATCTACCCCACATAACAACAGGTTATGCGCTTGTGGTGTGTGCTGCGTTCCTTCCGCTTCTGGTTGTTTTTATGCGTTGCATATTGCAATCACTCGGTTCAGCCCTTGGGCGTGGCCGGGCAGCCACCATTGACCTTTAGCGCAACCACGTGACGTGACGTCACGACAGCCGGAGGAAAAGCTGGGCCCCAACTCGCGCGGTCGCGCGCGGCCGCAGCCACCACCTGACTCCCGCTCCTCCCGCTAGGGGCGCTGCGCTATGATTGACGTCGCGGCATATGTATAAAAGAGCTGCGCTCCTTCGCCGGGACAGTCTTACAACCAGATGCCGCCCACGGGTAAAGCAGTTCGACAGAGCGCAAAGCGAAAGCTTCAGCGGGCCACGGAGACAGAAGAAGAACGGGAAGAACGACTCGCTAAACGGCGCGCTCAGTATGCAGCTCGGCGGCAACGTTCCTCTACTGAAGCAACGGTGGAAGTGAAGGAAGAAGTTGTGAGTTTACCCGACAGTGCTTCTACTAGTTCGGAACGGCGGAATGCTACCAAGCGCAGATGCGTGCACAAGAAACTCCCGAACAGTGACAGCAGCGACTTGAAAAGGAGCGTGCAACCAAGAATCGCCGAGAAAATCGAATGCCGCCAAGCAATACCTCGCCCTCAAAAAAAAACACCGCGTAATATGCAACGCATTCTTGGCTTAACCAAGCTAAGCCTGGCCATTCTTTCGCTTTGTTTTAACCTTCCTTACATGTCTACCTGTAAAGCCACCATGAGTGATTGGTTCAACCTTCAGTGTGCCTTCATGTCCCCGGCATACCAAAGAAATGATTGGTTCCCGTTAGCGGACTGCAGTAATTTGCTCTGGCATAGATCTGGTCAGAACACCAGACCTATGTTCATGTGTAGACTGACGGATCCGCGTCACCAAAGGCATCGATAGCAGCCGTGGTTATACCCGCCCAGCGGAGGACTCGAAGATTCCTTTTTATACCATAAATCTACACCAAACACTACAGAGTTTGTGGCCATTCGGGAAACGATTCGCCACATCTGCGGGGAACGACCTCAAGCGTGGTGCATCTTCATGGACTCGAAACCCGCAGCAAATTTCGATATGCTTCCTGCACCACACCGCCTACCAGGCTCTGGCACTGCAGATCATCGAGCTCCTTCCATGCGGTCAAAAAAACAAAAACCACCGAATAGTGTTCCAATGTACCTTGGGACACTGTGGGCTCAATGGTAATGAGACGACCGATGCTGAAGCAAGGCGCGCCCTCAGCAATGGCCTGCAAACTGTTGTGCCGTTCTCTACACCGGACAACACGGGCCTCCTGTCGGAATTAACGAGAAGTGTGACGAGAAGATACTGGGCACAGCCAGACGCTCGCCATGTCCACCTTAGAGGGACCCTCACCAAGCCCCATAGCCAATTTTGTTTATACGCTGGAAGTTGTTACGTGTCCTCGAGGGAGTGTTCTGCCGCAAACATATTTCAAATCGGCTCATTATTGGGCTCAGCAGTCTGCGGAGCGCTAACGGCCACCGATATTTGGAAGCAGAGCATGCGCAGAGATTCATAAGGCCGGTTCGTGCCCCGCGTCGTGTGTTACTTCTCCGCCCCAGTTTCTTTCCTCCATGTCGGCCCCAGTGCTCGGCGCGCTAGCGAGCGCTGTCCCTTCCGGCTTTTTAAAATTTTTTTTCCCATTGTGAAGCAACTGATACCAACCAACTCTGCCTCCCGCTTGTTGAATAGGCTGACATTTTATGGTTGGAAGGGCAAGCTTGGTATGCTTGCTGCATCGGGCTTCAATTGCCTTGTCTGTTATGAAAAGTAGCCAGTTGCTGCGAGCAGTATGGGAAACACATATGACTAGCTTAATGGAAAAGAATGAAACTTTATTAATAAGAACGGTCCGGCAGTTTTCCTTGGTGGTCTCAGCCCTGGAGAGCACTTCCGTTTTTGTCTCGACGCCACTCTGCCTGCTGCTCCACGGTAATTAGCAAGCAGAAAATAAAAAATTCTGCTTGCTGGTTACCCATCGAGCAGCAGGCAGAGTTGGCGAGGGATAAAAACGGAAGCGCTCTCCAGCGCTTGCCGAGAGCAGGCGCGGAGAAGTAGCAGTCGAAGCGGGGCACGAGTCGCCCTTACAACTCTATGCGCAAGCGCCCCGTTTGCGATATGAGCATCGTACTTTCACTCCTGTTCACCAGAGAACACTGGCAGTGAAGTACTGCCCAGTAAGTTCAGATTCCTGGTGCAAGCATAAACGTGCTGAAGCACTAGGTGAACCTGCATCATGCCACATCGCCCTTCTGACAGAAGAACAGGGATTGGCTATTATGCCTATTTATAAACGGCTTACAGATAAAAAGCTTCTTGCTCAGTGCATTCAAGGGAAACCCAGAATGCGTCTGAATCGCCGAACAGCAAGATGTGGCTACACTCCACAAAAACAAAGTTTGTCTCACTAAGAGTAATTGAAACCGCCTCATCGATTGTAATTATGTGGTATAATAAGGGCCATGGTAATTTTGAGTGTCTTGGATGCGCTGGGCATACTCCCATCTGAAGGACTAGTTACCTTCAGTAACTCGAGTGATGAGATGCGTATTAAGAGGATATCTGGTCACCTCGCAACAAAACCCAGAGCAGACCGTCATGGTGCGGTAAAATCATAGTGTGCCTGAAAGTCTGTTCGCAAGGTCAGTGAAGGCACAACTTATAGTGCTGGAAAGTTTTAGTGACTTCTCACACTTTTGCAAGTTCTGATGAACGTTATGGCCCAAGTTTGTGCATTTGTGCCAGCACTGATGAGAAAAAGTTTTCAAACTTTCCAATGCACTTTTCTCCTTTATCGATCTTGCGTGATCTTTACTATTTTGACGCACTAATTAGTATATTTAAAATTGTCATACCTTAATGAAAGTTTTCGCACAACGTGATTAAGGCTTGTAGAATGCTGTTATCTATGAATTTTCCGTACTGGTCATGTTTATAATATATCAGATAACTTCAGGTACATCCACATATCTTGGCAAGTGGAGCCATGACAGAGCTTTGTATTTTTTTACTCATTTTGCACACTATGCCTGTTTAGTTTTCCACACACTACAGTTTAAAAGGATCACTGCGAGCTATGCCGGGACATTTAATCTAAACATTTTTTGGGTAGGAAGTTGCATCTAACAATGGCCATAATTTTACAGCATTCCACCTGCAGCAGGAAAACAGTATATGCTACATGAAAACAGGAGGGAAAAGCACTGGCGTCACAGTTTTGTTCAGTCGGGGCATGTATGAAAGAAAATGGTATTTCGAGTAGCATTCATGCCCCTTTCAATGTATTCCGGATTTCGCGCGTCGCCTCTGCGCCTCGCTGCCTGCGCGCGCATGCAATGTTGCGGTGGTTGGTGATGCGTTCGCTAGACATGAACGAAGCTTCCTACCACAGCTCTCATTTAATTCGCATTTGGAAATCTACTGTACATTTTTTTTATTTCACGTGCAATGCTATTATGTTCCTTTCTTAAATTTTTTTCAGTAAAACGAAATTATACAATTCAAAGTGCTCTGTGCTTATTTGTGGCAGGGTAATAAACCGCACTTGGCAATGCGCGGGTTCCTTTACGGTATTGTTTCGTAGACCATAAAAATAATGGTCGCTTAGTTCCAACACGAAAAGGCGGAAGGGGACCAGGCAAGCGCCAGCTTTCGATTGCTTATTCGAGAATAATCACTCGAAATTTGAATGAACAGAAAGTTGCCGCTCCCCTGGTCCCCTTCAATCTTTTTCTTGTTTGCGCTAAGCGACAATGTTTTTCGCCTACTAAGCAATATGAAACGACTAGCCCAGCAACATTCTTCTGGATCCTTATACGGTAGCTCGTATTTTGACTTCCACACCATATCCTTTGACCGTCTAGCGTCCAGAAAACTGTCGGATTCGCGGAGAAAACTGCCAAAAAAAACTATCATCGCTAATAACGCCCGCGCGTAATAAACAAATGGGCTGACGTGCGCAGCCTCACAAGTCCTCTAAACCTGTAAGAGAAACATATTGTCCTATTGACCGTAATCCCAGGTTAATACGCTACACAATTTGCTCGGGAAGTAACAAAACCAAAGCATTACGGTATTTCTGTACGTAATGCACAGCGGGCTTCTTTTAACTATGTGCTTTCATTCTTTCAGCATGTTGTACACATGCATGACGTACATGCACATGCATATATACTATCACGTGCACTATGAACCTGTTACCAACCCGTAGAAAACTATCTCGCATATGTCTTTTCCATGAAATCTACTACCACAACACATATTTACGTTCTATCTTTGTTCAACCACCACCATTCATTTCATCTCGCATTCACCACCGCCAAAAGGTAAACATTCCGCACTGCAACACCGTCGGCTTTTCATATTCTTTTCTTCCCCAAACGAGCAAAGATTGGAATAACTTACCCGCATTACTTACAAGCATAACTGACACCAATAGCTTTAAAAGCACACTTCAAAGCGTCATGCTATAAATTATTGTTGCGTTTGCTTGTTCTGTATAATAACTGCTTTTATGCCATAATTTCAAGTTATGACTTGTGTTTTTATATCGTATGTTCTTTCCTTTCTGTTTTTGTTACGCCATGTATTTTTGCCACGCTCACCAGTTTCTATTTACCATTCTTATTATTTTGTATACGATGTTTTTTGCCATGTTGTTTGCCTTCCTTCCTTATTTTGTGATTTGCCTCTGTATTTACTTTGCCCTTCCCCTCTGCAATGTACAACTGTACCTTGAGGGTATGATAAATAAATAAATAAATGAAAAGGCGGCTGTTTCCTGTTGGCTTCGGCTGACGCCCAAGCGTTGAATGCGGTGTTTTTCGTTGCTTAAACACGACACTCTGCGTTACACAAAGTGTATATTAAGCAAAAATAAGGGCCACGTTGTGGATCATGTGTCAGGAAAATTGGCAGTGTTTCGGTTTCTCATTTGTTTTGCAATATATTGCGTATTCAGAGCATATGTAATTGACTTCCACAAGCGACGGAAACTTTTGCACGCAGCCGCGGCACAACTTGAATACCGCCAAGATATAAAGCTTAGCAGGAACAGGTGGACCTCTATGGCAAATCTGTGTGTGAAGTTGAATGCGTGTGGGTCAAATACAGTTTCTGAGAAAAAAAGAGGCGCTTACATGTACGCAAGTATCACGCTGCCATTATCGGCTGCGTTTCACTGTGTCCCGAAAGAATACCATCTTACACAACCTGTTCAGTAGAAATGGAAGGCATCTTTATTGCGACGTTTCGTGAAATTTTAAGGTACCTGCCTTTATTAGGAGTGACAAATATTGTATGAACCCACGTTGCTTCAATATTTCCATGCGTTACACGATGTTCACTCGGTATCCTCGTTGAATTAAACAAGGCATTTTGTTTCTGTTTAGTAAACGTAAAGGCTACGTATGGGCACGTGAAATTCGATGTGGATGAGATAAATCTTGCTTTTGCAATAAATAACGTATGCATGGTCTTCGGAGAGATGCGAGTGTGTTTTATGTCCAGAGCAAGATTGAATTCTCTGCCCTGACACAACCAAAAACACAACCAAGGTCAAAGTTAACAGACATTCGGAGAAAAGTACGACAAATTTTGGTGCGAAGTGAACTGCCTGTTTAATAAACACAACTTCTGTAATTAATTTCGTGAACACGTGCTTCAAAGCGTCATGTTATCATTTTACGCTATTTTTCCGCGTATCGTGGGAGCTTTTTGTTGCACAGGGCTAACGGCTGGCGAAAATAAAGGGCGTCTTAAGCCTCATATGTAGACTAAATTAAAAGTGCTTTCGTTGTACAGATTATTTGCAATGAAATGTGTAATCAATTGCTCCAGAGCCTACATTTCTACCGATCTGCGCCAAATATTGCAAGCCGCTGCGAACTGACTACAAACGCCAACAATATGAAGCTTGGTAAACATGGCCAGACCAATACGGCAAATGTGTGTCCGAAGTTAATTGCTCGTGGATCAAATACAGCTTTTGTAAAAAGTTCGTGAAGCACGTGTTCGCAAGTGTTACGCTGCCTTTAGGAGCTACTTTTCCCAATGTGCAGAAAGATTGCTGTTACCCAATTTGTATATATTTACCAGAAATGGGGGACGGGGCGAGGCATCCTACCGCAAATCTATGAGGGAAGGTGAGTGTGTGTGGAATAAACACTGAATTAGCAAAAAAAAAAAAAAGTTTAGAAAGTATACTGCGGTTATCAGCTATGCTTCTCAGACACCAGAGAAAATTATTTTGCAAAAAGTTTGTTTACTGCAAAGGGGATCTTTGTTCAGTGCAACGTGTGACGCAACTTTCGCTGTCCTGTCATCTTTTGGAGTGTTGCACGCAGCCCTCTGCTGTTTACGTAAGTGCAAAACCGCACTTACCTGGAAAGTGGCGATGTGAAGAATTAGGTTGGTCCTTTCACCCCGGCCGCTACCGCCACGGTAACCAGTGTGTCGACCCACCACCGGTCACAAAGTTCGCACAGGGGACGTCTGTCACTGCCCAGGGGGCACCGGAAGCGGTTGCGCGTGCATGGCTCCACGAAACACTGTGGCCGAACCACTTTTGGTTGAAGGAAAACAAACCAGGCACATGCTGAAGTCTCGAAATTCTGTGGCCGATCAACTTTTTGCTCGAGGGAAAAGGGAGCTAGGCGTAGGCTGCAGCTCTGTAAAGTGGCGATTGTCAAAAAAATAGGTTGGTCCCTTCACCACTGCCGCTGCTGCTAAAGTGCATAACCCGTGTCCGGCCCACCGCTAGTCGCAAAATTTACAAAGAGGGCGGCTCTTGTTGTATAGGGAGCGGCAAGATCAAGTACAGATGCCCTCAGGAGATCGGAAACGTCTGTGCGTGCGCAACTTCTCGAAATTCTGTGGCAGATGAATTGTTGCTCGAAGGAAAACAAGCAAGATGCAAGCTTGTAGGCGCACAATGGTGTGACGGATCAACTTTGAAAGCGTTAAAGCGAAGCTTATCTTGCCTCTTCGATTTTACCGCTACGCTACTGCTGCTGCTGGCTGCTGTTTGGGCGATTAACTCTGGCCGAATACGTGGGTGATACTAAAAGTAATGTCGTCATCACGCCGTTGCCTTCGCACCACTCTCATCTATGTTAGCTTCTGGCCACAGTGTATTACGATTCACCGAAACCGAACATTGTGAAAACAAACGCCGGATATAGTGAAAATTAGAGTGGCCCGACTGGCCGGTACCGATGTAGGGAAAGCAAGCGCCAGATATAGCGCGAATTAATGCAGCCCGCTGCGGCAAATTACGCGCGTGAGTACGGAAGTGAGCAGGAACACGCCGTCGTTATTTCATCGCCTTTCGGGCCATTGTTAACATTCCTTCGCTGTCGAGTCATTGTCGCCATTCCATCGTCATGACTCTATTGCGTCGCAGCCTCCTCATCACAGGGTTTCCATCATGCTGTAGTGGCCATTTCATTGTTGTCATTTTTGCCGTAGGATCTTCCGAGGTTGTCATTCCATAGCCGTTATGCCTTTGCGACCATGCCGTCATTCCAGCTCAGTCATTTCCTTCGTCAAACTATCGTCGCCATAACGTCGCCGTCATACCATCGGAATTACGTTATCATCATGCTGTCATCGTCACACCATCGGCATCATTCCATGGTCGTCGCGTCATCGTCGCCACACAAACATCGTTCTACGTCATCGGCACTCAAGCGTTGTCATCCCATTGTCGTCACGCAGTTGTGGTTACGCCATTGCCCTACCACCGTCGCCACATCAGTGCACCTACGCCATCTTTAGCGCGCCGTCGTCCCCACATGGCCGTTGCCATACCACGGCCCTCATGCAGTCGTCTGCCATTATGGTCGTTACGACGTCGTTATTCCATCGTTGGGGTTTTAGTTTCCTTATGCCTTCGTCCTTTTGTGTCCTTATGCGTGCTCGGTATGCCTTCGTCATCATTTTATCATTGTCGCTTCGTCGTCATGCCGTCATTTTGATGCCATCGCGGTATTTTCATTATTGTCATTCCCTCGTCGTCATCAACTCTGTAGCTCTCCGTGCCATAGACTTGAAGCCTTTCTTACGGAAAGAGCTTAGAAGCTATTGGCAGTTCTCATGGGACGCTGAAACATCTAATAACCTGCATGTATTCAAACCACAGTTAAGGGAGGGGATTCGCCACCCATAACAAAAGGTCGCAGTGTCGGTCAAAAGACGAAGCATCGATCGCGATAGCTAATTAATAGATAGCTACAGGAAGTAAGGATAGTAGTCTTATTGGTCTTATAAAATTCTAGACAGTCGCCTACTAACTAAATTACCAAGCATGGTGTCATGCGCGCACACGTAAACACGAGTGTGTCTCGCTCGATGACCGCGGAAACCCGCTGTTAAAACGCTGGAGATAGGAATCGCGGCAGCAGCAGCGAGCTAATTGACCTCCGTGGATCTCTCACTTCAACGCAGACGAAAAGTAGGAAGCACAGTGCATGCGAAGCTACCGCGACAACGCGCACTCTGCAAACATCTCAGATCGCTTTGAAGGTGAGGCCCGCGCGGGCGCGCATTTTGGCCACGTCGCAAATCGCTTTCAAGATGCGGCGCCCGCAGGGCCGCGCCATCAGCAGCAGCCGCCGGAGAACCCCCCTACCTCCCCTCACGCCCTTGCCTCGCACGTGACAGAAGAGGGCGCGCTTCTGCCCCGCCTTCATCGGTCGCGCACGCGACATTGAGCCGCGTTCGCCGGCTCACCCTCGCACGCTTTCACTTGCATATACACCATACGGCGCGTGGGGACGATTTTATCGCCCTTGAGCTTTATACGAAACTTCACGGCGACGCCGACGACGATGATAGAAGTGCGCCTGCAGTGTCCATACAATGGTTATCGCAATAAAGCAGGATGAACCGATGTAATCCTGTGTCGACTAAGAATCGGGCACACTTACTGTACATACCGGTTTCGGTTCACCTGCGATGACTGCCTGCACGTATTGCTGGAATGTCGTGAAATAGAAGCTTAAAGAAAAAACACTTTCGTTTACCATACTGTCAGCAAACTCCACTTCATCCAGCAATATTCCTTGGCAATGACCTGCTTTTGGATAGCCAATCAATTTTAGCCTTTTTAAATGATGTTGCATTACTACATCTTATACACACAAATGATCCTTAGCACAGACACTTATCGGAGACTACTGCTGTGATTGTAATATTTAGAGCACGTGCTTCTCTGCCCTTACATAAAAAGGTGGTATTATAGTGCTACCTGAGTATTCTTAAATTTTAATCTTATAATCACTTCGGAACATATATTTTACACTCATAGCTGACATTACATGTCACAATTTTATTACATATACATTATATCTTAAGCATTTTACACCGAATACTTTAGGCTACTATACATCAAAGTTACATCCATACAGTTTGTCGTTGCAAGCACAACCGAGTACCTCGCACCATTTCTTGGCACTGTTTGACAATTACTGGCCCTTGCGCCGATATAAACAGGGTACACCACCACAGGGCATTTCCAGAACATCACGGAGTGGATTTTGTCTTGATCGGTCTTCTAGTTTTCGGTTTATTAAAAATAAATCAAGGCGTTTTACATGCCAAAACCAGGATCTGATTATGAGGCATGCCGCAGTGGGGGACCCCGGAAATTCAGACCACCTGGGGCTCTTTATCGCGCGCCTAAACCTAAGCGCACGGGTGTTTTCGCATTTCGCCCCCATTGAATTGTGGCCGCCGTAGCCAGGATTCGATCCCGCGAGGTTGTGCTTAACAGCCCAACTCCATAGCCACTAAGCAAGCACGGCGGGCAATGGGGGCCGTTGACGCAGTCATTTTGATGGTGTTACAATTGTCCGCAGTATGCGCAGCGATTCGGGCCTTCCATGTGGATGGCCCTATGTCCATGATCTGCTTGCCTTGTAAATTGAGGGGAAAAAATTTGGTAAAAAAAGAATTCGCACAGTAACTCCTCTGGGAGGTGTCTATATGCGTAAGCGTTGTGCCACTTCTTCACCTCCATGCAGCCCGGTGTCATTATGAATGTTATGAAACTTGATCCGGCCAGTATAAAGGACAGCACTGTGGCGACACGAACTGCTGCGGATGGCGGCGCACGGTGATTTGATGACGCAAGCAAACTACTGCAGGTGGCGACACCCAGAATGCTGATGACGCTACGATTATTGTAAGCAATTGTCGCCCTTTAGCGTTTTATCAATCCTTGTCGACCCGTAATCAGCTGTACACCGGCGACAGCTGCGTGCTCTGTTCCCATCACTTAGGCGGCTGTGTATGGCGCGGCCGCGCGGACCATACATAAAAAGCGATCTGAAATGGGGTCACAGTGCGCCGAGTGCTGATAGCTTCATGTGCGCCGCGTTCTCGCCGCTTAATTCGCCTTGAAGCTAGACGCGCGAGCCCCATCTTGAAAGCGATCTCGTCTTACATGACGGACAGACGGGTTTCCTCGTTGTGTAAGCATAGAAATGCTTGCGCATTTTAAGAAAGCCACGTGGATAACAGACGCGCTAATCTGGTGCCCTGCGGGACGTGTGTTCAAGTAGAAGTGTCACATCAGCTCTCATCAAAAGATAGGTACCTCTCGTTCGTGCTGCGACAATGCCTTTTGAACACTGCCTGACTTCATAACGCACAACAAGCACGCTTACGAGAGAGAGAGAGAGAGAAAATAATGCAGAGAAAGGCAGGGAGGTTAACCAGAGGTAGTTCCGGTTGGATACCCTGCGCAGGGGGAAGGGTTAAGGGGGATAAAAAGAGAAACAGAGTAGAAGGGGGAGATAGAAAGAAAGGGAGACAAGCACGAACAAAGTGCGTGCACTACAGAGTGGTAGGGGGCGGCATTCTTAGAGTCTGTCGTGAAGCCCCGTGGACCGCAAGAACCTTAATAGCGCGAGTAAGGCCTTCAACGCGGATGTTCTTTCGGAGCATTGGCCTAAAGCTTGCAGTTCTGAAAGTGGACGATTGTCCAACTGGTCCAGTACTATGCACATCACTTGTCTCTCAGCTCTCAGCTCACGCTTACGAGGATTTCAAAAACTGTACGGAGTAACACAGGGGACCTGAGACCCCACGTGACGTCGCAAAACGGGAGATTGTTCCTATGCGACAGTGGCTATTACGCGTCTTCGATTTCCTACAACTTCTGCAGGAATCAGTGATCGTTGGGGTGCTCAAATAACGCTCCCAGCGCGCCAGCTGAACTTGGGATCCCGCCGTCGCTGAAGAGGAGACCGATGCATGTTTCTGTCGATAGTGGAAATAAAAATCAGTCTTCTACACCTAAGCCCCAGACATGGGATAAAAGTGAGAGCCCCTCTGGCGATAATTAGACGTCTATTCTATCAGACAGTACCATGGTGACGAATGTCGTCGTGACTGTGAAGTCGCAAGGCGACGCACGTACAACAGACGCGAAAGGCGATATTAAAACACTGTGGTGCCCCTCTCAGAAGTTGCATCCATGACCTCCGACACTGCCAAGAGTGTTTACACTGCGGCGACCCAAAAAACAAGTAGAGCCAAAGAATGACGAAGACGAGATGTATGAAAACCACAAATATAAGGAAGCTTCAGCTCGGCAGGAAAATGCGCTTCGTAAGCTTTCTACACACGAGGCGACGTAGTCACTCCGAAAGCCCCACGTGAAAAAGCACGTAAACGAACCAGCTTTGCCGACAGAGGATTCTTGAAAACTCAATCTCGCTGCAACCGATGGTTGTCGCTCACTGTTTCTGCCGAGGGAAAGCCTCTCTAGACTACGCTAGGAGGCCGGAGCTTATGACGTTGCTCAACGAAAATCTGCTCAGCGCACTTCACGGACTTGAACTTGAACCAAGTTTATCTTGTTGAATAAAATATTTTGGTACATAACCACCTTTACTTGTACAGCCACTGTAAATAGTCTTCAAAATTGTTTCAAGCAGCGCTTAGAGCCTGCATCTCTTTCGCGAACATCTGCTCGTACTGCTGGGCAGCGCTAGATTTGTCCATTCTGTCATGTTTCTAAAAATACATTAAATATTCTGGCGTAACTTGTGCAAGAAATTAAGGAAAAGATTAAGACACTTGCAGTAGACATCTAGAAAACCGCCCAATGGAGTTTTTTAATTAATTTATAGCCTGTAACTTGTGGAAGTATTGTAACACATAGCACAGAAGCACAACTTCAGCCAGCTGCTGCCGCTTCTCCCTATTTCTCGTTCCTTATATTGCCATAATATTGGAAAATGGTGACAATAAGCGAGCTTCTGCATTAATTTCTCCCGGTGACGCTGTCAGCGCTGGGCACCTAAAGCCCCTATTTATGGGCACCTATGGGCACCTGCAGGAGCCGACACATCAATCACGGCTGTTCCGGCATTGAGCGCTCTGATGGAGCACAAGCATAGGAGGCCCACTTTCAGTAGACTTTTTCGCTTGTTAGTTGCTGTTGGAACAATTGGGCTGGACCCACAAACGAGTGGGCAAGTTTTCACAGGAATTCTATTAGGCCAAAATACTTGGAGTATAAGACCATCACAGCACTCCCACTCGCATAAGAGGAGTAGCTACGTAAGTCATGTAAAACCCGCACATGGTTGTTATTTCCTTTGCCCCTTTACCGTCGGCAAATTCGACACCGCAGCGCTTAAACAAAATTACAGCACGAAAAGTTTGCCACAACATGAAAAATAGCCCTAGTGCGCCGGAGTGAAAGAAAAGTAGCACAAGCCTCACCACAGCCCCGATAAATAATTTATTCACAAAGTCAGCAATTGCAGCACCAAATAAGATTGACCGCTTAAGGCAATTGTTGAAACGACATGTTTGCGATCGCCCTGTTCTTATCTGCTCGATTGTCAAATCCTGAAGCCACGTGAGACTTATGGTTCGTAGGCAGCATTCTGCGCCATATAGTTCCTGCAATGCACTGCTTCGCTCTTTCTCTTCTTTAGCTATATGAAAACAATGCACGATATCGAGCTGAGTTGCACTGCGCGTGACACTTCTGGCACTGGCCTCAATTTTGCTGATCCAACCTGCACGCTTCCAACGTTTCCCTTTCCCAAGGAGCTAGCAGTGACAACCTTTCTTATAAACGGGAGCTAACATCACAAAATAGAATTAAGCACGTGCGTGGAAAAGGCAGATGCCACCTACGTAAGTAAGAGTGATGGTAGAACCTGCATCCAAGCTTCCGAAAGATCTTCGCTAGTCAGACGCCCGTAACGAGACTGTCACGCTCACGGCCCGTTAACGGTGCTGTTGTAGGTGAAAACCATGGTCGAATGGGACCTGACTTCAGGCTTAAATGCCGGTTTGTTCCTCGCGTTCACTCAGAGTAAGATAGACGGGCTCGGTGAACAGCGCCGATGTCTACTACGTTCTGTCCTCCTTAAAAGCATTTTCCAAAAGGCCACGGAACTGGAGCAGACGGGACCGAACGCCCACATACGAAGCGACGGCACCGTGATCTTTCACTCGGGCTTCGCACAGTCAGCCTGGAATCTGTCAAGACCCACCTCAGTCGCCTGGTCACCAGCTCCTCACGGCGACCTACAAGATTTATTCAAGCCAGACTTCGAAGACCTGGACCTTCTTAGCCAGCTTGGGAGTGACGGATCCCAAGGTTCCCCACCCGTAGTTTTCAGAACATTATGCTTGCTGGATGGACAACCACGAGAAGACTATCCAGACAGCACTTACGACACCCCTACAGCGCCAAGCGCCGCAGTGGAAGCGGATATGCTACCCGGGGACAGTCAGGCCTCGTTCGACAGGCAGGAACACTCTGCGGTAGGCGAGGAACACGCCGAGCAGCCGGAAATACCTGAAAAGGCCGACATGACTCCCGCCCGAGCCGAGACCCCGTGGTTACCACGGCTCCAGTGTTCGTTGCCGGATGCGCACCGCTACCTGTGGTTTCCCTCGGCGGGTGAGACCGCCGTCGACGGCGACGAAGCTGACCTGCCGGATGTCAGCCCCGACGGTGATGTGGACCCTTCGGTTTTGACGTGCCCAGTTACATTTAGATGTCTGTACTTCGAGCGCAGCGGCCCTACAGTACGAAGGCACAGCTTGTGAGAGCAAAGCTGCTTCACAAGTTCAACTACCAAAGCTTTTAGGCCGTAGTTGAAGGCATGTATTAGCACTGTCTCTCCTCAACTGCATTAGTCGTAGTTTTGCCGGTGTATTCTTGGTCGCGTATGAACGGGCTGATCCCTCTTTCCTTTTACGCTGGCAACTGCTACAAATTTTTCAGATGCGTTGCTTGCTTCGCAGTAATCATTGTTGTAGTGTTGTTAAAATAGAATAAAATCTATAAAAGATTAATGAAGAGCAGACGCGCCTCAACCAGGCATTGAACCGGTGTCATTTACTTTTCCAGCGGTGGACTGCACACCAAAGCATTTTCTTCACAGTCGATATCTTAAGCTAAGGCTAAGTTAAGGCGCCAGTTCCGGCGGACCAAAAATAGCATGCCGTTTCCGTTACAAACGGAAGTTACGTCATTATTGTTGAAAAAGGCGCGCAATTTGTTTTGTGGCCTGTCATTGAGAGCAGTATTGTAATTCTGCCCCATCAATAGGGACGCGCAGATCTCATCGCTTGCCCTCACTGGATGGATCTGGCGGAAAGTCGCTGCCTTCAGTTTTATTCAGGCGGCTTAGTGGCCGGAGTATCAGCTTGAGAAGCTGAGTTCAGGCAATGTTTATAGTTTCATACGGTGATGTTGCAATATCCACTATCTTGTATGTCAAGGTACACGGTACATTCTTTCATCTTAACAACTACGCAAGAAATACATAGACAGGTGAGAGAGAAACGATAAAGCATAGGCGCTCGTCAACCTCTCTTTCGCGCAGTTTTTGTAAAGATGGAACCGCACCAACTCGCCCAACTCTCAGTTTTGATAAAATACATCCTTTCTTGTATCGGCAATAGAGAGACTGATACACGTCTTGGCAGACTTATAATAATACAGATACAAGATCCCCAAGGAGTATCTAATATAATTTCTAAGCTACATGTCTCGTCGATTATCTTCGATACAGCCCAACATTGGTGTATATTAGCAGGTGAAGTTTAGATGCACGCCTTCATGTGCAGCATTGCATTGCATTTGATAGTGACGTGAATACCACATTTAAAAGCGAGCGCTGACAAACAGAGTTGACTTATCCTTCCTCGCCACACGTATACATAGATTGCCAAATGTTGATTAGTAATCTTATTTCTTTTGAATGAAATCAAACTGTGGCTCTTTCTAATTAATTTTTTTTATTCTTTTCGAACGCTTGTTCTCTCCTCACACAGTCACGCTTCAATCAGTGCATCCATATTTGCCTTTGCTGATGTCGGTCACAAGTGGTTCTAAAACACCTCTCGCCCGAAATTTCACCACCTATTTGGATCAACCTACATGCTTTTCGTAATCGTTATGTTTTACGTAGTTCTTACTTCTGAGCACTGAAGAAAAACCGCGGAATTTGTACTCACGCACACGGAACGTGCGTGTGAGCGTCTGAATTGCAGTGCTCTCAAGCTTATTTTCAAATATGAATGTGTTCAGACGAGGACAGGCTAAGGGGGCTCCCGACTATTTTTAGGTTTCCACGAAATTTTTATATTGTCATGTGGTCGTGACGTCAAAGAACACAGTAGCAATACTGTGGAACACAAAACTAACTTTTATTGGGCGAACCTGTGCCCACAAAAGAGGCTACACTTATAGCACAACGATAGTGGCGAACACGGTCGGCGATCGTCGAAAATCTCATCAGCGGGTCAAGCGCGTCGGCTTTTATACAGCAGTCGTCGAATATTCCAGACTAAACGTTGGGACCCACATGCCTTCTACAAAGATCTACACCATTCGTGTCAAGCGATGAAATCAGATAACACAAGGTTCGGTGACAACAGACAGCGGATAGAAGCATCGATAACTTTCCAGAAACTTCGGATACATGCATGCGCTTCCCGCGCTATGCGATAACATTTGTTAGGCGGCAAAACGTGTCGCCCGATAAAGACAAGTACACGTGTCAATACCCCCCTCTTAAAAAGCATCGACCCGATGCTACGAACAAACGAAAGTAATAAATAAGCACTCGTAGCAAAAAAAAAAATAATAAGGAAAGTTTGTTAGAGTCCGGAAAACGGTTTAAGACGCACCACGTGGACCACTTCAGGTCGTGCGCGACGTCGCTGTCAATGGGAAATGCCGTCTGGCACGACCTCATAGTCCAGTGCGCCAATACGTCGGATGACCTTGTAGTGTCCAAAATAGCGTCGCAATAGTTTCTCACTCAGTCCTCGTCGGCGTATTGGGGTCCATACCCAAACACGGTCGCCGGGCTGGTACTCGACGAAGCGTCGTCGGAGGTTGTAGTGTCGGCTGTCGGTCCTCTGCTGGTTCTTGATTCGCAGGCGGGCGAGCTGTCGGGCTTCTTCGGCGCGCTGGAGATAGGTAGCGACGTCAAGATTCTCTTCGTCAGTTACGTGCGGCAGCATGGCGTCGAGCGTCGTCGTCGGGTTCCTGCCGTAAACCAACTTGAACGGCGTGATCTGTGTTGTTTCTTGCACCGCCGCGTTGTAAGCGAATGTTACGTACGGCAGGACGGCATCCCAGGTCTTGTGTTCGACGTCGACGTACATTGCTAGCATGTCGGCGAGGGTCTTATTCAGCCGCTCCGTAAGACCATTCGTCTGTGGGTGGTAGGCAGTTGTCCTCCTGTGCCTTGTCTGACTGTATTGCAGAATGGCCTGGGTGAGCTCCGCTGTAAAGGCCGTTCCTCTGTCGGTGATGAGGACTTCTGGGGCGCCATGTCGCAGCAGGATATTTTCGACAAAGAATTTCGCTACTTCGGCGGCGCTACCTTTCGGCAGTGCTTTAGTTTCAGCGAAGCGGGTGAGGTAGTCTGTCGCCACGACGATCCACTTATTTCCGGTTGTTGACGTCGGAAAGGGTCCCAACAAGTCCATCCCGATCTGCTGGAATGGTCGGCAAGGAGGCTCGATTGGCTGTAGTAATCCGGCTGGTCTTGTCGGTGGTGTCTTGCGTCGCTGACAGTCTCTGCATGTTCTGACATAACGGGCGACGTCGGCGGTCAGGCGCAGCCAATACCTTTCCTGTATCCTCGACAGCGTTCGGGATAATCCAAGGTGCCCAGCGGTTGGATCGTCGTGTAGGGCGTGCAATACTTCTGGACGCAGTCCTGACGGGACAACAAGAAGGTAGTTGGCGCGCACTAGTGAGAAGTTATTCTTTACGAGTAGGTTGTTTTGAAGCGAGAACGAAGATAATCCTCGCTTAAATGCCCTAGGGACAACGTCGGTGTGCCCTTCCAAATACTCGATGAGGTTTTTCAACTCCGGGTCTGCTCGCTGCTGTTCAGCGAAGTCTTCTGCGCTTAAAATGCCGAGGAAGGCGTCGTCATCTTCGTCATCTTGCGGCGGCGAGTCAATGGGGGCGCGTGATAGGCAATCGGCATCAGAGTGTTTTCGTCCGGACTTATAGGTTACAGTGATATCATATTCTTGCAGTCTTAGGCTCCACCGCGCCAGCCGTCCTGAAGGATCCTTTAAATTCGCTAGCCAACACAAAGCGTGATGGTCGCTGACGACTTTGAATGGCCTGCCATATAGGTACGGGCGAAATTTCGCTGTAGCCCAAACGATGGCGAGGCATTCCTTTTCGGTTGTAGAATAATTGCCTTCCGCTTTTGACAACGACCGGCTAGCGTAAGCTATCACGTGTTCATGACCATCTTTTCTCTGGACTAGCACGGCACCGAGGCCTAAGCTACTGGCGTAAGTGTGGATTTCGGTATCGGCATGCTCGTCGAAGTGCGCAAGTACGGGCGGCGACTGCATGCGTCGTTTGAGTTCTTGAAATGCGTCGGCCTGCGGCGTTTCGCACTTGAACTCGACGTCACATTTTGTTAGCTCTGTCAGCGGCTCAGCGATACGTGAAAAGTCCTTGACAAATCGCCTGTAGTAGGCACACATGCCAAGAAATCCACGCACTGCCTTCTTGTCGATGGGCTGCGGGAACTTTGCAATGGCAGCTGTCTTCTGCGGGTCGGGCTGAACTCCAGACTTGCTGATGACGTGGCCTAGGAACAGAAGCTCATCGTAAGCGAAGCGGCACTTTTCTGGCTTCAGAGTGAGCCCTGATGACTTGATGGCCTCTAGTACTGTCGCAAGCCGCCTAAGGTGATCGTCGAAATTTTCGGCGAAGACGACGACGTCATCCAAGTAAACAAGACAGGTTTGCAACTTCAATCCTGCTAACACCGTGTCCATGACGCGCTGGAATGTTGCAGGCGCCGAGCAGAGTCTGAATGACATGACCTTGAACTCATAGAGGCCATCTGGCGTGATGAAGGCGGTCTTTTCGCGATCTCTCTCGTCGACTTCTATTTGCCAGTAGCCAGACTTGAGATCCATCGACGAGAAGTATTTTGCGTTGCAGAGCCGATCTAATGCGTCGTCTATCCGTGATAGGGGGTATACATCCTTCTTTGTGATTTTGTTCAGTCGACGATAATCGACGCAGAAACATAAGGTGCCGTCCTTTTTCTTCACCAAGACAACAGGGGATGCCCACGGGCTTTTCGACGGCTGGATGATGTCGTCGCGCAGCATTTCGTCGACTTGTTCTCTTATATCTTCGCGTTCTCGCGGCGAAACTCGGTAAGGGCTCTGGCGGAGTGGTCGAGCGTACTCCTCAGTGATTATGCGATGCTTGGCGACTGGTGTTTGTCGAATCCTCGATGACATCGAAAAGCAGCCTTTGTATCGTCGGAGCAGACTTCTGAGCTGCTGTTGCTTAATCACGGGGAGACTTGGATTAATGTCGTAGTCTGGTTCGGGAATTATGGTCGTCGGGGTAGATGCGGCGGAATCCGAGAGGACAAACGCATTACTGGTTTGCAGAATTTGCTCGATGTACGCGATCGTCGCGCCCTTGTTGATGTGCTTGAACTCCTGGCTGAAGTTTGTCAGCAAGACTTCAGTTTTTCCTCCATGCAGTCGAGCGATCCCTCTTGCGACGCAAATTTCACGGTCTAGCAGTAGACGTTGGTCACCCTCGATGACGCCTTCTACGTCGGCAGGCGTTTTGGTGCCTACAGAAATGACAATGCTGGAGCGAGGCGGGATGCTGACTTGACTTTCGAGCACACTTAAGGCATGGTGACTACTAGAGCTCTCCGGCGGTATCGCTCGATCTTCCGACAGCGTTATGGACTTTGACTTCAGGTGGATGATTGCGCTGTGTTGGTTCAGGAAGTCCATTCCGAGAATGACGTCTCGCGAACAGTGTTGGAGGATAACGAAGGTGGCAGGGTAAGTCCGGTCATGAACGGTAATTCTTGCCGTGCAGATTCCAATTGGCGTAATGAGGTGTCCTCCAGCGGTCCGAATTTGGGGACCCTCCCATGCAGTCTTCACCTTCTTCAACTGGGCGGCGATGTGTCCACTCATTACGGAGTAATCGGCCCCTGTGTCGACTAAGGCAGTGACTGCGTGGCCGTCGAGAAGCACGTCGAGGTCGGTGGTTCTTTGTGTGGCGTTGCAGTTGGGTCTTGGCGTCGGATCACGGCTGCGTCGTGTTGAACTGAAGCTGGAACGTCGCGTCGTCAAGTCGTCTTTCGTGGGTGTAGTCTTGGCTTCCCGACTTCTTCGGGACGGCGGCGTGTCGTCATTAGGTCGTCGAGATGGTTTCTTTGTCGTCTTCGTCGGCGGCGGAGGATCTTCGTCAGTTCGACGAACAGCAACCGCACCTCCATCGGTTGCTGCTTTTAGTTTTCCGGATATGGGCTCGCAGAGCGGCCCCGGGCTGGGCCGATGTATGGTCGGCGCTGCGGCGACAGGTAGCGGCCTGGTGACGGCGAACGGGACGGTCGTCGAGGGCTCCATTTAGTAGCGGCGAGGTAGTCGGCGATGTCACGTGGGCGCTCTCCAAGCTGTGGACGCGGCGCGTTGACGGCGAACCCTCTCAGTCCCAAGTCGCGGTATGGGCATCGGCGATACACATGGCCGGCTTCTCCGCAGTGATAGCAGAGCGGGCGGTGGTCGGGGGCTTGCCAAATGTCTGTCTTTCTCGGGTAGCTGCGCTGGGTGGTCGCGCTGGCGGCGGCGGCGGTGGTCGACGGAATTGCGGCGTTGCAGGGCCCTGCCGCGGTCGTGGAGGGGGACCTTGACGGCGGGCGACGGCGGCGTAGGTCATCGCTTCTGGCTGGGGCTGCGATGATTGTGGTTGTAACTCGGGAACTCCGAGCGATCGCTGAACTTCTTTGACAATTTCGGCGACTGTGGCCACTTGAGGTTGCGATGAAGGGAAGATCCTTTGAAGCTCCTCTCGTACGACTGCCCTGATGGTCTCGCGCAGGTCGTCGGTGGCCAGTGACTGAACTCCGGCGTAGTTTGTCGAGCTCGTGCGGCGGTTGAATTGCCGGTTCCGCATTTCGAGTGTCTTCTCAATGCTCGTGGCCTCGCGAAGGAACTCTTCTACGGTCGTCGGTGGGCTTCGTATCATTGCGCCGAAAAGTTCCTCCTTTACACCACGCATCAGCAGGCGGACTTTCTTCTCCTCGGACATTTCCGGGTCGGCGTGACGGAACAGACGGTTTATTTCCTCAGTGAAGATCGCGATCGTCTCATTCGGCAGCTGCGCTCTGGTCTCCAGTAGAGCTTGGGCTCACTCTTTTCGCACGACGCTTGTAAATGTTTGCAGAAAGCCGCTTCGGAACAGGTCCCACGTCGTCAAGGTGGCTTCTCGATTCTCGAACCACGTCCTGGCGGCGTCCTCCAATGCGAAATAAACATGTCGCAGCTTGTCCTCGTTTGCCCAGCTGTTAAATTTAGCGACCCTCTCATACGTTTCCAGCCAGCTTTCCGGGTCCTCAAATGTGGAACCGCGGAACGTCGGTGGTTCCCTGGGCTGCTGCAGCACGATGGGGGACGCTGGGGCTGCCATTGGAGTGGCCTTGGGCACAATCTTCTTGGTCTCAGGTAACTGTCCGCGCTCCGGGGGCAGCTGTTGAGGACGGCGGCTTGCTCCATCTTCCGGGACGGCGCTGGTGTTGTCTTTGCGGTCTGGGCTTGAGTTACGGCTTGTCGGGGGCGTCCGGTACATGAAGGTAAAGCACCTCCACCAGATGTCACGTGGTCGTGTCGTCAAAGAACACAGTAGCAATACTGTGGAACACAAAACTAACTTTTATTGGGCGAACCTGTGGCCACAAAAGAGGCTACACTTATAGCACAACGATAGTGGCGAACACGGTCGGCGATCGTCGAAAATCTCATCAGCGGGTCAAGCGCGTCGGCTTTTATACAGCAGTCGTCGAATGTTCCAGACTAAACGTTGGGACCCGCATGCCTTCTACAAAGATCTACACCATCCATGTCAAGCGATGAAATCAGATAATACAAGGTTCGGCGACAACAGACAGCGGATAGAAGCATCGATAACTTTCCAGAAACTTCGGATACATGCATGCGCGTCCCGCGCTGTGCGATAACATTTGTTAGGCGGCAAAACGTGTCGCCCGATAAAGACAAGTACACGTGTCAATGTGAAGTGGGAGAATGTCTGTATAGAAAGGAATCAACCTTCGCTTTGCGAAACAAAGCACGGATTTTTTGAAAAATAATTCCTATTTCAATAAAGGTAGAAAAGAGTGCTTTAACGACTAGCCAATTTTACAAATTCGAAGGCCTATCACTCAAAAATTGACCCATTGTACCCTACCAAATATTTTTCGGTAAATCTGCACAACGAGTGCTAATGGCCCACGCGAACTTAAATTTATATCAGCTGCATCCTGTTCTTGAAGAAATTGCCAAACTATTGTGCTGGAGCCTATGACTGACCCCGAAATCAGAGGCTTTTCGGAGCAATAAAGCTGGACCATCTTTGATGAAAAAGTTTCTCTGACAAATCCCCAGATTGTTTTTTTCACAAACAAAACATAAAATGTATGCGACTGCACCTTGTATTTATTCCGTTTAAAAAAAATTGCAAAATGACAAACAGGGATATTTGAAACATTGACGTTCTAAAAAAAAATCAGTGCCCAATATTGTGAAAATTTTATATAATACCCGCCAGCACTCATAAGTCATATACTACGAAAACATCTTGCAGTATTTTATTTTAGGTGAGAAACTTGAGCCTACATTAATATTGATGTACGGTCATCCCAACACTGTGTCTTGTTCTAATAATAAAAACTACGTTCATATTGAAGTTTGAACTGATTCCTTTTACTTTGTAGTAAACAAAAGTGACTCAGGCTGTCTCTTTGCCTTTTTATAGCCACTAAATCAGTTTAAGTTTTCAGAGCTCTCGCGTCCGTATTTTTACTGTATGTTGAGATAGGAAGCACACGAGAGTGCGTGTAGCAAGCTTTTATGACAAGTCGGGGTAGCCTATTTGTGGCGTTGATTTCAAATCACATCTGTTATCTGAAATGCTCCCTGTGCACATGAAGGATGCATCAGCCTAATGGGAAATCGTGATGTCGCCGCAGTAGAGGATGATGCCAGCTAGGTATGTTCACACCATAACGGTCGCAAAACCGTTCCCGAATACTTTAAAGCGCTGCTCTTAGCACCCGCTGCTACGTTTAGCGTCATTGTCGTCCCTCAGCGCCATCCCTCGTCGTAACCGAGCGAACGCGCACAGGGAAAGATGAAGGAGCGAACGCGGAGCGCAGCGGCGCATGAAAGACGGCGACGGCGAAGAGATCCCGAGGAGGAAAGCGGAGGAGCAGGGCGCAGCAGAACCATGAGGCGGAAAGCGGAGGACGGGGTTATGGGGAAAGCGTGAGAAGAAAAGCATAGTTCCGCGCAAGACGGGCTCTCCGGCGACGACCGCCAAGAAATGACGCCAGAGTAGCGAGCCGTCGTCTGTTCACCGATGGCATGCGGTGAGCGTGTCGAACTACACATCGGAAACAAACCGCTGCATGAGTAGAGGTCTGTCCTCGGCGGCTGCTGTGAATCGCATCCACGCGTCGCCCACGCGTCGCCCACGTGCTGCCTCTCGCCATCTTCCGATTAACGATGCAGTCGCGTCACTCTTCGCTCCGTTTACATTGGGACACACGAGACAATGTCTGCGCCAGCCAATATATCGCAAAATAAAAACATCTATAGGCTGTTCTCGAATTTCCAATGAGGCAGAGTCGTAATCGCCGGCGAATGTTTTCATTTTCCCTTAAATCTTTATAATAGGCATAAATATCCTTCCACACGGCGGTAGGGCGACTATTTCTCCAACACACTTTTTTTTTCATAGACAAGATACCTTAACTGAGACAACGTGCAAAGGCCTCGTTTTCCAGTCGCAAAAACTTGCAAACCTTAAAAGCGCGTGCTATAGACAGCACCGTTTCCCACACGTTAAACATTTTACTCCATATTTATACCACCCCTCACACTGAATTAGGGCCAAATGAATTTAATGAATTTTCGCCCGAGAATATGCGAAAAAGTTAAAGGCTTATTATGACTCAAGACAACTTGAGTCATTGGGTATGCATCGCTCGCTATGTGCCCCTAGAGACAACTTCGGAACTGCGTATGTGATATTGGTATGTGTCCATTGTTGGCCAATCCTTCAGAACGGTTATGCAGGTGATACGAGGGGTAAGTAGCTTTCCATATACTAAAACAATGCCACTACATTCTCAGCAGGCACCTCCGAGGAGAGCACGGCAACTTGATGAATTGCCATTGCAATGAGGTTGCAGAAGTGAAAACTGGGCGAGTTAGTGATTTAAGGTAAACTATGGCAGACAAAGGCCTTCCTTTGCGTCTTTGGTTCTTTGTGAGCGCTAGATTTACCATGAAGTTATATCCAGGATACTGGGGATACTACGGCGTTTCAGCTAGGTAACAGTGATTGCATGAACATATACTGCGTCGTGGTAACATTCGGCATTGTGGTTCGCAGCGATATGGTGACGTCGCTCGTCTGCGGCGGCAGTACAGTGCCTCGCTACAATGCTTTTATGCGAATTGCATTAACGTCGACATTCAAAGTGACATTGGTCCCGCGTGAATTTTTTTTCTTTCAATAAATGACTTTTAAGGTTAAAGTGGAAGAAATAATCTTACTTAGGTTCGGATATTTAAAGCAGTATGTTAATTCTCACTGTTATCCCATAACCTATCGGATAATAGTGTTCTCACAGACATCTGTATTGAATGCCCATCGCTGCTAACTTATGGGCCTACAAAGTGGCACAAATAGCTTGACCTTCTTCCGGCGTTCGCTTCCCGCGTCTGGTCGCAGTGTTTATTTTAGGCAATCAGCACTAACATGAGCAGCGCCTGCCTATTTCTCTGTCTACGATCATAGATTCCCTTTTCAGTCTACGCATGCTAAACCATCAACAAAAAGGCTTCTACCAGAACCAATGCTCACTATTGGCAAATCCAGAATCCGTGACTTCTGCTGGCAACACTGTTCAAATAAACAAAAGTGGCTACGACATCCAGGTTCACGGCGGCTCTTCCGCTTGGTGCTGCGCTCAAGTTTCTAGCTTATGGTGTCGAATCAAGGTGTTTAGTAGAAGTCGGAAGGGTCTTTAGTCCAAAGCACCTTGTTTAAATCAGTCTCAAGTTTTCAGCGACGAAACCGTGGAATGAGTTGCAGTGTGCGTGTAAACGCCTGGCCTGCCCAGCGAGCCGCATCAAATTTTTGTAAGACAAGGAAAGGAGCCTTTCAAGCATGCTGGAGGTAAAAAAAATAAGGCGTTTGTGCGTAGAGAGCCTGTCCGAAAGGTGCAATCGCTTGTTCGTGGCGTTGCTCCAACGGTACAGGTATCATACTTGACTATTTTCGACCTTCATAGGCAACTGTGTTCTGTGACTCGTGTTTTAATTATCACATATAGCAACTCGTAATAAATAGAACGTAACGTTTGCTGTGGTTTAGGAAATTCAACACAGATATTCTGCACTGATAGAACGAAGTAGAAAACTGTAATGCTATTTAGTCAGTGTGTCTCGGGATAGAACAAATGAGTGTTCCGTTCCTGAGTCGGGATGCACCTTTCTTAATATAGTTAGCTGAAACGCGCGATAACGATGCCTGGATCCGATGTCTGGCACTTGTTTATGGTCGCAGTAAGAAGCGTTCGAAATAGGGCCAGGGCTTGGGAACACAACAGACTCCTGCCACGCATAGGGATCCTCAAACATAGGTGAAACGTGGCAAGTGAAGAACAACCAATCTGACAAAATTAACTTCATTCCGGCAGCTTTCAAAAATGTACCGAGGCTTTCTTTTGAGAAAAGCCACTTCCATTACTGTAAATGCATGAGATGAACTCAACCAGCTGTAATGCAATTTAGCAATGTACACAGTATCTGAAAGAAAACTAAGGCGCTGCTTGCAAGTAGAACGCTACAAAGCTGGAACGACTGCTGTTTGCACTTGCTTCCAAATTTCTTGCGAGTAAATAAACTGACTACTCATCGCGTTGAACAAGAAAGAGCGGCACATTCTGCTCTCACCATTAGGCCTGTGTCATTATCAACTTGAGGCCTTGCGAGGCATTATCATTCCTGCTACCCTGCCTGCAGACAAAAAAAAAAAAACATTAGCGAGAATAGTTTCTGGCTGCTTAAAGCATTAGTAACACTAATGCCGAGGCAGAAAACTATATGCGAACAAAATGAAATGAAGCTTAGGCATACATCACTATTATGTATTAAGGCGCCTGCCTATAACTAAAGAACACTCCGCGATTTGAAACGTCATCGCGCTTTTTAAAATAAACAAAAATTAAGCAATCGTCTCCTATCCAAGACGAAAGGAGTCGTCCCAAGCGAAGTGCTTTGAACAAACGAGCATAGTGTCAGTTACCTTTTCCCGATGCGGAAGTTTCTTATCCAAGTCATTCTCCAATGCGTGGCGCCTGCTTCTTTCGGGAAAAAATGAAATCATACATTGCTGTCTCTCCACCGCGATGGCACGCATAGTGGCACAAAGCAAAGGCCTTTCGACATCCGTCATTTTTTTAGCTTTCGGGCTGGTGTGCGGCGACATCACAGAGATGCCAGAACCACGAGGCATTCAGGCTTCAGCGCTTGCCGTGATAGGAGACCCTGTTCCGCTCCAAGCCTAAATAAGTTGTGTTGAGTTGAGTTGAGTTTAATGGCACATAAGCAGCTAAGGCTATCACGCGCCAAACACTAGGTATATATTCTTTAAAACGTTGGGACACCTCAGTGAGTCCTTGTCTGGGCAAGAGCCTGGAGGGTCCCAACAAATTAACCGAAGACCTCGGCCTTCTTCTCAGAAAAGAGAAGGTGGAAGAGGTGTTCTGTAATGTGTAGTTAAGCACTCTTCGAGGTTTTAAAGTTTGGTAAGAACACCTGCTTCTTTTAAAAAGCTAAATACACATGATACATCAACAAGCGCATCTTCTCCTAAAAACAAAGCTGGGTGAAAAGGAACGTGTTCATTGTAAAATATGGTAAAAAACTTCTTCCTCAGTGGTTCAAGTTTTCTGCATGAAAATAAGAGGTGGTTTAGTGTTAGTTAATCTCCACATAATTCACATTGGGGTTTGTTTTGCTTTGTTAGAAGGAAGTTGTGTGTTAGGTGTGTATGTTCTATGCGAAGACGGCATAGAATCACTTCTTTGAAACGTTCCTGGTGTGTGCAAGATTTCCATTCGCCTAACATGGGTTTTAACAAGTGTAATTTCTTGTTTACTTCATTGTTCCAAGCAGACTGCCATTTTTTCGTTAGTTTTTAATGTATTAACTTTATGCAGTCGTTAGGTGGTATATTTATTTTTGTGAATTGTTTGTGCCGGGCCTGTGCCGCGCATGCGTCTGCTCTCTCATTGCTACTAATTCCGACGTGGCTCGGAACCCAGCATAATTTAATGTTCAGTCCTTGTGTGGTGGCTTTTATTAAATTGTGTATAATGTCTCCTACTAATGGCGTGACCATTTCTCTCATGAAGAGCTCTGAGTTCACTTAGGGAGTCTGTGTATATAATGCAATTTCCGAGGTTCTCCTTTACTATTTTCGCTATGGCTATGGCAATGGCGTAACATTCAGCAGTGAAGATGGATGTACACTGCGGAAGTCTTACTGTTCCTTCCCAGTTCTCTTGTACAACTGCGCTTCCAACATGTTCATTCGTTTTCGAATCATCAGTATATAAGTTTGTGAAGCTGCTGTATTTTTCTTCTAGTGCCAGGAATTCCTGAATTATGTGTTGTGGCGGAGTTTGTGCTTTACGGAACTGTGGTAAAGTGAGATCGCAAGCGGTCGGAGAGATGAACGATGGGGTAGTTGATTTTGTCTGTGGGTAATGCCAGGTAATGTGTCCACTATGCCAAGATTCCGACACATCTCTTCAAATCGCTGGAGCAGTGGTCTTGTAGTTTGTGGTTTCTTGTTGAAAATTACTCGTGCAGGGCATTTTGTTACAAGGGGATCGCAAATGTGTTTTGGTAGAGATTGTACCTTAAGGATATATGCACAGGTTAGAGCGGCTCTTCTAGTTTCTAGTGGGGGCTCGTTTGTTTCTACGTAAAGGCTAGTTATAGGGGACGTTCGGTATGCACCGCATGAAATACGCAAGCCTGAGTTATGTAGTGGGTCTAAATTCTTTAGGTATGTCGGCCTTGCTGAACCATACACTAGGCAGCCATAATCTAAGGAGGAACGTACTAAATAACGGTAAATGTGTAGGAGGCATGTTCTACCAGACCCGGATGTTTCTATGGCAGTACTTTGAGTATATGTAGTGACTGGGAAGCTTTCTTTTTGAGCGTGGTTATGTGTGGCAGGAATGTGAGCATTGATCGAAAGTTATACCTAGAAATTTTTGTTCATTCTTTACTGGAAGTATGGTTTCATTTAGGTGTAGGGTGGGGTCGACCTGCAGGCTTCTTTTGAGTGAGAAGAGGACAGCAACTGTTTTTTAGGGTGAACACTTAGACCCATTTTTGTCTGCCCAGATCGCGAGTTTATTCAATGTAAGTTGTATCTGTCTCTCGCATGTTGGTAAGCTGGAGGATGTGCATGCTATTTGAAGGTCATCGACATATACAGAATACATAATGGACCTAGGAACGATTTTCGCTATGGAGTTCATTTTTACTATGAAAAGTGTTGTACTTAAAATACAATTCTGCGGCACTCCATTCTCCTGGACGAATTTCTTCGAAACGGTTGCACCCAGGCGCACGTGAAATGAACGGTCCGACATGAAATCTTTCAGGCAGTTCAGCATCCTGCCACAAATATCAAGTTCTGCTAGGTCGCGGAGAATACCAAACCTCCAGGTGGTATCGTAAGGCTTATCGATATCGAAAAAGACTGCTAAGGAGTGTTGCTTGTCTATGAATGCTTCTCGGGCGGTATTTTCTAGGCGGACGAGATGAACAGTTGTTGAACCCGTTTTTTAAATCCACACTGGTGGATGTCAAGGAGTTCACGTGATTCAAGAGTGAACATCAGCCTCATGTTCAGGATACTTTCAAATGATTTTGCGAGACAACTTGTGAGAGCTATAGGCCTGTAACTGCCAGGGCTGGTTGGTGGCTTTGCAGGCTTCAGAAACGGTACAATCACGGCTTTTTTCCAAGCTTCCGGTATTTTTCCCGATACCCATATTTTGTTGAAGAATTGTAAAAGTGCGTTCACAGCAGCGTCTGGGAGGTGAGCCAGCATTTCATAGTGTATTTCATCAGGGCCGGGTGCCGTCTGTTTACCTGCAGACAGTACTTTTTGGATTTCGTGAAATGTGATTAATGAATTATAGGGCTCATTTGCACAGCCACTTGAAGGAAGTTTTTGTTTTTCGGTTGTATGTTTGTGCTTCAGGAACGATTGAGTGTAGTGTGAGGAACTTGAAACATTAGAAAAATGTTCCCCTAACACGTCAGCCTGTTCCTCTATACTTGTTTGTGTGCCCAGGAGCTGTTAAAAACGGGATTGTGAAAGGGGAGAAGCTGCCATTTAATTTATGGACTTGTTCCCACATTTTTTGGATGTGGTTAAGCTGTTGATAGATGATATGTAGTTCTTCCAGGAAGTTTTCTCAGCATCTCGACGGATGCGGCGTGCGTTGGCTTTCGCCTTTTTAAAATTTACAAAATTATCATGGGTTGGGTATCTACGGAAAATGCCGCAGACTTTGTTTTGTTTCTTTTTTGTTTCCCTACATTCTTGTGTGTACCAGATTTTTTTATTATGTCGAACCACTGCCGAGGACTGAGGAATAGCTAGCCGCGTGGCATTACTAATACAGGTTGTGAACAGTTTGTTTTGATCATCGACATTTAGATTACTTGAGAAAACTTTTTCCAGGCTGGCCTGTTCTTGAAATAGTGCCCTGCTTGCTAAGTGTAGCTTCCAACGACGTGGTTTGCTTGGGATGATTTGTGGGGGGGATGATAAGTTAATTTTTACAGGAAGGTGATCATTTCCGTAAGGGTTGTCAACAACATTCCATTTAAAATCTGTAAAAAGTGATGGAGAACTAAAAAATAAATGCAAGCAGCTCATTTTTCCTGAGCTCGGAGAGCAATATGTGTGCTTTCCTTTATTGAGCAGGCAGACATTATTTGATAAAATAAAATCTTCTAGGATACGGCCTCTAGTGTCTGTTTGGTCACTCCCCCAAAAAGATGAGCGTGCATTAAAATCCCCTACTACTAAATATGGCTCTGCTAGTTGTTTAAGAAGTGCTTCTAAAGCATGAAGTGTAACATTTAGATGTGGTTCCAGATGCACAGTACATATTCTAATTGTTTTAAAATCAAGGACGGTCACTGCTGCAGCTTCAGATTTCGTTTGAAGCCTGATTTCATAAGTAGCAGCACCATTTTCCCCTATTATCGCGACACCTCCAGAGAGCCTACTCGCTTGCTCTCTATCACAACGAAATACTTTGTAGTTTTTTAAAATGTTCTTATGTTGTGGTCCTAATTTAGTCTCTTGTAAACATAAAGCCACAGGAGAAAATGAGTTTAAGATATCTTTTATGTCGCTGTAGTTTTTAATAAGTCCAAGACAATTCCAATGTACCAGGAACGCCATGTTTAATTATATTGTAGGGGTGTGACTATAAACAATTAGGTTCCTCGTGTTTGAGGACACGTTATTGGGGTTCTTTCTTTTTTTCAAGTGAGTTGTGCCTCCGCAGTTGCGGGGGCGGACTAGAAGTTGTCTGCATGGCCTCTCTTAGGCACTGCAGCTCCGCGACACCGCGGGTGGGCGTGTTTCAGGCCTCTCCCGTTGGGGAGAAACCTTCCGGGCGGCCGACTTGAGGGCCGGCGGGCTCTGTTTAGTAGGTGGCAGGACAGCTTGTGCTATCTCTGCCTTGGGCGTGGGTGGCTCTGCCGGAGGCCCGGTAACCGTAGCCTCAGCAGGTGCCGAAGGTTGGTGTGGCGCTACGCCCCGTCGCACCACATCGGCGAAGTTGCTTCTTCCATTGAAGGAGAATGTGTTTGTTAGCGCGATACGCCTTCTTGCTTCTTTGAATGAAATGTTTTCTTTGGTTTTCAACGTGATGATTTCTTTTTCTTTTTGCCAAGATGGACATGCCCTGGAGTACGCGGCATGTTCTCCTTCACAGTTTACGCAATGCGCTGCACCATCACAGTTTTCAGAAGTATGTTCTTTAGAAGCACATTTTGCACAAGTTCTGCGGCCCCGGCAACTCTGTGAGCCATGGCGGAACCTCTGACAATTAAAGCATCTGAGGGAGTTGGGAATGTAGTGCCTTACAGGTATCTTCAAGTAGCCGACTTCTATTTGTTCAGGAAGTGTGTTGCTGTTGAACGTGAGGATCAGGTGTTTTGTGTTGATTTCTTCGTTGTCCTTCCGGATTTTGATCCGGTGAACGTCTATGACATCTTGGTCTGCGAGCCCTTCAAGCATTTCTTGTTCTGTTAAGTGTACGAAGTATATTTCTGATATTACACCGCGCACAGTGTTGAGAGATCGGTGGGATGTAATGGAGACAGCGGTGTCCCCAATGGAGGCGAGGTTTGACAGTTTTGTGTGTTGCACATTGTCTCGAAGTTCGAGCAGCAAATCGCCATTAGGCATTTTTGAAAGCTTGTAGCCAGGGCCGAGGGCTTCTGTCAAGGACCTGGATACTGTGAATGGGGACAAGATTCTTGCTGGCTTTTCTTCTACTTCGCTATGTATTACGTGGTATTTTGAGAAGGTAACTTTTCTTTACTGAAAAAATTCACTTGTTTCGGTCCGCCCTCTTTTATAAGAGGGGCGATCATTTTGCGGGAAAGGAGGCGCCATAGGAAAAAATCGTATTGTTCAACCATGGTGCCAGCCGCCCACCATGGAGCCCAACGAGGGGACGCGACAGGAACATGCGAACAAGTCCTGCACACGCCAGCTGTACATCGAGACTATAACCTAATACGACATAACCAAGGTAGGTTAGCCCCACAAGGTTAACCCTTGCCACCTACGAAAAATTGAAGCGAATAGAAGATACAAGAAGACAGGACAGGTGTGAAAGAAGAGGGTACAGAAAAAGCGTGTGGAGGGAGAAGACAGGAAAAGGTGACTGCCGATTTCCCCTGGGAGGGTCAGTCCGGGGGTGCCGTCTACGTAAAGCGGAGGCCAAAGAGGTGTGTTGCCGCCACCGGGGGGCCGTAAAGGTCCAAACACCCGGCATCGGCTCAACCACCAGGATCCCCTTTTCCCCGGACACGGCTAAGCCACGCACGGTTAGACGCGGGAGAGTCCAACCCTCGTGTGCTCGGGTACGTGATGTCGCAAAACACCAAACGCCTGCTGACGCAGACGCCCCTGCGGGGCAAGCCTAAATAAGCTTTGGCGGTTTGTCTGCGCAGCCGCTACGTGCCGAGCGTTTATTCCGAGCCGCGAATAGATGGTCACACGGCGGCTTCTATTCTATATGCGTAAATGGGAAATTTAGTAGGGATCACAATAAGAGGAAGCTTTAGCTCGCACACAACTTAGACGCGACCTAATCAAATCCATGTAATTTGTAATAACGTTATTTTGACATAACCCCTTGGCCAATTTTAGTGAAATTTGTTGAATTTGAGAGAGAGAGTCCAATCGTCATAATTGTTGCAAGCGAAATTTCGGTTTAGGGCCTGAATTTTGTTCAAAAATTCTTCTAAAATTCGGAAGTTTGAAAAAAAAAATAACAGCACGTAGTTTACAACTTAATAGCTCTGTATCAAGAACAGATAATTCGGTTCTGTAAATGGCATCCATTAGATCATTCAAAGCGGACAAATTCTATATGTCAATTTATACCCTACTAGAATTTGTTGTTCTGCACAGGGGTTATGCAAAAGCTGTATTTCCATATTACCGAATTTTGCTGGATTCATGTCTAACATATCAATTTTATCCCCTTTAGATTTACTATCAGACGCAATTAACAGAATTGTGACAGAGATAGCAAGTTGTACACTTGATAGTTTCGTTTTCTGAATATTTTTGATGTCTGCCAAGTTTCTATAAAACATTCACGAACTAAATCAGAAATTCGAGACAAACAGTCACTAGACTTTAAGTTTTCTTTTAAATACAACAAACCTTGTCAACTTTGGTGCAGTGTTGCCGAGAAAAACGAATTCTCCTTTTACGTCTATTTAAATAGGAGGGCACGAGCTAAAATGTCCTCTTAAAGTTAAGGTCTGTTAACATCGAAATATTATGGCACTTGCAGCCTTTAAAGCGTATAAGATTGTTTGGTGCTTGCGAATCAGTTAATATCGGTGGCATGTTGCGTACGGCAGATGTCCCGTTATTTTAGTCCCATGGCGTAAATACTACATGGCTATGTGTGCTATTTGAGCTTTGTAGTAAAGTGCTTACTGTGGCAAAGTATCCTAGTGCAAGAGCAATACCGCCAAGCGAAACATGGCTAAACGCGTTTCGAAGCACGATTCGAAATTTGTTTGTTTGTTTGTTTGTTTGCTATGAAAGAAGTTCTGACATGTGGCTCACGCTCACATGTGAAAGCGAATCTGAGATGTGACTTATACCTTTATATTTGGGTACAAGCGTACATAACGTGAAGCTTTTCGGTGTTGTCGGAACATGTTGTATCAATAACTGCGTCTTAACTTATTCAAACGTGCACCATTATTATAAAAGAGGTTTTCCCCTGCCATGAAGGTTCCCCCCTCTCACTCTCCGCTCCCCGAAAATGGGTTTTCATTCAGTGGGAAGCATATATGTAGCGTAAGAAAGTTCTTTATCGTATAAAAACCAAAACGAGAAAGCAAGTAATGGGTTTTAACGGCCTGAAATAAATAATGATAAACGGGCCGGTGTACCGTGTCATTCAATTTTACGCATCTATAAAAAAGAAAGCATAAAAGAAGCTCCAAAATGCACGTAAATGGAGAGCAGCCTTGGCTCTATACTTCATTCGTCTGTTTTTCGGGCGTTTGCCGCCATTATTAGCATTTTTCCACGCAGTGTCATGAGGCAACACTTAGCAGATGTTTCATCCTTTAAGCTTCAGCCATGTAAATGGCTTCACCATACATTAGGATCGAAAGTTGGGTCAGTTGGCACAGTAACATAATTGTGTTACATGGCGAAAAGATGAAGTCGTAGATGAGATGCAAGGAAGAAGACTGGTGAGCGCTTGTCCTGTGTGTCTTGTTTACGTCTTTGTTCTTTGGAGCTGCAGCAAAATTATGTTAATCATACAACCAGGCTCAGTAATTCACTCAGACCAAAAGAGGAGCCTACTGCTTCTGTCTTAAAAAATTGGGACCCCACCGACGTGCGGATAGAGCATGGTAATTCCAGCTCTCACGGAACCTGTTATCGCTGTGAACAAAGAAAATAAAATCATTACTACATAACAAGCAATTACGTAGAGCAAATTGGCAGTGGTCTTAAATATAAGACCTGCTCTGCTTCCATTATCAGAGTGCAGCAGTCATGATAGTGTAGCAAGCATGTGACGCCCCCCAGGCATAATGTTCGTTCGCCGCCAGGCTCGGTGGCCTGCTAAAGCTCGGCAGGCAACATTGGTCACCGCACCGCAATAAACACCGGCGAGCACGGCTGCTCGCCGGTCAGTCATCGTTCAGCACCACCACGCTGCGGAGCGTCCGTCTAACGGAGGGTGCCTCGAGCCCTCCCTTGTTCACGAACTCGGGTGGATCGTGACACTGGTGACGAGGATGGCGACGAGCACCCACGGAGCGTCGCACGCCGCCGCGAGCGGCGAAACACCGCCCCCGTTGCTGCCGCCATGCCACTGTACGGAAGGCTCGAGCCGTTCGAGGGAGATGGGTCCGCCTGGCAAATTTACGAGGAGCAAGTCCACGTGTTCTTCCGGGCAAACGACACACCCGAGGCCAAACAGCGGGACATTTTGCTGGCCAGCTGCGGGACCCGCGTCTTCAGCCTCTTGCTCGACCTTCTCAAGCTAGCCACGCCGCACGTTAAGACGCTGGGTGAGCTGCTTGCCATACTGCGCTCGCATTTTAACCCAGCACCGTCCACACTAATGGAGCGTTTCCGCTTCAACAACTGGAGCCGCCAGGAAGGAGAGACGCTCGGGCAGTTCGTTGCTGCGCTACGAGGGTTAGCGAGTGCCTGCGCCTTCGGGGACCAACTGGACTCGCTGCTCCGGGACCGTTTCTTCTGCGGAATCAACAACCCCGCCATACAGAGCGACTCCTGGAGCTTCCCGACCTCTCGCTGGACGACGCCGTCAAGGCAGCGCTGGCAATGGAAGCTGCCGCCAAGGACGCCGGCGAGCTTTCCCGCGCGACTGGCTCACCATCGGCGGAAGCCGCGGTCAAGAAGTTGGCGACAAAGGGCAGTACCTGCGGTCGCTGCGGTGGTGCCCACTCTCCCTCACAGTGCCAGTTTTCTTAAGCACAATGCTTTACGTGCGGGAAAACTGGGCACCTTGCACGTGTATGCCGAAGGGGGAGAATGAACAGCAAACAGCAGCAGCAGCCTCATTCAAGCCCAGGTATCACACAAGCCCGCGGCCAGGGTAGCCGTCGCAAGGGTACGCGGCGGAGGCGTGCGGCAGCAAGCTCAAGTTCTTCCCCGGCCAGGCTCCACTTCGTGGCCGAAGACCCACCGATTTTCGACATGTGGCACACAGGCTTTGTACCGTCGTCTTTGCCGCCGTACATACTGACCGTCGAAATCTGCGGGCACCCCATTTCCATGGAGCTGGACACAGGGCCCAGCGTGTCGTTAATAGCCGGGAAACTCTTCAAGCGTAGTTTCGCCGCCGTGTCCGTCGAGGCTTCGGGCGTGATGCTGCGCAGCTCCTCCGGGCAACTCTCCCAGGTCCAGGGTCAGGCACAGGTCAGCGTTCGTTTTGGTGACAGGGAGGCAACCCTTCCCCTTTACTTAACGAAGGGGTCGTCGCCGACGCTGCTGGGCCGAAACTGGATTCATGCACTGGACATTCGTCTGCCAGAGTACCCGAAAGCCAGCCTGCATGTGGTGCAGAGCTGCCAAATCTGCCAGGAGCATCAGCGAACCTCGCCTCATGTGGAAAGCACCCCCTGGCCGTTTCCATAGAGACCCTGGTCCTGCCTTCATGTAGATTTTGGGGGACCCTTTAAGGGCCATTACTTCAGGGTGGTGGTGGACGCCTTTTCTCAGTGGGTGGAGGTTCTACCTGTCACCACTCCATCAGCAGGCGCGACCATTCCAGCGCTACGACAGGTCTTTGCCGCCCAGGTCTTGCCGGATGTCATCGTGTCCGACAATGGTCCTGCTGTCGCCAGCACAGAGTACCTGGCCTGGCTTACAAAAAACGGAATCCGCCGGATGATGGTTCCGCCGTACCACGCTGCTTCAAATGGTGCAGCCGAGCGGGTGGTGCAAACCATCAAAGACAAGCTCAAGAAGAGCAGGACTGGGGATTTCCGGACCCAGATTGCCCGGATACTGTTTCAGTACCGGACCACGCCCCACGATGTCACTGGCCGTGCCTCCTGTGAGCTCCTGCTGGGTCCGATGGTCATGACACCCTTGGACGTCTTGCATCCGGACATCCGATCCACAGTGCTCCTGAAGCAGCTGAAGCAGAAGCTAGCTGCTGACCAAGGGTGCCTTCCCGGGCCTTTGCCAGAGTCGAGAGCTCCAGTTTTCACCAGGAACTTCCGTCCTGGCCCACCCTGGTCTGCCGGACAGGTGGTGTCTCCTGCCAGCGCCTCATCGCTGCTCGTGCGCATGCCAGACGGGGCCATGTGGCACAGACACGCCGACGGTGTGAGGCCTCGCCTTGGGACCTGGCCAGATCCCTCGACTGCCATTCCTGAGTTCCAGCCCGCAGGAGGACTAGCGGCAGGACCAGTCGCTTCCAGCGGAGCACCACCCACCTCGGATGCGGCAACTGTAGCCAGTCGTGCGGCACCCGTTGGACCGCTGTCGAGCCCGGCACCACTCGCAAGGCCGACCACTACGAACCCTCCGGATGGAGCAAGGCTGGCTCAGGCAGTACCCGGCATTGCCACACCCGACCCATGAACACCGGTACCGGTGCCCAGGCGGAGTACACGACGGCGGAGGCCACCGGACCGTTACTCGCCTGGATAGCAGGCACCATCGACCTAGCTAGGGTGGAGGCAGAGCCTCGCATTTAAAACATTGACGTTTGTTTTTTCTTTAACAAACTGGGGGTAAGGTGGTGTAGCAAGCATGTGACGCCCCCCAGGTATAATGTTCGTTCGCCGCCAGGCTGGGTGGCCTGCTAAAGCTTGGCAGGCAACATTGGTCACCGCACCGCAATAAACACCGACGAGCACGGCTGTTCGCCGGTCAGTCATCGTTCAGCACCACCACGCTGCAGAGCGTCCGTCTAATGGAGGGTGCCTCGAGCCCTCCCTTGTTCACGAACCCGGGTGCATCGTGACAGATAGTATAAGTACTATCAATATGATCAAGGTCAAGTAAGCTTGATGATGTTTTGAGAAAGCACAAAAAATTTACTATCCCGTATTCAACTCTAAGCGGCGGAGGCCCCTTTTATGATTGGTAAAGTTTTTGTTTTATTTTATTTATGTCATACTGCAGACCAAGTTCAGGTCCAAGCAGGGTGGTTAAACAAAACAACAATACAATGCATTATTCAATCAAGCAGGGTGGTAAGACACAAGAATAGTACAATGAATCAATCAATTTATTATCTTCGATTATCAATGAAGGTTATTATATAAGTTGTACTTCTGCATTAGTGAATAACGATATGTTTGTTTATCATACAGGTAGATCTTATGTCTTCGTATTATTTATCTTCTGTTGCTTATTCGAGGTATGGAGATCTAGTACTATGATGCCATTTTTTTATCTCTTTTCTGAAGAGAGAAAGAAGTTGGAAGTGTCTTTGGACCGATGATTGCCGCATCAAGGCGAGGGAAACGGATGTTAGCCGGGCGTGTGTCATCGGATGGTGGTGGTGGTGGTGGTGATGTTGAAGCAGGCGGGGTTAGCCTGGCATACATAGCCGGCAATTGTTCCGCCAGATCCTCCTTCGAGTTGAGATCAGGGGGTGTGTCACCAGGTGTCGATGAGCCCCGTGTCTCGCAGGAAGGCTATCAGCAGTCGTTGCGCTCTCTTCCTGAATGCCGCGGGCCCTCCGGGGAAAACAACGTCTTCAAAGGTCCTGTGCGTGAGACCGCTTTTTTGCAGGTTGTCGACCAACGCTTTTCTTTCTGTGTCAAACTGTGGCCATAGCCAAATGAAATGTTCGATGTCACCAATGTCACCACAGAAAACACAGAGTGGGGAAGCGCGAAGCCCAGTCTTGAATAACCAAGCTGGGGTGTATGCGGAGTCGGTCCTGATGCGGTATAAAAGCGTCGCTTGTTCGCGTGTAAATCCATGAGTCACACAGGATTCGTGTGGATTCTTGTTCATCTGTCTAAAGTGAAGGCGGATTGCATCCTTAGGGTTCTGAAAAGCTTTTGGAGCTTTCACTTTTGGGACACATGTCAGCGCTAGGCGTGCAAGGGCGTCAGCTTCCTCGTTTCCATCAATTCCTACGCGTGATGGAATCCACTGAAACGTTATGTTAAATACTTTGCTCGTTAGGTCGTCAATCAGTGCCAGAGACTGCCTTGTA
This sequence comes from Dermacentor andersoni, assembly GCF_023375885.2. Taxonomy (NCBI): domain Eukaryota; kingdom Metazoa; phylum Arthropoda; class Arachnida; order Ixodida; family Ixodidae; genus Dermacentor; species Dermacentor andersoni. Next base: position 185,554,887 of record NC_092816.1, read on the forward strand.
AATTTCTCTAGAGGTAGGCCCCGATGTAATCTTTGTAATGCTGACTTGGAATCCGTCAGCACCACGACATCTCGTGCAGAAAAGGCACGTAGTTTCCGCAAAGCTGCGGTGATTGCGGCACTTTCTACTGTTGTAGAGGAAACTACGCGATCCAGTCGGCCAGACCATGACACATCAAGGGATGGTATGCAGAATGCCGCTGCACCGCTATCTGTTTGTGCGCACACCGAACCGTCTGTGTGCACTTGTAGATGGCTTTGAAACACAGCGCTCAAGTGGTCCAGCACAATAAACTTGGCTTCGGCAGTTGAAATGGTGCGTTTCGTCGGTAGGTGGGGTACATTGAGGCTGCAGGTAACATCCGGAAAAGACCATGGCGGGTCAAGGCGACTTCGTTTAGGCCATTCCAATCCTAAAAATCGGAAGGTGTTCAGCGCCGCATGGAAATGTGAGCGAGTTCTTGATCTTAGCCGCCGGAGAAGCGCCGTGCCTGCGCGTGACTCGCCCAGCCTTAATAGCTGCGTCAGCAAGGCCTGAGATGCCAAGAGGCGGAGTGGAAGAGACTCTGCCTCATTAGTGACTTTCTTGTTTGAAGCCGCCGTTGGAACTCCCATCGCCAAGCGAAGTCCCTTTCTGTGCACTGCCTCCAGGCGCTCGAATTGACTCGATGACGGTGATATCAGAGGGAGCTGATAGAGAATGCGGCTTGTTATCAGTGCAGCGTTCAGTTTAAGCATGGATATAGGATTGTTTCCCCAACGTACACCTGCCAATCGACGAAGTGCGTTGATTCTTTGCACTGATGCAGCCACAACACTTTCGACCGCACCACGCCATAGAAGCTTGTTGTCGATGGTGACGCCCAGGAATCGAACATGAGTTGCACGAAGAATCGAATGCCCTCTGATATTCAGCGTCAGACGTGTTGACTTGCGTCTCGCTCCCGGGAAAAGCATGAAGGCTGATTTTTCTGCTGATAAGGATAGGCCAAGCGTCGATAAGTGGCGATCGATAGTGGAGATTGCGGCCTGGGCTATCCGGGCCAAACGTTTGTGTTGGTACCCCGAGATCCAAATGCAGATGTCATCTGCGTAGATGGACATTCTAACTGCCGCCCGACCTACTTTCAGGGCATCTGGAAGGCTGGCCATGGCAACGTTAAAAAGCAAGGGGGATAGGACACTTCCTTGTGGGACGCCGAGGGAAATGCGTCGCTCGACACTCATTATACTTCCCAGCTTAACTTGTACACATCGATCACTGAGAAATTCATGGACGAATTGAAGAGCATTTCCCGAGACGCCCATGGCTCGGAGTCCGTTGATGATGCCTGTATGAAGCACACAGTCGTATGCCTTGGCAACGTCCATAAAGATGGCGAGTGTGGAAAGGCCGTCTACGCGATGGTGCTCGATATGGCTTAGTAGATCCAAGACACTGTCCTGGGCACTCAACCGTGGACGAAATCCGGTCATACATGATGGCAGTCTATTTCCTTGCTCAAGATACCATGTTAACCTCGTACATATTAGTCTTTCCATCAACTTTGATACGCATGATGTTAGCGATACTGGCCGATATGAGGTGAGGTTTGCAGGATCCTTTACGGACTTGAGCACTGGCACCACCCATGCTGTCTTCCACGCTTCTGGGATCTCTCCTGTGCTCCAGACGTGATTAAATATGTCCAGAAGTGCTCGTTTTCGTTCATATGGCAGATTTGTCAGCATCTGATTGCTGATCGAATCGGGACCCACAGCACAGCGTCTTCTTAATTTGCTAAGCGCCAAATCCAACTCACGAAAGGTGAACGGCGTATCCATGGTATGAAATGCTTCAGATAACAGAGGGTTCGATACTCCTGCTGATCTGCCAGATGTGTATACGTCTGCAAAATCTTCTGCAAGGGTTTGCAAATCTTTTCCTTGCTTTAAAGCAAGCGCTTCGAATGGCCTGTGTAGGCGAATCTTTCCGGATAGGCTATTCATTACTCCCCATATCCTTGTCATGGGAGTAAACGCCGATAAACTCTCACAGAAAGCAGCCCATTGAACTCGTCTTAATCTTTTTGTGTGACGACGGATGACAGCGTTTATCCTGTTGTATTCAGTTTTCGCAGATGGATTTCCCGTTTTTCTCATTAGTTTTCGCTCCGCTCTCCTACGCGCTGCGCAGAGGTTCTTTAGTTTCAAATCAGGAGTAGGGAAATGATCTGGCAGTTTCAACATTGAGGTAGCCACTCTTTTGCTCCGCAGCATATCTGCGAACAGCTCACCAGGGGATTCGTCCAACGCTTCTCTGTATGTGTCCCAGCGGGTCACAGCACAGAATTGTCGCCCAGCAGTGTGAAATCCGGTGATGTTGGTGAAGATCGGAAAGTGGTCACCGCCCATCCTGTCTGGGGCCGTTGTTGACGATACGACAAGGTCTGTAGAATGGAACACGAGGTCTATGGCACTCCATGAATCTGGTGGTCTGAAGAAAGTCGGTTTGCCATCGTTCGCGATACACAAGTCAGCAGCTTCCGCGGCTGTGACTAGTTCCTTGCCTCGGGAATCTGCAGTCTTATCTCCCCAAAGCGAATGATGTGCGTTAAAGTCCCCACAGATTATTATAGGAGAGGGGCAACGAATGCAAAGGTCCTTTATGAACGCCTCCATGGAGACCTTCCTGCGCGGACTTATATACACCGACACCACACTGAGTTTTCGTTTTCCTAGGCACACTTGCACAGCGGCGACTTCCAAGAAGGTAGAACAAAGGTCTTGCACTGGTAAGGTGACGTGAGGTATTTCTCGCCTGATGTATATCATCGCACTTCCATTTGCAAATGATGGTATACTCGGATTTCCATGTCTGATGTACCCTGCGATCGTCCTTCCGTTTGGGAGACCGGCCTCCGAGAGGGCTAGAATTGGTAGAGGTATGTCTCGAAGGAACAGGCTGAGTTCAGAAAGACGGTGTAGAATACCGGCGCAGTTCCATTGCATTATTAAGGGCACTTTTGGACGACGGAATTGACCAAGTGGGCGAAACATTGCCATTATGCTACTGAGTGTATGTGGAAGTGGAGCAGAGTATTACTGACTCAAGAGCCAGCACTGCTTCCAGCATATCCTTCGTTGAACTAGCAGGCATCTTCGCGACGTGGGAACGTAGTGCCGTGAGCAAAGCGTGTATCACATGCTGGCAGTTTTCCTGCTGACTGTTGCCAAGTGGTACTTGAGGTCGGTTTACTGCGGCCGCATAGGTGCGCTTTTCGGACTATTTTCGAACAGGTTTCTCAGCCGCTGTGACCGTTTGCGTTGACTCAATAACTTCGTTTATCGGTGTGAGACGCGGGAAATGAGATGCGTACTCTGTTTCCAGACCAGTTAGTTGTGGCGCTCTGGACGTCTTCGTCGTGTTCGATGGTGCGCTTGCACTCTTTGGACCCAGAACAAACATCTTATTTCTTCGCTGAGCAGCTGTCCGCGCCGGGCATCGACCGTAGCTAGCAGGATGGTCACCGCCGCAATTCGCACACACAAAGTTGTCTTTACTTGCACACGTCTTAATGTCATGAGGTCCCCCACAGCGCTTGCACCTCTGTTCTCCACGACAGTACTTAGCGATATGTCCGAAGCGCTGACTCTTAAAACAGCGTGGTGGTGTCTCCACGTAGTCGACAAGCTCGTGTCTGGTGAAACCAAGGTTGATCTTCTCCGGGCGTTCAGAATTTGGAGCAAATGTGAGAACCACCGAGTTAGTGCGCCTTGACTCCCATTCAGATGACGAGGTTTGGACCCTACGGATGATTCTTCTTGCATGGAATACTCCCTGAGGTCTCAGGTAGGTGAGCAGCTCCTCATCTGAGTACCATTTAGGGACTCCTCTAACAATGCACGTGTTTTTCATATAACTGTGTGGGACACGGGCAGATATGACTATGCCACCGATATTCTTGGTCTCTAGAAGGACGTTGGCTTGTCCTTCTGTCTCTACATTTAAGAGCAGTGCTCCCTGTGCTGTGAAGTGGCTCTTCACTGGTGCTCCACCGAGAATCGTTTCAAGCTGAGAATACAGGACAATAGGGTTTACTTGCCTTAAATCATCTCTTTCAGATGTTGCAGTGATTAACACTGGAATGCCCTCCGCCCTGTCTTTACGATGGCGCACAATTCGGAAACCACCCTCGTCCATCTCTAGGTCTGAAGCGTTCGCTACGTTGTCGTCATCGATGATAGTTGACTCGTCTTCACATTCACCAGTGTCTTGTCGCTTGCAGTCAGGCTGGCTTGTACAAACCAGCTGGCGTTTCTGACCCGGTGTCAGCCCTTGGGAGGTCATGGCGGGGTGCTCGTCGGTGCCAGCTTGGTTCCTTCTAGCACCTTGTGAGGCGGCGGGTGGCGCAGCACCCGTCGGTCTCCGATACGGAAGGTACCTTTTCGAGTCGACAGACGTCTTGAACAGTTCTGATCAGTAATATTACCAGAAAATAACGATAAATGTAGGCAGAGCTACTCAGACAGGCTAGCAGCAGGTTCTTCGTCTTCTTCGTCTTCTCCCGTTCTGTGTCATTGGAACGTTCTGTGTCATTGGAACCGCAAGGGACCGGTCTAAAATTTGCTAGTTGGGTGTAACCATGTTTCACTTGGCTTGATAATGGTCTATGTTGCATCTGAAATAAAACCGTTTGTGTCAGTTAAAAAGCCGGAATTGATGTTCTTCCATCAACATGTTCGATCACTTCCAAATAAAATAGACGACTTGACCTTGCTAATCGACACCTTCGGAGTACCGTTTGCAGCAATAATGTGAACTGAAACTTGGTTGACGCCCACATCGCACATGTTTCAGCCTCCTTCCGAAGTCGTAACCTTCCGAAGTCGTAAGGTTAAGCGTGGGGGTGGTGTCGCGCTTTTGCTCAGGCATGATATTGTGGCTAAGGCCGTAGGTGAATTCACTGATATAACTTCCGACTACGAGGTGTTAACAATGCAGACTCATAACAATATGTTTTTCGTTGGGTACAGACCGCCATCAGGTGACGCCACCCGATTTCTTGTGGTTCTTGAAAAACATTTCAGTAATACATTAGAAGAGAACATCAATCTAATCTTAGGCGGTGACGTCACAATAAACATGCTTTCGTCTGCTATGCTACAAAAGAATTTTCAATCTTTTACCACAACTTATGATTTTTCAAACACAGTATCTACTGCAACGCTCGTGAATAGTTAAGGTGCATCCCTGTTAGATGTATTCATTTCAAACAATATTGATTCATTAAAGGCCGAACTTGTGTATACTGATATAAGTGATCACCTGTGTATTTTATTACTAGTAAATAGAGTTCACTTCATTGCTAATAAAACTAAAGCGCCCGTCTTTATTCAGTCCATTACTTCATCAAATCTTGAAGCATTTCACCAATGTATTACTCGTGTAGCCTCGAACAGCGTTTACCGAGCAGGATATAGTGACACGGCGTACACTGGTTTTATGAGCACTTTCAAAACTGTTTACCATGAACACTTCCCCATGAAAAAAAATGGCACGGCCATCCAAAGCACGAAAACCTTGGCTAACACCTGCGCTTCTTGGTATGGTTAAACGCAAACATGCCCTGAATGCTTGAGTTGTGAAATCTAGTGAAATCTAGAGAGCCAGCCCTGCCCAGGGAGTTTAAGAAATATAGAAATAATCTCGCAAATCAGCTTAGCACTGCTAAGGATGCTTATTTCGTGGAAATTTTTAGTGACCCAGCCAATAAAAAAAAGTGATGTAATCTGGCGCAACTTGAATGCTTTGTTAAAGCCTAATTCAATTTCAGCTGTTCCAGATGTTTTTTGTCCTAACGGGCAGAAACTTTCCGGAAATGCTATAAAAACGCGTTGAATGAAATCTTCTCATTAAAACCTCAGTTAAATGACATTGAAGGCCTCAAGAGCTATACTCAGTTCCTGCCTGTAAACGCGTTTAGTAACACTCTAATCCTTGCCTCAACTAGTACTTAGAAGCCTTTTCTTGCTTCAGCGATATAGATAACCGCCGGTCCCTGGATGCCGATGGTATGCCTATTCGCCCCATAAAGTATGCGCTTGATATTATATGACCTGTTCTTACCCATATTTATAACTTAATATTATCTACAGCTGTATTCCCTAAACAAAGGCAGACTTCATGTGTTGTTCCAGTCTTCAAGCATGATGATAAGGGGGCATTAAACAACTATCGACCTATTTCGATAATTCCAGTGTTTTCAAAAAGTATTGAAAAAATATTGCATATCAGATTTCTATCATTTTGTAATCACCACAAACTGTATCAAGACTTTCAACACGGGTTTAGGTAGCATCGCTCTAGCGAAGCAGCCCTCTTGAATCAAAAAGAAAGAATTACAGGTGCATACAGTCGTAATCAAATGGCATTAGGTATATACGTCGATTTTTCCAAGGCATTTGACTTAATTGATCATACCATCATTCTTAGCAAATTAGAAAACTGTGGTGTGCGTGGAACAGTGCATGCGCTTTCAGAATCCTATCTTTCAAACGGGGCACAATTTGGGGATACAAACAATGAAACATCTGCAAGGAAGCCGGTCGTTGTTGGTCTGCCACAGGGAAGCATTCTAGGGCACTCTTATTTTTCAGTTAGAAAAATACAATGTACACTGCACAGACAACGCAACATCCGTCTTGTAGGCTGATGACACGACAGTTCTTATTAGAGGGAATTTGGAAACTGAGATGGAAGTGAAGGCTAACAAAACGCTGTCTGACCTAGATGCCTCGGCCTCGGTGATTTAAAAAAAAATGAACCCTTTAAAAACACAAGTTATTTTCTACACTCCTAAAGGAAAAACGCTGACAAAGAAGTTGAATTTCTTTCTGGCCTCTCAGCAGTTAGAGTTTCTCGATACTGTTAAAACCCTTGGAGTATATATTTTTCAAGCACCTTGCATGGAATGTACATGTTTAAAACCTCCATTCCAAGATGTCATCTGCCATAGGTGTCCTTCCACGTACGCGATGTATTCTTCCTACCAAGGTGAAGATACTGTGGTGTACTACTGGTGTAACAAATGTGCGCAAGCTGCATTTGCTGCAGAAAAGAGCCAAGCGACATATTGTTGCTGTACATTGCTGTACATTATGCTTCTTCTACAAAACTTTTTTTACGAAGTACGAAATTTTTCAAGTGTCCTGGTTATATAATTATAGGCTGATGTTGTGTTATAAAGCTTTTCTTAAGTATGGCACCGATACCATAATTATTCTTGCTAAGTGAAAAGCAAACACAAGTGTTCTTCCAAGCAGGCACAAAGAAATGTGGACTGTGCCCACCCCTAGAACTACTTATGATGAACAATCTTTGTTCTACAAGCTACCTTCCCTTCTAAAGTTATGAAACCATGAAGGTCTTGATCCTTCGTGTAATCAAAGTTGTCTTCTTAAACGCTGCGCGCAGTCTCTTTATTTTCAGGACTAGTACATCCTTTCGATTTTTTTTTCGTGCCTCCTTGTCGATCGCTGCTTCTCATGTTCATGCAATTTCAAGCCTACGCAAATGGCTTCTATTCTTTCGTGCCTTGCTACAAAATTTTGTTACTCGATGTTATGTAATATTCGTCGATTTATTTGAACTCTTTGTGCAAGACTGACCGTCATCCTGCTGTTTTACCAACTGTAATGGGGTCGGGACCTCGCCACGCTGCTCAAGCTTTTAGTCCGTACTCCTCCTACCCAAAGGAAATAAATTTGGATTGATTTATGCCTCATAAACGTTATCACTGCGGTGAGTGCATTTTTTAAAACAACATTTATGAAGCAGTTGTTGATGGCCTTGGATCCTAGCAACGGACGAGGAAGAGGTGTGCGGGGACTATGATAATCATTAGAAATCACATAATGGCGTGACGCCTGAACACTCGGTCCACCATTTGTTCTATAATTCGGGAATGTTATGCGCAAAAAACCATGACATCATTATCAGCGACGGCGTAATCGGGTACACAGGTATAATTGTGACCTCCCGGGGTCACTTAACGTAAATCTAGGTACAGGAGCCTTTTCGAAAATTTCGTCTCCATACCCGTCGATTTCTACGTAATGAATACACACCATTGAAAAGGTCACGAGCGAGCAAATGATGTGAGCCCTTCTCTAGCCGTCTGTGTTCACCACTTAACGGATGGTGACGGCCGCCATTGCTCAAAAAGAATGGAAGATGTTGCGCAACGACGCGGATTTCCGTGTAGGCGATGCAGCAGGAAAGGAGGACGCTGCCGGGTCCGGGGCGGCCCATGATTTGTGGCTGTTGCGAGCTTCAGTTTACGCCACAAGGCCGTGCTGTCCGCTTCACTTCGTCCGCGGAGCCGCCGTACCGAGCGACTCCCTGAAGTCGAACTCACCATGCCTGACCTGAAAGGAAAAGTTGCCATAATAACTGGTAAGTTCTTGGCACTTTCGGGCTTTGCCAATCTTGCATTACTGTACGCGACGTTCTGCACCCTTTTAAAGGTTTTCACGCGGAAGCGAATGCTGTGCTTCACGTTGGAAAACAAAATTTACTCTGGAATTTCGCGTGCCAGAACCTGGATCTTTTGATGAGGCAGATTGTACCGGGTTCCTCCGCATGTTTTTTTTTTTTATTCCCAGGGTTCCTTAACGTGCACATAAATTACTTCAATACGTGTTATTGCTTTTCGCTTGTATCACACTGCAGCCGCTGCAGCCGGTACAGAACCCACGATTTCTAACTCAGCAGCGCTATGCTGCCACGGTTAATAACGTTAAAAAGTCCCTCATGGTGCGAGACAGTTTTGTTTTCTGAAAATTGTCATACGCGAAAACGTCGAGCAAGAGCAGCACCATCGCGTGGCTTGTATATGTCCTAAGGTTTTGTTATTTTGTAGCGACAATTTTACCTTTGAGTAGAAAACGAAAGGTAGTCTATGTAGCACACAACTCCATGCATTCACTTCAACTTCGATAGCGAATAGCGAGATTTAGCTTTGGTATATAGAGTGCAATTTCTGATACAATACTACGAAGTGGATGACTCTCAGGAAGACGGTTACAGCGCATTTTCTGTGAGTTGTCGTGTGTCGCAGACAACTTTGTTTCTGTCTTAGATAAGATTGTGCTTGATTTGAAACGCGCATAGCGTAAAAAGCATACTGCCGAATTAATCTATAAGGGAATATCTAATTAGTTTTAGGAAGCTTGCTACGCACGTCGCAGCCCGCTGTCACTACGAGCCCGATAGGCGCGAAGTTAAGACACTGACACTCTTATTTTTTTATGCGATCAAGCTTGTTGCTACATACTTCTGATTTGTCTGTACATTTTGCGCTCATGGTGTACACAGGTCCCCATAAATTGAAAGAAAATGTCTTTTTCTATAATTAGCGGCAGGCTTCATTTCATACATTTGGTTTGTACAACTAGTTTTTGAGGGATAAACTCGGCGAATTCGCGCAAGCCGGAATTTGGAATAACACATCCATAAACATAACTAAATGTGTACTGCAAAATATATTGGCGTTCTCAGTAACCTGTCACAAAACAAGTTCCCTTGCTCATTTCCTGGGAAAGCAATTGTTGTAACGCCATTGGATAAGTATTTGTAGGGGATACATGAATGAGATGGAAGTATCAAGATGTTTGTTGGCCGCATATCAGTTCATTGCATATTGGCATGTATTTCGTAGTTCGAACAGAATTGACCAAGTGAATTATTACAGTAGTATAAAAAAAAGGAAATTTGGAACTTATGTGCGGATACTTTTAAAATATTTATAGTTTGACGGCTTTATGAAAGAATGCTTTTCAGCAAACGTAATAAGCGCGGTCTTCCATAGGTGAGCTTTCCCATTGTTTAGTAGAAAATAAGTGAAAAAAAAGTGGTGTGTTCCGAGCTGTTGTGCAGACCATGGGCCCTATAACGTAAAACTATTCCAATATGTTTCTATTCCAATCTCCTGACGTCAAATTTGCGTAACCACCGACGCAAGCACCGGGCGGTCACCCGCAGGGTTGTCTGAACAGACCAATCAAACGCTCTCCTCGTTCATAGGAGGTCACTTTTGTTTGCTTGAAAAACGAATAACATTGTCTACACTGAGCGGGTTGTCGTTTCTAATTGGCTGAGAAGAGGCGAGGAGAACGCTCAAGCGGAGACGGATTCACTGGGGCAGAGCCAGTGCACTGAAAATCGATAACCGGATGAAGAGGGTGGTGCCGGCGTCTACGATTGGTCGGCTTTCCCTTACTTAGTTTGTGTTTGTGCATGCAACAAAAGCTTAAGAATGACGCTAAATCTGACCCTCAGCAAAGAAGAGTTGGCAGAATGAGGTGTTAAACATACCGAAAGTGCTCTAAAACGTTACTCGGCCACGCGAGTAGTTTTATTATACGCAAATACACCCATGCTCTCCGGCAGGTGCGAGTAGCCAGCGTCTCAGCGATTGGCGGCAGCCATCTTTTATTCCTTTCGGAACGGGGCAGCCTGCTGCTATTCCGAAGAAAATTCAGTTTTGTTCGGCATATTAATGCATTTTTATCGCGTACACGCCACTTTGACGCGGTGAGTTTGTGCGGTTTTGTGACGTCGCGTGACAGGCAGGTGAAGTGGGTGCAGCCCAAAAACTTTTTACCAATAGCCCAGGGCTAATGGCGAAAAGTGGTCGAATCAGAAATAACTGTTTTTCTTTTTTCTGTCAAATCATGCATAATCAGTGTGTACATATCATATCAGATGGGGAAGTATCGCGGTTTTCGTGACGTCGCGTGACAGACAGGTGAAGTGGGGGTGGTCGAAAAAAGTTTTTGACGAATACTGGAGGGCTGATAGCAGAAAAGGAATAGAAAAGTTTGGAATAGTTTTACGTTATAGCGCCCCATGTGAATGACGATTGACTCTTTTCTTCACATACGCTCTGTGAACATTGCGGCGGGTCGCTTCGAGTCCAATTAAAGTTCCTTGTGCCTACGGTATCAAGGTTAACCATAACTCTCGTCTCGTGAATGAAATTGCATGATATTTGCCCATAAAGCGAACTTATAATAATTCCATGTGGCCCACCCCATCCTTCCTTGGATTCCAATTGTTCCTTGAACGCTGCCTTCTTGAAAATTTCATAAGGGACTCACTCTCAGCAGAGTGCATTGGCTTCTTTCAAGAGAGCGGCTACACCTGAAGGTCATTCTTTGCACACGTGCCGCGCATGAGCAACATGCGCATGTATACTATTATAATCCGCAAGAGCGCAGTACGTGTGAAGTTAGTGGCAGCGTCTAAAGCTAATAGGCGTGGGGCCCTCATAGCACCTTTGACTCTGGATTCGTTCCACGCGCACAACTTCCTCGTTGCAGGCGTTCTTAAAGAGGGGTCGACCTGGATGTCGCTACAAATGTAGCTTCTGTTTTTTCCTCAAGGCCGCGTTCCGCCAGCAGCCAGAAGCGTGTTGGCCGTGAGCCAAGCACGAAAAGCGTCGTCTTTGTTCGGTCGCGCTTCGACGCACTCAATAATTCTATGTCGTTTGCTAATCACCAACGGGCACGCATGGCCCGGTTGCTGCTCACGCAATGGCATATCGCAATGCCGCACAAGTCGCCTAACACATTGCTTGCGCCGTGTTGCTGCAACCAAAAAGATGTCCTCGTGCCGCCTAAAAAAAATCTGTCGATTCCTATGGAATACATGAAATAGAACTGAACCGTGACAAAGGAAGGCACACGGGAAGCCCACTAAGTCGCGGATCCAGCACTATGGCATTTTAGGTGGGCTTCACCCACTTAGTACAATCCGCCTGACGAAAAATATGGGCCTTTCCTGAAGGCGGCGTAGCCTAGCACAGCGTCTAAAAGCGCAAACTGCATCAAGGGAAGAATACCAGAAGCTTGCACGTGACACGAACGCCAGGCGTTTCAAAGACGGACTTGCCCCCGAGAGAAGCATGCCTCGAACTGTGGCCTAATGGTTAGAGCACTGAGCTGTAGTGATGGTAGACAGATATTAGATCCTACCTTCAGGCAAGCATTACTTGAGGGCATTATAGCTGGACGACACCCCTCTGGAGGCACCTAAGAAAAAAGTCCAGGTGTGTTGGGCATTTGCTAACGCGTCCCCAGTCCGCTCGAAATCGCAAGTTCATGTGAGACAGGAGACATGAAGTAGTAAACAAAACTGACGCTTGGGCGAGTTAGTTTAGCTTGCGCTTCGGTAAACAGCGCAACACGGACAATTGCTAAAGCATGGACGGGACAGGCGCCGAAACGTGTCCAGGAGGTCACCTTGATAAATGATAGTATGCGAGTAGGCAAAGACGCGCTGTCAAAACGTCATATTCATCGCACTTTAAGTATCTTATGACATACCTAAAAGTTAGCAGAGCTACGTACGGGTCTAGTTTTTTCAATTTATTTTTTTCTTAGAGTCCGAATGTAGTATGGAGTACAGAAAAAAATTGCAGGAAAGAATTTCACCACCGGTGAAGTTTTGACATTTTTCTAGTTGTAATGGATAATCGTTATTAGATTAGTAAGGGCGACAAATTCCTTGAAAATGATTGTCAACTCATCCTATTATGTGAACACACGCGCCCAGAGAAGGTGCCGCTCAATAATTGATAAAGCTGCATCCACGAAGTATCCGGTGATAATGCAGTCCCGGGTAGCTGGAATAACTTAACGATTCTATTAAGACGATATTACTCTTCGCACTTCCTCAATGGTCTTAGCGGCACTCCACACTTTTCGTCACCAAGATTGGCCGTCCGTGAATAGTGAGTGATAAAGCAGAATTATAATTAAGTAAAAGGAACCCAGACGCCCGTCTGTCCTGCTGATTCACGCTTCGTGAAGCATCAAACAGGTGTTCTTCCAGCTTGGGCAGCCGTAAACCCCTTGAATAAGACTAAAACCACCCACATTGTTTCTCACACGACCTCTCCTTCTCCTGGTCTCCTCGCTGCTCGCGCTTTTCCTCGTTCCTCGCCTTTGAAGTTTGTTTCGAGGCGCGCTAGTCCCCGCTGAACTCGCGTGTACCGCATTGGCGTAATTTCTACTAATACCGCATTTTCCGCTCTTACAGATTCGTTGTGTACTCGGCATTTATTGCGTGAAAAAAAAACGTACCGCACATTGGGGCAGCGATAGAACAGACCAAAGAGGGCAAGTTATCGAAGATTTTATTTTGTCTAAGAGCAATATGTCTTTTAAACTCGGTTTCAACAACATATTTTTCATCAAGCTCACACAAATTTAGCTTTCTAGATATAGCCTTCTGCTCACCCGCTGTTTTTAGCGATTTTAAGTGGGAAGTCCTCGACACTTCATATGGAAGTGATCGTTTGTCGGTGTTTATCAAGCTATCATCCACATTACCTACCACAAACTCTAAGCCACGTCGCTGGAAAACACATCTTGCCGACTGGCCGCTTTTTGTGAAACATGCAAAACTCGAAAAAGTCTTTTTAAATGAACTCAGCCTAAATGAAATAATTGAGAAGTTCACTGCGGTTTTAATTTAAGCGGCAGAAAAGGCAATACCTCAAACATCCAGCCTTGTGCGCAAAAAAAAATTTTGCCCTGGTGGACTCCTGAGTGCACAGAAAACAAAAATGCTTCAAAATAGGCCTGGGGTACGTTACGAAGACACCGCACCTATACCAACCTTTCGTGCTTTAAACAGGCCAAAGCCAAGGCACGATATATCAGGAGGCAGGCAGAAAAATCATCGTGGAAGAAATACGTATCTTCCATAAACAGTTCAGTCCCATCTAAACGCATGTGGGAACAGGTTAGAAAGTTTCGGGGAGATTACTCATCTTATACAATACTGTTACTTACAAGTCCAGACACACAAACAACAATACAAGAACAGGCAGATATACTTGGTGAACATCTTCGTGATGTATCCAGTTCAGGGAACTATACAAAGGAATTTTTACAGTACAAACAGTCTGCTGAAAAACAGAAGCTGCCCACTACTGGCGCGTTAAATGAACTATACAATTCCCGCCTTACACAACAAGAAATAAACAGAGTCCTTTCTGCAGGGAAAAACACAGCGCCAGGACACGACCGTATTCACTACGCCATGCTGGCTCATCTATCGCAGGCATCTGTAGAAGCTCGCCTTAAATTTTTCAACATAACCTGGGAATCAGGTATAAAGCCCGAAGAGTGGAAAAAAGCAATAGTAGTTCCTTTTCTTAAAGCCGGTAAATCCCCAATGTCCGCAAGCAGCTACAGACGCATTGCTCTCACAAGCTGTTTGGCAAAATCATATGAAAGCATTATGAGTATAAGACTCTCGTTTATTTTAGAATCAAGAAACCTCATAGACACCCACCAGTGTGGATATAAAAAGGGTTGTTCAACACTGACCTTCTTGTCCGTCTAGAACATGAAATTCCATATGCATTTTTACAAAAACACTGTCTTGCAGTTTTGTTCGATTTAGAAAAAGCCTATGATACCACATAGAGATATGGAATTTTAAGAGACCTGGCTGACCTCGGCATCCATGGTAAAATGCTGAATTGCCTAGCTGATTTTATGTCTAATAGAACTTTTCAGGTACGTCTGCGTACAGTACATTCTCATACATTTACGCAGGAAAATGGCGTTCCACAAGGCTGTGTTCTCAGCACGACACTGTTTTTAGTAAAAACGAACTCAGTTAATAAGATTATACCATCGTCTCTTATGCACTCTGTTTACGTAGACGATCTCCAAGTGGGTTGCCACGCCTCAAATTTCCCAACCTGTGAAAGGCAGCTTCAAATGATAATAAATAAACACACACAATGGGCTAACAAAAATGGTTTCCGTTTCTACACACAGAAAACAGTTACTGTTTGGTTCTCTCAGAAACGACGGCTACACAGCGATCCAGTCCTAAAATTGAACGACACCATACTGCCGGTGAAACAAGACCATACTTTTTTAGGAGTAACCGTAACCTTTGACAACAAACTTCCTAACTCACGTAAAAGCACTAAAGATAATAGAAAATGAAGCTCCAAATATCCTTAAAGTTTTGTCTCATAAGCCCTGGGGTTCCGACCGAACGTGTCTTTTACGTGTTTACCGGTCTCTTGTGGGTACGCTTTTAGACTACGGCTCCGTGGTTTACGGCTCAGCCAGACAGTCCTACATCCAACGACTTTATCCAGTACATAACCTTAGACTGAGACTGGCAAGTGGTGCGTACAAAACTGCACCTATTCAAAGTTTATACGTCGAGTGTAATTAACCCTCCTTACAGCAGCGCAGACCATTACTCACTTTTTCTTACGTACTCAGAATTGAGTCATCACCGCAACACATACGCCACAAAATCCTCACAGAATGCAACTCACGCTTACACTATACAAATAAACCGAACATTATTACGCCACTTGTCCTGTGGTATGAGCAATACTGTCGGGATTATGACATTCCCCACGAAGTCCTCTAGCTTGCCAAAAACCACAACGGTTGGCCCCGTGGCACGATTTCACACACTTATGTGATTCGACGTTAACACATCTGAAGAAAAGAGACATCCCACACGAACACATTATACAAGAATTCCGTGCACTTTAGGACAAATATCAAAATAACATGGCGTATTACACTAATGGCTCTAATACAAAAGATCACGTGGGTGTGGGGGCCATAACGGAAAATTGGGAAACAAGTATTCGACTGCCACAACACGCCTCTGTTTTCACGGCCGAAGTTTACGCTATATGGGTTGTTGTTAAAAAGATTATTACTATTACTGATAAACACAAAGATGCACTCACATACACTGACTCTATATTAAACACACTGAAGGCTCTACACCTAAAATCTGACTGTGAACCCCTGATAGGCGACATTTTAAACATGGTAGCGCTTAACAAATATGGGACGTCAATTCATTTCTGCTGGGTTCCAAGCCATGTTGGGATACAGAGTAACGAAGCAGCTGATATATGTGCATCGATGGCAGCGTACAAAGAGATAACAAACGCAACACTTCCATACGAAGATAGCATCCGTGCGATTAGAAAAGCCTTAACGGCAAAATGGCAATGCGAATGGGAACGTTGTGCCGACAACAAGCTACATCTGACTAAACCCATAGTTGGCGAGTGGAAGTCATGTTATCATCAGGAGCGGTTCATCGAAGTAGTTTTATGCCGACTACACATTGGGCACACACACCTCACACACAATTATTTACTTACGAAAGAAGAAACACCAACATGCGAGAAATGTCAAGAGCCACTAACAGTTATGCCCGTATTACTGACATGTACGCATATTGAAACACCCAGACGAGCACGTTTGCACAAATTATATCAACTACACATACCTTTTCACCCTGCTCTAATTTTAGGTGATGATCCGCTAGTCCCATTATGTGGCGTCCGTAAATTTCTAGATGACACTGGATTTTTAGATAAAATATAGATTATTAACACAGCCTTTTCCTTCATAAACTAGATTTTAATACACCTCGTGTTTGGCGCAGCATAGCCTTAGCCGCTTTTGCGCCATTAAACCCCATTTAACTAACTAACTATCTTCTATTTGTGCTTAAAATGTCGACAAAATACTATTTTGTATTGTGATCGTGCACTTTTCGCAATAGCTTCTTGAGTGGTGGAGCAAATATAACACTTATCACTAGTTGTTGTGGGGCTACTTGGTTCATAACTTTATGGAAGAAAAGAAAAAAAACGCGGAACCATATCAACAAATGACCGCACAGAAAATAGGCGCCATTCGCAATTATGTTTAGCCAGAGAACAAAGTCATGCAGACTTTTTATGGTAGGGGTCAGCGTGCGGCAAAGACATTTTGGCACCGAAACCTGACCAGAGAACAGTACAAATTGCATTACCTACATAGATACTTCTTATACGGATGTTTAATGCTACTCAGGGTCACATAAGCATGACTGTCATTTATTCCTATTTTGTCGTTTCTTCACATAGTTCCGACACTTATTTTCTCCTCGCAATAAACATAAAACTCAAGACCTTCATATCAGGAGTGCATGTGCGAAAAAAAAAAAAAAACATGCACCTTCGGCCCTCTGGAGAATTATTTTGTTTCCCTTAACACTATATAATGTTGTTCATATTTTACGGCAGGTGCTAATTAAAGCTATGCAATTACGAAACAATGAAGTGCATATTCCTTACGGTTATAAAGGGAAATAGAGGAAATTAAACTTTCAGAGCGCATAAAGAAAGCTAGTCCGCCCGTACTGTGCTGTATTCGTAGCTCACCCAGATTTCGCAAAATTCTTACCAGGTTAAGTCTCTACAAAAACTGTCTCGGTTCTTTCGAGCAACAATCGTGCAAAATAGAGCTGACGCCTTATGTACAAATTTGCCGCACACGCATCTATTCAGGACAGTCAAACTAACTTTCGAGTTCCTTAAGATCGTGTGATGCGAAAGCCATTAAATATAAGGCAACGCTAATTTTTTCATTGCTGCATTCTTCAGGCTTCGTAACACGACATACCCGCTGCACGCTATGTTCTAACGATTGTGATGTTGCGCTGCTAAGTCGAGGTCGCGGGATCAAATCCAGGCCAGAGCGGCCGCATTTCGATTGAAGGGTAAACGCAAAAATGCCCGTGTCCTGTGCACTGGGGATACGTTAAAGGTACTCTCGAGGTCAAGATTGATCCGGAGTTCCCCACTCTACGGAGTGCGCCATAAAGACATCGTGGGTTTCTCACGTAAAACACTAAATTCAGCGTAAGGGATACGTCGGCAACAACACTGTAGCAGCAGCGGAACTTGCGCGAAAGACGCCGCATGCATTGCCGTCCGAAGCGCAGTGCGGTGGCCAACAGCAAGTGTCATGGTGCTGGCGCAAGTCAAACGAATTAATAAAAAAAAGCAGAACACAACAAATAAATACTCAGCCGGCAGCGTGCGGATGCTCATGCGTTTGTTTCCAGGTGAACAACTCAAAAAAAAAAAAAATGATGGGGTTTTACGTGCCAAAACCAGTTTCTGATTATGAGGCACGCCGTAGTGGAGGACTCCGGAAATTTCGACCACCTGGGGTTCTTTAACGTGCACCTAAATCTAAGTACACGGGTGTTTTCGCATTTCGCCCCCATCGAAATGCGGCCGCCGTGGCCGGGATTAGATCCCGCGACCTCGTGCTCAGCAGCCCAACACCATAGCCACTGAGCAACCACGGCGGGTAGGTGAACAACTCGAAGGCAACCATTTCGCTCCGCTGTGCGGGAGGCGCCAATACCTGCCCGCCTACCCTCCCTCCCCGGCTCGGGCGCTAAGCTTAAAGAATGTCACTGTCTTAGATTTTAGTCAATGGGTTAAGCGCAGCAGGGGCGTTGAGCGGTGCCTCTGCACTCTCGCAACGCCAACCCGGAGCCACGAAATTGGTTTTACGCCCCGTTTTAAAACTTCAGATAACGCCGCCGCGAGTAAGACACAATCACTGCGAGTTCCATAATATGGCCTATGAATTCCGCGAGTTGCACTTATAACTCACGGTCATGTTTCGTTATTGCATGCATGTTGTTTTTTCTTCCTACTTCGGCTGTACCGTGTCGAGGAGAAAACATTACCACGTCATAAAACTGGAGTGAGTGTGTTAGAAAGGCGCAAGGACGAGAAGAGGTGAATGATTGAGGATAAAACAGGAAAGCTGGGCCGATGTATTACAGGCACTCCTAGTCCTGACATAAAAAAAATCGCAGCTCAAGTAGTGTTACCTTTACAGGATAAATATATATGTTAGATAGTTACACTTTTGAGCGATACGTGATACGTCAGGCCCATCGGGCATGCGCCGCCTATCGAAGAAACTGTGGTATAAGCACGCTTCCCAATCTACAATTGAAGTACTAAATTAGCACGATAAAAACACAATAACAATAAAGTTGGACGACAACAAGCGCTACTCCCAACTGTTTATTGGAAGGATAGGATCACACATATATATATATACTCTTGTCACGCATGCGCATGCCAAGCAAAAGAGAACAGGTACGTGTACATCACAGGCGGTTGCGCAAGAAGTCAAAAACTGCATCTAGTAATAAGATAGAAGGCTCACTTATAGACCTATCTCTAGTCTTCTTGATAAAAAAGCGTTCAAGTGGAAGCCTAGAAGAGGCGCTACCACTCCTGCCCAGAATATTAGTCTCAGAAAATCGATCGTCACAACCACACGCGGTAACATGAGCCGCCATATGCGCGCCCTTATCCTCCTTTTTTCTTTAGTTTGCCCGCGTGTTCCCTTAAACCAGTTCAGAGCAGGTGCATGGTAAAAGCACTGACATAAACAAAAGAAAGGCTGCCGTCATCCTATACATGCATAGGTTGACCTACAGATTAACGAATAGATTGCTGGAAGGAGCGGCGTCAACGTTGTAAATTGGACAGCCGCTGTAGAAACACAAGGGCACAAAGAATCACACGTACTGCATGACAGAAGGATCATAAAAACAACTTCGTTGATTGTATCGCGGGCGTGGTATACCGCATTCCTCACGGGTGTGGACGATCCTACATTGGCCAAACAGGTAGATGCATAAATGACAAGCTACGAGAACACAATAACAAAGTAAACAACGTGGCTGCCCACGGCTTTCTTGCCATCCATTGCAAGAGATGCAAACGCAAAGCCAGATTTAAAGAAACAGTCATTATGAGTAGAAGCAGTTGTGAGATGAGGCGCTTGACAATGGAAGCTAGGCACACATCAACATTTGGTGAACCATACGTCAGTAAGCCTTCCATGTCTGTATCCACAAAAGAGCTCGACTATGTTTATTCGCATTGAACGTGTACATGTTTGTCACGCTGTGTGGCAAAAAATTGCTTGCGTGTGCTTCCCGGTTTTTTGTTCATGTTTACCGAGATTTCACACATGTTGTATGGCGCTTCGAGGGTGTATATATAGCGACGAAAAGTGGAAATAAATCTATTGTTGAAAGTTAGTGCTGTGTGTGTCAGATGCGCCTTTCTGTTGTCCTGGTCATTCAGCTTGCGCTACAACAAAGAAAGATATGCCGTACCAACAAGGCCCTATAGCTATCCTCATAGTGCTGCACACTCGCGAAAGGGGTTGATCTATGCAAGCCGTGACAGCGTTTTTGCCTACTAGTGCAATGCATGACCGCGAACGACATGACACTCAAACAAAGCTCTGGCATGTATATAAACATCGTGTACATTCCGTATACATTATTGGCGAGACAAAGTATTCCCATTTTGTGCTAGTACCCAACACTAAAAGTAATTTGTCCACCAAATTAGCGTCAAAAGCATTCTAACTGGAAGGAGGCAACCAACCCACCAACCCGAAGCCACAAAACAAGCGCGCAGTCACGCACCGATAAAGCACAAAAAATAAACATCTGCTTCTGCCAGTTTCATTGCGTTCCATCAACGCTCCTAGCGCAGCGCACAGTAATCAAGCCTTAAATACGGTAATATTTCATGCGCACACATCCAACAACAGTTTTTATTGTCGTACCTCGTGCAACATTTTGGGCGGCTTTCGAGCGAACGAACAAAGTGCGAGGGCGAGCTACGAGAGAAAGAGCGAGCTGTGGGAAAACCAGGAGAAGGAGAAGCCGGCCGAGGATGAATGTCGCTACCTTACAGTTTTATTCAGGTACCTTAACCAACGCCAGTTCACAGTGACGACGCGCGAAGTAGCTAGCAAACATGAATTCGGCCGACACCGCTCGACGGCGCCCGGCGCCACCGAAACTCCGTCCAACCCAACTTTTGCGACACCTGGGTGTTTTTTGCTGAGGACTCTTGCTTCTGATGATAGTGGTACTACGAAGGACGACACGCTTTGCGCCCCACGTGCATGTGCCGCTTAAGCGACAGTTGTCTGTCGTCAGTGGTTGACCCGTGTCACGGTGGCACGGGTAACATAGGGTCTGCCGCATCGCAGCGAATTTTCGGCGCTCTTCTAGTGCCATGGTCGTCGGCGACGGGAAGAGTATGTACTCTAGGAACTGCGCGATCCCTCATTGCAGGCCAGCAGGCTCCAGTACTGGCCGGCCGCACCTAGCCGTGTCTCAGCACCGCACGCGTGTCTTCTTCTTCCACAGCTTGCTCCGTTGCCGCTATCATGCCGGGGTTCCCACACTGCCCCTCCTTCTGCGAAGGTGATGATGGCCCTGGGCCACGATGGCTTGAAACGAAGGCACGGCACCTCAGCCGGCGGGGAGACTGCTGCACCTAAAGAGGATCGCTGGAGCAGGCAACGTCCGAGTCGCCAAGGCGTTGCAGAAACGCGAAGGCGTTAATCCTGCTTGGCATCCCGGACGCACACGTCGCCAAGATGCGGCAAACCAGATGGTGCAGCCTACGAGTTGTCAAGGCCTTCCAGGAGGAATGTCCAGGATGAATGTAAAAATTCATGCATAAGGCCCTAAACCATTCCCGGACGCACACCTGACCTGGCCTTCCTCCTCGACCTGGTTCATACGAGTACACGCAACAGGTCACCGGAAGGTGCCGCCGCCCGCTCGATACCTTGCCCCCGCACCGATATCGCACCACGCAGTTAACAGGAGGGCAAGATCGCAGATGATGACGATCGCTCGAACTGTGTCGCCGGCGCTGGCAATTGTCTTCAGGTTCCTGCGATCTGACCGTGATCTGACAGGAACACCGGGCACTGCTCACCACGTCCTCCCTAGCCGACTGTGTGGAGGTACGCTGACGCATGCAGCCGCTCCCGCAGGTGGTGTTGATGCCATCGCGTCGATGTCGCCCACGCCTGCAGTGCCCTTCTCCAATGGCAGCACGGTGTGTGGCTGGTATAAACATGCTCTCAAGCCTCTTTAATGCAGCATTTTTTTCCTTCCTACACTGAACATAGACCTCTAAAGTACTTCTGGAAACATGCACTCCACGAATGTACCATCAAATAGAAAGCCCATTCCAGAGTAGTTAACCGCTTTCGGATAATGCAGCTCGACTAGGGACAAAATGAGCAAAGCGCGTCTTCCTCCTGCGCGGTGCTTAAGGGAAGGAAGATTCTGAGACGCGAAAGAACCCAGATGGCTCTCTTACAACTCAAAGAATGCGCACGATGCTCGAGCAAATAGAAAAATAAGGTCTCCAATTTGACTTTTAGAACATTTCGCTTCGCTGAAGCATAAACAACGCTTATGCTGTGACGCCATATTCAAGGTGAAAATAAAACACGCTCCCGGCTCGCCCTCATCTCTCAAGTACTGTAAGATGAAAACACATCATCCCGATTGCTAACGAAAAAACATCCCCAATAATATGTCCTCATCGTGACTTGGGGCAAATGTATCACTTACAATGCCATATATTTATTGCTGTCATCATAGCTATTATGTAACGAGGGCGAATTCGGATGCAAACAGTCGGCCTGAGCTCGTTTCTTCTTTTTGCGCAATCGCGCCAACGTGCCGTGCTAATCGGCGGCATAATACACGCATACGCATTGGGCCTAACGTATCGCGGTAAACTAGCACGTATCTCGGAAACCTAGAGATCATACTGATAGTAAGTCCGGTAAGAAAAAAAATTGGAATATAATCGTTACATTATACCATCCCTGGGTGTCAGACTTCGCCAGTACATTAGGTGGTATGGCCGAATGTATTGCGTCGTACTCTATACGATTTCATCCTCGGCGGTGGCATCATGCACTGAATACTGGGGCGGTATTATCGAGTGACACTTCCGAGGGCAGAATCCCTTTCGCGAGGTTTCGTGTGACTCGATTTAGTGTGACGGTGACTTTTACTTTCTTACTCCTGCCCGCAGTTCACCGGACCAAACAGACAGTTCGCCAGACATTGCAGCCCGATTATTATTAAGCTAACATTGATAATTACTTATTCATTCTTGCTTCAAGGCCCAATATGTTGCAATGGCAGCATTGCAGGGGGGCTGCCGTGCCATTCTAATGTACGCATTTATGCGATATTAAGGAACCAACCATTGTGGAGATAGTTGTCGACGAAATTGACTATTTGCCTCTGCGGTTTCAAAAAAGGGTTAGTGTTGTCGGTCAATCAATATAGAGGATACGATCACATTCCTGAGATTTCGCACAATCGGCACCGCATGACTCGGCGTCTGCGGATGACTGCGTTTCTGACACTTTGGCAGCAGTGACTGCTTGGCGATGCGTTGCTCGTTTCTTTGTGGTGCGCAGAAAAGTGAAGTTATGTCTAACATATATTTGATTTATCTCGCGTAAAACTTGGTACTGTGTGAGAAAGGCCATAAGCCCTAGAACTCAACGTATTCGGTGTTACAAGTCATGGTTCGAAGCAACGTGAAATTCAAATTAACTTGACTCAGCGTGACGGGACGGAAACGAGAATAAGAAAACAACCTCAACAACGACTAGCGCTGACTGCCAACGGAGCTTTACTTGAAGAAGCACGAGCCATATATATTATTTCGAAAAAAGAATTACCAACTATATCGACAGGCACATGTACAGCGAGCTACAAATACTGGCGTGTGTGACGAAAAAAGAGCATCTCTAGTTTAGGTAGATTAAGTGAGGCTATGCTGGCACACTTATTTTTTGCTTGTGCTGTTCAGTACTCTACAGTATATTGTTTTTATTCTTGCGTATTTTCGGAAGACGATACTACTGAACAGTAGAGCTTCTGTATATATATATATATATATATATATATATATATATATATATATATATATTTGTTACAATGAGACGCTTGATGTCTACCATGCGTTTTCTAAGATTATTTTCATGCTGTCTCGCTCTATAATTGAAACATTGCTCAGTTTGTCTAATGTATGCTTTTACACAGCTTAATTAAACGTTTTTATAGACACAGACGCCATCTTAAGTGGACGTCTTGAATTTCGTTTCGCGAGCAGTAGAAGTAAATGGGCGGTTTCGATTTTTATTGCATCGCACAGTTTTGAAGCATTGCAGGGAGCAGAGAATACAAAGTTCACTTGATAGTGGCTACTTTCTTAGGATCATGAAAAGGCCGTGAATACCTTCAGGTTTCAAAGGGCCTGGAAGGTATTCAATTAAATATATCAACATGTATACAATATAGCGTGTTCTGGTTCTTTGTCATTTTCGTATTGGTGTATTTGTCTGTTAGAGGACTCTTTATTTTTCATTTCCTGCTGGTAGGTGTCTCATATTCAGATGTAATGATGGAGGATCGATACCCGGCAGGTTTTAGACGCTTGGCTTGATTAAAGAGGTTGTTCTCGATTCAGGGCTCAGAGGATGTGTTAATTAAAGCTTGAATACAAGTGGTGCAAATGCCAAGTTTCACCAGTATGGAATGGGTGCGGTCGTAAGAAGGCAAGTCCTGAATTCTGTGACCTAGGTTGATAAGTCCAGCACACATGTTCATTAGATGAAAATAAATGACCGATATCTGTAAACTGAATTTTATAATTATTGTTAGGCAATTCAAACTTTGAATCCACCACTGTGGTCAATGAAAATGCATGCAGTGTTCCCAAATTCATCGTCAGACAGTAGCCTGGCTGCTTTTTTACAACGAGGTAGTCATCCGCGTGCGCATTGCTTGCGAGTTAACAAGACTGGAGCAAATTCGGCCTTCAACGGCCGGTAAATATATACCAGATAGGTGCGATGGACGATACAGTACAATTACCGGTGCCTTGGGTATAAAATGTGCCATTGTAGTTAATGGCTGTCGAATAACGGGAATGTACGGATAGTTCTTGTTTTTTCGACAGAGTATAAATTGCTAGTGAGTTTTTTTTCTACACACAACGCAAGGCTGGAACGACCTTCATGTCGAAATCATTATGTTAACAGACTGCACCTAATTTACAGCAGCCACAGAGTCATTATTTATTAAGTTAACTCCGAACCACTGTATTCATTGTCGACGCCTCATTTACCCTTGAGGCATGAATAAAAAAGAAGCAATTAAATAAAGGTATGTTGGCAATCAGCGTCAGTGCAGATGTGATTGTTTTCTCCCTCTTCTTGACCACGTAGCTTTGTGTTGCTTTTCCATACATTCAAGATAACGCAACTCGCCTAAATGAACGTATAAGGGGTTCCAACAAGTACGGCTAAGTACCAGCGTTGTTCTGTCCGTTTCTTCTTACCATGTGCTCGCGTCCGTACTTGCTGGAACCCCTTATACATTCACCATGCACCAACTGGCCCAGCAAACCACACTACTAAATCGCCTAAATGAAGTGATCAACCTACAGTGATTGACTGTTAATAGGACCCCAGGGGAAGCCGGAACATTGCCTACGTGAGGTTTCGCTCGTCGTTTGGCTTCTGTTAAGCCGAAGTGTCCGTCGCCCAGGCATCTTTCTATGTCGAAGATCGCTTGGCGGCTAATCTTCGCCAGTGGTTCAATCGCGCGATTACTGGTTGTGTACCTCAGCCTAGCTCCAGAGGATGCTGCCCACCGAACATCGCGTGTGGACCGGATAAAGCGCCCCATTGGCGCTCGGTTTCCGAATGAGTGCATACCGGGTGAAATTTCTCGGCAATTATACCAGAAACTGATGGCGACTTAAAAAGGAAACGCTCGTCTCGTATGTTCGTAAGCTTCTCTAGGCTCCTTCCCTCCCCTCTGAAACACTTTAAAAGCGACAAGATGCTTAAAACCACAAATTAAAGTATAATGGCAGAATACTAATGATATTCTTATTGGCATCAAGGGAAAAAATGGAGCTCGGCCGGCCGTGTAATGCGTAGGACAGATAACCGGTGGACCATTAGAGTTACAGAATGGGTGCCAAGAGAAGGGAAGCGCCGTCAAGGATGGCAGAAAACTACGTGGGGTGATAAAATTAAGAAATTCGCAGGTGCTAGTTAGAATCGCTTGTCGCAGGACAGGGGTCATTGGAAATAGCAGGGAGAGGCCTTCATCCAGCAGTGGACATAAAATAGGCTGATGATTATAAATCGAGAGACCATGACTCGTTTATTAAAAGCTTGCCGTACTGAGAAGCTGTGTAGCGAGTGAATAATCCTGAAATAAAGGAAATCCTCTTTTTGTCAATGTTTATTTCCAATAAGACATATCTCTTCGTAAATAAAGGCGATAGTCTATTTACGCAGGACGAGGGTAAGTGGAGGACGCAAGGAGAGGCCTTCGTCCTGCAGTGCACGTAAAATAGGCTGCTGCTGCTGAAGATGATTAGTCTTCTGGTCCTCCCAGTCACCGACCAGCATTGAAAGAACGTATAGGCGATAAACGGGGCCATTCAGAATTTGTTCTTGTTTCTACGCTCTTATAAGTGCTGCCACAGCTATTCTGTCTCTTACAGTTCTGAAAGCGGTTACATTTTCTTAATTCAGCTGCTGTCTTTCATGTGTACATGCATTCACTTTAACTAAGAAATTGTTGTCAGGTCAGCGCACGTCCACACCTGCATTTTTTTTCGTTGTGCTTTCTGTTGCGTCAGGCTGCCCGTATAGCCATCATTTTTTCTGATGTTTGCTTTCTGTCTCTCCCCACAGGCGCCTCGTCGGGTATCGGCGAAGGAACGGCGCTGTACTTCGCTTCTCTCGGCTGCTGGCTTTCGCTGACTGCAAGAAACAAGCAGTCTCTGGAGCGAGTTGCCAAGGAGTGCTGCGCCAAGGGGATTCCCTGTGACAAGGTGGGCACACAGTGATGCAATGTCACTGCACTTGGTACAACGGAGAGTTTAGCTTGTCCGTAAAATTGGTATTGTTTAGTGATCACTGCGTTACCAGACATTTGCTACTGCTGTCCACGGCAGTAGCAAGGCTGAATGCGGCATCTTTTGACGCTTTGTCGAACACTGATGAGTTTGAAACATGTTTTCTTTCTCATGGAAGGACAAACGTAAAAGGACAGCATGTTAACGCTTGTGTCGCTGCGAACGCTTTCTACCTGTAGTAAGCAGAACATGCAAGGTCGTCAGGGCAGTATTTTTGTTGTGTGCTCCCTGGTTAAAGTCAGCGTTACAAGATTTCACTATCAGCGTTGTAGCAGGCCTGCAGCTATCCGGTAATACGGCATCCGGTAGATGGCGTAGCATTCAAGCATACGTCTACACTCGTTAACGAAAAAACTTAGCCTGTCCGTAAACATATTGCAGTTAACTGTACACCGGGTTAACGGAGATTGTTGTGCGAGGGGCGCTTTGATGGCGCCATCTTGTGTCGCCAATTTATCGCCAAGAGAGCACAGAGCTGTTATATTAGCAACCAGCTATACTCTACATGTTCTGCGTAGCTGCGAATGTAATACATTAACACTGAGCGTTCCTTAATTTTTTTTCGACAAGGACAATATTAGTGTTAGAATGTCGTGGAAGCGTTGTGGTTGAATAAAATATCTTACCATGTCACTTCCAGCGTTGTTGTGGCCGTTCATGTCTGCGGTAACCCGGTTCTCCATGAAATTCATTAAGTTTAAGGACTACCAAAAATTGCATTGCTGTATGTGCTCCCGCTTCCACGGCAAATAGAATCACTCAGGCGATTGTGTGTTTCACACTTCATGCGGCACTAATACGGCAGCGCTTAGAAAGAATAGGGCACAGAGATGTTACACTGTGAAAAATAACCGTAGAAACGAAATTGGCTTCCTGGTGGAGACTCGGGATATTTCGTCAGCAGTGCTGAAAATTCAGTGCTAAAAGAGGGAAACGAGAAAGCCCGTGCATATGAAGCAACCAGATGATTCATAGATGTTTGGTCAGCTGCTACCAAAGCCAGCAAATAGTCAATAACGCTGGTGAACGCTCAAAATAACGGCAATTCGTTTGTTGAGGCGAATTCTTCTGTGATTCTATACATAGAGAAATCCTTGCTTATCCATATTCATATTTCTAGTAGAGGGGAAACAAGTGAAATTTAATCAGAACGCAAGGATCCCCTAAGCCAGACGCATAATCAAACACAGTGAGGCCACGGTGGTCGAATGTCGATGGAGGCGAAATGCAAATGCCTTCCATTGAGCGCATGGTAAAGATCCACAGGGGGTCAAAATTGATCAGGCACCCCCTCCCCAACCCCTCCAACTACGGTTTCCCTCGTAATCAGGTCCTGGTTCGGGCATATAAAATCCCCAAATATAACTTTCATCTTCCGGTAGATTGAAGAACCTAAAACACACAATCGGAAAGTTGACCGATGATGCGCCATATGGAATAAAATTTTTGTTTTAAAAAGTGTCGTTCAATTCTAGGTGATCATTGTACCTGGTGACATATCCGTGGAGAAGGACGTTGCTGCTGTGGTGGAGAAGACTGCAAAGCACTTTGGAAAAATTGACATTCTCGTGAGTGTAACGCTACGGATACCAGATCAATTAAGCTGGACAGAAAAGAAAGTCGGCCGACCCTGTTTCACGACGACTGTCGACGGTTATACGCTAGGATTCAATCAATATAGCCAACGTACTGCCATTATTGAAACGAGTTTTATGTGAGGCGTGTACTGCAACAGGACTCCTTTTTCGCGCTTCCCTAGGAATACTGCGCGCCATCTAGCCTGTCCGTGGCCTCCTAAATCTGTGGTATGGCAATGTACCCTGAGAAACGCGTCATGTGGCAACCAGGTTCTTTTCTCGCGCTACTTTCTGGACAGGCTGCACCATCTAGTGGCGCTGCCGTGAAGTGCGCGCGTAGTATCGGAGACGAAAATCGTAGCACAGTGGCGTGCGTGACAGCTGAGAAGCTGAGGCACATATGAATAGATTTTCGCATACACAGCGACCCCACGTGGTTGGACGGTTGGCTTCTCGGAGCACAGTTTTCCAGTGCGTTATCCATTCGACCATTTACCCACCCACTCACCCAGGTAGGCCGGAAGGCAATTAGAGACAAAAAAATATTCATGTATGCATACATAGTGCCAGGAGGTGCTGCAGTAGCGAACGATGATTAAAGGAGTGACGAAGACGAAAAGAATTAAGATCAGGCGAGATGGCAAAGAAATACAAACGAAGCACTTCATAATCACCTTTGGATCAACTGTCCTGCCCGAGTCAATCGAGGCAGGGTACATCAAGCTCCGTCTTAGGCCATATGTGCCCAATCCGCTCAGATGTTTCTAATGCCAACGCTTCGGCCATAGTTCGCAGAGCTGCCGAGGCCGTCAAACATGTGCGCAGTACAGTGTCCATGAACAAACTTCTGAAGCTTGTGAGAACACTCCCCATTGTGTAAACTGTGAAGGGGAGCACGCCGTATACTCGCGGTCGTGCCCATCGTGGAAAAAAGAAAAAGAAATTGTGACGATAAAAGTAAAGGAAACATAACTTTCAAGGAGGCATGCAGGCGGGTACCCTACCTGCCGAAGGACACATTTGCCGATGTGGCGCGTCAGGGGGCAATGCCACAACGATCTCGGGCGGCTGTCCGGCCCACACACAGTGAGCCGGCAGTGACGTCAACCCCCCCCCCCCCCATCCCCGGCGGTTGCAGCTAGCGCTGCTCCACTACCCAAGCAGAAGGGGCCATTCACCTCCGGGAAGGTGGCCTGAAAGGGCTCGTCCAACGTGCCGAGGCCTTCACGCCAAACAAAGCGCTCGGAAGGGCGCGTGTCCAGCGCCTTGCAAGAGGCCATGGACAGAACCACCAGCAATACGGTGCCACCAGCGCCTAAGGAGCGGCGAGGCTCACTCGATCGCTCCAAAAAAGACAAAACTCCCGTCACGGCGCCTGCAAAGGGCCCGTGAGCTAGTCCTCGTCTCTGAAATACACAACACACAACGCGTATAGCGTAATGAATACACAAATACTACAATGGGTTGTTAGAGGACTTCTCCATAACCTCGACGACATTAGAGATATCCCACACAAACACAATCCCAAGTTGCTCTGTGTTCAAGAGACACATCTGAAACCTACGAACACAAATTTCCTCTGTCACTACAGAATCTATAGTAAAGAGCGCAACGATGCGAACGCCTGGGCTGGCGGTGTAGCAATAGTTGTTGACAAGTCAGTAGCTTGTCAGCATGTCGCCCTTCACACGCCCCTTGAGACCGTGTCAGTTCGGGCAATTCTTTTTAATAAATTAACCACTGTATGTTGCATATACATACCCCCAAATTAGGATCCCCGAAACAGCGATTTGTATTACCTAATTGATCAGCTCCCGGACCCTTACCTAATCGTAGGCGATTTTAACGCCCAATGTGGGGAGACAATGTGCGGAGACACGCGAGGTGAGCGAGAGGTCGTTTTATTGAAAATTTTCTTCTGAATTCCGGTGCATGGCTCTTGAACAAGGAGCCAACGTATCTTAATATTTATCATAATTCGTACTCGTCAATAGACCTATCGAGTGGCTCTGCCTCAATTTTCCCTCATTTGCAATAGCACGTAACCAAAAATCCCTATGAAAGTGACCCCTTTCCTGTAAATTTAATACATCAACATGAATGCCCGCCACACGCCCCCCGGTGAAAACTAGCGTCCGCGGAATGGAATAATTTTAACGCATCTACTTACTTATCACGATATCTTACCACTGATTTTAACATAGATGAAGCAGTAGCATACTTTACTTGTTTTATACTCGACGCAGCTGAAAAGTTTATTCCCCAAACACAAGCTCTTTGGTAAATGACGGGTACCCTGGTGGCATAAGCAGTGCAGACTGGCGCGAAAGAAACATAACAAAGCGTGGGGTTTGCAGCGTCGCTCCCCGACTGCAGAACATCTCATGGACTTGAAACTCGTAAAATCACAGCGAAGGCGCACGTGGAGACAGGCGATGAAGGCTATATGGGAGAGGGTTCTCTCGGGCATCACATCCTACGCCCAAGAGTCTAAAGTATCGAATGGCGTACGAAAGCTAAAGGAGCAGAAATCCACCCATTGCCCTTAGTTGACCCCCAAGAGACTACCTTGGAAGGCCAGGCCAACGCTCTGGGCGAACACTTCGAGCATGTATCAAGCTCTACACATTACACAAAATCATTCCTCAAGTATGAACAAATAGCTGAACTTAAGACACTGGATCGCTAATGCCGCCCGGATGAAGCATACAACCGTCCTTTTAATATTGCAGAGCTTAAAGCTGCCTTGAGCACGTGTAGGAGATCTGCACCGGGAGCTGATAGAATCATATATGATATGATTAAAAACTTACACAGCGATACACAGACGACACTTCTGGCACTTTTAAACTCTATTTGGGCTGCCGGATACCTGCCATCCTGATGGAAGGAAGCTATTGTTATTCCCGTCTTGAAGCTGGGCAAAGACCCTTCCTTGGCGGCAAGTTATCGTTCGATAGCTCTTACAAGTTGCCTGTGTAAATTATTTGAAAAAGTGATTAATCGTCAACTCATACATTCCCGTGAACTTAACAATATGATTGATCCCTATCAATGTGGGTTCAGAAAAGGGCGCTCTACGACTGATCATCTGGTGCGCATTGAAGGAAAGATCCGTGATGCATTTGTACATAAACAATTTTTCTTATCAATGTTCTTTGACATGGAGAAGGCGTATGACACAACATGGCGTTACGGGATCTTGCGAGACTTGTCGGAAATGGGCATCTGTAGAAATATGCTGAAAATAATTGAAAGCTATTTGTGGAATCGTATCTTCCACGTGAAAATCGGCAATGTATGGTCATGACCTTTCACATAAAAAACAGATGACCCCAGTGAGGC
This sequence comes from Dermacentor andersoni, assembly GCF_023375885.2. Lineage (NCBI taxonomy): Eukaryota > Metazoa > Arthropoda > Arachnida > Ixodida > Ixodidae > Dermacentor > Dermacentor andersoni. Next base: position 185,586,528 of record NC_092816.1, read on the forward strand.
GTGCACGCTCTTTATCGTGAAGATGAACACGCTTCGTACTTCATTATCACCTACCATGCTTTATTCCGTCTACGTGGACGACATTCAAATCGGCTTCAAATCTTGTAACCTTGCAGTATGCGAAAGACAGGTGCAGCACGGCTTGAACAAGGTTTCTAAGTGGGCATACAAAAACGGATTTAAATTCCGTTTTTGTATGCCCTTGTAGTTCTTGTGTTCTCTTTGTAGTTCTTGCGTTCCTTTTACTAGAAAGGGAGGCCTGCTTCGAGATCCTTGTGTTCAACTGTGTGGACATCAAATATCTATCAACAAAGAACCCAAATTTCTAGGTATTATACTTGACTCCAACCTTACTTTTATTCAGCACATTAAATATCTGAAAAAAGAAATGTCTAAGGACAATGAACTTACTTAAAATTCTAGCCCACACAACATGGGGTAGCGACAGGAAGTGTCTGATGAATGTTTATAACAGCCTAATTCGATCACGATCAGACTATGGTGCCTTCGTATATAACTCTGCCGCTCCGAGCGCACTAAAGATCCTAGATCCTGTTCACCATCTAGGCATCGGCGTAGCCACTGGAACTTTCAGGAGAACCCCTATTGAAAGCTTATACGCGGAATCGAATGAATGGTCACTTCATCTACAGAGAACTTACATCAGCCTTACATATTTCCTGAAAATACACTCAAATCATCAACATCAATGTTTTAGCACAGTTAACGATATGACGTGTACTACACTTTTCCATAATCGTCTCTCTGCAAGACAGCCTTTCTCGCTTCGTGTGAGGGAGCATAGGGATAAAATGCAGGTCCCACTTTTCGAGCTTTGCCTAATGCATCCTACCAAGCTGTTACCACCTTGGGAGTGGCAGATGATAGAATGTGACATATCCTTTTTAGAAGTAACAAAACACGCACCAGAGCTCGAAATCCGAATGCATTTCATAGAACTCCAGCACAAGCACTCCTGCACAGAGTTCTACACAGACGCTTCGAAGTCAAATACCGGGGTGTCCTATGCTGCCGTCAGCCTATCCTTCTCAGAATCCGATGTACTGCATTCGGAAACAAGTATCCTTACAGTACCGTCAGCTGTGAAGCATATAAGGAAATCAAAACTCCAAAAGTCAGTTATATATACAGACTCCCTAAGTGTTGTAAAGTGTTTGATATCATTCTGTAAGAACTAAAACCTGTAATCATTGAACTCTCTTCCATTTTGTGTAAAGCGTATGCATCTAACCCATATGTGACTATATGCTGGGTGCCTGGCCACAGGAGCATCGAAAGTAACATTCTGGCGGACGAGATGGCCACGTCAATCGCATCGCAAGCTGTTAACCCTACCGCTGAGGTGCCTGTCGCGGATCTGAGGCCTTTCTTACGAAATAACTGCGAGACCACTGGCAACGCATGTGGGACGCGGAAACAAATAATAAGCTCCACCTGATAAAGCCACAGTTAGGATTCTGGCCCTCTACTACAAAATCGGACGAACAGAAGTCCTATTCTGTCGTCTCAGAATAGGACACACATTTGGCACCCATAATTTTCTACTCACTGAAAGTGAGCCTCCAACCTGTGGTAGATACGAGGAGAGGCTGACCGTACTCCACATCCTCCTGGAGTGTCGGGAAGCCGAATCTTAGAGAAAGAGACATTTTTCCTTAGCATACCGGCAGCACATTCCTCTTGATCCTGCAATGTTTCTCGGTCCAGAACCGCTTTTTAATACAGACGCAGTCCTAGGTTTCCTCAGAGATGTGGTCTTGCAAGTTATTAGCCCCATACGTTTGTAGCGCTTCCTCTCTTTAGCGGATGCCGCTGGGATAGTCGGTCTGTAGAGCACATGCCTCCAGGCCCTTGTGTTTCAAGGGCTCTGGTGAGGCAGTTGTGCAGTAGCTAATTTTGCATCTTACATGTTCTGTATATCATATCATTCTTCAGCAATCTAGTGTAAGCCTCACAGTACTCATCATGTCGTCGGCATATTGTTATTGCACGTAGATTTTACGTACTCTACAGCGAGTACTTTTTAGGACCCTTTACAGCCACGTCACATCAACTTCACAGAGCTCATCATTCCACCGCGAAGTCACTAACACTCTCTTGGCGTTCTTTGGCCATACCTGGCTCTTGTGCCACTAAACAACACACATTCATTCATTCAAGCCAAAGGAACAGGTGGTAATGCGAAAGCTTAGCTGACACCAAATTCTAACAGACAAGTACATTCATCACAGATAGGGCTGAGTAAATATCTTCCGGAAACCGATCTGACTTCTGAAAAACGATATCCTACCCCGCCAGAAAGGTGTTACAAACATAGGTGTAATAGAGGTATGAAAGCATGTATAATATATATATATATATATATATATATATATACATCAAGAGCTACTTGCGATTCCTCGAACGAGCTGCAATAAACCCTATTTTATTTTTTTGTGGAGTTGCTGGGTAACCGCGGAAACTGGAACTCCGAAGCCGGACGCTTCCAACTGCTGTGACCATGCCTGACGAAACCCCTCAGGAAGATGCAACACAGCCTCCGGCGGTCATCTTTTCTGCTGTGTTGCGCCAGCGTAATCCTACTATCTTTAGCGGCACCGATGATCATAACGTGGAGTATTGGTTGTCATCTTACGAATGGGTGAGCCAGCATAACAAGTGGGATGACGTCACCAAGTTGCACAACGTGCTGTTTTACTTAACTGGCATCGCGAACCTCTGGTTCCGAAACGACGAACACGATTTTTTAACATGAAGCGCATTCAAGACAAGTTTCGCAGAAGTGTTCGGGCTCCCCGCGGTGCGCAAGCTTGGCACAGAACAACGCTTGCGGGGGCGCGCGCAAAATCATGGTGAAACTTTCACAAGTTACATGGAAGATGTCATTTGCCTGTGTAAGCGCGTGAATCCGTCAATGGCAGAACAGCATAAGATAAAACACATTATGAAAGACATTGATGAGGACGCCTTTCAAATGTTGATAGCGAAGCATCCGCGTACCGTGGCCGAAGTTATCAATTTGTGCCAAAGTTTTGACGAGCTATGGAAACAACGCATCTTAGCTTGGCACCCACCGCCTAAGGAATATTCGTTAGCAGCTTTGGTTATTGGCGACAACCACGCAACATAGCTGACTCAAATAAAAGAATTTGTGCGCGAGGAGGTCGCGCGACAGCTCTCCATTTTGCCGACCACGGAGAAGCCTTCTCAATATTTGGCTCCAGCGATCCGACAGGTAATTCAAGAGCAAGTGACCGAAGCTCTGCCACCTCCGTGTCAGCCGGCTTCCGTGGCCGCGCCTCTGACGTGTGCTGAAGCCGTTGTACGGGAGCCTCGTCTACCAGGGTTCTCTCCTCCGCCTTCAGCGCCTAGCCCGCCGATGTTCTCACCTCCGCCTTCGACTCGCCAGCCGGCGGCTCCCTTTTTCAATGCACAGCAGCAGGGTACAAATCCTTCGCGCACTGCTGACAACCGCCCAATATGCTATGCCTGCGATACACCGGGAAATGTAGCACGCTTCTGCCGCCGGCGCTTTCCGGCCTTCGTGGGCACATCGCGACCACCACCGGAAGTCTACGCTGCTGATGACATGCCAGCACCGCAGTCACAGCTCTAGGGTACTCATCGCTCGCCTTCCCCTCGTCGGCGCTCCCTCTCACCCATGCGTCGTAGGCCCAGTGCCAGTACTACTGAGGCGAAGTTCATGATGTTCGCCGGATCTGTGTAGCTTCAGATACTAACCTTCCTCTGCCCAGTGCTGTATTTGTCCCTCTTTCATGCGCATCACTTGCCGAAGCGACGGTCATGTTTACACCCGCTGCCGTCTTCATTCGCCGCCAGCCTATATTGTTGCCTTTCGCCCTCCTCAAAGTTCACCATGGTGCTGCAGAAATACTGATTTCTAACCTAAATTCGTACACTTTGGCTTTGCACTGTGGCGAGACTTGGTACTATCCAGGCTGTGGACGCTGACGTTATTGTGCATTTCCCTGTTGCCCACGACGTGGATACTGCCAACGTAACAGCAGTGATACCCCATGGGCCAACTAACCAAGTATCACCGGATATTTCTTGGCGCGTGATTGCCGATGACCTCGATCCGACACAACGTGAGCGGCTAATTACTCTGTTCAATGATTTTCCCGCCTTTTTTAACTGGAACCAAACATCATTGGGCCGCACAAGTACCGTCCCTCACCACATTCATACGGGACATCAGACACCATTACGCTAGCGTCCGTACCGCGTGTCATCCACCGAGCGTCGCGTCATCACCGAGCAAGTTGAAGACATGCTTGAACGTGGTGTCATAAAGCCATCTTGCAGCCCTTGGTCGTCTCCCGTAGTACTCATTAAGCAAAAATATGGCTCGATTCGTTTCTGTGTGGACTATCGTCGCCTCAACAAGATTACACGAAAAGATGTCTATCCTCTACCGCGCATAGATGACGCCCTGGATTGTCTACATGGGGCATAATTCTTTTCTTCTTTGGACTTGCGATCGGGCTATTGGCAGGTGCGAGTGGAAGAATCCGACCACTTGAAGGCAGCTATCATCACGCCTGATGGCCTGTATGAGTTTACAGTAATGCCATTCAGCCTCTGCCATGTGCCCGTGACATTCGAAAGGATGACGGACAATATTCTGCGAGGCCTCAAATGGCAGACTTGGTTGGGTTATTTAGACGACGTGGTAGTTTTCTCCCCCGATTTCACCGCCCATCGCTTTCGTGTACGCGAAGTCCTTACTTGCCTTGCCACCGCCGGCCTTCAATTTAACTTGGAAAAAGTGCCACTTCGGAGCCCGCCAGCTGACCATATTTGGCCATGTCGTTTCCAAAGACGGCATCCTTCCCTACCCTGACAAACTTCGTGCTGTCGCAGAAGTTCCGCGGCCGACTACACTGAAAGAGCTCCGAAGTTTTGTCGGTCTTTGCTCTTATTTTCGACGTTTCGTGCGCAATTTTGCCTGCAGCATCGCTCCCCTGAAGAAGCTCCTGGCTGGCCCTGGTGACCTTCGCGAGTGGACTCCGGCATGTGACGAAGCCGCCACCACTTTGCGTCGTCTGTTTACCTCACCGCCGGTTCTACGCCGCTAAGACCCGAGTGTACCGACCGAAGTTCATACGGACGCCAGCGGCGTTGGTCTTGGAGCCGTCCTTGCGCAACGGCAGCCTGACTTTCCGGAATATGTGGTTGCATATGCAAGTCATGCCCTCACGAAGGCAGAATGCAATTATTCTGTCACGGCCAAAGACCGTTTAGCTATAGTTTAGGCCTTACACAAATTTCGCCCTTACTTGTATGGCCGTCAGTTCGACGTTGTGACAGACGACCACGCGCTCAGCTGGCTTGCGTCACTAAAAGACCCGTCGGGGCGTCTTGGACGTTGGGCTCTTCGGCTCCAAGAATTGGACATTCGGGTCATCTATCGATCCGGACATCAACATTCTGATGCAGATGCGCTTTCCCGATCGCCCATGCGATCCAACGAAACGCCACCCTCATCCATTGAGTGCCCGGCTGCTAGGAATGCTGTTACTGGCATGCCGTATGAACAGACAAAAGATCCGCGGATTGTGTCTCTAATTGAAATTCTTAACAGTTCTTCAACGGCTACATGCCCTCGAGCCCTTCGTCGCAAAGCCACCCATTGCGGGCTACGGGACGCCATCTTGTACCGCCGAAACTATCAGCCAGACGGTCGCAAATGGCTTCTAGTCATCCCTAGCCATTTTCGTTCCGATATATGCACGTATTTTCACGTCGACCCGCAACAAGCTCATGCTGGCGTCCTGAAAACCCACGAGTGGCTCCGCCAGCGGTACTACTGGCGCGGCATGTATTCTTATGTCCGCAAATACATTCGGTCATGTGCAGCTTGCCAGCGACGCAAGACATCTCCTCATACGACACGCCCTCTGCAACCTTTACCGTATCCTGCACGTCCTTTTGATAGAGTTGACATCCACCTTTATGGGCCTCTTCCATGCACTGCTAACGGAAATCGTTGGATAATTGTCGCAGTAGACCACCCCACAAGATATGCCGAAACTGCTGCACTTGCTTCGGCTGCTGCTCGCGACGTCGCCGCGTTCATCTTACGGCAGGACGCATCGCGAGAACTGCTCAGCGACCGAGGACGTGTCTTCATGTCCGAAGTTATTTATGAGCTCCTTGCCGCGTGCCGCACTATTCACCGCACCACTACGACATATCACCCACAGACTAATGGTCCAACGGAACGATTCAACCGCATTCTTGGTGACATGTTTACCATTTATGTTGCGTCTGATCATTCCAATTGGGACGATGTCCTCCCTTTTTTGACGTACGCATATAACACCGCCGTTCAGGCTACCACAGGCTTCTCACCATTTTTCCTTCTCTATGGACGTGAACCATCGACTACCCTCGACACCGTACTACCATATGATCCGGATGCGTCTAAATTCACGTCGGATACGCAAGGAATCCACAAAGATCGCCACTACAACGATCAGCCCACACAGTCTTTCGCCGTGGACTCTCACGTCTGTCTCCGGCTGCCCTTCCAAGCTCCAGGCCTTAGCCCAAAGCTTGCACCGAAATATCAGGGTCCGTACCGGATCGTCGCGTGTACATCGCCTCTAAATTATGTGGTTGAAACGGTGACGCCGTTCTTCGGACAAACGCCACCGAGGCCGCGAGACGGTTCACATCAGTCGCCTGAAGCCGTGCCACGAACCCCTTATCGTTTCATCACCTTAGGTTGCCAGGATGGCTCCTCTTCACAGCGGGGGCAATTGTAGTGGGTAATATGCATGTGGCGCTGTGCGGACTGCCACTGCAATAAACCCCATCGCAGTATATATGCATACAGATATTTATATATATATATATATATATATATATATATATATATATATATATATATATATATATATATATATATGGTATAGGCCACAATTAATCCAGGGGATGTATTCTGCGACGATCACTTTCGGCGATACAGTCTCGCTGATTGGCTGTTAAGCAAAACCGAAAAACAAATAGCACTATCTCTCAGTTCGGGTGTACGGCAGTTTTGCGTCACCGTGTTTTTAAGTGCTCCCGACATAAGCTGTATAAATGAACACGTCTTTGCGAGTTCGGTTGATGGTGAAGCGCAGTCAGTAGTGGTAAGAAAGATGGTAGTCTAGAGTACCTTGTTTTTTTTTTTTTTTTTGACCGCGGCTTACACGTTGTTTCGCGGTGATATTTGTTCTGTGCTGATGGCCTAATGCATTGTGTTGCCTTGTGTAAGTGTCAAGTTTCGGTGACAGTGTCCTGGCGCAGCTGACAACGGCACTATGAACAACGCATTGCTCTCGCGGCTTCTCGCACGCTGGCAGGAACGACAGGCCCGTCGCGGAGCTGTGACCCGTTATCTATGACGGCAGAACCTTTTCGGCAGCACTTCCGCTTTATAATATAATAAAAAAATGTGTTTTGCAACGACGTGACTTGTAGCACAATTTAGTAATAAAATGAAACATTTCACACATTCTTTTCAGATTATTTTACCTAAATCGCTCGTAGCCAACCCTAATAAATTGCGCAGAAGCCGTACTGTGGCCGACTCACTCGAAAACAACACACTCGAGCCGCTCTGCCCTCGCAGTGTGCGCTCTTGCTTGCGTTGCGAACCGTTCGAAAACGCGTGTCGGCAGCGCATGCGGACGCCGTGGCTCAGGAGTCGCTTGCATTATTCAACGTGCCTATCAGCGAGGCACGTTGAAAGTGGTTGTTGCTGAATGCGTGCCCTGTTCTGAGCAACAGCACCGAGTGAACTAGGCAGTTACGTAGCATTACTTTAAATGTTTTAAAATGTGTGTGTTTCTCTACTTTCTTAATAAATCGAAACTCACACTGATAATATATTTTGACCTCTTCGTTAGCAAGCCTCTAAAAGTATCAGTAGCTAGTGATGATGATTTCAATCTCCCATTTGAACAAGTCTAAACCGTGTCTAGAATGTATAACGCTCTCCAGTAAGAGGCACATGAAAACAGCTTTCAGAATCAGTTTTCAATGTGTGTGTTTGAAAAAGTCTGATCTCTGGCGCAACTTTCACTAAGCTTAGTTTTACTATGGGACCTACTTCTGTATACCTGTACCTGTAACTGAGGAATGCGTGTTATGGCTATTTCCGTGGTCTTTGCCCTTGGCGGATACAAAAAACATAAAAATAATAGAGGCAGATAATTTGTGTCTCGTCATTACGGCTCATTAACATCGCACTTGTGAGGTCAGAGCAGCAGAAGTATCTCAGAGGGAGGCTTTCAATCATCGCATTTATGCTCTCATGCACAGAAGGGTGACAATGGTAAGAAAAAGTCGGTAGTTGTTTGCGCATAATCTTAGGTTTCGACTTGGTGCGGTTTTATTACTCACCATTGCACTTCAAAAGTCCTACCACAAGTCCAACATGCACAACTGAGCATTCTCACGGTATTTAGTACACTTGTTCAAAATTGAGCCCCTTCAGAATATCGGGGGGTTCACAGTAAAGATCGTAAAGAATTTCCTACTCGAAAAATAGTGTCGAACCTTCAAAATTGATCTATGAATATGGCCAAGACGCTGATTTGTGAGCAGTGCTATCTGGAGCGCGAAGTTAAACAAAAAGCAGCTTCTACAGAGTTTCCTCTAGGGCTAGCTCGTACCTGGTACTTACGATGCTAAAGCAATGTGTATGTCTCTTTCTGTTGGGTTTGTTCCGCTGTATTTGTTCTAAAACCGACCATTCGCAGGCGAATAATTCACAGCCTGCGTTTTCCACACAGCGTTTAAGAACTGCCTCTCTGCATGGTATGGGCAACGTTCTTGTGGGAAACGTATTGTTCGAGAATATTTTCACTACAATTTTTTCTATGTAGACAATATTATAAAGTGCACTCGATAAGCCGGCATTGTAAATTTATTACATGTATTAAATGTCTTGCAACTTAGATATTGAGGAACCACAATTAGTTTTCTAGAACTTATGACGGCTCATTACATCCCTGAACATGGCTCATGTTGGTAAATCGTTGCTCAGATACCTGAAAAGTGGTTATGCTCCTGTTGTAGTAAGAAAGTTAGTAACACAAGCTGCATACGCCTACGTAAAACAAAAACGAAACACAGGCTAGAACGAACTGAGAAAATCGTTTACCAAAAATGAACGGGTGAAACCAATTGTACGTGTGCGACATGTATACTGTTGTATATTCTAATTTATTGCAGGTAAACAATGCTGGTATGACCATGCAAGGTACAATTGATAGCACTACGACGCAAGACTACAACCGCATCTGGGACACAAACTTTCAGGGCCCGCTTTGCATGATGAAGAACGCTCTTCCATACTTGCGTAAAACCAAAGGTATGCATTAGATTGTTCCCGGCGGGGGAGGGGCGAGCAGAGGACATTTACTCCTTCCTATTAAAATAATCTCTTGGTGTTCATGACTTAAGGCACCGTAGTCTGTTTAAGGCGATCACAAGCACCACGCATGTATTATTATATGCAATAAATATTTAATGGCCAAACGAACGTTCTCATTGAATAATTTTTGTGTTCATTCCCAGTGTCCATTTCGGTGCCTATGTATGTTTTCGATGTTCTTTTCTGTAACCCTTTTACTGCCGCCTGGTAGGGGGGGCTGCGGGCTCCTGTCAAGCTGCCGTTTGTTCGTGCAGCTTTTACTTGCAGCCTCCTCCATCTTGCTTGATGGGAAATAAACATTATTATTATTATTATTATTATTATTATTATTATTATTATTATTATTATTAACTCAGTCCGAGAGAAAATGTGACGCACTGTGGTAAGTGTTGGGGAAGTAGGAGAGTGCAGTGTCACCTTCTGCATCGAATTAACACGGCAACCTGGGCGAGTTGGTGATTGAACATGTTCCTATGGGTGGGCAGCGTAACCCGGACGAAGGACGAGAGGAAGTACACACTACGAGCGCAGACTAACAACTGGTTTATTTTTTCAAGCAACGGACTATAATATACAGAAAATGTAAACACGTGTAAAGTGATGTTTACAAGGGTGTTAGCCTATCTTGCCATTCAAAAAATTAGTTTCTTTATCCTGGAGAGTGATAGAAGTCTGGCTGACGCATACGCTTGAATTCACATGCATGAAGTAGGCCTCTACGATCTCGTGGTTGACTTGATTCCTATTATTATACAGTATTTCCAGTTGTTGAAACATGGGTTTTTATGAGCAAACTCTACAATGCGCGGCCAGATTAGAACATGTTTCATTCCTGATCGCACCTTGGTGCTCCTTAAGGCGGATGTTAAGGCAGCGTCCCGTCTGCCCCAAGTACTTTTTGCCGCACGAAAGTGGAATGACGTAGACCACTCGCACGGCCTAATGCAGTGCACTTCCCAACAATCTCGTGTTGGGCAGTTAGGCCTTTTTTATCATAATTATATAAAACGCAGCAACACTTTTCTAAGATAACCACTGCACTGATCTCAATGAAATTTGTTGCATTTGAGAGAGAAAGCAAAATTCTAGTGACTGTAGCAAGCATAATTTCCATTTAATGGCTGATTATGGTGAACATCTTTTGAAATCTCGAAAGTTCGAGAAAATAGCACGAAGTTTACAAATAATTGTTCTGCATCGAGAACAAAAGTCGCGGCTTTCTGTCAGCGGCATCCATTAGACCATTAAAAGCGGACAAATTGGATATGCCAATTTATAGCTTACGTGGGCTTGTTACGTTGTGTACAAGAGTTCTGCAAAAGCTGTACTTCCATAATACTGATTTTTTTTTATTCACTAAAAACAGATGGATTTCGGCCGCTTTAGATGTACTCTTAGTTGCAATTGACACAATTGCGATATTGTTTTTCAATCAAGTTGTAAACTTGATTGTTCCGCTTTCTGAGAATTTGCAATGTTTGTAAATCTTCAATAAAAAATTGACGACCTAAATGAGAAATTTGAAATAAACCATCACCAGATATAAAACTCGTCAAATTTGGTGCAGTTGTTGCGGAGAAAGACGAGTCCAGCGTTAACAGGTATTTAGATAGGAGCTCCTGAGCTAAAGCTTCCTCTGAAGGATGGGGCCTACTTTATACAAGCCAACACTCAATGCACGTTATACTGGTATCGCTATTTCGCCGGCATGTGGTTCTCGCTAACATAAATCACACGGATTAGCTTGCCCATCTTTTTATCTTTTTGCCAAATTCCGCACACTATTCAGTGGCTCTGCATCATAAACAGCAAGGGGCTGCATGTATCACCTAACCAATTACTCGTGGCTTATTTCTAATTTAAGGCGTGCCTGCTGAACTTTTAACTCTTTGTGATGGATTTTGTGATTAAATAGGAAATGTTTATGAATGAGCTGCTTGTCATTCGATTCAGTTTATGTAGTGATGCGGGAGGCGAAGTAAGTGAAAGGTTTGGGCACACGAAACCACAGCGGATGCGATGGTCGCTGAAGACTGTAAAGATAACTGCTTGCTGTAAGACATCGGTGTAAGCGCTAGGCTCTTTCATTGAGTGCTGTGGCCGTTCACAAGTTTCGATGACAATTCTTGCTTGATGTTAGTTATTTCTTCTCGATCGCTTATACTGTACATGTACGTTCATAAAGAGCACCTCATACGATGTTGTGCCGTTGACCCGCGCCAGCTGCGATGATCACTGATGCGCTAAATCTCTTGCAGGTAGCATCGTGAATATCTCAAGTGTTGCGTCGACGATTGTGGTGAGCTATCGTCATGGAAATATCAGTATTTACTGGACGAATAGATTGGCTCTCCTGGGCCTCGTACGCTGTTTTCTGCCTGAAAGTCTCACACCAGTTATATACGCCAGCAGCAGTTTACGGAGAAAATAATATTGTAAAATGAAAGCTGGCGTATATTTCTGCGAAGGAATTTTGAATGCCAAAATGTCACCGTCAATGACTACGATTCACTATTTCGCACACTACGATCCAAAAAATGCCGGCTCAGTAGCAATGATGGATGATGCAACTCGTGTTAGCAGTGTTCGGCTACGGTAGATAGAATATAGTAGAATGGACTGAGGACTTAAATCGGTGAAGCATAACGTTAAGTATGTATATTTCGATTCCCTAGGCGGAGTCTTTGAAATCGTCATTACAGCAACGTTCGAAATTTATCGCCCGGAGATTACCTTCATAGTCGTGTTCGGCTTTACAAACACCGTACATATCTTTTAATGGATCCGCAAATAACAGTGACCTAGAACTCATAACCAGCAGAAAAACTACGAAGGCTGTTTACTAAGTATGTAATTGCTCGTTATAATCTTCGCGTCGTCAGGTGGCGCTAGCAGGGGAACTGCCGCGTTTTGCCCCAGCATCGCGAAGAATACTTCAGTACATTGCTCTATCATACATAAGCGCAAAAACATTGATAGCATTCATAAGGCTCGTTTTCGGTAAAGGGGAACAGATCGTTTGCGAAGACGAAGCACGAAGCAACGTGGACGAATTGCGGGTCGTTTGCGTTGCCCTGCCTTCGTGTTTCGTCTACTCAATGCCCTCTGTGCAAGTAAACAGAAAATGACGTACACAGCAAAATACCCAACGGCCCAGAACGTCCACCTTACTGCAATGTATCTATTTTCCTATCGCTTTTCTGGACAGGTCAAAGGTTTGACCCCTTACTGTTTGACCAAAGCGGCACTGGACCACCTGACACGATGCGCTGCTTTAGGTGAGTGGCGTGGGTTTTCTGCTAATTGTGCAAATTGAGCAGAAGTTCGGCGGCATATTTTATTGCAGTGGCGCAGACAACCACACCTTTTGTAGAAAACCAACAGAACAACCAGCTTTCCCGTGAACTTCAGTAATTCTCACGAAGAGAAATGCGCTCGTGTAGTATCGCGTTGGAGAGCGCGTTTCTCAAAGGTGTCATTGTTCAAAAGACTAGCGCAAACAACAGGGACACAGACAGAGAAGACGACAGGACGAGCGCATAGTTCTTTAGCGCTCGTCCTGTTGTCTTCTCTATCCGTGTCCCTGTTATTTGCGCTAGTCTTTTGATTAATGACGACACACCAACTAGCCCAGCTTTCTGCCTTGATCTCAAAGGTGTCGCGTTCCCAAAAGCCCCGCTAATGCTTTCTGTTTTTATGGTTGTCCGATTACAGGAAAACGCCTTGCCCTATATACCCGTACTTTTTAGAACATTAGTCTTGCTTCCATTCGCCAGAGCAAGGCCATTTTATTATAGAAAGCCAATTCATTTGCGTGGCTTCCTCTCATCACTACTGTAACGTTAATACGAGAAAATTGCGTAATGCCAGCCGAAAACTGAAATTTCGCGACTATCGCACTTTCATATATCTCAAATCGCAGAGAAAAGGAGCTTTCAGTGTGTACAAAGTATCTATCAGTGGCACGTGAAAAGGATTGTCTGGAAGACTGTTAGGAATTCTACAACGGCGCTTGTATTTTTTTCTTACGTAGTACTATGCTTGCTTTGAGAGAACGTTTCGATTGCAGTACACCAAACGAAGTCATGTCGTTATAATTTAAAAAATTCGAGAGCCATACTACTCTGAAGGTGGATGGCCAAAGAAGTTTTATGGATGGCATAATGTAAAACACAGATACATAAATATATTGCTGTTGTTTATTATTTTACGCAATTTACTATAGCTTTGGGGTCACTATGGTAGACGGCCAAGGGTTCGACGACGGCGATGGGCAGATTCTTGGCCAAAGTTACTTTAAAACACGAGCGCCTCGTGGGCGTTGGCACCACGGGACCGGTGTAGCACTGTTGCCCGAAGCGTTCGAGCATAAACGAGGGCAGCCAATTGCCTTCTGGCCGCGACACGTCCACGTTGAAGTCGCCAACGACGAGGACTGGTGTTTGATCGTCATTGGGCGGGTCGAGCAGCGATCCGAAGTGGCCGTTCATAAAGCCCTCGATGTCGCGCTTGGAAGAGGCAGGGCGAACGTGCACGGCGGCAATGACCGCCCCATCGGCGGTCTTCACGGCATGCATGTCGGCACAAAACATCGCGTTTTCTTGTTCTTGTGTAGTGAGCTAAACATCGTACCGGCCGATGGCGGCGGCTACGTCATTCCTCACGTATATTGCAACTCCGCCATCTAGCGAGTCGACTCGACAGGCGCACGCAACGCCGGTGTTTTGTCTTCAGCGAAGAAATCCGACATCTCGGAGAGAAACAGGAGTGAAATTCGTCGGAGTAGGGCGTAGTGGACCACGCCCGTTGTGTGCATATCCAGCGACCTGACATTGAGAGTCGCCAGCGAGAAGATATATTGCGAGTCGGCGAGTCTAGGCGCACGCGCTTTGGTGACGGTGGGAAGGTGGTGGTTATCTAGACGCCGAAACTCGCCCAGCACGCCGCGGTCCACGTTCTCTCGTATGTGGCAGAAGGTGTGACGTCCTTTGGCGTTGGTCAGTGGTAGCCGGTTGACGTCCGTGCGCTTCGTGAGGGCGACGTAGACCAGCTTTCGCGGGTGCCTACGGTCGTGCTCCTACACGACGTCCGTGTAGCTGGCCCGCTGTAACTTGTGAGCGGGAAACTGCTCGTGCCGACAGGCAATCCCCGACCTTCTGCCCAGAGTGACGGATACGGTACGCAACTCTACGGTCCCCCAATCGGTCTTAACTTTGATGCAGCGCCTGCAAGCCCATTGCGCGAGTGGTTTTTCCTTGACGCGCGCCATGCGACCGGTGTGAGGGACGTAAATTGAATCCAAAGGCGGACAGCATCGCACGCGTTTCCCTCCCAGTATTGGATGTGCTGCAACGCTCCGACTGAGCCGTTGACGAGTCCGCCTTTGGCGTCGATGTTCAATGTGAGCATGTAGGGCTTGCCGCTGGTGAGCACGATCGCGTGTCGAAGATTGCCCATTACTGTGTGCGTCATGCGTGCCCCCTCGGCGCGCGTCCAAACGGGTCAGCTGTGGAAGAAGACGATGATGCTCGAGCCATTTGCTAATGATGATTATTGATGATGACTGTGGTGGTGGTGAGGATGATAATAGTTTCCGCTTGTCAATAATTGACAAATGGCTCATACCCTCTTAAACAATGAGCGGCAACGGAGCCACCTCTGGAAGTAGACGACAAACCCGTGAGCAGTGGGACGAGCACGTTCCAGCGGTTGCGCCGAGGGGCGCCAGCGAGCTAGTTCGCGGGTTACACGCAGATGACGGACGAGGGAAATGCCCTAGCCATATACAGCGTCGGTGGAAAATCTTGTGCCGAAAATTATATATATATATATATATATATATATATATATATATATATATATATATAATTATATAAACGAAGGAGCACACTTACGACAATTGCATTTTTCATGTTTTAACGCTTCGGCCGTGGCGCGGCCTACGTCAGAATACACACAGATACAAGTGCGCACCCGCTTTTATGGGCGTGCGCACGTGGGCATAATCAGCTGTGCATGCACGTGTCCACTTGCAAATAATAACAGAAAAAGTACAGCAGTGAGTATAACATAAGCCCCATAAATGATATGTGTGAAATATCATTACGGTATCACGATGATGGTACATGAAGTTACAGAATGATATCAATTGCGACATGGCAAAACTAGGAACAAATTGATTCGGAATGGTTTGTCATTTCTGTACAAGAATATACACATCAAGATATGGCAGAAAGGCACGACATTTTTCCTACGCTCTCGTTGATACCGGATGACACAGCGTCATCCGGTATCGTTTCGCTTTCTAATTTATTGTTCAATATATCTTCTGGTAATTGGAGTTTGTAATTTTGGCCATACGCAATACAGTAGTCGTTATGAATTAGTGTCGCTTGCAGATTATGTCGCGCTTCCTGTATCAATACGTGCATATATACAGTACCAAACACAAGATATAATACTTTTTCATTTAGCGCCTGTGTGCTCAAAGTTTCAGAACGTTATAGCTAGTTTATGCCAGACCTCTAGCCTAGGGCTGTGGTCTCATGAATACAGATTGCTTTGGTACTTTATCCACGCCGCATAGCCCACCCAGCTTCTACATAATTTTTGCATCCCAGGAACGTGTCGCAAAGAAATTGTAACAAGAACCATGCAATAGTAAAAATACGTGCGCGCTCTAGACAGAAATGTTAAAGATGGTTCCGAAGTATAGATGGCCACTAGGCTTAGTATGCTACTACATGTTTCATATATAACTATAAATCAAAGGCCGGTTGAAAAGAAAGAACACGCACCCTTCTTCTTGCACCAAAACTCGGAAACAGGCAGCACTGAACACCATGAAAAGAACAAGATGGAAGGTCGAGCTTTCTGACATCGTCAATGAAGAAAACATCATGCATTCCGCACACCAGGGCTGACGTATTTTCACTGCTGGTTGATATTACGGTTTTCTTGTGACAAATTCTAGGGATGCGCAAATAATGTGCATCGTGGCTGGGTGGTGCGCCGTGAATAAAGTAATAGGACAGTGCGTTTTCAGGAGACCGTAGCCCTAGGTTACTGGTCTCGCATAATGCCGCACTGAACTTCTGGGCCGTTTAGCTCACACAAGCCAGCTGTAGAATCCCATATGCTGTTGGTGATTACTTTTCTTGCCATAGGATGTAATGACAACAGTCTTTCCTTCGGAGGTAAAGGAGGTGAACATAACTTTATGTCCAGACGATCGCTCATGTCGCTGTATGCAGATGATGTTAAAGCACTTCACTGATTTTTTCTTTTATTTTTTGCAGAGAATGCTTCCTTTGGAGTGCGTGTCAACACAATCAAGTAAGTAAAGCATATTTTACTTCACAAATTTTCACTTAGCAGTATCAGAAATAGGAGTGTCATTGCAGGCCGGCGTGCAGTTTATGCCAATATTGCTTCTGATCTCTTGAATTTCTTACGTCTGTGTGCGCGGGCGAGAGGGCCTATATACCTGAACTACAGCCTGCTTTATACTGCATACGAAGCATTCATAATGAACGCAATGAGAACATAAAATGTTCCCAGAGAACATACAATGGCTGTATTCATTGTGGCACCGCAGATTGTGGCCGCAGTGCTTTCCTGTAGTTAAAGCATAGAGCATGATGATGGAGAAAAGAGAATTCCTAGCCTGTATGCAGCTCGTAGAGCCTCAACATTGTAAATTTAAGCTGCAGCTAAGTGGGGTACAGGTGCGCGACAGTTGCCACTGAGTTCGCCTGATAGGTTATTGACTACGTCTGGTTACTTATAGCAATATTGGCTCGCAAGTAGTGAGTGGATGAGGCTAGTGCGGAAGGGCTCGAGAACATAATAAAGCAGAGTGGAAGCGAAATGTATATAAATTAGGTGTAGTCAACGCTATGAAGCGAAATCAACTACGGAAAAGTGGAAGTGCTGGAAACCACAAGACTGAGCTCGTTGCGGCAGACAATGTAAACTCATCATCAGACCGTAACTCGTGCTTGCGGGCTTCGTTACAAATCACGGTGTCAAACTGAAAAAAAAAAAGTGAGAAAAACGATGGTGAAGATCGAGTTCACGGCGCTCCAAATCCCTACGGTTCAGTTGTGGTCCAGTGAAACAGAAAATTCTAATGGCTCGCAAACCAGTCTGCAAGACTGAAGTGGTTAGGCGCTGTACACTTTATTCTCTCCGATGGTGACACGATATACAGTACTATCGACTTGTCCGCGAACCACATGCGCAAACTTCCCTGGATAGGGCAGGAATTTATTGACATATCGGAGGTAGCAATTATTCGTTTTAGATGACTATCAAAGGACTAGTATTAGTTTTAAAGTAATACAACGAAAATTTACGGAAAGAGCAGGAGATTCCTAGTAGATTCCGTCCATACTGAATACGTGCGAAACTATACAGAGAGGCCTTCCGAGATATTTAGCCGCACAGATTCCAATGTTCGTAAACGCAAATCTCACAGTGTGCTTTTGTTGTTGAGGGCTACACTATTGACACGTGTACTTATCTTTATCGGGCGACCACGTTTCGCCGCCTAACAAATGTTATCGCAGAGCGCGGGACGCGCCTGCATGTATCCGAAGTTTCTGGAAAGTTATC
The DNA here is from genome assembly GCF_023375885.2 of Dermacentor andersoni. Lineage (NCBI taxonomy): Eukaryota > Metazoa > Arthropoda > Arachnida > Ixodida > Ixodidae > Dermacentor > Dermacentor andersoni. The sequence continues at coordinate 185,604,616 of NC_092816.1, forward strand.
GATGCTTATATCCGCTCTCTGTTGTCGCCGAACCTTGTGTTATCTGATTTCATGACCTGACGCGAATGGTGTAGAACTCTGTGGAAGGCACGCGGGTCCCAACGATTGGTCTGGAACGTTCGACGACTGCTCTATAAAAGCCGACGCGCTTGACCCGCTGATCAGATTTTCGACGATCGCCGATCGTGTTCGCCGCTATCGTTGTGCTATAAGTGTAGCCTGTTTTGTGGGCACAGGTTCGCCCAATAAAAGTTAGTTTTGTCGTTCACAGTATTGCTACTGTGTTATTCAACGTCACTACCACATGACATCTGGTGGAGGTGCTTTACGTTCATGTACCGGACGCCCCCGACAAGCTGTAATCCAAGCCCGGACCGCAAAGACAACACCAGCGCCGTCCCGGAACATTGAGCAAGCCGCCGGCTACAGCAGCTGCCCCCGGAACACGGAATTCTACCAGAGACGACCAAGAAGATCGTCAGAGAAGTTCGTCCATAGACGACCAAGAAGACAGCCCCAATGGCAGTTGGAGCAGCCCCAATAGTTCTGCAGATGCCCAGGGAGCCACCGACGTTCCGCGGTTTCACATTTGAGGACCCGGAAAGCTGGCTGGAGACGTATGAGAGGGTCGCTACGTTTAACAGTTGGGACAGCGACGACAAGCTGCGGCATGTCTATTTCGCATTGGAAGACGCCGCCAGGACCTGGTTCGAGAATCGAGAAGCCACCTTAATGACGTGGGACCTGTTCCGAAGCGGCTTCTTGCAAACGTTTACAAGCGTCGTGCGAAAAGAGCGAGCCCAAGCAATACTGGAAACCAGAGTGCAGCTGCCAAATGAGACGATTGCGATCTTGCGAACATCCGATTGCGAACATCCGACAAGGCCAGTGGGATTACTACAGCCGATCAAGCCTCCTTACCGACCTTTTCAGCAGATCGGGATGGACTTGTTGGGACCGTTTCCGACATCAGCTTCCGGAAATAAGTGGATCCTCGAGGCGACGGACTATCTCACCCGCCTCGCTGAAACTAAAGCTCTACCGAAAGGCACTGCAGCCGAAGTGGCGAAATTTTTCGTCGAGAACATCCTGCTGCGACATGGTTCTCCAGAAGTCCTCATCACCGACCGAGGAACGGCTTTTACACCAGAGCTCACCCAAGCCATTCTGCAATACAGCCAGACGAGCCACAGGAGGACAACTGCCTACCACCTGCACACGAATGGTCCCACGGAGCGCCTCAATAAGACCCTCGCCGACATCCTAGCAATGTACGTCGACGTCGAGCACAAGACATGGGACGCGGTCCTGCCGTAGGTAACCTTTGCTTACAACACGCGGTGTAAGAAACAAAACAGATCACGCCGTTTAAGCTGGTTTACGACGGGAACCCGACGACGACGCTCGACGCCATGCTGCCGCACGTCACTGACAAAGAGAATGTTGACGTCGCTAGCTATCTCCAGCGCGCCGAAGAAGCCCGACAACTCGCCCGCCTACGGATCGAGAACCAGCAGTGTACCGACAGCCGACACTACAACCTCCGACGACACTTCGTCGAGTACCAGCCCGGTGACCGTGTTTGGGTTTGGACACCGATACGCCGACGAGGACTCAGTGAGAAACTACTTCGACGCTATTTCGTACCCTACAAGGTCATTCGACGTATTGGCGCACTGGACTATGAGGTCGTGCCAGACGGCATTTCGCATTCACAGCTGCGCCGCGCACGATCTGAAGTGGTCCACGTGGTGCGTCTTCAACCCTTTTTCGGACGCTAACGAACTTTCCTTATGTTGTTTTCTTTGCTACGAGTGCTTCTTTATTACTTTCCTTTGTTTGCAGCATCGGGTCGATGTTTTTTTTTAAGAGGGGGGTATTGACACGTGTACTTATCTTCATCGGGCGACCACATTTCGCCGCCTAACAAATGTTATCGCACGGCGCGAGACGTGCCTGTATGTATCCGAAGTTTCCTGAAAGTTATCGATGCTTCTATCCGCTGTCTGTTGTCGCCGAACCTTGTGTTATCTGATTTCATGGCCTGACGCGAATGGTGTAGAACTCTGTGGAACGTACGCGGGTCCCAACGATTAGTCTGGAACATTCGACGACTGCTCTATAAAAGCCGACGCGCTTGACTCGCTGACCAAATTTTCGACGATCGCCGACCGTGTTCGTCGCTATCGTTGTGCTATAAGTGTAGCCTGTTTTATGGGCACAGGTTTGCCCAATAAAAGTTAGTTTTGTCGTTCACAGTATTGCTACAGTGTTATTCAACGTCACCACCACGTGACACTATTTTATAGCAGCCTTTTGTGCGTTTAATTGGTGCACTAAGAGGATAAGAATATTAAGTTTTCTTTCTTTGTAACCAGAACACAGTTCAAAAGCAGTGTTCTTAGCCCTGGAGCACTCAAGTGATTTTTCTGTTTATTCCGAGGACGATGGTAACGTGTTGATATATGTTGACGTGGTGACACGTTTGTTATTTGAGCAAGAAGGACCCAAGCTAGAGCAGGCTACTCAAGAAGGACAATTGACCAATGTAACCTTCGTAACCGTATTGGTTTCTTTCTTTGATTCCCTCTCTATGTTTTCTTTTTTCCAGCCCCGGTGTCATCAGAACAACCTTGGCGTTAAAACCTGGAGATAATGTGGACGAATACATGGAGGTGCGTAAGTCAATACCGGCATCAGTCGCGTTGGTTAGACAAGGCACAAAGGAAATTGCAAAAGCGCTGCTCGAAAAATGGGAACTTGTAAGGGCAGACTATCCTACGATCATTTAACGATGGTGAAAATGAGGTAATAGAGGCGTCGAAAAAAAGTCGTGGCGATGCGGTATACGCAGCGTGATTTCCGGCCGGTGGAATTATTTCGCACAAGGACGATTATTTCGCGGTATCCTTATTCAACTGGTGATATTATAGAGGCACAATTATTCACCCATCGCAGGTAACGCTGCATCAGCGTCATTATGATAGCCTATCCGTTTAATGAAAGACATTCTCCTATATATGTGACATGATATATCACCTCTTCATAGGCGGCGATCTGGATGATGCGCTGTTCACGCTCTTTCGCATTCTTTCGCATCTTCATGACAGGATCATGTTGCATGTGGTTGTTCCGCGTTGATACGACTTCTCAATTTTATTCGACTGGGCTGTAAGACAGTTCGGATGCAAGACCACACTGGGCACTATCCGTACCCTTAGAGAAAAAAAAACTGGACATTATTTCTCCAGTTCTGCCTGTCCTGCACTAATGAAAACAACATCGATAACTTGGTGATACATACCTTCACTTATCTCTGACATATTCTTTCCGTTCTTACACTGTTGCCCCGTTTTGAATATAGGATTGACTTCGAAGAGTCAGGCTGTTTACTGCGACTAGCAATTCATTTTCTTACAGAAGATCACGTCAGCTGGTCGGTAACCAGCATTCAGTTTGTCTTAATATATACTGCGTACTGTTTGCATAGGTGTTTTACTTCATTCGTACTTGATGCCATGTGTTGTATACAACGTGCTCAGAATTTCATTGCTACCGCTGTGCAGGCTATGGAGAAAAAGACCGGTGCCGCTCATGCTTTGGGAAGAACTGGGACGCCGGACGAGGTGGCGCGCTGCATCGCCTTCCTGGCTTCGGACGACGCCTCGTTTGTCACGGGCATATCGATGCCCGTAGACGGGGGCATGCTGCTGATGTCCTCCCTGTCGCAGGGCACCCCTTTTGAGTAGAATAAGTGGACTGCGTAAGGGACAGATTCGACACTCCGTCGATGCTTGGTAAAACTGTAGCAGGCAAAAGGAACGAATGACACAGCTAGTTTAGAAACAATGCTTGTTTCCAAACAACATGTATACACGGTTCTTTGTGGGTGCAACAGCTTTACCATGAATAATTACTAACTGACCGAGCCTTCAGTTACTCAGTCGATGTCCGGGGGCTGATTCGATAAACACAGCTTTGCTATTTGTCCGCTCTCGGCCTTTTGATGTTTAAAGCGCGGAATAAAGACCTAGGCTGCGTGCAGCGTACTTCTGTTGACACTGTCTGCCATATTTCTTCTCAGAATTTTTCTTATTTCCTCTAAAAAACATCGTGGAAGAAATAGGACATAGTGGGATTATTTATTGTAATATTGTTTGTTGTGTTTAGTTAGATTTATTGTTAAGATATCGAGGGGGAGAAATGCGATAAGAAATGACAGATCGGGTCTCACGATTACTGTTCACAGTAAGGCGTTAGCATGGAATCACTATGGCGACACAATGCATTTCCACGGCCAAAACGAGTTATATATGAGGCGTGTATGGCAGCGGGACTGTTCTTTCGTGCTTCTCTAAGAACACTCAACGCCATCTAAGCCTGTGTGTTGCCTCCGAAATGCAAGGCGACGATGCGTGTGAACGCTGAGAAACGCGTCAGGCGGCAACCGGGCTCCTCTCTGGCGCTTCTTTCTGGACACACTGCGCCATGTAGTGGAACTGCCGCTAAGTCCGCGCGTGGTCTCCGAGACAAGAAGCGTGACTAGGCGGTGCACAAGAACGCTGCGAATTCTTCTCTCGCTTGCCGCACACTCACTAGCGTATACTCAGTGACTCAAGTTGGTGAGACGTTCATTGAAGAGCGGCACCTGCCCTATTTCTCCATGAAACAGCTGGCTGAAGTGTTGGCGTGGCGTGGAAACATGCCGTGGTTGCTTAGTGGCTATGGTGCAGGGCTGCTGAGCACGAGGTCGCGGGATCGGATCCCGGCCAAGGCGGCCGCATTTCGAAGGGGGCTAGAACACCCGTGTGCTTAGATTTAGGTGCACGTTAAAGAACCCCAGGTGGTCGAAATTTCCGGAGTCCTCCACTACGGCGTGCCTCATAATCACAAAGTGGTTTTGGCACGTAAAACCCCATAATTTAATTTTGGTTGGCGTGCAAGGCGTTCATTGAAACGTGGCCTATGCACAGTGCATTCGTGACGCAGCCTGCTATATATAAGGTGTCAGTTTGCTGTCGTTGAGGAATCGTTGTGACGTCGGTTCAATTCTACTCCGCACCAAAGAAGTTTAAGGGATGTTTTTCGTCATTGTAGAGGCGACGCATTCCCAATAGCTTCTTTTATCTTTATTGCAGACTTTGACATTGAAGGTGACGGGTTGCAAGGCATAAACGTGTCGCCCGCACTTAGGCTCACGCGGAGTTAACTTGTTTACAACGAGATCAAATCATCAAGTACAGATATCCACTATGGTAGATCAGAGCGCACGCGATAAATCTCCCTCTGACATACCACACTTTCAATGAAGTTTTCGTGAACAGAATGACCAACTGGGTTTGCATGCACAAATTCCGTTCTCGTTTTCCAGGAAGCGTGGAGGCTCAGGACCATAATTATATCGTATGGTATATAGTCTGATGTATTCACTGGCAAGAATCGTATACCATATGGGTTATAGGGTAACTGCTTATTTAATGTTCGCTGGAGTATGTCTGGTGAAGCATCGGGCCTCAACAGTCTAGAAATACATCTTCAATTGTTTTGGGTTTCTTGCATAAATATCAGTTTTCCAAGGTACGAAGATGCCTTTAGCGCTAAGCCATTCTAGCTTATATCTAGACACCCAAGTTGGCGTCAAGGACGTTAATTGAATACCCGCGCACACTTGCTGACGCATACACAATAATCCAAGTTGTCATCAAGGAGGTTCATTGGAGACAAGCACAGACCGAGTGGTACATGATGATGATTTATAGGTATCATCTTTGAAACAGGACAGTGGCAAATAGTCGCCTAGCCTGCTAAAGCTGCTTACGTAGGCTATAAATGCTCTCCACTAAAGCATTTTTGTGCAGATTTCTCTTCACTTTTTTTCTTCCGCTAAACTTCTCTATCTACTTTATACCGCTACCTATGAATGTAACGGATGCGGTCGCATCAATCTCACCCCTGCTTTTTTAGAGCGCAGCTCGTAGGCGCCCGTTCCTCGGTTGAGTGTCGCCGTTCTTCGGCGTAACAGCGCGAATACGCTTGTGACGCTGCTCGCACGTTCGTCGTCATCTTCTTCTACAGCTCACTACAATGCTGCTCATCATGCTAGAGTTCGCAGACTGCCACGCCCTCTGTAAAGGCTTAGAAGGGTGGCAGTTTGGGCTGGTTGGTAACCTATGTTGTCTGTGTTTCACGTATCGTCTTCGTTCGCGCTTTAAACTTATTAGCCTGCAAATGCGCTGAAGGCACTAGTCTACCGTGAGTTAGTGCCGTGATTTTTGTCTCAAATTCTTTGCCTCAATATATCGCGAAATGAAAACGCGTATACAGCTGCGAATAAGTTTCTCATCAGGGAGTATCGTAATCGCCGGACATTTTCCCACTGCACTCTAACCGTTTCTCGCTTATCTCGACTGCTGACCCGTTGTACACTTTATATTCAAGCGTTTCTGGAAAGTAGACGTTACCTAAGGGTCGCATTGAGCGAAATCCTTGTTTGAAAAGCTTCCGCACTGAGTTGGCTTGAAAGAGCTTTGCCGAAAAGCGGTGCTTACCCTGTCCCTCGGGCAGAGTGACCTATGTGGGCGCGTGAGGGGCTCATTGAAGAGCGGAACGTATGTACACATTGCCACACGGCGACACAAGTTTGTCTGATGATTGTTATCGAACCCTGTACCCTCAGCACACGAGCCCGAAGAGCTAATCATTCGAACACAAGCTGTGCAGTGAACCAGGTATGTGGAAAAATATTTAGATACCTACAAACATGGGAGCTCCCGAATGTGCATCAATTACCCAAAGAATGCAAAAGCATTAAAAACGCGCACGCACTTATATTTAGGTGCACATTAAAGGGACACTAAACCGAAACAATAAATCATTATAGACTTGTGAAGCATTGTTTGAGAACCCTGCAGGCAGTCAGTTCAATATAATAGTTTGATTGAACTGAGATGAGAAAATAAAGGTCGAACTATCAGTATTTCAATTTCGCGCCTGAACCCCGACGCCGCTACGTCAGTGTGACGTCAGGGACTCCAAAGTAAATTTTCGCATTTTGGCCGCATTGGTTGAGTAAAGGTTACCGAAAGTTGCTGTGGGGCTCAAACATGGCGTAGACAACAAATTAGTCCTGACATCGTTCACGTCGTACGCATGAAACTATATGTTGCGCGCTCGTGATAACATTTTTTTATTTGCAATGATATTTACAGCTAAGGTGGTTACTTGTCTGTTTCTTGTGTCTCAGCAAGTCACGTATAGCCAGTGTTGTATTTGTGTCTTTCCTGTAGCTTTGACTGTGTTCTTTGCGCGAGCATCTGCCTTGACCATGTTTCTTTTCCCCCTCGTTTTCTGACACCCATTCTAAACCAACGAGCAGATTCTCTTTTCGAGGAAGGGAAACAATGCCACCTGCAGGAGTGGGCACAGTGCCAGAGAAAAGACAGGAAGCACAACAAAGAAGATGCGCGCGCAATACCCCCCCCCCCTCCCCGTTCTATAGCCAGGTCCCACCGCCATGTTTTTCGGGAGCCAGCTGTCCTCATCATGCGTCGCGAGTCCTCTTCGAACACGTGACGATATCATACTTTGTATTTCTCCAGAAATCAGTTTCTCTGCCAATTGCAGCATCCCACGCTTGCAATTTTTGTCAGGAAATGTGAGCCAGAAGGCACGTAACATATGGGGTGGTGCTGTTCCCTCCGATTGTTCGGAAATGAAGGTCATACTCTACATGTTATGGCCATGCGTGCTATTTGCGTGAAACCAAAAAAAATAATTTTGCGTTTTTGAAAACTGAATAGAGGTTATTATTGTGTGCAGTGTAAAATAACAATCTTCACAAGTGATAATAAATGCGCTCTTCGAAGCTTTACGCAAACAGGCGCGCTATAGTTTATGCAGAACATGCCCTTCACCTCTCGTCATGACCTATAGGTAGCAATTTAGTTCTTCAAAGGTGTTCAATCGTATGTAACGGCACATAGCGCTCAACTTATATTCAGGATATTGGGCTCTATAACGTAAAACTATTCCAAAATGTATTTTTTCCAATCTCCTAATGTCAAATTATTGTAACCGCCGACGCAATCATTAGGCAATGACCCATAGGGTTGTCTGAACAGACAATCAAATGCTCTCCTCGTTCACAGGAGGCCACTTCTGTTTGCTTGAAAAACGAATAACATTGCCTACACTGAGCGGCATGTCTCATCTAATTGGCTGACAAGAGGCGAGGAGCACGTTCAAGAGGAGAGGGATTCGATAAGGACGAGCCACTGAACTGAAAATCGATAACCGGATGAAGAGGGTGGTGCCGGCGTCTGCGATTGGTTCACTTTCCGTTACTTACCTTGCGGTGGCTGGTCGAAAATCGTTGCAGTATGCAATGGAAGGTTAAGAATGCCGCTAAAACGGATCTTCAGCAAATAAGAATTGCTAGAGCGAGGTCGTAAACAAGTGCTCGAAAACGTTACATGACCATGGAGAAAGCTTATTATACGCGAATGAACCCACGCTCTCCGGCAGGTACGAGTAGCCAGTGCCTGAGTGATCGGTGGAAGCCATCTTTTATTCCTTTCGGAGCGGGGCAGCCTGTGGCTATTCAGAAGAGAATTCAGTTTTGTTGGGCGTATTATGCATCTTTAACGCGCACATGTCATTTTGACAGGGTGAGTTCTTGCGGTTTTGTGACGTCGCGTGACAGGCAGGTGAAGTGGCTGCAGCCCGTAATCTTTTGACCAATAGCCGAGGACAAAAATGCATCGAATCAGAAATAATTATTTATCTTTGTTCGGTCAAATCACGCATAATTGGTGTGTACACGTCATATCAGAGGGGGAACTATCGCGGTTTTCCTCATGTCGTGTGACAGAAAAGTGAAGAGGGGGGGGGGGGTCCAAAACGTTTTTGACCAATCACGGAAGGCTGATTACAGAATTGGAATAGAAAAGTTCGGAATAGCTTGACGTTATGGCGCCCATTGAGTTTCGATAACGTCCTACGAGATAAATTCAATAGATATTTTTAATTTGCCCTTATTGTATCACAGCTGTGTAGAGGCACACTGGCGATAGCTTGCAGTAACTTCAGCTCGTGGAAATATAATTGCAGCTGGCATAATATATATATATATACCCGCTATTGCACAAATGCCGGCAACAGCAATCGTTAGGGTACACTTGTTTCCGCTACACTCGAGTATGCAACCTACACCATATTGGAGTGTGAAGCGGGGTGTCAATCTAGGGTACACTCCTGCATAAACATTGTGACTATTTCCCCACGTATGCAGCGCTGATAATTGTTCTAACGACTGTAAAAGCATGGTGCCTGATTGCATCACCCATAGAGAACAAAGTTAGTGAATCTTTAATCAACAGTAAACATACCAAATAATCAAATAGGTTTTAGTAATTTTCAATGAATTTAACACGTTCTGGCTTGCGCTATGTAGATTTTTTTTAATTCTAAGGTTGGCATGTGTGCACAAGGTTTTACTGCAGGACGTCATTTAACATGAAAAAGTGCATTTGTGTGCATGACACGTCGTCGGAAACGTTCTGCTGCGCAGATTGTCATGACCTTCATTAACCATCGGGCACCATCTCACAAGCTTCTCCATTTGGAGTTAGAATGAAAGAATAATTCAACCCACATTTGATATTCTAACAAAAAAAGATTGAGCCTTCTGACCCCCTTATTCTCTTTACTTGACGCCTAGTGCTTGTAATTGTATGATTGTATGACGCCTAGTAATTGTATGATTGATACCATGAGTGTCAATATGGTGCGTAATTATTCTTTGTTGGGGCGGTGGTGCACTAATTAGTGTAGCAGCTTTCTTGGAGGAGTTTCACAAACATTGTAGAGTGATTTTTGTTTCTTTCAGTCTTTGCCGCCAAACTTCACTTTTGATTGTTGCGAAAAGTATAATGTAGTTCGCTAGCTCTCCTGCCAACCTATATTATGTGAAGGAATCTGTGGAAAAAAAAGGCTAATGGTCACTGAGGATCTAAGATCCACTGGGACCATTAAAGTTTAAGCTTATACCTGTGAATGGTACTACTGAATGAATCCTCGCTCAGTATAACTGTCCAAAACATTTTTTTTTCCATTAAAATCAGATTGAAGCTTTGAACAGCATCACAACTTATACTTGTTTGAAAAATGGGCCATTTCTTTGTTGAAATAAGAGAGAGGTTTAACAGGAACACAGAAACTTGACGTCGTAAACAGTGGGATGAATATGGAAAGCGCTCAACTTTTCGCAGTCTTGCACCTAGTTTCATGCATTTCCAGAGGTTTACAGAATTAGCGAAGATAAGAGAATAGGAAAGACGCAAAGACGGGTAACGCTCTGCTACTCAACTCATTGTACAAAATGAGAAGGTACATATCATGCCCAAACAGACGGCGGAACATGAATAGTATTAACGCATGCTTGAAGCCACTTATTAAAATGCCTGGGTTCTGATATAGGTGACTGTGTTGTTCCATTGACAGAGCAAAAGAAGCTGTGGCTTTTGTTAGAGTGAGAGGCATCTTCCTCGACCGTATTGATTATTTTTGAGCCTAGACGCAGCCATTCGCGTGTAGTAAAACCTATATTTCATTGCAAGCTAACAATGTCGAATCTCACTCGGTGCGGACGGCTGGCGACGGCCGACTCATGCAAGTGAGGTTGAAAAGTCTGTTAATCATAGATATTTATTATCACCTAAGCGACGATAAGCGCGGCGACGTAATCGGGTTGCATCTATGACGCTATCTTATGAATGAGTGGTCGGCTCCACGCGGTCCGCAACGAACGACATTTGAAGTGTTGAAGGTTCATGTGTTTCATCGTCTACACGACAGCCATTGCGATTGCGACAGGTCGCAGTCATGTCGCTCGATCCGTCGCCTTCAAATATTACGACAGAACAGTCGCAGTAGCGTGTCACGAACAAGATAGCATGGATAACGCTGCCATTGTATGGGTCCTCCAGAACGGAACAGCGTCGGAGGCCATGTTCGCACTGCAGAATGTCCTGCGTGCTCGCTTCTGTCCCACTGCCCATCTCGTCGGTTGACATCATTCTAAAGCGCCGATATTTTGCTTGTCATGACAAATGGCACATTACATGGCATGTTTGTGCGATAAATGGAAAATTTTGGAGGTTGTATGCATTAAATTTCCATTGTTCAAGTTGTCCACGCGTGCAATTTATTGCCTAACTGTATGGAAACCCACAGTAGTCCTTGCATATTGCACATCAACATTGCCTCTTGAGTGCCTCGACGGTTATGTAGGGTCCTTTTGGGGGAACACTGAAATTGCATTCTTCTATAAAATCGCTGCTTTGCGTTACAACGCTACAGTGTTCGAATTATTTACTGCATGGTTCTTTTATCAGCAATAAGGCAGGTGGTGCCCGACAAGAAGCGACGAGTAGACACGCAAACACTGCTCCGTTGTCCCGACGGTGAAGAATCCGAACGTGGCACAACGGCTAGTCTCAAAACTAGTTCTTCATTGAGTGAAAAGGTGCCCCCAAGAACAAGCTACACTCAGGCAGAACAAGAGTGACGACCACATTCGTCGATCGCCAAAAATCCTATCATATGGTCAAGCACATCGACCATTCATTCATCTTCACTCAAAGATACCAGCCTAATCATTGGTGCTTGCGTTCCTTCAAGAATGTTCATAACTATTCACGATGCGCCTGCAATATGATTATACAAGTTTCGGCTACAACACGGACAACAGATAGCATTGGCGATAACGATCAAGAATGTGCTTAGACTTGCAGGCGCGCGTTGCGCGGAGCAATAATATTTGACATTTCCTAGCGAGTGACCAGCGATCAGCTGGAAAAGACAACAGCACGATTCAATGTGTTAGAACGAAATGTTGGATACCACGTCGGGACTTTAGTAAAGTTGGGAAAGAAATGCAAGGAGCAGTTGGGTGCTATGAAAACTATTTCATGTTGCCAGGATTTATTTCTCGTCTACCAAATTCAAATGCCAAGAAATATTGAAAGGTATCCTTCTTGAATTTTAAGTCTATGCGAAACCGTTTACCACATTTTCCATTGCTTTAAATGTATATTTCTCACCTTTCTTCTTTTCGGAACATTCACTTCCGTAATGCGCTTTGGTTGAATTATCAGTCTCTCTTGCACCGTTATTTTTCATTTTTGGTATAGCACCTGATTAACAGTCTCCCACAGCGAGTTTTTGCATTCTACGAAGGAAATCATTTTCATCGTCACATAAACTCAGGACGCCCCTCGTCGCAGCGCGGCCTTCACAAAAAAAGAACGCAGTCAATAGACATCAACGATGGTTATAAAAAAGACTTTGGAAAGAAAGAACCGCTTCCTTCTCGATATAGATGACCACCAGCATCGTGTGGTGTTCTTTTGCGCAAATGTTAAGACAGTGCGAGGGCAGCGCGCTCCGCAGCAAAGAACGCGGCGAGCGCAAAAGCGGAACACCAGTCCTGTCCTTCACCTGCGCGACTCAAGCACAGGAGAGCAGCGAGTAGACGCGACGCTGTCGGCCATCTTTCAAAGTTGCACACTGACCTTGCGGCGACGACACCTACACTCGCAGCCCGGAGACAGGTCCCGCTACTACGCGCTGACGAAAGGAGGAAGGCGTGGGGATCCTGCCGGCTGCGCAGCACATAATTACGCATGCGGTGGAGTTCAGTTGCCGCCGCGAAGCCGCGCTGTGCCCTTCGCTGCTTGAGTGCATTCGACTCCCGATCAGCCTTCCAGGAATCGTACGGACAATGCCAGACCTGCAAGGAAAGGTAGCCGTGATAACGGGTACGTTTTTCCACTTTGTGGACTCTGTGTGGCGTGTTCATTATCGACCACCCAAGTGTCGATCAGGTTCTTGGATGTTACGCGTAATAATAACCAGATTATGGTTATGATGCATGCCGTAGTTGGCAATTCCTGATCGATATTGACCACCTGGTGTCTTTGTCCGTAAGTCAGCATTCCTGCATTCCGACACCATCGGAATCCAACTGAGTTAAATCGGGTTTAACACTGGGTTTCAATCGCGGCCTTGAGCTTAGCACCTTAAAGCCTCAATTAGCCACTAGGGTACCGTCACGGGCACCAAAGTTTTGATGTATACAATTAAACGAGACCCTAAAGGGCCACCTGTAGTCCCTGGTCCCTACGGAGAGGCAGACATTGTTTATTTCGGTGCGCCTCCTATTATTACAAAATGTTATGTTTGACAAACTTACCGATGGCTAGAAACACATAATTAAAATATATCCTGAACGTTTTCGTTGCATTCTGCTGGGGACTGTTCTCTAACGGAAAAAAAGTAAAAATTATCGACAAGTCCGTTTTGACGCACCATTACACGGTGACCATTATCGTGCGCATCGAATAGGCAATCCGTTTTGTGATAATATGCAGGCTAGATTGCGATTTTCTTAAAGTCTATACGAATTTCAACTATATCAATAATTTCAATCGGATCCTATGATGGATCCTCTTTGGATAGTTATAATTTGGCAAAGATGAGCTCGCACTTACGTAAATTCTTAAACAAATAGCTGCAACGTATAGAGAAGCTATTTTGACTGTTTCATCAGCGTGAATATCGATAAGCACAATATCGATAAGCACAGCGTACAACTTACTACTTCGCGAGTCAGCCTCAGATGCCAATAACCGCTCAACGTGGCATTCTGTCATCTATGACCGGTATGAAAGAAATAAACGATCAGGGAGATGATCAGGTATTTAACGCCCTTTCTCAAGTTCACTTCAGCAACACGCTCTGGCCGCCTACATACAAGTGAAATTCCAAACGCATAGTGCTCCGGCAAAAATGCTCGCGTCCGCGATCGTTCATCGATCGTTGTTGACAGATGCGGTGTTTCCACGGGAGCTTTTCTAGAAATTCTTTCAACGTACTTGAAGTCGACGCTGATTGGTTGGAGAGATGGCGTTTTTCTGGAGAAATCTGGCATTTGTATTGGCTCAAAGGTTGCCCCTATTTTTAGTAATATATACCTGAGTAAGGGTGACAGCTGCTTTGAGAAAGCCTTAGGTGCATCTTAAAACTTTTTGTGCGCAAATAAACAGGGACGAAGAAAGGGGCAACACAAGGACGAGCACAAGGTTGTTTGCGCACAAAAAGTTTTAAGATGAATCTGTTCCAACTAGGCCGACTCGCTGTTAAGCCTTAGGTGATTGCGTTATCAAGATATTTCGTTACGTTGATGATTACCTGATTTTCCGCAATAGGGAACAATTCAATTCCGCTGCTACCTCAGTAAGTGAGCAATTTAAACTTTATGGAGGAGGATTAAAGTTTACCAAGAAATTTCCTCAGCGACGCGTAATTCACTTTCTAGACATTTCCTTGGTCTTCGAACAAAATCACGTTTGTTGGCAGTACTCCCCAAGATCTTCGAAGCTGTTGTTAAACTTTCATTCCAAGCATTCCAAAGTAGTAAAAACAAAATTGCCATGTCGTGCCTTAAGTCTTGTCTCACCCGATCCTGCATGCACAAAATGAGCGCCAGTTTTAATGCGCAGGTCCGATGCCTATTAGAAGCAGGTTACCCTAGTGTAGCAGTGGCCACTGTGGGTGAACGCCTTAAGAAGTCGGTTTCGACGGGGACGGACGTGATTAAAGAAAGCAGTAATAGCAAAAAAAAAGAAAAAAGAGTAGTGGCTATTCCGTACATTCATTCAGTGCCGCACAGGCTTAAAAAAGTTGCAAGTAGATATGATGTTAATGTTGCTTTCACTGCTCCCCATAAGCTAGGTAAGATATGCGCTGCCGTGCAGAGGAAAAAGGAGCAGGTAAAAGGCAAAAAAAGAACAGATATTTGTCCATTGAAGCACAATAAGTACACCAGTTTTACTGACTGTCGTATGGGTTTGTTTTATAAAATTCCCCTTAGCTGTGGCCACTTCTACGCAGGGCAAACGGGGCGGTGTATCAATCAGAGGCTAATGGAACGTAAAAGGTCGTTAACCGGTGGATCGCCTCCTAATCTTTCTTTACATTTCCAAGATTGTAACTGAGCGCCAGGGTTAGATGAATACGCGATATTGTAGAGGCATAAGAATGAAGATACGCGTCTTATGGTAGAGCATGGCATATCTATAATGGTGGAAGTGCGTGCGTAAGTCAGCCTTCGATTCCTTTCCATAAGGAAGAGATTAAATGCCTTAACAGTTATTTGTCACGTAGACCGGCAGATGTACCCGACTGACGCGTGGTGATGCCATTCCAGAGCTTGCGCAGATGAGTTTTGTGTCTTTTTTCGCCTCAGTACTTCCTTCAGTTGATAGTCGGCGTTCGTGTTGTCCACTTCTCTACTCTTGTGTTCTGTCTGCACGCCTCACCTCTATTTTCCATAATGAATCCTTACCAACTAGCTCAGCTTTCTGTCGTTCATACAGTGTCTTTGAGGGGTGGCTGCATATTGAGAGGCTTAGCGATAGCCACCTGATGGCTCTTCAGGCAAATAAAATACAACTGTCCTCCTTTCCATAATGAACTGCTAACTTCCCTGTGCTCTCACGAATCAACCAAGCTGTGCGCAACTGGTTTGTGAATCCTTATACATCCGTCCGTAGAACAGTCTGAAAAAACACTAGGCCCCACGCTCCTGAGCTAAGTGCTCTGAAACGTTGCTCATCCGCTATCGATTTTCCAAGTCAGTGCCCTAAAACAAATTTACATTGCAATGCAATGCTCGAGGTCCGCTGCGTCTCCAAGGGAATGTTGATATTTACAACCAGCATTAAATAAATCACTGAAGAGTCACCCATGCGTGACGAAACGGAAGCACGGTGGGTGACTAATAATGCTATTCCTTTCGAGTTGCGTTCTCGCTTCAAGCGTGCCAACTGGTGTTGCGCGAGGACTGTCTCCGCGCTGTGAAAGCACCCATAGATGAAATGACTGACACCATTTGCATATTGCGACTTCGTTTGTTGCGTTACTTCCTTCCATTTGCAACAGCACGTGTGACCTGTTTGCATGCTGTGACGTGAAATCAACCTATACTTACCCGCAATTGTACGCCTACTGCATTGGTGACCTGGTTGCTCACGTTCTTGGGAGTAGTGTGTCCATTTTTTCAATTTCCGGCTCCTTGGTGTTTGTTCCGATGTTCCGCCATCATTTAAATCTTGATTTACGTATCTGCTACATATAGGAACCCTAGCGACCCTCCACGCTCGTGTCTATTCACATATAGCACGCCGTGTCAATACTAGACAGGCAACCGCGAGGAACAAAGTATTATTTAAATTTCAACGTAAATCACAGAAAGCGACAGCGCATGTATGATGCTTTTGTTCTTGTGTTGAGGCTGCGTTACTCCTGGAGAATACGGCGAGGTTCGGCCACGCGAACGCGTCTTACATGAGCTCCTGCTTATTGCATCAATATATGCGGAGTTACTTGCCATTTCGACCAGGCACCGACGCCAATCAGCGCCGCAATTGAAGACGCATCTTTCGAGGCTATCCTCAGGCCAGCACAAGAAATCTTGCCGATTTGGTCTACTCGTGTATTTGGTGTATTACGGTTGTCACGGACTCGTAGAAATCGAACAGCTTTTGGTGCACAATTAGCGCTGAACAAACGCGAAAGACGCAGCTTGGCATGCAGCTACGCTATCCAACGAGCAGTTACGCTTTGCCAGGCCGTAGGTAAGATGATGAAGACGCTTTGTTGAGTCGTCAACGGCTCCTATTCGAGGGCTCCGTGGCGGCGACGAAAACATGTTTTTCTGCATGATTCCAACATGTTTCTGTTTTTTATTTGCTGGTTTTTAAGCTTTTAAATAGACATTAGTTAGTTTCTTTCTTATCTTTATCGCGTGCGGGAGTGTGTTTCGTGTATATTTGGTTTTGCAGGATAGTCAGAGCGTCCTTTCGCTCCACCTGTGTCAGCGATGCAGCCGTGTGGGACGTTGAGTCCTTATAACCTTCATATATCAGTTTGGAAGTCGCAACACTGTTAGGTATTAGTGGTTGTAGTGTGTGTGTATTTGTATCCGGAATATTGCTTTGGTAGGACAGTGAGAGCGGAGCCGCGTGTTTGAACACGTGTGAACACTTGTCATGCCTGGAGTCTGCGGGGCATTTATTGCTTCTAAAACATTGCTGGTGATTACTTTGTAGCATTTAAAGGATCGGCCTTTTCTAGAAGGCACGTGCTCTGAAAGCTTGGGTGTTTGTATTAGAAAAAGCCAAGTGTAACATATGGGAAGAAAGCTGGTAAAGCATGCAGCGTGCGGGGGTCTCTGAAGGTAGAAAAAAGGAAATATGAGAAATTTGAGTAAACCGAATAATGTCGATGCTAGGCTGAAGAAAATAGAGACTTTCCAGGGTGAACTTGTCAAACAAATCGAATAGATCAAAAATTAGCTAAATATCGAGCATGATGCACAGAAAGCCATGAAAGAAGTTCTTCTACGCAGCCGGGGAAAAGCTGAACAGGGCCGCCATCGCTAACGAAAAAGGTATTGACAATGAAACGCAGTCTCCCCACGTCAGACGAGATAGCGCGTCAACAAAGCACTTGGAATGCGCCCAACGTGGGGAGAGGGTAGCGGGAAAGAGTTGCACCTCTCCGCTCAGGTGCACATCGTGGTGCACACGGTGCCGGAGGTGCCTGTACGTGACAGTCACGTACAAAGACCCGTAGTGGCTGCTGGTCAGGTGATATATGAAAAATGAGGCGACAGAAAGGTTTCGAGGTTCTAAGAGCAAACAGGGAAATGAGGTGTGAAGGTTTCCAACCAGATGGGATCCACTTCAATCGCAAGCTTCGACGAGCAGTGGGCTGGTGACTTGCTGGTAGCGCGGTTGCTTTTTGGGGGTCACCTACGAGCGATCAGGAGGCCAGGGTAGGTAGTAATGAAGAAGGTCCCCTAACAGAACCTAGGAATAGCATCGCCATCAGCAGGGCAAAAAGGAGGAAAACAAGAAAGACAGCTCGCAGTGCTATCGGGCACATAAACATGCACGGTGGCAGAAGAAAGTAAAGGCGCATAGAGATTGAGGAGCGCTACAATAGAGAACAAATAGGGGTGTCTGCTTGTTATGAGAACACACCTTAGAGACTAGGAAGCGCCACGAGCTTTTGAGAATTATGTTTCCGAAGGGTACAACAGAACTAAATTGGAAATAAGGAGAGGTGAGTCAGAATGCTTAGCCATCAGGGTGCCAGATGGAAAAAAGTAAATTCAAAATGTCAAGAGCATCATTGGTTATCACGTTCAGTGAAGTGTCATGTGAAAGAAATCTTGATTGGGCGTAACGCATTTGTGGACCAGATATAATTTGCAGAGAGAAGAATTAAATTATGGGGTTTTACGTGCCAAAACCACTTTCTGATTATGAGGCACGCCGTAGTGGAGGACTCCAGAAATTTCGACCACCTGGGGTTCTTTAACGTGCACCTAAATCTAAGTACACGGGTGTTTTCGCATTTCGCCCCCATCCAAATGCGGCCGCCGTGGCCGGGATTCGATCCCGCGACCTCGTGCTCAGCAGCCTAACACCATAGCCACTGAACAACCATGGCGGGTGCAGAGAGAAGAATCAAGAGTTAGTAGAATGCTTAAGTGCTCACATTAAGGGTGTCGAGAACGATGCCAAAATTATCTTGTTAGGTGACATGAATGGCCTCATACAGGATCAGGACGGCTATACCGACAACAAGGGAAAGTTATTGGTAGAATTTTGTGAGCAACGTAACCTCGTTATCGTGAATATAGCGCCTAAGTGGGGAGTGGAAAACCAGCAATCCACCATCCATTGCGGTCAGATGACCGAAGCAATTTATTATAAGTTGAGAGCAATGGTCATTGACGAGAAAAGGTATAGCAGCAAGGGAGTGAATATAAACGCATCATTTTGAAAATAAGATACGTAGTAATATATGCATGTAAATAACAAATATGTCAGAAGAGTCGAGGTTGAACTTGACAAATGGTCAAGGAAGGAGCGGGGATATAATGAGCTTCTAAGTGCAATAACGACACAATTACGGAGAGAGAAGCAAGATGCTCGTTCGAAAGGAAAAAAGAAACCGAAAACCTGGTTGAACAGGGCGACATGAGAAGCGAGTGCCGAACGACAAAAAGCATCCCGAGACACAAGCAAGCAAAAGAAAATCGCAGTTGCGGCAGTATCTACAGTAACCAGAACTTCGGAATTATACCAGTAAAAAAAAAGCTGTGGTTTAACTGCTGATTCAAGCAAAGAAAAAAGGAGAAAGTGAACGTTGGTTGTCACAAATACACTATAAGAAGAAAGTTGCACCTAGAACACTGTGAAACCACATAAATTTATTAGGCAGGTAGTCTGGAACAGTACAACAGCATATCCTAGACGAAGATGGAAACTAACTGGAAGGGGACGCGGCATTAAATTACATCCAAAAAATAAGCGCCGGATCTTTTCAAGGCGATGAGGAGGTTATACATCAGAAAGAAAAAGAGCATGAAGGAGAACCAGATGGAAAACGAGCTGGTGCTGACAAATTTCAACTGGAAGAATGCCGAAGAGAAAATTCCGAAACGCTTAGCCACAGGCCTAGACGAGGTTCCCGTTATAGGTTGATTAATAAACTAGGTCGAAAAAATAAGCAAGCTCTATTGAAAGCAGTAGAAAAAAATTTCGAAGGATAAGCGAATACCAGACAGTTGGCGACAAAGTAGAGTGAACCTAATTTATAAACGTAAGGGGAAGAAAGAAAGAATTCACTCCTATAGACTGTGGACCATTACATCGGTAATATACAAGTTAGCAATGCAGGCAATGAAATTAAAGCTGCAATCATGGGTAGAGAGAGCAATGCCATTTTGCGAGAACTTCAAAATGGCTTCAGAGTAAACAGGCGTCTAGATGATAACTTATTTGTCCTTACTCAGTATACTGAAATATCCAGAGTAGAACGAAGACCGCTATATCTGGTCTTTCCATATATTGCGGGAACGTATGACAACGTAGACCACAATATTTTTGTGGATATTCTGTAAGGGCAAGGCTTCGGCGACGATTGTAATCAGCTTCTGAAAGAGATTTACCTAGAAAATGCCGTTTGCGTTGAATGGGAAGAGATGAGGAGCGAGGAGAAAGTTGATTTCAACAAGGGATTAAGGCAGGGGTGCCCTTAATCCCCACTGCTGTTTGTGACGTACTTGGTGAGGATGGAGATGCGCTTGAAGGGAGTAATATCGGGTTTAATCTCTCATACGAACAGGCGGGTACCGCAGTAGAGCAGCAACTTCCGCGTTTGTTTTATGCGGACGACATTGTGTTCCTAGCTTACAAGCAAAGTGATATGTTACGTCTCGCTAATATATGCGGACAGAAAGGCGAGAATTTAGGTTTGAAATTCAGTGTTAAAAGATCAGGTGTTCTGGTATTCAAAGAGGACAGTCAACAGACAGTGTCAATTGAAGATCAGGAAACACCTCGGCTGAAAAAATATAAATGCCTTGTTATATGGATAAACGAAAGCAATAGATATATGGAAAGACAGGAAAAACCAATACGATTCAAGGGAAGAGAAATTCGGCCATAATGAAACACAGAGTGCTATGGGGATACAATGGGTACGAGCTTCTACAGGGTATGCGGAAAGCTGTACTGGTTCCGTGAGTTAGGTTTGTAAATGCGGTTGTTTGCTTGAAATCAGGTGTACAATCAGGATTCGAAGTAAACCAAAGATCAGTGGCTCACCTCGCAGTGGGCGCTCACGAGAAGACTACAAATGAAGCCGTGCAGGGTGATATGGGTTGGACAAGCTTTGAAGTAAGAGAAGCTCACAGTAAACTTCATTGCGGAGAGTGACTGAGGAATACCGAAGAAACTAAATGGGCTGGAGAGTTCTCAGGTATTTGTACAGCAAAAACTTTGATTCACGGCGGAGGAAAAGAACTACGAAGCTTACCAGCAAGTATGCGAACTGTAGGGTGAACATGACAACAAATAACGCCTTAACGAAAAAAAACGTGCGAGAAAGGAGTAGACGAGAACCAGAGAAATGAAAAAGACGGACGCTACTCGCAACTAACAGTTAATTTCTAACGAAAGAGAATAGGTAGAAGCTACGCTTAAAGCAGAACCACCCTCTCATGTGTGCACGAGAAAACGTAAGCAACATACACGTGGCAACAGCAAAGCTGGATAATCAGGAACTGCTTTGCACAAACTCCCGGTGGTAAGACACTTCTGCCTGTGGCAAAGCTATCGTGGGTTGACTGATGCATCTGTCACCCTTCAAAACATCTAAAAGGCTTGCATTATTTCCCTTGTCTTTTGTGCTCTATGCGTGTACAAAATCTGTTTTATCAAAAACGGGTTTACACAATTTAAGCGACAATGAACCGTGAATTGCGCACAAGTGCCATTCTTTACATTGATCGCACGTTCCCAAAGTCTGATATTTAAACATCCATTTGTTTGCCCTAGGTAAACCTCTCCACAAGAGCACGGTATTTTATAAACAACTTCAATTTTGCAATCCACGTACTTCTTATGATTGACACAGCATCCAGCAGGTTTGTCCCTCGCGGCTCAATTCGTTTTTTTCTTTTTTTTGTGTGGACAGCTGGACGAACCTGACCAAACTTGTGACCTACACTAAAGACAACATCAATTTTGTACCTGCTTGCCACGTTTTTCTACTTATTCTGTTTCTTTGGAAATAAACTGTTAGTTGCGAGTAGCGCCCCATGTTTTCTCGTTTCTTTCTTTCTTGTCTACGTATTTTCCGCGCACTTTTTCGTTAACATGGAACCACACCAACTCGCCCAGCAATCAGGTTTGATGAACAAGGAACGTCAAACGAATAGTGAGAGAGGCAGAGATAATCTCTTGGGTGATGGCAATAGAAAATAAACCTGCAATGAGTGACTACTTATAGAAAAAACCAAATCATGGGAGAAACAATTTATCATAACTCAAAGCGAAGCTCATTACTTTTCGAAGCCAGATCGTGATATATTAGAACACGCGCTTATAAAACCATGTATTGCAGAAGAAGGAAGAAGGAAGGAAGGAGAAGCATGTGCTTGATGCTTTAAAGCTAGGGGAAGGATGGTGCATGTTTTTCAGAATGTGATGATATCTGCCCGGTGGTTACTTTAGGCATACCTTACCTCACTGAAGCCCTTGGGTTGAGCGACAGCATGGGGAAAGTAAACATGTCCATCGTAGAGATTAGTGAGCGGCGATAGGAAGATTGGTGGGAGTATGGAAATGACAAACAACGGAGGCGTGCAAAAATAAAGTTCAGAAATGGGAGTCGGAAAGTTAGGTTATAGGAATTCATCGTGTTTTTTTTTTCTTCTCTTTTTTTTATCATAGGTACGACATTACGCAATATAATAAGAGCTTACGGTGGGGGGGGGGGGGGGACCAACCGCTTTGTTCCAAAGGGGACGCTGTAGCATCCATAGATACATCTATTAGTCCATCCATCCGTGGTATCAATGCAATACCCATAGTCAAGCAATATAAATACTGTGTGGGTGCTTGAGTAGGTCATTCGTATGTGTATGCACCAAAGCTAATCCACGGATGAAGGGCAAGCGGAACGCCGAGATAATGAACCTTATAGCACTTGGGGGACAAAATAGAGATGAGTTTGTACGAGGACATCTGTGAAAAACGCTAATGTTCAAAAATGCCATTTTGTGCGTAAATTCAGCCATGCTTTCGGTTTTGAAAGTTAACGAATGTTCGGTACGCCGGTAAACGGACAAATTAGGTAGTGCAGGATGCCGTGGGCTCCTTCTTTTCATGCCTGAGGAGCGCATAGCAACATTTGTCTTGAAGATAGACACAGAAAGATGGGTCAGAATGAACAGGCAGCTCAAATCCACAAATAGCTGGGCTTCACAAACTCTGACACATAATTGAAGAAGAGGTCAAGAATGTCGGCAACACATTGCAGAGTAAGTGCAGGTATATACAGCCAATCAAAGGTTTCGAAAACGGTGTTGAGAGAAACAGACAACAAATTGGATGAAACGGATGGAAATGAGTAAGCATGGAAATTTACAAGAATGCCAAGAAAGAAATTGGAAAGAGAAGTTCCTACGATAACACAAGGTCCCTAGCTTTTTCATGACTGAGATCTTGCCTAAGGACAAAACAAACGGGAGCAAACATGCGCAACAATATTAGGCATTTGTCCGCTGTAGCAAAAAGCTTCGGACTAGTCAGGCCATCATAGCTGAATGCGAAGCGAGACCCGAAGGAGTCATTCACCTTCCAGAAGGCTTTTGCACCCACCGTTCATTTACACACACAGTATTCGCGTTTACACCAATATTGGAAGGTTTAAGATTTGAAATGAGACACTTTTGTGAGGCCACCGCTATATGCCATTAGTACGTGTCTTGCATAATATACGTAACACGTCATTTTTTCTTGTTCGCCACAGCTCCACATTCCCAAACTAAACGTATGAATTCATTGCGATAGCAAACATAGGGGCCCTCGTGGGGAACCCACGCCGCCATGTGGCCACCGTCGTACTGTCCTCCTTTCAACGGTACGCGTGCAGCCTGCGCGTCAAGGCGCAGAAGGGCACCTCGGGCGCGCAGTCCGTTTGCCGAAAAATAGTGACGCTTCCCTTCCTGAACGCGGGATGCGCGCGAGCGTACGGACTCCGCGAACACGCATAGCGAGCACCGCGCCATTGAAGCACAAATTGAACGGGCGCGAACGCAAGCGCTGCACTGGCCTCGACGGCGCGACGCCTGGTTTGCCACAAGGAAAACCCGTATAGTGCGAGTGATGCAAGGTAGAGACGCCGGTAAAATGCACAGAGAGCACAGCGACGTTGAAGGTCAAACAGAAAGGGCACGATCGCGGCGATTCTCTTCTCCCCCTCCAGGCGCCTTCCTCCTTGCTTGTCGCTTTCCTCGCGGCCCCAAACGTAATCTTGCCCATATCCCAAACGGGCCAGATAAAAATATGACAGCGCTCCGTCCATTTTTTTTTTCATTATCTGACACATTTAACAAGCATAATGACACGAAAAAGTCCATGCGAGCGCGTTCACATTTCGCTGGATTTGACTTCGGCTCCTTTCGAAATGGTACATCAACTCTGTTGAACGCATCGCTTTTGCATTTTCTCTACACATGTGTCGCTTCCCTGTCTGTTTATATCGCTTTTATTTTTTTTTGACATGAACCTGTTCTTGTAGCCCGTATGCGCCCTAATGAAAAATAAAACCGTCACTTTAATTTGTGTTTGGTCCGAAACAAATTCCTGGCGCGCAGTTTAGCTGCCGGCGCGCTCTTTCGACGCGGTGCGAGCAGAGCTGGGTTTTGGAAACATTCCATGCCTATTCCATTGTTTTTGTCGTTTCGCTCGTGGTCAGAGCGGCGCTTCGGCTGCGTTATCAAGAGGCCTTTTTTTTATCAATGCGATCAGTCGCCCTTGAGAGGCGGATAATAAGTATCACGCAGAAATCAGAGGAAGCAATAGGTGCGAAGTCGCGAAACCTGCTGTTGGTGCTCCTTCCGTACAAGTCATCGAGGTGATGAAATGTTGCTTCGGGTTTGCGACAGGCAGATCAGTTAAATTCAATCAGCGTACTTGAGGGCGCTGCTTTATGATGCCGGTGGGAGCGCAGTCACGTGGTATTTTTAATTTTTCGTGAGGTTTTTTTACCAGTCGGAAAAAATGGTACACAATTTGGACGCCGCTAAAAACACGAAAGTTGGGTGTCGCTTGATGGTCCCCACGATTGCCTCATTGACACTTTGATCATTACGACAGTACTTATTGAGTTACATTATTAATTATGGTGGTCTAATTAAATATCAGTAACGAAAAAATTACTGACGACTACTGCACTGTACTGGAAAGGACATGCACTAGGTTTTCTTTGAGTAACGCAATTGCTCTTTTTTTAGGTCTTCGCGTATGATAGTTGGGACGCCCTGTATAATTCAGTCAAACACCGAAATGAGGCCAAGCCAGATTCGCTCGAAATCGGAATCAACAGCAGTCATGCGGAGCAGCGCTTACACTCTGACTCCAAGAAGAAGAGAGAGAGAGAGATGCCGCAGTTTCTCCGGAAAGGCGAAGCTGTTTTAGTGATAGCGAAGTATGCAACGATTTCACGAATTAAGGTTACACCACCGAGAGACGCCAGATTCTTGATGGTGCGAGAGGACCCACGGTGTGCAATTCAACTGTCTCCTACTATGAGGTCTTCTGTGTGCTCATATAAGGTTGTAACATTAGTGAACAATTCTTCGAGCTCTAACGAAGGCGCTCTCCGGAAAAATTAAAGCTTTCCGTTTATGATTTGTACTACATTCCCGTGCATGGCAGTCTCTTCACGTTCTTTGTAAATGTGAAAATGGATGATTTTCTGTGTTTTTTTGTTGTTTGCTCATGAAAACAAAATAGCAAGGTTCTAACTGCGTTCTGATAGGAGAGTAGTGCCTCCAAATTATGGAAAAAGAAACGTAAGCATTTGCGGTCTTACGCAAAGCATAAATATTTCCAAATATTTCGAGTACGACAGGTAGCATGCACCTTTCGCGCAAATTTATATGGAGCTGAGAAAGGGAAAAATTACACAGCCTGGATATTTTTTACGAAATATTGTACATCCCATTAAACAGAGAGGAGCAAATAAGGTAAGCAGTCAAATATTATGATTTATTGTCAACTTTCGACAGGCGCCGGTACTCAACGTTGACTGCGTTTCCTTCGTTTACCTTGCGGATTTGATGTCCCTTCGATCCTATTCTGCGCTTCTTACTTAAAAATAAAACAAAAATTGTCATGACTCTTTGCCTGCATTGTCACGGACATTTAGGTATCTCACGGCGGTGGGAGCCTACCACGCATAGAAAAAAAAGCGAGAGCTGTTAGGCATGCAGCTACGCTGTCCAATGAGTCGTTGCGCTTTACCATGCCGTAGGTAAGATGGTGAAGGACCCTTTGTTGGACGTCCACAGATGACGCTAGCAATTTCAATATTCATTCCATCAATTAAACCACAAAATATACCGAGAGCAAAGCAACAGAAAAACCTTGCCCTGTACACAATAAGAGGAAGTACTTAAACAAGTCATCCACCAGTATGCCGTTGTCATACCGCCTCACCAAAACCAGCGTCCTCACGTTTGGTTAACGAGCCATCGTAGTCGTCGCACCTTTGTCGTCACTTCAGCACGCACCTACCGTGTTCGTCACACAGTCATCATCATCCCGTTGCGGTTGACACAGCGTGTCGTTTTGTCCTGGCAATTTAAGTGTAGTTGTTACGGCTTGGTTGTAATTTTATCACCGTTCACTGCGTCGTCCTTATACGATCGTCTTCGTGATATCTCGCTCGTTTCAACGTTGTCATTCCTTGCTCATTACGCGTGTTATGTGCACGATCGAACGCAACACGTTTCTGTAGAGCGATAGGTGGTTTCCAGTCTGACTGTACACCCGGATCGTGTCGTGTATACTTACCAGTGGCAGCTAAACAGCGATACGGTTCTTCACAAATACAAATGAACGCTTCGCTTAAACCGATTCCCACAACGCGAGGGATACGCACATTTTCTTTTTTTTTTCTGCCTGGAAACGGTCGTACACTTCCATGTAAACGACGCGCAACGTCGGTGCCAGGTTTTGAAGCATTTACTCAATTCAGTTGAGGTAATGTGTTTAATGAAGAAAAGCGCAACTCCTGCATTATGTCCTGCTCGCTGCGGTGTGTCACAATTGTCAATGTTAGACAACCTATTAAGGACGACAAAACGCTACTGTGTAATATAAGCATGTCAATATACCCATTTTAAAGTTGTAATGTGTACGTGTAAAAAAGAAAGCGCTCTACTCCCTCTCAGCAAGCGTGATACCCAAGCCAGAGAAAACTCCGCGCTTAAAATAGGCGTGTTAGTATTCTTCTCGACTGCTTGTGGCATTTGCTAGAGTGAGACGCATGTTGCTCGACCGTATTGTTTCTTTTTTAATCTAGACGTAGCCATTCGCGTGCAGGGAAACCTACATTTCGTTGAAAGCTAACAATATCTGCGCAGTTCAACATTATTGCTCATGTTTCATACGTCTCTCCATTGTGATTATTAACCAAGGGTCCCCTTCCAATCTGTGACTTTTTAACACTCGTCTCTATATTCTCTCTTAATTATTTATTGTATTAAAAAAATAAACTGAAACTGAAATTGGTGCTGTCGGCTGGCGAAGGCTGACTCATGCAATTGAGCTTCAAAAGTCTGTTAATAATAGATATTTAGCACCAGCTGAGCGACTATAAGCGCGGCGATGTAATCACGGCGCCTCTTTGGTTTCAATCTTATCAATATGCGGCCGGCTGCACGGGGTCCGTGCCAACTAGTTTACAAGGGTTGAATGTTCAAGTATTTCATGTCGTCGACACGACAGCCAGTAAGGTTGCGAAAGCTCATGGACATGTCGGTCGATCCGTCGCCTCCAAACACTACGACAGAACAGCTGCCGTAGCGCGCAACGAATGTCACACCAACGCGAGTGTAATCAATCAACGTGCTGAAAACATATTTCTCTAGATGGGGTAGCTTCTGTGCATAACTGGACTGTGCTTTTGTAGTTTGTTTCCCTAGAGTCCTTGTGCGCTTGTGCATGCCTGCTACTTGCGGGTGTTTCTCTTTTTTTTTTTTTTTTTGCTTTTATCTGTTTGACTGCTGCTTGAATAGCCAATCTGAGCTTTTGGGACAGCCGTCTCTACCGTAGCGTATCTTCATGTTTGTAAGTTTGAACTACGTTAAAGCATTGCACCAAAGAATATTCGCTCGGCTTGCAGATACTCTTCGTCGTCGGCGAATACTTAACGGACATTAAAAGAGGCATTGTCGCCGTTTTTCCATTTCCGTTCCAGTACATGTTCATCCTCTTAATGAAAAGGTAAAACGCACCAAATGAAAGCGATCATCTGTGTCATAGACATGCATAAACATTGTCGATTACCTCAGGCACCTTTTTTCGAAGCTTTTTGCAAAAGTGAACAGAAATTTGCGATGTCCAGGTACTGCGTTATTTAGGACAGCAGATTGGTTTCTCGCAACGAGGGCGCCCCAAGCTTTTATTTTACAATGACGCCGGCTCGTTGCCCCGAACGCAATACTGGAATCGGGGCGCGGCAACCCGAGCCAGCCCAGCTGCCCGTGCACGCCAGCGAAGTCACCGTAATCGCGGTGTGTTACTAGCACTGAATTTCTCAGCTATTGCAAGGCGGTGTCGCTGCAGATAAACCAGCATCTCGTCCAGCTGGAGCGGAAACTCTTTTCCAGCGACTGCACTGCCATCCCAGGGATTGTCAGTGAGCACCGGGGTCTCCAGTGCCGTATCCACGTAAAAAAAAAGAAAGAACAAAAGAACTGGTTTTAAGCTGCAGCTCACTTGATTCAGGTGCTGGGTTTAGCAAAAAGGTGGCTTTTCAAACGGGAACTATCTTTTTGCCCAATCCTCCGTCTACAACGGCGGATAAACTCAGCATTGGCACCATTGTTTTTTGGGTCTCGGGCACCTTTTGCTAGTTCGCCGGATGCCTTAAATGCCTATCATCGTAGCTCTCAGTTCACCACGAACCACTGTAACGTGCCCCTTCCCTCATTGCGCTTGTTCCACACTATATGTTGTCGCTTAATATGATCAATGATTACATTTACGTCATAAAAGTTTAATTTGAGATCCCGAAAGGGAATGGTCTGAGCTTGGAGAGAAGAATGCACAAGAAAAACGTGATTGGGGTTTTACGGCACCTATAAAAACTCACCTAACGCTGCAGAAGAAAACAATAATTTTTTATGGGTCATGGAAAAGTGCTAAACAGAGCGGAAAACCAAGGATATGGCTTCGTGCTAACGTCTAACAAACGGCATGCCATGTTAGTATAACGGTGAGAGGCAGCGAGATAGACGAAAGCAGCAGCACCTGGGCGCGAAGCATTCTCCAGTACAAGTGACGGCTGCTACGCGGTTTGTTTCAGGAATGCCTCCGCCTTGCCTTTGTTTTCCAAGAAGCGTCACTGTGCTCCGCCACAGATTGTCCGGCCACGCACAGATACAGCAAGTACGTTTATTCATCGATAATGGTTTTCCACTCTTGATTTATTTCTCTCAATTATCAGGTTCGTGCGCGGTCTGCAGTAGTAGAAAATGAAACTTCAGAACGCATCCCAGGTGTCACAGTTTGGTCGTTCAGGTGTTCTCGCAACGGCTTTTGTAAACAAGATCGCGCAGGTGAAGCTGCCAATGTATCGGTCCTCGAGAAAGGAACAGCGTCAGAGGCCATGTTCGCACTGCAGTATGGTCGGCGTGCTTGCTTCTGTTCTACGCCCAACCTCGTCGGTTGACGTCATTCTAGCACACCCACACGTTTACTTGCCATGAAAAATGGCACATGAAATGACGGGCTTGGGCGATAACATGGAGCATTTCGGAGGTTGTATGCATTCCATTGCCACTGTTTAAAGCGTCAACGCGTGAGACTTATAGCCTAATCGTACGGAAACCTAGGTTGTTCTTTGCGTATTGTACATCAGTTTTGCTTCTTTAGTAACTCGAAGCTTATGCATGGTCCTTTAGTGGGGACACTGAAATTCGATTCTACTAAAAAATCTGTACATTTAAAACGATAGTTTACAAATTGCCCACTCCATGCTTGTTTTCTCAGCGGTAAAGGAGGCAGTGAAAGACAATAAGCGATGACAAAAAATGCAACTACTCTTATGTTGTCCCGACCGTGAAGAAAGCAAACGTGGCAGAATGGCTAGTCTCAAAACTAGCTCTTCATTGTGTGAACCTGCGCCCACAAGAACAAGCTGTACTCGAGCAGAACAAGAGTGACGACCGCATACGTCGATCGTCGAAAATCTGATGAGCTGGCCAAGCATGTCCGCCATTTATACAAGATTCGTAGAATACTCCAGCGTAATTACTGGTGCTCGTGTGCTTAAAAAAATGTTCAGGACTATTCACGATGCGCATGTAATATAATTATACAAGGTTACATTAAAATACAAACAAGAGATAGAATCGGCGTTAACGATCGAGAATGTTCTTACACTTGCAGGCGCGTCTTGCGCTCAGCAATAACATTTGACATTTCCTAGCGAGGGAGCAACGATCAGCTGGAAAGGGCTACTACACGTTTGAATGTCTTAGAACAAGATGTTGGATACCACGTCAAGACCTTTATGAATGTTGGGAAGAAAATTAATAAAGGGTTGGGCGCCATGAAAACTGTTTCCTATTGACGTGACTTATTTTTAGTTTATCGAATTCTAATTCCAAAAATTTCGAAAGGACTGTTTGTATAATTTTCAGTGCGTGAGAGACCGTTTATTGCACTTTTCCTTTGCTTTAAATGTTGCGCTTTTCCTTTGCTTTTTTTGGAACGTTGACTTCTGCATTACAATTTGCTTGATTTATCAGTTGGTTTCGTATCAGTCTGTTTCGTACCTTTGTTTTTATCTTTGGTATAGAACCCGATTCATGGTCTTCCACAATCAGGTTTTCCAATCTATGAAGGAAATCATTACCATAATCATTAAACCAAGAACGCCTCTCGTCGCAACGCGGCCCCTAAAAAACACTAATAAACATGAACGATGGTTATAGAAAGGCTTTTGGAAACACAGAACAGCTCCCTTCTCGATCGAGATGGCCACCAGCATCGTGTGGTTTTCATCATGCGGATATTCCGAGAGTGCGAGGGCAGCGCGCTCCGCGGCCAAGATTGGGGATGAGTGCAAAAGCATAACACCAGTCCTGTACATCACCTGCGCGACTGAATCACTCAAGCATGCAATTAGAACTTCATGAGAGCGATGAATAAATGCGACGCAATCGCCTGCCCTTCTAAGGTGGACACTGATGTTGTGGCGACGACACCAACACTCGCAGGGCACAGATTTTCACCATTACGCGCTCAGGAAAGGAGGAAGGGGCGGGAATTCCGCCGGCTGCGCAAAAGCTAATTACGGATGTGGTGGAGGTCAGTTGCCGCCGCAAAGCCCACTTTGCTGCTTGAGTGCGTTTGACTCCCGGTCTGCCTCCCAGGAATTCTACAGACAATGCCAGAGCTGCAAGGAAAAGTGGCCGTGATAACGGGTACGTCTTCCCACTTTGTGCATTCTTTGCTGCGTGTTCATTATCGACCATCCAAGCGTCTAAAATTCAGATTCTTGGATCTTACGCGTAATAAAAACCCCATTAAGATTGTGAGGCCGGCCGTAGTTGGGAATTCCGGATTGATTTTGACCACCTGGTGTTTCTGTGCATAAGTATGCATTCCTGCATTCCGTGACCATCGGAATCCGGCTGTTAGAAGTGGGTTTAAAACACGGCCCCGAGCTTAGCAGCCTAATGCCTCGCGGACACGAAAGTTTTGATTTTTACTAATGATTCAGACGCTAAAGTTCTAACTGTGGTCCCCTGACCATACGAAGAGGGCGGCATGGCTTTGTTAAATGCACCCCCTAATATTAAAGATGTTTCATTTGACCAAGTTACCAACGGCTAGAAACACGTAAATAAAATATATTCTGAACGCTTTCATTGCACTTTGCTGGGGACTGTTCTTGAAGGAAAAAAAAAGTGAAAATGCTCGACAACCTTAAATCTACCTTAGACGCACCGTTACACGGTGCTAAATAACGTTCGCATGGAATAGGCAATCCGTTTGTGAGAATCTGCAGGCTAGATTGCCATTTTCCTAGAATTGGCGCGGCGCTCTTCAAAGGTGAATGGTCTATAAGAATTTCAACTATATAAATTCACGCGGAGCAAATGTTGGGTGCTCTTGGGATAGTTATGATTTGGCAGAGATGAGCTCGCACTCACGTAAATTCTATGACAACAAACAGCTGCGACGTATAGAGAAGCTGTTTTGACTGTTTTATCAGCCTTGACATCGATTGACTATTAACGAAGCACAGCCTGTAACTTACCACTTCGCGAGTCAACCTCAGATGTCTATAACCGCTCAACGTGGCATTCTGTCCACTCTGACCGGTATGAAAGAAGTAAGCGATCAGGGAGATGATCAGGTATTTAACGCCCTTTCTCAAGTTCACCTAAACAACGTGCTCTGTCCGCGTAGATACCATAAGTGACATTCCAAATGCCTAGTGCTCCGGCAAAAATGCTCGCCTCCACGATCGTTCATGGAGTGTCTTTGAGAGATGGTCGCATATTGAGAGGCTTAGCGATAGCCACCTGACGGCTCTTCAGGCAAATAAAATACAAGTGTCCTCCTCTCCATAATGAACTGCTAACTTCACTGTCCTCTCGCGAATCAACTAAGCCGTGCGCAACTGCTTTGTGAACCCTTATGCATCCGTCCGTACAACAGTCTGAAACAGATTAGCTCCAGAGCTAAGTGCCCTGAAACATTGCTCATCCGCTGTCCATTTTCCACATCAGCATTCTAAGAGAAACCTACATTGGGATACAATGCACGAGGACCGCTGCGTCTCCAAGGAAATGTTGATATTTCCAACCAGCATTAAATAAATCACCGACGATTCACCCATGCGTGGCGAAATGGAAGCACGGTGAGTGAATAATAATGTTATTCCGCTCGAGTTGCGTTCTCGCTTCAAGCGTGCCCACTGGTGTTGCGCAAGGACTGTCTCCGCGCTGCGAACGCACGCATAGATGATATGACTGACACCATTTGCATATTGCGACCTCGCTTGTTGCTCTCCTTCCTGCCATTCGCAGAAGCACGTTTGACCTGTTTGCACGCTGTGACGTGAAATAAATCTATACTTACCCGCGATTGCACGCCTACCGCATTGGTGACCTGGTTGCTCACGTTCTTCGGAGTAGTGTGTCCATTTTTGCAATCTCCAGTTCCTTGCCGTTCGTTCAGGTATTCCGCCATCATTTAAATCTTGATTTACGCCTCTGCTACATACAGGAACTCTAGCGACCCTCCACGCTGGTGTCTATTCACCTATAGCACGCCGTATCAATACTAGACAGGCAACCGAGTGGAAGAAAATATTATTCAAATTTCAACCTAAATCACGGAAAGCGACCGCGCATGTATCATGCCTTAGTTCTTGTGTTGATGCTGCGTTACTCCTGGAGAAGACGGCGAGGTTTGGCCACGCGAACGCGCCTCACGTGAGCTCCTGCTTATTGCATCAATATATGCGGAGTTACTTGCCATTTTGACCAGGCACCGACGCCAATCAGCGCCGCAGTTGAAGATCTTTCTTTCGAGGCCACCCTCAGGCCAGTGAACCAAATCTTCAGGATTTGGTGTACTCGTGTATTTGGTTTATTACGGTTGTCACGGACTCGTAGAATTCGAACAGCTTCGGGCGCACAACAAACGCTGAACAAACGCGAAAAGACGCAGCTAGGCGTGCATCTGCGCTATCCAACGAGAAGTTACAATTTACCATGCCGTGGGGTAAGATGATGAACGACGCTTTGTTGGGACGTCGACGACATGTTTTCGAGGGCTCCGTGGTGGCGACGAAAGTATGTTTTTCTGCATGCTTCCAGCCTGCTTCTATTTCTTTATTTGCTGGCATTTAAGGCTTTAAAAAGTAGTTGGTTAGTTTGCTCTCGTTTTTTTTTTTTCGTGTGCGCGCGTGTGTATCGTATATATTTGGTTTTGCAGGATAGTCGGAGCGTCCCTTCGCCCCACCTGTTCCAGCACGTGCAGCCGAGGGGGACGTTAAGTCCTTATGACCTTCATATATCAGTTTGGAAGTCAAAACACTATTAGCTATTAGTGGTTGTAGTGTATGTGCATTCGTATCCGGAATGTTGCTTTGTTAGGACAGTGAGAGCGGGGCCGCGTGTTTAAACACGTGTGAACACTTGTCATGTCTTAAGTCTGTGCGGCATTTATTGCTTCTAAAACATTGCTGATAATTACTTTGTAGCATTTAAAGGATTTACATTCCATCGTATCGGCCTTTTCTAGAAGGCACGTGCTCTGAAAGCTTGGGTGTTTGTATTAGAAAAAGCCAAGTGTAACATATGGCAAGAAAGCTGGTAAAGCATGCAGTGTGCGGGTGACCTTCAAGGTAGAAAAAAGGAAATATGAAAAAGGGGAGTAAATCGAATAATATCGATTCTAGGCTGAAAAAACTAGAAAATTTCCAGGATGAGCTTCTGAAACAGGTCGAAGAGCTCAAAAATTAGCTAAATACCGAACATGATGCACAGAACGCCATGAAAGAAGTTCTTCTAGGCAGCCGAGGAAACGCTGAACAGGGCCGCCATCGCGAACGAGAAAGGTCTTGACAATGGAACGCAGTCTCCCCACGTGAGACGAGATAGCGTGTCAACAAAGCACTTGGAATGCGCACAACGTGGGGAGAGGGTAGCGGGAAAGAGTTTCACCTCTCCGCTCAGGTGCACATACTAGCGCGCGCGCTGCCTGTGCGTGGCAGCCACGTATACAAAGACCCGTAGCGGCTGCTGATGAGGCGATATGGAAAATGAAGCGAGAGAAAGGTTTCGATGTAGTAGAAGTAAACAGGCAAACAAGGAAATGAGGTGTGGTGGTTTCCAACGAGACGGAATCCACTTCAATCACAGGCTTCGACGAGAAGTGGGCTGGTGACTTGCTGATGGCGCGGTTGCTTTTTTTTTTTGGGGGGGGGGGGGGGGGGGAGGACCTACGAGCAATCAGGAGGCCAGTCTAGGTAGTAAGGAAGAAGGTCCCCTAAGAGAACCTAGAAATAGCATGTCCGTCAGCAGGGGAAGAATGGAGGAAAACAACAATGACAGCTCGCAGTGCAATGGGCTACATAACCATGCACGGCGGCAGAAGAAAGGCAAGGTGCATACAGATTGAGGAGTGGTTAAATAGAGAACAAACAGGGCTGTCTGCGTGTTACAAAAACGCTCCTTAGATACTAGGAAGCGCCACGAGAATTTGTGAATTATGTTTGGCAAGGCTACAACAGAGCTCAATCGGAAAGAAACGGAGTTGAGTCGCAGTGATCATCCAATTGGGCGACAGACGAAAAAAAGTAAATTCAATATGTCAAGAGCATCATTGGTTAACATGTACTACGTATTTTCGGGCCGGAAATAATTGCAGAGAGAAGAATCAAGAGTTAGCGGAATGCCTAAGCGCTCATATTAAGCGTGTCGGGAATGATGCCGAAATTATCGTGTTGAGTGACATGAATGGCCTCAAACAGGATCAGGCTATACCGACAACCACGGGAAGTCATTGCTACAATTTTGTGAGCAACGTAATGTCGTTATCGGGAATATAGGGCCTAAGTGTGATGGGTAGATCACGTGGGAAGTGGAAAGCCGGCAATCGACCATCCATTACGGTCTGATGACAGAAGCAATTTATTGTAAGTTGAGAGAAATGGTCATTGACGAGTAAAGGCATAACAGCAAGGGAGTGACCATAAACGCATGATTTTCAAAATAAGATGTATGGTAGTATATTCATGCAGTAACAAATATAGTCAGAAGAGTCGAGGAAGAGCTTGGCAACTGGTCAAGCAAGGAGGGCGAATATAATGAGCTTCAAAATGCACTAACGAGGAAAAAAGAAACTGAAAATCTGCTGGAACAGGGCGATATGACACGCGAGTGCCGAACAACAGAAAGCATCCCGGGAGCAGAGGCAGGCAAAAAAAGCGCAGTTGCCGCACTATGTAGTAACCAGAAATTGGGAAATATACCAGGAGAAAATAAGCTGTGGTTCAAATACTGATTTAAGCAAAGATAAAAGGGGAACATAAGCGTTGGTCGTCAGAAATACGTTATAAAAAGAAAGCCGCCCCTAGAATACTGTGAAACCAGATAAACTTATTAGGCAGGTAGTCTGGAACAATACAGCAACATACCCTAGACGAAGATGGAAACTAACTGGAAGGGGATCCGGCATTAAATTACATCCACAAATTAAGCACCGAATCTTTTCAAGGCGATCAGGAGGTTGTATTTGAGGAAAAAAAGGCCATGAAAGAGAACCAGATGGAAAACGAGCTGGTGCTGACAAATTTCAAGTGGAAGAAAGCCGAAGAGAAAATTCCTAAACGCATAGCCACAGGGCTAGACGAGGTTCCCCTTATAGGCTGATTAATGAACTAGGTAGAAATAGTAAGGAAGCTCTATTGAAAGCAGTAGAAAAAAAATTTGGAGGAATACCAGACAGCTGGCGACAAAGTAGAGGGAACTTAATGTATAAAGGTAAGAGGAAGGAAAAGACAATTCACTCCTATAGACTGTTGACCATTGCATTGGTAATATACAAGTTAGCAATGGAGGCAATTAAATTATAGCTACAAGCATGGGTAGAGAACAATGCCATTTTGCGAGAACTTCAAACTGGCTTCAGAATAGGCTGGCGAATAGATGTTAACTTATTTGTCCTTACTGAGTGTATTGAAATATCGAGAGTAGAAAGAAGACCGTTATATATGGCCTTTTTAGATATTACGGGAGCGTATGACAACGTAGACCGCAATATTTTTGGGGATATTCTGGAAGGGAAAGGCTTGGGCGACGATTGTATACAGCTTTTGAGAGAGATTTACCTATAATATGCCGTTTGCGTTGAATGCGAAGGGATGAAGGACGAGGAGAAAGTTGATGTCAAGAAGGGACTGAGGCAAGGGTGTCCTTTATCCTCACTT
This sequence comes from Dermacentor andersoni, assembly GCF_023375885.2. Taxonomy (NCBI): domain Eukaryota; kingdom Metazoa; phylum Arthropoda; class Arachnida; order Ixodida; family Ixodidae; genus Dermacentor; species Dermacentor andersoni. Next base: position 185,641,288 of record NC_092816.1, read on the forward strand.
CTGTTTATGATGTACATGGAGAGGATGGAGAGGGCGCTAGAAGGAAGTAATATCAGGTTTAATCTCTCACACAGACAAGTGGGTACAGTAGTAGAGCAGCAGCTCCCACGTTTGTTTTATGCGGACGACATTGAGTTGGCAGCTTACAAGCAAAGTGATATGCTACGTCTGGCTAATATATGCGGACAAAAAGGCGAGAACCTAGGTCTGAAATTCAGCGTTAAAAAATCAGTTGTTGTGGTATTCAATGAAGACAGTGAACAGGCAGTGTCAATTCAAGATCAGGAAACACCTCGCCTGAAAAAAAATATAAATACCTTGGTATATGAATAAACGAAGGCAATAGATATATGGGAACACAGGAAAAAGCAATATGAGTCAAGGGAAGAGAAATGCGGCCATAATGAAACACAGAGTGCTATGGGAATATAATAGGTACGTACCTCATAATCAGAAAGTGGTTTTGGCACGTAAAACCCCATAATTTTTTTGCAATAGGTACGAGGTGGTCCAGGGTATGTGGAAAAGTGCACTGGTTCCGGGAATTACGTTTGTAAATGCGGCTGCTCGCTTGAAATAAAGGGTACAATTAGGACTCAATGGCAACCAAATGTCAGTGAGACACCTCGCACTGGGCGCTCACGGGAAGACAACAAATGAAGCTACGCAGGGTGATATGGGCTGGGCTAGTTTTGAACTGAGGGAAGCTTACAGTAAACTCGATTATGGAGAGCGACTGAGGAAAAATAAAGAAACTAAATGGGCTGGGAGAGTTCTCAGGTATTTGTACAGGAACAACTTTCATTCCCGGTGGAGGAAAGGAACTAGGAAGCGCACCAGCAAGTATGCGACCTGTATGATGAGCAACATGCCAACAAAGAACGCCTTAACGAAAAAGTGCGCGGAAAAGACGTAGACGAGAAAGTGAGAAACGAAAAAGACAGGCGCTACTAGCAACTAACAGTTTATTTCCAAAGAAACAGAACAAGTAGAAAACTACGCTGAAAGGAGATAAGCCACCCTCTCAAGGGTCCTTGAGAAACGAAATTAACATACACGTGGCAACAGCGAAGCTGGAAAATAAAGAAATGATCTCCACAGACCCACGAAGGTAAGACACTTCTGCATGTGACAAAGCTATCGAGGGTCGACTGATGCATTTGTCACCCTCCAAAGATATCTGAAATTCTTCCATTACTTCCTTTATTTTCTTGCGCTCTATGCCTGTACAAAGTCTTTTTTAATCAAAAAACGGCTTTACACAGTCTTAAGCGACAATGAACCGCGAAATGAGAACCAGGGCCATTCTTTACATTGATCGCACGTTCCCGAAGTCTGATATTTAAACATCCATTTGTTTGCCCCAGGTAAACCTCTCCACAAGAGCACGGTATTTTAGAAACAACTTCAATTTTGCTATCCACGTACTTCTTATGATTGACAGAGCATCCAGCAGGTTTCTCACTCGCCAATCAATTCATTTTTGTTTTTCTGAACGGCTGGACGTACCTGACCAAGCTTGTGACCTACACTAAAGACAACATCAATCTTGTACCTGTTTGCCATGTTTTCCTACTTATTCTGTTTCCTTGGAAATAAACGGTTAGTTGCTAGTAGCGCCGATGCTTGTCGTTTCTCTCTTCCTTTTCTTTTCCGCACACTTTTTCTTTATGATGGAACCGCACGAACTCGCCTAGCTATCGGTTTTGATGAACAAAGACGGTGAAGCGGATAGTCAGAGACGCAGAGATAGTCTCATGGGTGGTGATGAGTAGGTCTTTCGTATGTGTATACATCAAAGGTAATCCACGGACGAAGGCTAAGCGGAACGCAGAGATAATGAACCATACAGCACTTGGGCGATAAAATAAAGATAAGTTTGCGCGAGGAAATCTGTGATAAACGCTAATGTTCCGAAATGCCACTTTGTGCGTAAATTCAGCCATGTTTTCGGGGTTGAAAGTTAACGAATGGTGGGTAGGCCAGTAAAACGACAAATTAGGCAGTGAAGGATGTGGTGGGTTCCCTCTTTTGGAGTCTGCCAAGCACACAGCAATATTTTTCTTGAAGGCAGACACAGAAAGATGAATCAGAATGAACGGGCGACTCAAGTGCACGAATAGCTGTGCTTCATAAAGTTTGACACATAATTGAAGAAGAGGTCGATAATGTCGACACCACAATGCAGAGCAAGCACAGGTATATATAGACAATCAAGAGTGTTGAAAACGCTGTTGAGAGAAACAGACAGCAAAGTGAATGAAACGGATGCAAATGAGTAAGCATGGAAATTTACAAGAATTCCAAGAAAGAGATTGGAAAGAAAAGTTCCTACGATAACACAAAGTCCCTTGCTTTTTGGCGACTGAGATGCTGCCTAAGGACAAAACAAACAGGATCAAACATGCGCAACAAGATTAGGCATTTGTCCGCTGTAGCAAAAACCTTCAGACAAGTCAGGCCAATATAGCTGGATGCGAAGAGAGACCCGTAGGAGTAATTCATCTTGCAGAAGACTTTTACACTCACCATTCATTTATACACGCAGTATTCGCGTTTCCACCAAGAGTGGGATGTTTAGGTTCTGAACTAAGACACATTTGTTAGGCCACCGCTATATGCCATTAGTACGTGTCTCGCATAATATACGTAAAACGTCATTTTTTCTTGTTCGCCACAGCTCCACATTCCCAAACTAAACGTATGATTTCATTGCGATAGCAAATACAGGGGCCCTCGTGGGGAACCCACGCCGCCGATGTGGACACCGTCGTACTGTCCTCCTTTCAACGGTACGCGTGCAGCCTGCGCGTCAAGGGTCAGAAGGCCTCCTCGTGCGCGCAGTGCGTTTGCCGAAAAATAGTGACGCTTCCTTTCGTGAACGCGGGATGCGCGCGAGCGTACGGACTCCGCGAACACACATAGGTAGCCCCGCGCCATTGAAGCACAAATGGAAAGGGCGCGAACGCAAGCGCTGCACTGGCCTCGACGGGGCGACGCCTGGTTTGCCACAGGGAAAGCCCATAGTGCGTCATACAAGGAACAGACGCCGGTAAAATGCACAGAGAGCACAGCGGCGTCGAAGCTCAAACAGAAAGGGCAGGATCGCGGCGATTCTCTTCTCCACCTCGGGGCGCCTTCCTCCTCGGCTGTCGCTTTCCTCGCGGCCCCAAATGTAATCTTGCCATTTAACCAACGGGCCAGATAAAAATTAAATAGCGCTCCGCTCTTTTTTCATTATCTGGCACATTTAACAAGCACAATGAAACGAAAAGAATCCATGCGGGCGCATTCACATTTCGCTGGATTTGACTTCGGCTTCTTTCGAAATGGTACATCAACTTTCTTGAACGCATCGCTTTTGCCTTTTCTCTACACATGTGTCGCTTCCCGGTTTCTGCAACAATAAAGTTCCTCCTCCTCCTCCTCCTCCTCCTCCTCCTTCGCGGTTTGTTTATTTCGCTTTTATTTTTTGACATGAACCCGATTTTGTAGCCTGTATACACCCGAATAAAAAATAAAACCGTCGCTTTATTTTGTTTTTGGTCCGAAACAAGTTTCTGGCGCGCAGTATAGCTGACCACGCGCTCTTTAGATGCGGTGTGAGGTGTGAGCAGAGCTGGGATTTGGAAGCATTCCATGCCTATTCCATTGTTTTTGTCGTTTCCCTCCTGGTCAGAGCGGCGCTTCGGCTGCGTTATGACGAGACTTTTGTTATCAATGTGATCAGCCGGCCTTGAGAGGCGGATAATAAGTGTGACGCAGAAACCAGAGGAAGGAACAGGCGCGAAGCCGCGAAACCTGCTGTTGGTGCTCCTTCCGTACCATTGTCGAGGTTATGAAATGTTGCTTCGGGTTTGCGACAGGCAAAACACTTAAATTCAATCAGCGTACTTGAGGGCGCTGCTTTGTGATGCCGGTGGGAGCGCAGTCACGTGGTATCTTTAATTTTTCTTGGGGTTTCTTTACCAGTCGGTAAAACTACCAGTCGGAGACCAGGCAGGGTTCCGTAAATGCTACTCAACAAGAGACCATATTCACACTACCAATCAGGTGATAGAGAAATGTACGGAATATAACCAACTTCTTATATATACTTTTCATTGATTACGAGAAAGCGTTTGATTCAGTCGAAACCTCAGCAGTCATGGAGGCATTACGGAATCAGGGTGTAGACGAGCCGTATGTGAAAATACTGATAGATATCTATAGCGGCTCAACAGCCACCGTAGTCCTCCATAAAGAAAGCAACAAAGTCCCAATAAAAAAATGCGTCAGGCAGGGAGATACGATCTCTCCAATCCTATTCACAGCGTGTTTACAAGAGGTATTCAGAGACGTGGATTGGGAGTAATTGGGGTAAAAGTTAATGGAGAATACCTTAGTGACTTGCGATTCGCGGATGATATTGCTTTGCTTAGTAACTAAGGGGACCAATTGCAATGCATGTGCACTGACCTGGAGAGGAAAAGGAGAAAAGTGGGTCTAAAAATTAATCTGCAGAAAACTAAAGTATTGTTTAACAGTCTCGGAAAAGAACAACAGTTTACGATAGGTAGCGACGCACTGGAAGTGGTAAGGGAATGCATCTACTTAGGACAGGCAGTGACTGCGGATCCGGATCATGATAATGAAATAATCAAAAGAATAAGAATGGGCTGGGGTGCGTTTGGCAAGCATTCTCAGATCATGAACAGCAGGTTGCCATTATCCCTCAAGAGAAAAGTATATAACAGCTGTGTCTTACCAGTACTCACGTACGGGGCAGAATCCTGGGGGCTTACGAAAAGGGTTCTACTTAAATTGAGGACGACGCAACGAGCTATGGAAAGAACAATGATAGGTGTAACGTTAAGGGATAAGAAAAGAGCAGATTGGGTGAGGGAACAAACGCGAGTCAATGATATCTTAGTTGAAATCTAGTCCGCAAGGGTTACGGACAGGATTCCAAGGGAAGGGAAGCGTAGCAGGGGGCGGCAGAAAGTTACGTGGGGGGATGAGATTAAGAAGTTTGCAGGGACGACACGGCCACAATTAGTATATGACCGGGGTAGTTGGAGAAGTATGGGAGAGGTCTTTGCCCTGCAGTGGGGGTAACCAGGCTGATGATGATGATGATGACGATGAAAACTGGTACACAATTAGGCCGTCGCTGAAAACACGAAAGTTGGGTGTCGCTTGAGGGTCCCTACGATTGCCTCATTGAAACTTTGATCATTACGACAGTACTTATCGATTTACATAATTAATTATCATGGCTTACTTAAATCTCAGAAAGGAAAAGCTACTGGCGACTACTCCACTGTACTGCAAAGAACATGCACTAGGTTTTCTTTGAGTAACGCAATTGCTCTTATTTTTTAGGTCGTGGTGCTTGATAGTTGGGGCACCCTGTATAATTCAGTCATACACCGAAATGAGGCCAAGCCAGATTCGCTCGAAATCGGAATCAACAGCAGTCATGCGCAGCAGCGCTTACACTCGGACTCCAAGAAGAAGAGAAAGAGGGAGATGCTGCAGTTTCTCCGGAAAGGCGAAGCTGTTTTAGTGATAGCGAAGTATGCAACGATTTCACGAATTAAGGTTACACCACCGAGTGACGCCGGACTCTTGATGGTGCGAGAAGACTCACGATGTGCAATTCAACTGTCTCCTACTATGAGGTCTTCTGTGTGCTCATATAAGGTTGTAACATTAGTGAACAATTCTTCGAGCTCTAACGAAGGCGCTCTCCGGAAAAATTAAAGCTTTCCGTTTATGCTTTGTACCATATTCCCGTATATGGCAGTCTTTTCACGTTCTTTGTAACTTTGAAAATGGATGACTTTCTGTGTTTTTTTGTTTGCTAATGAAAACAAAAAACAACAAGGTTGTAGCTGCGTTCTGATAGGAGAGTAGTGCCTCCGCATTGTGAAAAAAGGAACATAAACATTTGCGGTCTTACGCAAAGCATACATTTTTCCAAAAATTTCGAGTGCGACAGGCAGCATGCACCTTTTGCGCAAATGTATATGGAGCTGAGAAAGGGAACAATTACACAGCCTGGATATTTTTTAAGGAATATTGTACATCCCATTAAACAGAGAGGTGCAAATGAGGTAAACAGCCAAACACTATGATTCAGTGTTAACTTTCCACAGGCACCGGTACTCAACGTTGACTGCGTTTCCTTGGTTTACCTTTAGGAGTTAATGTCCATTTGATCCTACTTTGCGCTTCTTACCTAAAAATAAAACAAAAATTGTCATGACTCTTTGCCGGCATTGTCACGGACATTTAGGTATCTCACTGGGGCGGGAGCCTACCACGCCTAGAAAAAAAAAGCGAGAGCTGTTAGGCATGCAGCTACGCTGTCCAATGAGTCGTTGCGCTTTACCATGCCGTAGGTAAGATGGTGAAGGACCCTTTGTTGGACGTCCACAGATGACGCTAGCAATTTCAATATTCATTCCATCAATTAAACCACAAAATATACCGAGAGCAAAGCAACAGAAAAACCTTGCCCTGTACACAATAAGAGGAAGTACTTAAACAAGTCATCCACCAGTATGCCGTTGTCATACCGCCTCACCAAAACCAGCGTCCTCACGTTTGGTTAACGAGCCATCGTAGTCGTCGCACCTTTGTCGTCACTTCAGCACGCACCTACCGTGTTCGTCACACAGTCATCATCATCCCGTTGCGGTTGACACAGCGTGTCGTTTTGTCCTGGCAATTTAAGTGTAGTTGTTACGGCTTGGTTGTAATTTTATCACCGTTCACTGCGTCGTCCTTATACGATCGTCTTCGTGATATCTCGCTCGTTTCAACGTTGTCATTCCTTGCTCATTACGCGTGTTATGTGCACGATCGAACGCAACACGTTTCTGTAGAGCGATAGGTGGTTTCCAGTCTGACTGTACACCCGGGTCGTGTCGTGTATACTTACCAGTGGCAGCTAAACAGCGATACGGTTCTTCACAAATACAAATGAACGCTTCGCTTAAACCGATTCCCACAACGCGAGGGATACGCACATTTTCTTTTTTTTTTCTGCCTGGAAACGGTCGTACACTGCCATGTAAACGACGCGCAACGTCGGTGCCAGGTTTTGAAGCATTAACTCAATTCAGTTGAGGTAATGTGTTTAATGAAGAAAAGGGCAACTCCTGCATTATGTCCTGCTCGCTGCGGAATATCTGCGCAGTTTAACATTATTGCTCATGTTTCATACTTCTCTATATTGTTATTATTTACCAAGGGTCCCCTTGCAATCTCTGACTTTTTAACTCTCGTCTGTATATCCTCTCTTAATGATTTATTGTATTTAAAGAAATATAAACTGAAACAGAAATTCCTGCTGGCGGCTGGCGAAGGCTGACTCATGCAATTGAGCTTCAAAAGTCTGTTATTAATAGAGATTTAGTACCAGCTGAGCGACTATCAGCGTGGCGATGTAATCAGGCCGCCTCTTTCGTGCAATCTTACCAATATGCGGCCGGCTGCACGGGGTCCGTGCAAACGAGGTTTCAAGGGTTGAATGTTCAAGTATTTCATGTCGTCGACACTACAGCCAGTAAGTTTGCGAAAGCTCATGGACATGTCGGTCGATCCGTCGCTTCCAAACACTCCGACAGAACAGCTGCCGTAGCGCGCCACGAATGTTACACTAACACGAGTGTAATCAGTCAACGTGCTGAAAACATATTTCTCTAGATGGGGTAGCTTCTGTGCATGCCTGGACCGTGCTTTTGTAGTGTGTTTCCCTAGAGTTCTTGTGCGCTCGTGCATGTCTGCTACTTGCGGGTTTTTTTTTTGCTTTTATTTGTTTGATTGTTGCTTGAATAGCCAATCAGAGCTTATGGGATAGCCGTCTCTACCGTAACCTATCTTCATGTTTGTACGTTTGAACTACGTTAAGGCATTGCACCAAACAATATTCGCTCCACTTGCACATACTCTTTGTCGTCGCCGCGTACCTAATGGACATTAAAAGAGGCATTGTCGCCATTTTTGCATTCCCGTTCCAATACATGTTCATCCTGTTAACGAACAGGCAAAACGCCCCAAACGAAAGCGACCATCTGTGTCATATACATGCATAAACATTGTCGATTATCTCAGGCACCTTTCTTCGAAGCTTTTTGCAAAAGAGAACAGAGATTTGCGATGTCGAGGTACTACGTTATTTATGACAGCGGATTGGTTTCTTACGAAGACGTCGCCCCAAGCTTTTATTTCACAATGGCGCCGGCTCGTTGCCCCGAACGCAATACTGGAATCGGAGGGAGGCAACTTTAGCCAGCGCAGCTGTCCGGGCACGCCAGCGAAGTCACCGTAATCGCAGTGTGTTACTAGCGCTGAATTTCTCAGCTATTGCAACGCGGTGTCGTTGCAGATAAACCAGCATCTCCTCCAGCTGGAGCGGAAACTCTTTTCCAGCGACTGCACTGCCATCCCGGGAATTGTCAGTGAGCACCGGTGTCTCCAGTGCCGTATCCACGTAAAAAAAGAAAAAGAAAGAAAAAGAACTGCTTTTAAGCTGAAGCTCGCTCTATCCAGGTGCTGGGTTTAGCAAAAAGGTGGCTTTTCAAACGAGAACTATCTTTTTGCCCAATCCTCCGTCTATAACGGCGGATGACCTGAGCATTGGCACCTTTGTTTTTTGCGTCTCAGGCACCTTTTGCTGGTTCGCCGGATGCGTTAAGTGCCTGTCATCGTAGCTCTCAGTTCACCACGAACCACAGTAACGCGCCCCTTCGCTCATTGTGCTTGTTCCACACTATATGTTGTCGCTTAGTATGATCACCGAGTAGATTTACGTAATAAAAGTTTAATTTGAGATCCCGAAAGGGAATAGTCTCAGCTTGGAGAGAAGAATGCGCAAGCAAAACGTGATTGGGGTTTTACCGCACCAATAAAAACTCACCTAACGTTGCAGAAGAACACAATAATTTTTTCTGGGTCATGGAAAAGTGCTAAACAGAGCGGAAAACGAAGGATATGGCTTCGTGCTAACGTCTAACAAACGGCATGCCATGTTAGTATAACGGTGAGAGGCAGCGAGATAGACGAAAGCAGCAGCACCTGGGCGCGAAGCATTCTCCAGTACAAGTGACGGCTGCTACGCGGTTTGTTGCAGGAATGCACCCGCCTTGCCTTTGTTTTCCAGGAAGCCTCCTTGTGCTCCGCCCCAGACTGTATGGCCACGCAAAGATACAGCAAGCACGCTTATGCATCGATAATGGTTTTCCACTCTTCATTTATTTCTTTCAATTATCAGGTTCGTGCGCGGTCTGCAGTAGTCGAAAATGAAAGTGCAAAACGCATCCCAGGTGTCACAACTTAGTCGTCCAGGTGTTCTTGCAACGGTGTTTGTAAACACGATCGCGAAGCTGCCAACGTATGGGTCCTCGACAAAGGAACAGCGTCAGAGGCCATGTTAGCACTGCAAAATGGTCGGCGTGCTTGCTTCTGGTCTACGGCCATCCTCGTCGGTTGACGTCCTTCTAGCACGCCCACACGTTTTCTTGCCATGACAAGTGGCACATGACATCACGTGCTTGGGTGATAACATGGAACCTTTTGGAGGTTGTATGCATTATATTGCTATTTTTTAAAGCGTCAACGCGTGACACTTATAGCCCAATCATTTGGAAACCCAGGTTGTTTGCGTATTGTACATCAGTTTTGCTTATTTAGTGACGCGAAGGTTATGTACGGTCCTTTAGTGGGGACACTGAAATTGCATTCAACTAAAAAATCTGTGCATTGAATTACCACGCTGTAGTGTTCAAATTACCCACTTCACGCTTGCTTTCTCGGCAATATAGGAGGTAGTGAAAGACAAGAAGCGATGACAAGGGATTCAAATGCGCTTATGTTGTCCCGACAGTGAAGAAACCGAACGTGGCAGAATGGCTAGTCTCAAAACTAGCTCTTCATTGTTTGAACCTGCGCCCACAAGAACAAGCTGTACTCGAGCAGAACAAGAGTGACGACCGCATACGTCGATCGTCGAAAATCTGATGAGCTTGCCAAGCATGTCCGCCATGTATACAAGATTCGTAGAATGCTCCAGCGTAATTACTGGTGCTCGTGTGCCTTAAAAAATGTTCAGCACTATTCACGATGCGCATGTAATATAATTATACAAGGTTACATTAAAATACAAACAAGAGATAGAATCGGCGTTAACGATCGAGAATGTTCTTGCACTTGCAGGCGCTTCTTGCGGTCAGCAATAACATTTGACATTTCCTAGCGAGGGAGCAACGATCAGCTGGAAAGGGCTACTACACGTTGGAATGTCTTAGAACAAGATGTTGGATACCACGTCAAGACCTTTATGAATGTTGGGAAGAAAATTAAGAAAGAGCTGGGCGCCATGAAAACTGTTTCCTATTGACGTGACTTATTTTTAGTTTATCGAATTCTAATTCCAAAAATTTCGAAAGGACTGTTTGTATAATTTTAAGTCCGTGAGAGGCCGTTTATTGCACTTTTCCTTTGGTTTAAATGTTGCGCTTTTCCTTTGCTTTTTTTGGAACGTTGACTTCTGCATTACAATTTGCTTGATTTATCAGTTGGTTTTGTACCTTTGTTTATATTTTTGGCATAGTACCCGATTCATGGTCTTCCACAGTCAGTTTTTGCCATATATGAAGGAAATGGTCACCACAAACATCAAACTGAGAACGCCCCTCGTCGCTATGCGACCCTTAAAGAACACCAACAAACATCGGCGACGGTTATAGAAAGGCCTTTGGAAGGAAATAGCGGCTCCCTTCTCGATGGAGATGGCCACCAGCATCGTGCGGTGTTCAGCATGCGGATGTTCCGACAGTGCGAGGGCAGCGCGCTCGGCAGCAAAGAACGGGGTTGAGCGCAAAAGCAGAATACCAGTCCAGTACGTCAGCTGCGTGACTGAAGTATTAAAGAATACAATGACAACTTCATGAGAGCGGAGGATAAATGCGACGCTGTCGGCCGCCCTTCGAAGGTCGACACTGATGTTGTGGCGACGACACCTACACTCGCAGCGCAAAGATTCCTTTCACCGCTACGCGCTCAGGAAAGGAGGAATGGGTGGAGATTCCGCCGGCTGCGCAGCAGATAATTGCGGATACGGTGGAGCGCAGTTGCCGCTGCAAAGCCGTGCAGCTCACTTCGTTGCTTGAGTACACTTGACTCCCGGTCTGCCTCCCAGGCATTGTACGGAGAATGCCAGACCTGCAAGGAAAAGTGGCCTTGATAACGGGTACGTTTTTCCACTTTCTGCATATTTTTCGGCGTGTTCATTAGGGACCATCTAGTGTATAAAGCTTACATTATTGGATCTTACGCGTAATAAAAATCCCATTATGATTATGAGGCATGCCGTGGTTGAGAACTCCAGATCAATTTTTACCACCTGATGTTCTTGTGCATAAGTCAGCATTCCTGCGTTCCGCCACCATCGGAATCCATCCGTTAGAACTGGGTTTCAAACATGGCCCCGAGCTTAGCAGCATAAAGCCTTAGTTAGGCACTAAGGTACCGTCGCTGCCTCGCGGGCACGAAAGTTTTGATTTTTACTAATAATTGAGGAGTTAAAGGGCAGCCTGTGGTCCCTGGACCATACGAAGAGGGCGGCATGTCCTTGTTAAATGCACTCCCTTATTATTAAAAATGTTCTGTTTGAGAAAGTTACCGACGGCTAGAAACACGTAAGTAAAATATATTCTGAACGCTTTCATTGCACATTGCTGGGGACTGTTCTTGAAGGAAAAAAAAAAGTGAAAATTCTCGACAACCTTAAATCTACCTTAGACGCACCGTTACACGGTGCTAAATAACGTTCGCATGGAATAGGAAATCCGTTTGTAAGAATCTGCAGGCTAGATTGCAATTTTTCTAGAATAGGCGCGGTGCTCTTCAAATTTGAACGGTCTATAAGAATTTCAACTATCTCGATAAATTCGCACAAAGAACATGATGGATGTTCTCGGCATAGTTATAAATTCGGCGAAAATGAGCTCGCATTGGCGTAAACTATTAAAAACAACAAATCGTTGCGACAAATACAGAAGAAGCTAATTTGACGATTTTAGCAGCTTTAATATCGATTCACTAATAAACTTAGCAGCGCCTTTAACTTACTACTTTCTAGTCACCTTCGGGAGTCATTGACCGCTCAACGTGGCATTCTGTCATCTATGACCGGTATGAAAGAAATAAGCGATCAGGGAGATGATCAGGTATTTAACGCCCTTTTTGAAGTTCACTTCAACAACATGCTCTGGCCGCGTACACGCAATGAGTGACATTGCAGATGCATAGTGCTCCGGAAAAAATGCTCGCGTCCGCGATCGTTCATACAGTGTCTTTCAGGGGTGTCTGCATACTGAGAGGCTTAGCGATCGACATGGTACGGCTTTTCAGGCAAGCAAAATGCAAATGTTTTCCTTTCCACAATGAACTGCTAACTTCACTGTCCTCTCGCGAATCAACTAAGCCGTGCGCAACTGCTTTGTGAACCCTTCCTTATACGTCCGACCGTACAACAGTCTGAAACACATTAGCTACAGAGCTAAGTGCCCTGAAACACTGCTCATCCGCTGTAGATTTTCCACATCCGAATTCTAAAAGAAACCTACATTGGTATACAATGCACGAGGAGCGCTGCGTCTCCAAGGAAATGTTGATATTTCCAACCACCAATAAATTAATTACCGAAGAGTCACCCATGCGTGGCGAAATCAAAGCACTATGCGTGACTAATAATGTTATTCCGCTCGAGTTTCGTTCTCGCTTCAAGCGTGCCTGCTGGTGTTGCGCAACGACTGACTCCGCGCTGTGAAAGCGCGCATAGATGATGTGACTGAGATCATTTGCATATTGCGACCTGGGACGCTATAAAGTAAAACTATTCCAAACTTTTTTATTCCAATTCTGCAATCAACCTGATTGCAGAATTGGAATTCTGCCCCCCCGGCTATTGGTCAAAAGTTTTCGGGCTGCACCCACTTCACCTGCCTGTCATGCGACGTCACAAAACCGCAAGAACTCACCGCGTCAAAGTGACGTGTACGCATTAAAGATGTATTAATATGCCGAAAGAAACTGAATTTTTCTTCTGAATAGCCGCAGGCTGCCCCGCTCCGAAAAGAATAAGAGATGGCTGCCGCCCATCGCTCAGTCGCTGGCTACTCGCACCTGCCGGAGAGCATGGGTTTATCTGCGTATAATAAAACTTCTTGCGTGGCCGTGTAATGTTTTAGGGCACTTTTGGTACGTTTACGACCTCGTTCTTCTAACTCTTCATTGCTGAGGATCCGCTTTAGCGTCACTCCTAAGCCTCCGTTGCATGCCACCTTGATTTTCGACCAGCCACCGCAAGCTAAGGGAAAGCGGACCAATCGCAGACGCCAATGCCAACTTCTTCATCGGCTTACCGACTTTCAGTTCTGTGGCTCGGCCCTATCCAATCCCTTTACTCTTGAGCGCACTCCTCGCCTCTTGTCAGCCAATTAGATAAGACAAGCAGCTGAGTGTAGACAATGTTATTAGTTTTTCAAGCAAACAAACGCGACCTCCTAAGAACGAGGAGAGCGTTTGATTGGTCTGTTCAGACAACCCTGTGGGTGACAGCCCGATGCTTGCGTGGGCGGTGACGCAAATTTGAGGTCAGTAGATTGGAATAAAAACATATTGGAATAGTTTTACGTTATAGGGCCCCTGGTTTGGTGCGCTCCTTTATTCCATTTGCAGCACGTGTGACCTGTTTGCATGCAGTGACGTCAAATCAACCTATACTTACCCGCGCTTGTACGCCTACTGCATTGGTGACTTGCCTGCTCACTTTCTTGGGGGTAGTGTGGCCATTTTTGCAAACTCCGGCTCCTTGCTATGTGTTTTTTTTTTCGTTTTCTGGCAGCATTTAAATCTTGATATAATGTTCTGCTACATACGTGAACTCGAGCGACTCTGCAATCCCACGTGTAGTCGCCGTATAGGGCGTCGTCTTAGTACAAGACAGGCAATCGAGAAGAACCAAACATGCAAATTCTAACTGAAATCACGGAAAGTGACAGCGCATGTATGATGCCTTTGCTCTTGTGTTGATCCTGTGTTACTCCTGGAGAAGATGACGAGGTTTGCCCACGCCAACGTGTCTCACATGAGCTCCTGCTTTTTGCATCAATATATGCGAAATTACTTGCCATTTCGACCTGACACCGTATCTTTGCAGACCACCCTGAGGCAAGTACACCAAATATTACGGATTTTGTGTACTCGTGCATTTGGTGTATTACGATTGTCACGGAGTCGTAGAAATCGAACAGTGTCGGGCGAAAGACGCGGCTAGGCAAGCCGCTACGCTATCCAACTGGCAGTTACGCTTTACCATGCCGTAGATAAGATGATGAATTTCATTTTGTTGGACCTTGGATGACTGGTTTTGCAGGGTTCCATGGCGGCGACAAAAACATTTCTTTTGCACGCTTCCAGCCTGCTTCTGCTTTTGATTTGCTGATTTTTTAGCCTCTAACTAGTAATTGGTTAGTTTCTTTTTTTTTTTCGCGTGTGCGATTGTGTTTTTGTATAGTTGTTGTTGCAGGATAGTCAGATCGTCCGTTCGCGCCACGTGTTTCCGCACGTGCAACCGTGTGGGACGTTAAATCCTTATAACATTTATATATCAGTTTGATGTCGCAACAGTATTAGCTATTAGTGGTTGTAGTGCGTGTGCATTCGTATCCGGCATATGGCTTTGGTAGCGCAGTGAGAGCGGGGCCTGGTGTTTAAACACGTGTGAACACTTGCCATGCCTTATGTCTGTGCGGCATTTAGGTTTCTAAAACATTGCTGACAATACCCACCGTGGTTGCATTGTGGCTATGGTATTGGGCTGCTAAGCACGAGGTCGCGGGATGGAATCCCGTCCCCGGCGGCCGCATTTCGATGGTTCCTCAACCTGCACCTAAATCTAAGTACACGGGTGTTTTCGCATTCTGATGGGGGCGAAGTGCGAAAACACCCGTGTACTTAGATTTAGGTGCAGGTTGAACCCCAGGGGGTCCAAATTTTTGGAGTCCCCTATTCCGGCATGCCTCATAATCATAAAGTGGTTTTGGCACGTAAAACCCTATAATTATTAATTGCTGACAATTACTTTGTAGCATTTTGAGGATTTAGATTCCGTGGTATCGCCCTTTCCTAGAAGGGACGTGTTCTGAAAGCTTCGGTGTTTATATTAGAAAAACCGAAGTATAGCACATGGCAAGAACGACGGTAAAGCATGCAGTGCGCGGCGTTCCCTCAAGGTAGACAAAAGGAAGGATGAGAAATGAAAGTAAATCGAGTGATGTCGCTGTTAGGCTGAAGAAATTAGAGACTTTCCAGAGTGTGCTCGTCAAACAGGTCGAACAGTTCAAAAATGAGCTAATTATTGAGAATGATGCACAGAAGGTAGCGGAAGAAAGACTTCAGGCAGCCTAGGAAAAGATGAACAGGGCCGCCATCGCGAACTGGAAAGGTCGTGACAATAAAACGCAGTCTCTCCACGTGACAAGAGAGAGGGTGCCAACAGAGCACGTGGAATTAGCGCAACGCGGAGAGGGGGGTAGCGCGAAAGTCCGGCACCTACCTTGATGCGGCCACAAAGGGAAAGCAGGAACACAAGGGTCAATGCCCCTTGTCATGTACAAATCACCCAGAAAAGCATGACGAAGGCAAGCAGGATGAGGCCTCGGCAGTGGGAGAGAGTGAAAGGATGATTATTACCGGTGACTGAAACCTGGCTAGGTGCTCAGAGGCGATTGTGGTGAGGGTGAAAGGTGACTGAAGAGTGCTGGTAGGGACATTTCAAGGTCAGACATTTGGCGCTGTCATGGAGCGAGTAAAAGCAAAGCTCGCAGAAAATGCCCACGGGCGCAACCTTGTCGTAGTAGCAGGTGGGCTAAATGACGTCTTAAGCAGCAAAGGGACACGACTAGCCCAGGGCTTGGCGAAGGGCTTAGACGACTTGCGCCAGCTGTGCCCTCAGGTGCAGATCGTGGTGCGCATGGTGCCGGAAGTGCCTGTACGTGACTGTAACTTACAAAGAGCCGTAGTGGCTGCTCTTGAGGATATATGGAGAATGAGCCGAGAGAAAGGCTTCGAGGTTGTAGAAGCAAACAGGGAAACGAGAAGGTGTGGTGGTTTCCAACGAGACGGGATGCACTTGAATCACAGCCTTGGATGAGAATTTTAACCTTCCATCCCGGCCCACGGGCGAGCAGCAAGCCAGTGCAGGGATAATGAACGTCTTCTAGGGGAACCTCAATATTGCATCGCTGTGAATAGGAGAAAAAGGAGGAAACCAAGAAAATGTGTTCTCCATGCAATATACTACTTAAACATACAGGGCGGAAGAAATCGAAAGTGGGTAGAGATTGAGGATCAGTTATAAAGAGAACAAATATGGGTGTATACGGTTAGAGAAACGTTCCTTAGCGACTATTAAGAGCCGCCAGTGATTGAGAATTATGTTTAGGAAGAGCGCAACAGCACAAAATCTGAAAGAGAGGGAGGAGGACTGTACTGCCACTTTATTTAGGGTAAAATAAACGCGGCAGTGCATCGATAAAAAAAGGCGAGATTTTAGCTGTAGTCCAATGTGCGCCTACCCAGTCCCGTCGCGATCGGCGCAGAGTTCCTACAGTGCCACGGATGTCTGAATGTGCGACGTGCACTTCGAAATAATGCCGCTTAAAAGCTCAGGTGTCAATGGAAAGAATAAGCGAATAAAATCGACGCTGCGGTTTGTTTAATGCCTGGGAATCGTGCGCCTTCTCTTTGGGCTGCCTCTAATTGCCTCGCTTGACTAATTCACTTCTGGGTCCGCCAAGTATTTCTTTTCGGTCACTGATGTTTTGATTTCGGAAGTTAAATAAGTAATGCATTGCTGACTGCTTCGTAAGTGGTTACTGGGAGACATTCGAATGCGTTGACGTTGTCGCGCACCGTTGTCTTCAACGTTTTACAACGATATCGTTGTACAAAGAGACAGCGCGAAACGTAGGCATTGGTTGATGTATACCCACTTAAGCTGCAACATAGTTTATATTTTAAATTCTATGGTAGTTCATGCTCTAAACGCAATTGTACATGGCAGGTAGGGAAGGTTTTTGGAACTTAATGTGCACAGCCTAGACTGGCAATGCTGCAATAGGAGACAGTACAGAAACATGTCTGGAAAATGTTCGGAAAGCATGAAACTGATGGAAAAGGTCGACGTAGTGCATCACCATTTTCAGAGGTGCCAATACAGCCTTAGTTTGGGTACACGTCTGGCAAGTGGGAGAGTGCAGCTATAGTCGGTATAAATGTATTGTCGCTAAGCACCGCATGAAAACACTTAACTGGGGAGAATGGGCAAGGCAAGGCGCTGAATTTACTGGCACGTGAACAAACATATCGATATCGACTAGCTTTAGCGTCATCACACAAGATAGTAAGAAATAAAAGACAAAAAAAAGACAAGAAAATTGTGACGTATCCCTCCGAGCCACTTCCTTCGTCCTCCAACATGATCGTAGACTGGCTTACGCACTCATCACCCGCTTTCATAATATGATAGGGCTCAGTTATCAATCTAGTGAAAGCCCGCTTATTTCAACCAACTTCGTATTTTCCTTAGACTTGTCCTTCCTAGATTCGTCAATGTTTCTTGTTCTCTTGCTTATTGTTTCTTAATCATGAAAGAAGGTAACGCGCGCAGACACTGGCACAAGAGCACCAGAAAACACATACGCCGACTATTATTTGAAGTGCGCATTGTGGCGGAAAAGAAAGGAACAATACTTGCGTGCGCCTGCTCAGGTATAGTAGCGCCACCTGTCGATCAGAAGCACGTGCGGGCCTGCGCAACAGATATCTCTTTAGGAATTTCTTTTCTTTTTATGCGTGTTAGTCGAGGGCTGGCTCGCACATGCACTTCCACTGCTATTGATATGCCAGGCCTCAACCGTCAGACGCGTTTCTACGTTCTTGTGTCTATGTAACATAGCGCACTCATAGAATTTGGGCGAGCACTTAATCTCGACTGTGCAAAGAAAGACAAGATAGCAATCCTCCCGTTAACGTCCTTTCATTGACAAGTGGCGCTGCCACAGTTTTATGTCTACTTTCGTTCCCATCACAGTGCGCCCTTGAGTTGATGGTGCATAAACAGGCACCTGCTAGATCAGCGCTTTCTCCCATCCTCAGTTTTAAGCTCCCATCCCGCCTCATGTTATCATGCATGCGAGTGCACCACCATACCCATACATTGCGTTGTGACATTCTAATCAAATAACAAGACAGACGATAGTATTCATTTGCATAGGATGAGAGGGCAGTCGTATCACCTAGGCAATAATAGCTCTGCCAATAAAGGAACTGTAATAGCTCAGCAGCTCCTGCTTGCGTAAGCTTGCAATGATAGGCTAACTTCTGTGCGATATACTTTTGCCGTTGTAGCTGTTTTGCGACATATTGCTCCCTTGATAATTGTTACTTCATATTGCTACAATTACTTTTTACAAGTTTTTGTTGTCCTTATTCGTTTGATCTTACATAAGATGTTTCGATGCGAGGAGAGCAGCTCAGCTCACGTGAACTCAGTAGCACTCTTTGTCCCAGTTTCCTTACGGTAACTGCATAAGTTGCCTATGCTTGTGGTAAACAAGATGGAAAGGACGGAAGAGTTTAATGTGTTGTCTTCTACACCAAGGCTACCTATAAACTGGGTTCAGCGAAGGGCACTTTAGTGTTCCGCGTGCGGGCGAAATTAATTCGACCCCATACGCACTCGGGTGCATTGTTACCCTGTTTCCGATGTTAGATAATTTGTCTACTTCTTTTGTTTGAAGCCGTTCATGTGATACACCCCAATAAACATCGTGCGATCGTGGAGAAGCACATCGGTCGCAAAATATATAGGGGGCTGGGTTGAGGGGGCCGGGTTTCAGCGGCACTCTGGTTCCCCAAAGAGGAACAGTCTGGGAAGCCGTGCTCCAGGCATAATGCGCTCTGTTCCGCTGAACAGTGGTCGAGTACTTTCTGTTGTGAAGATGTAAGCTCTGTCGCTAAAGCCATCGCTCCATACAAGCTCCTGTATGCTCAGACGTCGGTCGCCTGTGCTTGCCTGACAAAAGGCACATTCAATTCGTCGGTCAATGTGACTTTGCCACCATGCGTCTAATTTACATGAGCTTACGGATTTCCATCGTGAAACGCCCTGCCTCCATACTTTTTCAATGCACTCTTGATTCGTTCTGGCAAAATTATAATAATGATTATCAGAGCTTTGTAGGTGAGCCACACGTCACTCTGACAGCGCTGTCTTCAATTTATCCCGGCAGGTGCTTCATCAGGAATCGGGGAAGCTACGGCAGTGCGTTTCGCCTCCCATGGCTGCTGGCTTGCGCTGACTGGAAGGAACAAAAAGGCCTTGGAAAGCGTGGCTGAGGCGTGCTGCGCGAAGGGGATCTCACAAGACAAGGTGAGTGGCCTCGAAGCCTCATGAAAACGCCACAGCTCTAAACCATGGGCGGAATTCACTCTAACTCGCCTTGTTCTTACGGAATTTGTTCGCCAGAAATGTTATTCCGCTAAGCTAAGGGTACAGCCGAAGTGGAAGCGCGTTTAACTTACCGCTTCGTATGATATTGAAAAGGAAGCAAAGTTCATAATAAACAAGGAACGAAGAAGCGTGGTCAACTGACAGCATCCCCGCAGGGGTGCCTGCGTCAGCAGCCGTTTGGTGCGTTGCGACACCACGTATTCGAGCACACGAGGGTTGGACCTCCCCGCGTGTAGCCGTGCGCGGCTTAGCCGTGTCCGGGGAAAGGGGGATCCTGGGGGTTGAGCCGATGCCTGGTGTTCGGACCTTTAAGACTCCCGGCGGAGGCAACACACCTCTTTGGCCCCTGCTTCACGTAGACGGCACCCCCGGACTGACCCACACGGGGGAAATCGGTAGTTGCCTTTTCCTGTCTCTCTCTCCCTACAACCTTCGTCTTTCCCTTACTTTCCACCTTTCCTGCCTACTTTTGGCTTCTCTTTACGTCCAATTTTTCCAGGCAGCAAGGGTTAACTTATGTGAATAGCCAACCTAGGTTATTTCATATTTGGTTAAAGTGGTAATGTACAGCTGGCGTTTGCAGGTCGTGTTTCACAGGTCCTGCAGCATCCCCTTGTAGGACTCTACGGTGGGTGGTTGGCCTTACAGCCGAAATCTCACATATCCTTATGGCTAGCTGCTTCTCCCACTCCCTGATCGCCCTCAGAAAAGTGGGCGCACCGATAATGTATTCAAATTTTTTGGTCGGCAAAAAGAATTTTTCCCTCGTTTCCACGTCATCCATTCTGAAAAACCAGCTAAACCAGCGCGAACAATCTTGTCATTCCTTGTATCGAAGTCCCTTACCGAAGTATTTGGTCCAAGTTATAAGGCGTCGAGGATGGCTAGCGGTGACCTCCTCTTGGATCTCCGCGATCAGAAGCAATTTGAGAAACTGTCTAAACTAGTATCATTTGGGGAGACCGAAGTAGTAGTAACCCCGCACCGCACGATAAATACCACCAGCGACGTTGTCTCGGACGATGATTTGCTGGAGCTCACTGGAGCTCACTGGAGCTCCAAGAGTGAGCTACAGCTCACTGTTGGAGCTCACGCTTGGAGGGCTTCAGTGAACAGAAGGCTATAGATGTCAAAAAAATTCAGATGAGGCGAGAAGAGGCGAGATGGCAAAGAAATCCAACACAAAAACTTGATAATCACCTTCGGTTCGAGTGTCCTGCCCGAGTCAATCGAGGCAGGGTACATCAAGCTCAGTGTTAGGTCATACGTGCCCAACCACATTAGATGTTTCAAATGCCCACGTTTCAGCCAGTTCGCAGAGCTGCCGAGGCCGCCAAGCCTGTGCGAAATGCAGTGCCCATGAGCATACCTCTGAAGCTTGCGAGAACACTCTTTGTGTAAACTGTGAAGGGGAGCACGCCGCATACTCGTGGTCGCGCCCAACCTGGAAGAAAGAGAAAGAAATAGTTACAATATAAGTCAAGGAAAACATAAGTTTCAAGGAGGCACGCAGGCGGCTTTCATACCTGCGCAAGAACACCTTTGCCGATGTGACGCGTCAGGGGGCAGCGATACAACGGCTTCCGGCGGCTGACTGACCCATAAGCAGTGAGTTGGCAGTTACGCCACCTGCCACCGCGGCGGTTGCAGCTAGCGCTGCTCTGCCAATCCAGAAGAAGGGACCATCAACCTCCGGGCAGGAGGCCTCGAAGGTCTCGTCCAACGTGCCGAGGACTTTTCGTCAAACAAAGCGCTCGGAAGAGTGCTTTGTTCAGCGCTCTTGTCCAGCGCCTCGCAAGAGGCTATGGACACAACGACCAGCCACACGGCACCACGAGCGCCTAAGGAGCGGCGAGCCTCTCTCGACCGCTCCAAAAAAGACAAAACTCCAGTCACGGCGCCTGCAAAGGGCCCGTGAATGAATATCACACTCTTAAGCACACAGCGCAAAACACATTTATTATAAGAGAGACACAAATACAACAGTGGAATGTTCGAGGGCTTATGCGTAACCTCGACTACATTGTAGAGCTGTTACGCAAACATAATCCAAGGTTGCTGAGTGTTCAAGAGACACATCTGAAACCTACAAACACTAATTTCCTTCGTAATTACTCTGTCTTTCGGAATGACCGCGACGAGGCTACCGCCTCTCGCGGTGTAGCAATAGTACCCCTCAAATATGTCGCTTACTGACCCATCGCCCTTGACACGCCTCTTGAGGCAATGTCAATTCGGGCCATTCTTTTTCATAAATTAGTAACTGTGTGTTTCATTTGTATACCACCAAACCAGCGTCTCAAAAAAAACAGATCTCTTAATCTCATTGATCAGCTTCCAGAGCTTTACATATTCGTGGGAGATTTCTACGCTCATAAGCCGATGTGGGGAGACTCACGATGTGATGTGAGAGGTCGACTCATTAAAAATTTCCTTTTAAACTCCAGTGCGTGCCTCTTTAATAAGAAAGAACCGACCTTCTATAATTCACAGCACAATCCATACTCGTAAATAGACCAGTCTATGGGTTCTGGTTCTATATTCCCTGATTTAGAGTGGTATGTAATTAAAAAGCCATTTGAAAGTTCCCACTTCCCGTTAACTCTAAACTTAGTAACGCAACATGACTCCCCTCCTCCTGTCCCTCACTGGAAACGAGCCGAGGCTAATTGGGAATGCTTTAAAAAATCCACCTATATATTACCTGATTTTATAAGTGATTTTAGCATAGATCCTGCCGTATCATATTTTACCGCTCTTATCATTGATGCAGCAGAAAAATTCATCCCTCAAGCAAGCGGAACTTCATTGAAAAGACGGGTCACCTGGTGGAATGACGATTGTAGAGAGGCACGGAGAAGGCAAAATAAAGCTTGGGGCAAACTACGTAAATGTCGTACGGCCGAAAATTTTGTAGAATTTAAACAGGTTAAATCTCAGGGAAGATGAACGCGACAACAGGCAATGAGGGCAAGCTGGCAGAGGTTCGTTTCAGCAATAAATTCATATACTCAAGAGGCTAAAGTGTGGGACGGGCTTACAAGATTAAAGGGACAAGAAATTCATCCGTTGCTCCTAGTAAACAATGAAGGCAATAGCTTAGAAGATCAAGCTGACGCACTCGGGGAACATTCTGAACTGATTTCCAGCTCAAATAATTTTTCCTTGGGATTCCAAAAGCACAAGCAAATAGCAGAATGCGAGGCCATCAACCACAAATGCAGACAGAATGAATTATATAACCTGCCTTTTACCATTGCCGAGTTGACAGCTGCTTCGGCTGCATGTCAGAGCTCTGCACCTGGACCTGACAGGATTACGTACGACATGCTTAAACATCTCCACAACGATACTCAAATAACGCTACTCGCCCTTTTCAGTGCTATATGGGCTGCCGCGTACCTCCTATTTAAATGGAAAGAAGCTATTGTGATCCCTGTTTTGAAGCACAGTAGAGATACATCATTGCTGACCAGCTACCTATAGCGCTTACTATAGCGCTATAGGCTATAGCGCTATAGTGATATAGCGCTTACTATAGCTGCCTATAGCGCTTACGAGCTGCCTTCGTAAGCGTTTTGGAGAAATCATCAATCACCGTCTCGTACATTTCCTAGAGTCCAGCAAATTGCTTGACCCACTTCAATGTGGCTTCAGGGAAGGGCGATCTACAACCGACCATCTCGTGCGCATCGAAGCTAACATTCGCGATGCTTTCGTACATAAACAATCCTTCCTATTCGTATTTCTTGACATGGGAAAGGCGTACGATACAAGTAGGCGGTACGGAATATTGTGCGAGCTGTCGGCGCTGGGCATCCGCGGCGATATGTTAAACACTATCGAAAGCTACACACAAAACCGTACATTTCGGGTGAAAATAGCTAATGCACTATCGCGTACATTCACACAAGAAACTGGTGTACCATAGGGAGGCATACTCAGTTTCACTCTCTTTATCGTTAAGATGAACACATTTCGTGCTTCAGTGCCACCAGTTTCAGTTTGTGCTTCAGTGCCACCAGTTGGAATTTTTATTCCATCTACGTAGACGATATACACATAGGCTTCAAATCCTGCAACCTCACAGTGTGTGAAAGACAGGTACAGCAGGGCCTAAACGAGGTGTCCAAGTGGACAGACCAAAATGAATTTAAAATCAACCCCCACAAAAGTTTTTGTGTTCTCTTCACAAGAAAGAGAGGCCTGGTCCCAGATCCTTGTGTATAACTGGGCAAAGAGCACAAATTTCTAGGTGTTATCCTTGACTCCAGGCTTACATTCATTTCACACATAAAATGCCCTAAAGCAAAATGCCTAAAAACCATTAACTTACTTAAAATACTATCCCACACAACCTGGGGTAGCGACAGGAGTTATTTACTGAATCGTTACAGAAGCCTAGTTCCATCACGACTGGACTATGGTGCAGTGGTTTACCCCTCTGCCGCCCCGAGCGCGCTAAAGATATAAGACCCCGTTCATCATCTGGGTATCCGCCTGGCCATTGGTGCATTTAGAACAAGCCCTGTCGAAAGTCTATACGTAGAGTAGGATGAGTAGTCACTCCAGTTTCAGGGAACTATACACCACCTTTACCGATTTTCTGAAGGTCAGCTCTAATAGGGAACATCCGCGTTACGCAACCGTTAACGACTTGATGTGTGAAACACTTTTTCGTAATATAGCCTCTATGAGATTGCCTTTCTCACTGCGTGTAAGAGAATTTAGCAAAGATATGGATATCCCATTACTCGAACATCGCCTAATGGCTCCAGCTAATCTATTACCGCCCTGGAAGCGGCAGGTGATAGACTGTGACATATCCTTTGTAAAGGTCACAAAGCACGCTCCTGACCTCGAAATCGCTATGCACTTCCGTGAACTTCAATCGAAGTACTCCTGCAGCGAATTCTACACAGACGCGTCAAAATCACATGTTGACGTATCTTACGCTGCTCTTGGTCCCTCTTTTTCTGAATCTGATGTGTTAAACCCACTGATAAGTTTCTTCACTGCAGAAGCCTATGCAGTATTGTCTGCAGTAAAACATGTAAGGAAACTGAAACTTGACTGAGCAATCATATTCACAGACTCGTTATGTCTTGTAAAAGCACTCATTTCTCAATAGAAGTACAGAAACCATGTCTTGAAGGAACTTTACTCACTCTTATGCAACTTCTATTTATCGCATAGACATGTAGTAATATGCTGGGTTCCCGGCCATAGAGGAATCGAGGGTAGTGTGCTTGCCGACGATATCGCCGAATCAATGGCATCGCAGGGTATTCGTTCTTCAGCTGTCCCTGCCACAGACATGAAGCCTTTCCTAAGAAACAAACTGCGAAGCCACTGGCAACGATTGTGGGACACTGAAACGAACAATAAGCTTCACTTAATTAAGCAGAAGTTAGGTTTCTGGCACCCAACTACGAAAACACGAAGAACAGATGTCCTATTAACTAGGCTAAGAATAGCACACACATTTCACACTCGTAACTTTCTCTTGACCGGTAACGAGCCTCCAACCTGTGGTAGATGTGGCGACCGGCTGACCGTCCTCCACGTTTTCCTGGAGTCCCGGGAAGCCGAAATAGACAGCAGGAAACATTTTCCTTTTGCGTACCGCCATTGCGTCCCTCTGCACCCGGCTCTGTTACTTGGTTAAGAACCCCTTTTTAAGACCAAAGCAGTCCTCGCTTTCTTGAAAGATGTGCTAAATGTTACAAGCCCATTCACTTCGTAGTGCGTCCTTTTTCCAGAGGATGCAGCAACGATAGTTTTCATATATAGCACATGCCTCTAGGCCCTTGAGTTTCAAAGGCCCCGGTGAGGCAGTAGCGCTCTAGACAATTTTATATCTCTGGACAATCACATATTTAACATATTGCATCATTCTTTCTCAATGAATTTTAATGTTCTAGTACACCTCAATACTCATTCCCATAATATTATTGCACGCAGATTTCATGCAATTTAGGTCAACCCTTTTAGGCCACTTTACATCCACGTCACATTACCTTCACAGAACCCATCGGTCCACTGCGAACTCATTAACACTAGCATGGCGCTCTTTGGTCATACCTGGCCCTTGCGCCACTAAACATCAAACATTCATTCAACTGACAGCATGATCGCACACCATGCACCTGTAGTTGAGGCTATAATCTTACGGCCCATCTCTACACACCCACATTCGGCAGCTTCCCTTTCCGGACGTTTGATGCGAAGCTGACCAGCGCAGCCACGATGGTCCGTACATTGCACCAGCTTTAAAGGAAGGGCAATGGATGCGCCGAGCATTCATCTCACATTTACGCGAGGCACAGCACTGATGGACACAAGTGGTGTATTTGGCGCATCAAAAAAGGCGCTCAGATGGATCAATTGCCGGCCATGTCTGCCAGGCTAACCCAGTCTGTAGCAACGTCATCACCACCACCACATTAGCACAGCGCCTAAATGCATTTATTTGGATACTAATTACACTAATGAAAAACAAGAAAGCCGCATAATACATTGCTCATATGGACTCACGGCGAGGCGAACAGCACTCGTAAGTTCATCGGTGTGGCATGTGATTGAGCAGCGGACGTGGTTACAATGACGCGCATTTGCTCAATATCAGCTCCCTGAGCAGCCGGTACCGCCTAGGGGGGGCTTGTCGACGCCGAGCGCTAACCGACGACGAAACGTGCCCTCTCGTCGCGTGTGATTTCTTTCAAACGCACGCAGAAATATGAAAGGAGCCCTAAATAAGAACTGAAGAAAGAAGCCATTGCTACCGACACTCCTAAATTATTGCAGTAAACTGATGGTGCCTTTGCACGTGCAAGTTTCACTTCTTACCACATTTTGACATCGTATCAGCGTACGTCGCTTCTGCTTGGCTTCTCTTCAACTGATAAAACACGATGTGTCTCCTGCAGAAGGCGTACAAGCGCGGGTACTTATACGTTGATATCGCGTCTCAGTGTGCAAACACGTCACATGTGCTGCAAATGGAAGAAAGGAGCGCACCAAACCAGGGGCCCTATAACGTAAAACTATTCCAATATGTTTTTATTCTAATTTCCTGACATCAAATTTGCGTAACCACCGACGCAAGCATCAGGCGGTCACCGGCAGGATTGTCTGAAGCGAGATTTCAAACGCTCATCTCATATATAGAAGGTCACATTTGTTCGCTTTAAAAACGAATAACATTACCTACACAGAGCGGCCTGTCTTATCTAATCGGCTGACGAGAGGCGAGAAGCACACTCAAGTGGAGAGGGATTCGATGGGGCCGAACCAGTGTATGAAAATCAATAACCAGATAAAGAGGGTGGTGCCGGGGTCGCCGATTTGTCCACTTTCCCTTATTTAGCTTACGGTGGCTGGCTGAACATCGCGGCGGCATCCAACGGAAGGTTAAGAATGCTGCTAAAACGGATCCTCAGCAAAGAAGAGTTGGCAAAGCGAGGTTGTAAACGTGCTGAAAGTGCTCGAAAACGTTACACGAACGCGCGAAAACTTTATTGTACGAAAATAAACCCATGCTCTCCGACAGGTGTGAGTCGCCAATGCCTGAGCGATGGGCGGCAGCCATCTGTTATTCCTTTCGGAACAACGCAACCTGCGGCTATTCAGAAGAAAAATTCAGCTTTTTGGGCATATTAATGCATCTTTAATGCGTACACGTCACTATGATGCGATGAGCTTTCGAGGTTTGTTGACGTCGTGTGATAGGCAGGTGAAGTGGGTGCAGTCATAAAACTTTTGACGAATAGCCAAGGTGTAATGACGAAAAGTCGTCGAATCAGAAATAACTTTTCTGTTTTGTTCGCTCGAATCATGCATAATGAGTGTGTACAAGTCGTATCAGATGGGGAGCTATCGCGGTCTTCGTGATATCGCGTGACAGACAGGCGAAGTGGGGGTGGTTCAAAAACGTTTTTGACCAATCACGGAGGACTGATTGCAGGATTGGAATAGAAAAGCTTGGAATAGCTTTAGGTTATAGCGCCCCAGGTCAAGATCTTGTTTTACAGATTAAGGTAGCTGCATACCGATCGAGGCGAAATGCACAAACGCGCGTACACGTCAATTTTGGAGAAAAGTAATAAATTATAGGTTGGTGACTTCAGGACCTGGAACCCCTAACTAAGCAGTCAATGCCTAAGTGGCACCTCTTAGTAACCGCTAATCAGTAAACATTACCCAGTGATCAGCGCCAACATTTCCGTAAGTTCACCAGCCTCGAGAGAACATACGCTCAAGTGCACATCTGAATACTGCACAGCGCCGTAACGCAGCACATAGCGATTGAAAATTCAAACTGGTTTGCCGATTGAATCGGTTCAAGTCGTTCATCTTGCGACATTGACGTACTTTATTTGGAGTAGTCACTGCACATGCAACACGAGAACAAAGTGGCATGCAAAAGGCGACAGTTATTGTAAACATGCAAATGCGGCAGTACAAAATTGCAGTACAAAGAAAATTGAGGCTGAAGAAGAATAATGCGTTAAAATTCCCATCGAAATTTGGATATTGTAAAACCTCATCAGTACATTTTTCTCTCCATTTAAGGATAAAGGCCTCTGACAGCGATCTCTGTCTACCTGTGACCTGGCCTAGCTGATTTCAAGACACGCCGGCAAATTTCCCTGTTACCCTACCTAATTTTCTCTCTTCTTCGACAGCGCTTCCTTTCCCCTAGGAACCACTATCTATTTCTAATGGACCACCGATTACCGGCCCTGCGAATTACCTGCCCTACATTTTTTCCTCTTAATTTCAACAGCCACTATCTTCGTTTTCACTCAGATCCCCACCGCTCTCTACAGTCTCTTAATGTTAGGCTTAATATTTTTCGTTCCGTCGCTTGTTTGAGCAGTTCTTCACCCGTTGTCAAGAGTCAGTATTGACCTCCGAGTTTATGATAATACCTTAATAATGGAATAATTGTACACTTTTCTTTTCAACCATAGCGGTGAGACAGCGGTGCCGATCATGATGGTAATGCCGACCGTATGCGCTCCGACCCATTTTCATTCTTCTGTAAATTTCTTTCTCATGATCAGCGTTCCCGGTGAGTAAGTGACCTAGATAAACGTACTATTGCACACACTTTAGAAGGTGAGTGCCGATCATCAATTCTTCACCGCTTAACAGGTTGTTCTACATTACCTTTCTCTTCTGCGTATTATTCTTCAACCTACTCTGACACCTTCTCCACTAAGGTCCGTATCCATTGTTGCAATGGCTCCCCGCCTTGATGAACTAGAAAATGTTATCAGCAAGGTGAAGGTTGCGGAGATATTCGCCGTTGACCGTCGCTCCTAATCTTTCCCAGTACAACAGCTTGAATATTACCTCTAAGCATGCAGTGAATATTGTTGGAGAGATTGTCTCCTTAGCCTGACCACCATCACGATAAGTTTTTGCCGACTTTCCTGCTGATAGTTCAAACGTGTGACGCGGGAATTATGACTGAGGCACAACCGATGCCTGAGCATGGTTGAACGTAAATATTGAAGCTACTCATAAATGAAAAACATTTCTCAGTTGTCCGCCGAAAGCTGCAAGCACCATAGCCTTGATGTGAAATAAATTCATTCTTTTAGTAAAATCCACGCGGTATGCACTTAAACCGTGAACTACACGCAAATGCCATAGCCTCCTCCAAAGGCACTCAATTAGGTGATCGAACTGTGCGCCGTCGGATGAACACATAAGAGAACATAATTCGGGTTATCACAAATGCTTACCTTGCTGATTCGACACGTTTGAGTGACCACAGTTAGTTTCACGCACGCTTCACATACTGCACTTCGCGATAACAGGCGACTGTGTACGACTTCTCATGCTGTTATCTTGACTTGGCTACTGCGGAGTAGGCGCGGAGCACCGTTCAGACCGTCGCTGGCGGCAAAGGAATTCTCGCGCTAAACTCACAAACGCCTATGTTTGAACTTCTTAAGTGAGAAGAGGAACATGTAGAAAGATCGCGCAAAGTAACTGAAAGACGTGAGTGATCTCATTTCGCCCAGGACGGATGTTAGTCTGTGGTTTAGTATAAGCATCTCCAGCCAATGAAAACACGACGATCGCTGTCGTCTTCTGTCACTTTTCGTTGTAGTCTCGTATTCAGCGATAAACGTCAGTATGGTTATATTTATTGTGAAGAAGATGCGCCTCTGTCCAGTGGCATCGCCAACGCTCGGCTCGCTGCGCCATCCGTCCTACAGCATCTCCAAAACTCGCCTCCCGTTGCTGGCGCAGCTGATCGCTGGTGTCTTTCGAGGTGGTGCCTCAAGCTGCCTCGCCGTTCCGACTAGAAGCGGGCTTGGAGGAACCCACTGCCAATAAACATTTTGTCGGTTAGTGGAGGTTGCTGGAGTTCCCTCCATCACTTGCACCGTGGAGCTTGGAACCCGAACGCTTCCGCCCATTTGATCGACAACGCAGACCCCCGGCGCCTTCTGCATCGGTGTTCCTCGGCAACGTGATCCGAAGGTCTTCAGCGGTACAGATGACACCGACGGAGAGGGCTGCTTTATATCCTATGAGAGGGTGAGCGCGCATAACAAGTGGGAGAAGGCCTCGGAGTTATCTAATGCTGCATTTTATCTAACTGGCGTTGCCCAACTCTGGTTCGATAATCGCGAAAGCGACATCCCGACATGGTCAACTTTCAAGACGTCAGTTTGGTTGTGGAAGTGTTTGGTTGGCTTGCTGTCCGCAAACGGCGCGCTGAAGAGCGCTTGCGCGCCCGAGTAGAGCAGATTGAAGAAACATTCACAAACTACATTGAAGAAGTGGTAGACCTGTGTAAACATGTTAACGCCGCCATGCCCGAAACTGACAGAATTCAGCACATTCTCAAAGGCATCAATGACGGTGCATTCCAGATGCTCGAGGCCAGGAACTCTCGTACCATTTCTGAAGTCGTTACCTTATGTCCGATCTACGGTGAGTTGAAGCAGCAACGCACTTTGAATCGACAGCCTGAGTGAGATGCCGACTCGCTATTAAGTCTTGCCGTTCCAGAACTCTCTCCATTGCTTCAGTGTATCAAAGACTTCGTGTGCGCTGAAGTTCCCGTCAACTTTACTTGGTCCCCTTCACTCAGGAGCTGTCCCCTTGTCTGCCACCTTGCCACCTCCGAACTTAGATTGGCGAAGAGGTTGCCCAAGCTGTTCCCTTCACTCACCACCAGCAGCCTGTGGCAGCGCCTCTTACCTATGCGCAGGCAGTACAGCCTGTAGCCACGCCTCATACGTATGCGCTGGTAGTGCACAGGTTTCCCTTGACACCTTTGTCGACCCTGCAACAACATTAACCACCCACCGCTCCTCCTACTGCATCATGGGTTGGGCTGCGAGGCAGCAACCCTTGGTGGACGCCTGACAATCGTCCCATTTGTTACGCCCACTGCACACCCGGCCACGTCGCTCGCTGTTGTCGCAGTCGCCTTCCAACTTTCAACGACGCTGCCCGGCCGTTCCAGTACGGCCCTTAGCCCAAGCGCCAATCCGCTCCTGGTCCTCACAACGGTATGATTGTACTGGCCTCCCGGAATTTCCGTCGCGCCGCTCACCATCTCCTTGTTGTCAATCGCTCTCCCAATACGTCGCCGAACTGCACCCTCCAACCAGGAAAACTAAGCGCCGCTGCTCAAGAGGCAAGAACTGTGTCGTCTTCGAACTGCCCAAGTCCTCACTCCACTCCTGCTAACATGGTTGCAATATCTGTCGAAGTAGTTTCTACTTTTGCGCTTGGGAACACCGACGCTGCAGTTTCTAGTAGTCAAACACTGCCGTTCACTGCACAAGGTGACCACACCGCTCTCTTGACAGTCGCTTCCCACGGCAGCGCGTTACATCTCTCGCAGCCTTTGCTGCCCGTGTGGTTATACAGGGCATACGGGTACATTAGCGAGTTTATTGCTCCTTCGGTGTGCTCACATGAGTTAATCCCCAGGTGGGACTCCGTATCCCGTCATAATACCGTCATTCTTCTGTGTTGCCGTCATCGATGCTACGGCCGTCTTCACACAACCTTACGTCTTCATGAGTAGCAAATCCATTCCACTGCCTTTTGCAACGCTTGACATCGCCGTCGGCCTGAACAATATTTTTCTGTACAATCCCCTTTCGGCGTCTGTTACTTTATTTGCCGGTGAATGACTCGGCCGCGCGGAACACCTTGACTCTTCGTTCTTTGTTACCATGCCAGATGAATCTTTCCATATTGCCTCCAACGGACTACGTGCCCTTTCAGCGCTTTACGAGTCGTTAAGTGATATGTTCTCGAGTTCCATTGCCAATACACTAACTCCTGCCAAACACTCCAAGCTTGCTCAGCTTGTACACCACTTTACAAATTCTTTCGATGTTTCCCAGCGCAACTGGGCCGAACGTCGGAAGTGGAGCAACACATTAACACTGGTTTAGACCAGCCGTTGCGTCAGTGACCATCCCGCGGCTCGGCCGAAGAGCGTCGTGTCATTAACGTCCAAATTTACGATATCGTACACCGTGGCGTTATTCAACCATCCCACAGTCCCTGGGCATCTCCTGTCGCTCTCGTCGCAAGAAGCGCGACATATTCAATTTTGAGCTTAATACTACCGTCGATTAGGTAACGTAAAGCGCAAAGACGTCTATCATTTGACACGCATCCGCGACACCCGTAACAACCTTTCAAGAAGCCGAATTATTTTCATCCCTAGATTTGAGTTCTGGCTACTGGCAGGTCCCGATGGCAGAAGCCGATCGCCAGAGAACTGCATTTATTGCATGTGACGGCCTATATGAATTAAACGTGATGCCCTTTGAACTTTGCAATGCGCCTGCCACGTTTGAACTTATGAATAATGCGCTGGGTGGTGCTGAGTGGTCTATGTATACATGCTACGTCTACGGTGTCGTGGTTTGCTGACCTGCCTTTCCTAGCCACCTAATTCGCCTTATACATGTTTTGACGTGTCTAACCAACGCTGCCCTGCAACCCAACCTCAAAAAGTTCCATTTCGCCACCCGGCAGCTTTGGACCCGACATTTGGACCCGACAACTACAACTGAAGTAAACACAGATGCCAGTGTGGTCGGTCTCGGTGCCGTTTTCGCACAACAAAAACGAGGATACTTCGAATATGTCGTTCCCTATGCGAGTCACACCCTCAGAAAAGCAAATGTCAACTGCAGCGGGCCTGAAAAACAACTCTTGAATCTATTACGGGCGCTTGGCAGTTTCCGGTCATCCTTATACTTACGCCCGTTCAACATAATGGATCGCCACGTGGTTTCTTGGCTCGTCACGTTGAGAGATCCAGCTGGCCGCCTGGCCCGCTGGGCACTCTGAATCTAGGAGTACGATGTTTGCGTCGTCTACCGCGGTGGAGGCAAGTACTCCGACGAGGACGCCCTGTCCTGCTCGCCTCTTCCTTTAGATATAACTTGCGGAAGCACTTGTACGAACTCTATGTCATCTCTCGATCTTGACTTAATCGGCACCGAACAACGCCGTACCCTTGGATCGCTTCTCGTTTCACCTATATCTACATCCTTTTCACCTATATCCCATTCCCTCCCACGCCAATATGTACATTTCATCATTCGTTGTCGGCTGCTCCACTGACGCAACTACTCTCCCGAAGGCCATAGATGAATACAGGTCATTGCCCGTAGCTTAAGATTCGAAATCAGTGCCTCCTTTCACGATGATCAGCAATGTGGCCACGCCAGAGTATTTAAGACTACGAACGTATTCTTCACTGCTACTATTGGCGCACAATGTACACTTTTGTGTGAAAGTTTGTTCAGTGCTGTCCTGGCGGTGAGCGTCGCAAACCACCACCTCTGCGCGCGTCTGGCGCCTTTCAGTTGTTTCCGGGCCCAGCGAAACCCTTCAATCGCGTCGGCGTTGACCTCTACGGCCCGCTTCCAATGATACTGGATGGCAAATCGGTTGATCATAGTTGCTGCGGACCAGTGAACACGGTACGCCGAAACTGCTGCTTAACGAAACGCTACAGCGCGGGATGTAGCGACATCGCTTCATCCTTCGTCGTGGTGCATCTCGAGAACTCCTTAGCGATAGAAGTAGCGCCTTCCTTTCCGAAGTTAGCGGAGCTCTGCTTTCGGTATGCCACATTATTCATCGAACGAGCACGGCATGCCACCCACAAACTAATGGGCTCAGAAAGGAGTTTAATCGCACTCTCGGTGAAATGCTCGTGATGTACATGGCATTTCATCATGACAACTGGGTCCGCGTTTTTTTCTTTTGTGTCATTCGCATACGACCCCAGAATATAAGCTTCAACGGGATTTTCACCCTTCTTCCCCTTGTATGGATGCAAGCCTTCGTGTGCCATCGACACTCTGCTCCCATACCGTCCTGACGCTTCCGATGGCCTATCTGTGTACGAAGTAGGCCGGCAAGCTGGTCAGTGCCACCAGCTCGCACGCACCTCTACATCACAAAAAGAACAGCGCCGGAAGGAAAGCCGCACCGACTCACTTTCAAATGCCACTTATGCCCCAGGGTCCCTTGTATGGCTGGGTGTTCCTTGCCAATTTCCTCGGCTTTCCTGGAAACTTCTGCCAAAGTACAAATGGACTTACCGCGTCTTAGAGCGAACGTCTCCTTAGAATTTTCTCATAGATCCACTTTCTGCATTTAACGACATTTGCTGGTGTGGACTTGACTTCGCCTACGTGGCGTGTCTCAAGCTCTACCATAGCCTTTCGCTTCCAACCTTCTATGTAGCCAACGTGGCACTCTTTCTTGCGGAGGCGATTGTGAAGAAGACACGTTTGTGTTTAGTGGCATCACCAAAGCTCGGCTGCCTCTGCTTGCGCTGCTGGACGCTCGTGTCCTTAGAAACTGTGCCTCGCGCTGCCTCACCAGCCTTACTCGTAGCGTCCTTGAAGAAATGCACTTCCAACAAATGTCTTCTCAATATAAATAAATGCGAGAGCGCGTGCATGCGTGCGCGGGCGCGTGCTCGTGTGTGTGTCGGTGCGGACTCGTTGACAATTATTCGCTCCGTTCGTGAGGTGTATATTATTTCACAACATCATTCCTGTTCGAGCTGTCCTCATGATTTTTGTATCAATTGTGGTGGGTTGTCTTAGTCGCCATTTGTCTTTCTACAGCGAAACAGTCTGTGGCTAAGGTCTGGAAAACAAAATGTGTGCGCCCCCCCCCCCCCCCCCGAGATGTTAACAAAAACAAATGATCATCTGGGCCGATCTTGGTGATGCACAGAAAGGGTCCAAGCTCAACGACACATACCCCTGTAGGCTAGTGGACCTGTAACGCGACCTTTGACTATCTTTTTCACACGGGGGACCCAAAGAGGTCCCAGGCACTAGGGTAGGACAGATCTTTTTGAGAAAAGATGTGTTGTGCAGAACTTTTTCAAAAGGGACTGTTAAATCATTATTGGCGCCAACTGCACAAACGCGCCAGTGCCACTACGTCTGCAGTCGTCGTCCTCTTCTTCCACAGATGGCTCCGTTGTTGAAAGAATTATCATCATCAGAAATGGCTCGGGCGTCGTCGTCTTTCACAGCTGGCTCTGTTGCCGCTCCTCATTCTAACATAGAATTTCACTTCTCTTTTGTCGTCGTAATGGGGAGGCAGCGCTATCTGGGGTATGGGCCATTGCGCAAGAAGGTATGAGCCAATCATTGTCGTACGTGACGGACACACTTTATAACAGAGTTGATAGGCGAATGTGTGTGCGTACCTATATCGCCACGATGACCGCAGAATAGGGCAATAAATATGTTCATGCCTTCGTTCAATATTCAGGGTCACCTTGGTGTCGTGCGCAAAGCAGATTCGCTGGCCATCCACCTTAGCAGAGTGGAATGGCTCCTAGTTTTTTTATATAGGTCGTAAAATTTACCTCCTGATCAACCTGTCGAGGGCCTTGAACAAAATCCCGAACATTAACCACACGATCTACGCGGATGACATCACCATCTGGTGCTCCAGTGGATGTGAAGGGCAGGTCGAGGGTGCTTTGCAAGGGGCCATCGATGTGACGGAGCGGTATCTTATCCCCACCGGGCTAAGGTGCTCGCCCGCTAAATCCGAGCTCTTGCTCTACAAGAAGAGGCCCAGAGGCGGTTCACACCGGTCCTGGAAGCCAGCAACAGAGAGCCGCATTACGTTGCTCACCGGTAAGGGCTCCCCAGTACCGCGGGTAGACACTATCAGGGTCCTAGGAATGTTTATCGAGTCGAACGGGGCCAATGGAGCCGCCCTCAAACGCATTTGTTTCAAGACCGAAAGCGCCCTCGGCCTGATCCGAAGAATCGCCAACAGGTACCGCGGAATCAAGGAAGACGATCTGATCCGGATTATCCACGCCTTCGTGTTATGCCACCTCGCTAATTCAGGGGCTATGCACAACTGGCTCGTATCGGAGCGCAACAAGATCAATGCCCTAATCAGAAGAGTATTCAAGCTTGCCCTCGGCCTTCCCATCCGAACACACACAAAAGACCTCCTCAATTTGGGAATTCACAACACGTTCGAAGAAATCGTTGAAGCCCAAGAATTTTCCCAGTTTGTCAGACTTTCCGGTACCCCAGTGGGCCTAGCCATACTTGGCAAGCTGGGACGTAACCCTACGGTCGTCAGTCTCGACGCTGTGAAGCTGCCTAGCGACGTAAGGTCCAAGATTTACATACACCGTTTGCCACGAAATATGCATCCCACCTACAACGAAGGACGAAGACGAGCCAGGGTTAAAGCTCTGCTCGCCAGTGCCCGCTTGAACAAGGACCGAACATGCTTCGTAGACGCTGCTTCGTATGTTCAAGAAGAGGCCTTCTCCTCAGTGGTCATCGACGGTGATTCTAAAATCCTTAGCTACGCTACCGTCCGCACTTCTAATTCCAGCGTTGCCGAGCAGGTTGCTATCGCTCTTGCATTGACGGACAGTGTACATGACACGATTTATTCTGATTCCAAGGCCGCTGTCAGGGCCTTTCAGATGGGAATGGTGGCTCCCCAGGCCCTACGTATCATTCAAAGTGCCAAAGACATGAAACATCACTCTTTGGCCTGGTTCCCTGCGCACCTTGGAACCATTGAGGGTTCCTCGATCAACCCCAACGAGGAGGCGCACTCGGCTGCACGAGGTTTGACTGACCGTGCGCTGGGCAACGCGTCCTCTCCTGGGCGACCCGAGCCTCTCTGCTCGTACAACGAAATCTGCAAATATAATTATCTGTCAGGAAGACTCCTACCTTCGCCGCACTCCTCGCTGTGCAGGGCCTCTAAGGCTTCTGCAAACAAGCACTTACCCGAGCCCCGCGGCGCTGCACACAATGTACCCCGAACGGTTCCCAAGCCCGGACTGCCCTCTGTGTGGTAATTATGCGGACTTCGAACATCTCCTGTGGGGCTGCGCCTCTGCCGGTCCCCCTTTCACTCAAGATGAAATGATGAAGCTAATTAAGGCCCAGGATCAGACCTCTCAAATCCTGGCAGTCCAGAGGGCTCGCGAGAGGGCCGTCAGGTTTCACCTGATGGTCCCCGAGTGGGCCTAGCCAGGTGACGTGGAGCTTGCTTACGTCTATAGTGGACCGAATAAAGTTGTTTCTCTCTCTCTCTCTCTCCTGATTCATAACACAGAAGAGACGACTGCTGTCCATCGTACACAAACGTTTGCTCGCACTTTGACCACAGGGTGAGCAAAACTGTAAGCACACACACCATGTGGACAGAAACTATGCAGGTTCCACTTATTGCTGAATTGAAACTATTAACATTATAATAGAAGGTGGAGGCTACCTGCATGGAAGACGACATCCAATTCTTCAACAGTAACAAGTTTTGATGATTGGAAACTCTTAGGCGTTCTTTTCGTTGTTTCATCTCGTATGGAGAATCATCGTCTGAAAAGCGTCGAGAAAAATGATCATCCGCTCACCATAATCAATAGTTACACGCTATCAGGGTGAGAAAGCTCGGGCTAGAAAAAGAAAGAAATGATAGAAGTAAGATAAGGCATCAGTGACAAACTTTACATTTGTCAGCGACAAGCGCTGCACTTCTTGTTGCTCCTGCCTAAAAATTAAAATAAATTATGGGGTTTTACGTGGCAAAAGCATTTTCTGCTTATGAGGCACGCCGTAGTGGAGGACTCCGGAAATTTTTACTACCTGGGGTTCTTTAACGTGCACCTAAATAAAGGTACACGGGTGTTTTCGCATTTCGCCCCCATCGAAATGCGGCCGCCGTGGCTTGCTGCTTCCCAGTATAGTGTCATGATGAGTATGAGAATTAAGGCTACTGCCCCCTATATAAAGGAACACAACCTACTAGACATTGAGCGCGATTTCGCAAAACAACAATAATGTTACTGCTTTCACAGCAGCGTACTCCCAATACAATTATACAATAAACTGCTCAACGCATTTCGAGATGACAAACTAGAGCGTGCCACAAAGATATAAGCATGCGTCGCCCTAGACTATCACTAGTTGCCTCTGGCGTATCGGCCGCAACAGTGCGTTCCAATGCTTACCTGCGCCAGCTAAGAGGAAGAAGACAAAGTGACAGCGTTCTCCCGTGTGCTTCGTCCCATTGTGTTTTTCTGGTGTTTTTTCGTCATCTGCCACGTTCACGAGGGCGCCTTCCGTTAGAAAGGGGGAGGCTTTCCACCAATGCTACCTGAAGTCAGCGATCCGCCACCTACATGGCTCCAGATAGAAGATATCGCGAGTGGAAGCGTGGGGCACCCCGAATCTACGGTAAGCTCCAGAAAAGTGGCAATGGAGTCACAGCGTGGATTCACGATCTGCAAAGGTCGTCCTTTGAAAAGGAAACTACGCCGGACATCATCACGGTGTGAGTTCACGACATCTAAGGACGCCCAGCCCTTTATGATAGAATATATGGCTACATCAACATGTGGCAACCTGAACAGTCAATATAGGAAATTCTTAACATATTTATTAGGCCACATAGCACCGGCACAGATACATGAAGTTTGCATGAAAGCCTACAAGAACATACGGTTGATGCGGTAAACCCAACCATACTAGGGAATTTGAAGGAAATTCACACACTTAGCATTATTCCGGTGGGTCTTTTCAATATGTGTGTGAAAAATAGCTCAATTTGTGTGATCTCTTACGTGGCCTCTCCACTCACGGATGAGAATCTCTGCTAGCTTGTGACCTCAGTGGTTCGAATATTGAATGTTCACCGCTTCTGACAGGCACGTTGCATTAAGCTAGTCTTTGCTAGCTTCGTCACCAGCGTTCGCCGATGTGTGCTATGTAAGGCACCCTGTGCCGCCATCTGTGCCAAAGCTTCTACAGTGTCACAGATGCCAGCAGATACCTCCCGTGAGTGCAGGCTGCAAGAACACCATATCATTTCGACAATGTGGTGGGAGTCACCAAATTGAAAATTGGCAAGTGAAAGCACCAAAGTGTCTCAACTATGCTGGATCTAATGACGCGACCTCCAAGTTGTTCCCAAAAATAGTACATGAAATATGGATACTCGGGGAGGTGGTAAGGGACAGTTCTTCCCAGAGCGAGGCAGCTGCATCTGTGCCCCGACGGCAACGCCGCTCACGGCAAAAGCACAAGCGTGCCAGTAGTACAACCAGACCAAATGAACCAGAAGTTACAGAAACGCCCGGCATCTTTTCCGCACAGCCGTCGACAAAATCACGAAGCGTACGGAAAGCACGAACGATCGTTGCCGGTATATCGAGTCCAGCTGGAACACCCACAATGACTTGCCCCGCACAAGATGCTGCTGAGGTTGCCTGGCCTTCTCTTCAATTAATGGGTTCTCGCAAGGATCATACGGACCAAGGTTCCGCGATGCGTCCTGCTGACAAACTTGAAGAAGCCAAGGTCCAAAGCATGCTGAGACAACTGAAGAATACAATGTGTGATGTGTTTTCTGCTCTACGCACGCCATCAGCGTTACTGCGTTACAAATAATGAATACCGTAGAACCACTTCTTTCAGCTCTACGTAGTATCTCAATATGGCGTTATCAGCCAGAACTTGTACATTTGAAGAGTGCATGCGTCGATCTGTTATCGTGCAGTGGAACGCGTGTTGTCTACGTGGACGCCTTTGAGATTTTCGACATCATCATCATCATCATCAGCCTGGTTATGCCCACTGCAGGGCAAAGGCCTCTCCCATACTTCTCCAACTACCCCGGTCATGTACTAATTGTGGCCATGTTGTCCCTGCAAACTTCTTAATCTCATCCGCCCACCTAACTTTCTGCCGCCCTCTACTACGCTTTCCTTCCCTTGGAATCCATTCCGTAACTCTTAATGACCATCGGTTATCTTCCCTCCTCATTACGTGACCTGCCCATGCCCATTTCGTTTTCTTGATTTCAACTAAGATATCATTAACTCTTAGTTGAAATCAAGAAAAATAAATGGGCATGGGCAGGACACGCAATTGAACGCATATTGAAATACATATTGAAATACAACATATTGTATTGAACATATTGAACATATTGAACGCATATTGACATGCAACGCATATTGAAATACCATTAACCCTTTGTGATTGTTCCCGAGCGCGACATTCTATCCCCCTTCCTCCGACCATCAGGAGGTTAGCAACTTTGGTCACGGAAAGGCATTTCCAGAAACAAGCTTCTGTTGTGCATACGTCGTGACATGGTGTACACCCGACATATCGTCGTGGAACATGCCTCTAATGAACACATATGTGGCAGTAAGGCATAACCAGTGCGTCGTTTCATTCATAGGAGGCTAAATAACTCCTAAAAAGAGATTTTAACCCTTACACCAGATTTTGCCGTCGAAATGCGCCCTGGTCGACATAAATTCTCGGAGACTTAACGCACGCCACCCATTATGGGGCAGTGTTACGATGAATAGAGGAGGTGAAGAATCGGCAAACCTCATAGATAACGACGATTTGGCAACCATTATCGACGGCTCCTCTACATTTCTCCGAGGCCCGACATATAGTAGCTCCTTAGACATTTAATTTGCGTTGATCGAGAAGCCTATTATTCTCAACAATCTGGTGCGCAGATCCCGAGACGCATGATAGCGACCACATACCTACATATGTAAAACTGTAATTGTTCCTTCAAGCTCCTCCACCTCGTATTCGTTGTACTCACTGGCGAGATTATTAGACATTGGTTGAAAACGCTTGCTCAGACCAATGTACGCCGCCGGACCTAGAACGTATTACCCCAGCTCTTCCTGACACGACAAAAGTCATATGCGTATCAGTACTTAGAAGCTCAATCGAAATCGAATACGAAAAACTACGATCCGTGTGTCACCACGCCCAGAGGAAATACCGAAGAAACAAATCTACCTGAGACAGTGCTATCTGTCAGCGAGCTAAACGACACGTCCGCCGAAGCCTTCACAAACTGGGCACTAAGCACTGGAGAGGAATTTGTACTTGCATTCATCCTCGCAAGCCACGTTGTAAAATAGTGCAGGTGATGCGAAGCTTACAATGTCCCTCCCAAGAAAAGTACTGATTCCGAGCTCTGGCAGTAGTGCGATGTAGAAGCAATGCAGAGGTTACAGAGAGCTACTAAATATGAATGTGGCTGTAGCTTCTCGTCCACATTTAATCATTGATCAACAAACCCCACCAACCGGATATGGCTCCCTTGGGGTCATGTTCACGATGCAAGAACTAGATTCTACACTCGCTTCATCTCGAAGATCTTCGGTGGCTGAGCCAGGCGGCATCAGATACGCTGCCCTGCCAACTTTGGGGGAAGACGCGCAAACTGTTGTCCTCACTCTCTTCAGTGTATCATGGAGTGGAGGCTCTGTGCCGGAGAAATGGAAAACCAGTAGAATTGTTAGCGCTTTTGAAGCCTGCCAAAGCACCTCATGCCTTGTGTTCTTACAGACCCATTGCACTGGGAAACTGTGTGGGCAAGATCGTGCAGAGAATGGGGCTGACGAGGATAGAGTGGTTTCACGAAAGGTACAACATTTACCCATTGATGATGACGGCTTTTCGCAAAGGAAGATCCTCCACTGATAGTGTGATTGACTGCATGTCAAGTGTCCAACAGGATAAGAAGCGCTCACGCTTGTCAGGAGCACTCTTTTTGGACGTCAAGGTACATATGACAATGTGTTGCGTGATGCCGTCTTTGACGCAGTTGAGGAGCTGGGAATTGGAAGTAGGATGTTTTACTGGCTAATTACCTTACTGGAACTGGAACGGTCTCACTGGTTTACTGTACGGGTTTACTGGAACGCCTTTTACGGGTTCTGGAACTACCTTACAGGCTGGATTATGCTGATGACGACGACAGATCGGGACACCGTCGTCATCAAATCAGCCGTGGCGTTCCTCAAGGAGGCGAACTCAGTCCTACACTGCTCATTATAACCCTTATGGAGCTCGGCGTTATAGTGCAAGGGACTACTCATTGAGCCTATATGTTCACGATATCTGCATATGGGCTTCTGGTGTGTCGCGGCCACAACTTCGTGTAAGGCTGCAACGCTCAGTGTTGGTCACCTCGAAGTACCTGCAGTAGCGAGGTCTAAAACTGGCGACTGCGAAGTGTGCGTCCCTTGCATTTATTCGAAAGGCGATAAACTGCCACAAGATTACGATCAGCGGTCTAGCCATACCGTACGTCACGCACCACGGATTCCTAGGAGTGATTACTGCCCGCCACTTGTCCTGGCTTAAGCAAGTATCGACGCTCAAGTCAACATTAAGCAGCTTCATGCACACGCCTAAATATAGAGCATGCATGAAATGGGGCCAATCAGACAGACCATTGCTTCAGCTGCATGCATCACTTTTTGTAGGCTTCCTATGGTACAGTTTACCTATTATTACAAACATCCGGGCCTCCTGCCGACATACACTTGATGGCTTACAACCTCAAGCACTAAGAGCATGCCTTTGTCTGCCACGCAGCACTTGTTAAACGGCGTGATTGTGGAAGCACGTGTACCTCCTATAGACGCTTATCTCTCATGCAAACCGTTAGAAGTATATGTCCTCGACAATTGACCCGCCATGAACGTCACCCACTATCGACCAATCGCATTCTACGTCCAGACAGCACTTTTTCGAAATCTCTTTCGCGTCATGATAGCGTCCTTCCCTCAGGTTTTACTGAGGGAATAGCAGCCGCCGTATAAGCGTGTACGTTATCAAGACCTGTGGTGAACCTATCCATTCCCTAATTCATTAAAAAAGTCACGGATGCTCTGATGTGGACTTGAACAGTTGAGAAAAGGTTTATTAGCGCTTCTTATGCGAAGGACGCAGCGGCCGGGAACGGCGAGGCAGCCCAAAGCACCTTCCGAAAATACGCCAGCAACCGGCAGGGCGAGTAGAGCCGAGCTGTGCGTTGGCGGTGCGGCTGTACAGCGAGACAAGTCTTCTTCTTCACAATCTCCCACTGAACAAAAAGCTCCATCCGGGCGACTTAAGAATCGGGAAGCAGAAGGTTGGGGTAGGGCTTCAGACGCGAGACGTGGACAATGTCACGTCCACGCTGGCGCAAGTCGTCAGGTGGTGACAGTGGTTAAATGAGAAAATTCGCCGGGGATGTTCGCTCCAAGACTAGGTAAGGCCCTTCGCATTTTGGGACGAGCTTTGAGGAAAGTCCTGGCGTTTGAAAAGGGACAGAAAAACACACACGAGAGCCTCGAGCGTAGGTGGTGTTTGGAACCGAGTCGTTGCGGTTTTCTCTCTGGTACTGCTGTTTCTGTGCCGCAAAAGTGCGCGCGAGCTGGCGGCATTCTTCGGCTTATCGGGTGACGTCGGACACAGGTAGACACTCAGAGACGTCTGTCCGGACGGTATGGGAGGAGTGTGTTGATGGTATGCTGAACCTCGTGGCCATACGGGAGGAAAAAATGCGAAAATCCCGTAGTGTCCTGGATTGTGGTGTTGCACGCGGACGTGATAAACAGAAGGATGCGGTCCCAGATACAATGATCAGATTCATGTACATACATCAAAAGCACATCACATAGTGTGCGGTTAAATCGCTCTTGGAGCCCGTTAGTCTGGGGGTGGTATGCCGTGCTTGTCAGATGGATAATGTGGCATTTCGAAAGCAAGCCTTCGACGACTTCTGCGAGGAAGGGGTGGCCTCTATCGCTGAGGTGTTGTCCAGGTGCGTGGTGTCGAAGAACGATGCGATGTAGGACAAAAGAGGCTGCATCCTTCACTGTAGCAGTTAGTAAAGCAGCAGTTACGGCTTAGCATGTCGAATGGTCAACAGCAACTACGATCCACCGAGTGCCGTCTGCTGTGATAGGAAGCGGGCATGTGGGTCGATGCCGACGCAATCGGAAGGTTTGGTAGGGCACTGGAGCGGCTGCAAGGAACCAGACGTGCGTAAAAGCGCGTTTTGCGGCGTTGACAGTCAAGGCAGCACAGAACAAAGTTTTGTAAAAATTGTACATGCTGCACCAGTAGCAGCGGTGGCGAATTCGTTCGTACGTCTTGAAAACTACTCCGCCATGGCCACACTGCGGATCGTTGTGGGAAGAGACATATTTGTCATCTTCAGCTGCAGGGAATCATCAGAACGGCACGTACAGCCTTTAGGAGCGTAATTGGGTCGGTGGAGCAGTTGGTCACTATTGCCCAAATGAACGGCTTGGCGTCGGAGGCTTCGGGATACAGGAATAATCGATGATCCAGATAGATAGTCGAAAAGCGAAGCGATGGAAGGGTTATGACGATGTGCGGTGGCAAAGGAGTCCATGTCGAAGCATGACACGGAGTGTGCGCAAGTTGTTCCCTAGGCCTAGTCTGGAGGTAAAGGTGAATGGGGCATGGCGTCTGCGTCTGAGTGTGTGGGCCCGCTGCAGTATACGACGTGAATATCAAGACTTGGATGTGTAGAGTCCAACGGGCAAGGCGGCCAGTGGGATTTTTGAAGTTGGCGAGCCATGGGCGTCTGCATGGGTATGGTCGGAATTTGCCAAGTGCCGATCCTAAAGCCAAGCATTCTTTTTTGGTCACGCTGTAATTGGCCTCAGGCTTACTCAGCGTGCGACTCGCATAAGCGGCTACGTATTCGGAGTAGCCGGGCTTTCGTTGGGCGAGGACGGTGCCGAGACCGACCCAGCTGGCGTCTGTATGTGCCTCAGTTGCAGCTGATAGGCTGAAATGGCGAATAATAGGTGGGGAGGTGAGAAGACGACGCAGCGTAGCAAAGGCGGAATCACATGCCGGGGACCAGGAGGAGAGGTCGACGTCACCGCGTAGAAGCTGAGTCAATGGCGCCATGATCGACGCTAAATTCTAAAAAAAAGCGCTGGGAATATACAGCATAGGCCCATATAGCTTCGGAGTACATTGATGGTCTTAGGCTTCGGACACTCAGCGACTGCTCGAAGTTTCGCAG
The DNA here is from genome assembly GCF_023375885.2 of Dermacentor andersoni. NCBI lineage: Eukaryota > Metazoa > Arthropoda > Arachnida > Ixodida > Ixodidae > Dermacentor > Dermacentor andersoni. The sequence goes on from NC_092816.1 coordinate 185,686,271, forward strand.
GATCGGGTAGAACACAGGGATTAGACACAACGTGGCCTAAGATGGTGAGCACCCGCGTGGCGATGCGGCACTTTTTGAGGTTGAGTTGGAGGCCGGCGTTCGTTAGGCAGGTCAAAACATGTGCGAGGTGGAGCATGTGAGTAGAAAAATCAGGCGAGAAAACCACAACATCATCGAGGTAACAGAGACACATAGACCACTTGAAGCCGCGCACCGTATTGTCCATGAGTCGTTCAAATGTGGCAGCGGCGTTACAAAGCCCCAAAGGCAACACGTGAAATTCATGTGAACCGTCAGGCGTAATGAATGCGATTTTCTGTGGATCGGCTGCAGCCATCGGGACCTACCAGTACCCTAAAGACAAGTACAGGAACGAGAAGAATTCTGCTCTCTGAAGACTTTCGAGGGCGTCATCTTGGCGCGAAAGGACAGACGTCTTTGCGCGTTGCCCTATCTAACCATCGGTAATCGACGCAAAAGCTTATAGACCCGTCCTTTTTGTGAACGAGAGCGACAAGGGATACCCTGGGACTCTGCGAAGATTGAATAACGTCACGGCTCAGCATATCTTATACTTGGGCGGTAATGACACGACGCTCTTCGGCAGACACGGGGTATGGTGGTTGACGTAACGGCTGACGCGAGCCGGTGTCACTGCAGTGCTGCACTTCCGACGTGCCGCACAGTTGAGGTTGTGAAACGTCGAATGAACTTCTAAAGTGGAGCAGGAGATCAAAAAGGCCGGCACGTTCGGCAGGTGTGAGGGTGTCGGCGACGGTACTCGAGAACGTATCCCTGGACGTCTCCTCAAGCGCCGAAATCGCAGATGGCAGACAGGAGTCGACATCAAAAGAATCCCCGGGGACGTCAACCAATGACGAAGAATCTAGGTGCTCCACAAAGCCAAGCCCTTCACCAACGAGCAACGTAATTGGCGCACAGAGGGGATATTAGAAGTATGTATTGCTCCAGCTGCCGGTAACGTCAAGCATTGCGAAGGGTAGTGGTAGAGCTTTACGGATCATGAAGACGGCGGATGACGTGAAGAGGACCGTTGAATCAGTGATGACATCGCACGATACGGGTACGAGGGCGAAGGAGCCAGGCGGAATATCTGTGTCCTCGCGCACGAAAAGTTTCGAAGGGCGATCACGATCTTCGTGCAATGGTGCGTCACTCAGAGGCGAAAATTCAACTTCGTCACGTTCTCTGTCGATTATGGCTTTATGACTGGATAAGAAATCCCCTCCGAGGATGACGTTATGCGAGCAGGCGGGAAGAAAAATACACTCGACGACATAAACAATGCCGTGAATAAGCGCACGTACAGTACAGGCTGCGTGGGGAGTGAAGTACGACGCACTTGCCGTACGAAGCGACAGTCCAAAAAGCGGCGTGGTCACCTTTTGGCACAGTTTGGCGGCTATCACACAAACGGCTTCGCCGCTATCCACAAGACCGAATGTAGAAACACCTTCTACGGAACCTTCGACCACGTTAGTGGGACAGGCGCCAGGAGTTAGATAGTTCGAACCGGGCGCAGCTCTTGCCTCTTGAATTGCGATGCTCAGTTTTCCTAGTCGTATGGTGCGAGTGGCCGACGCAATGGGGAGAGCGAGCGTCAGCTAGGGGATGGCGAGCGACGCGACGGAAATTTTGGGAGGCCAGCACGAGCATACGGTTGGGGGAAGGAGTGGCGTATTGGCGGAAGGGCTGGCTGCCGTACTGGAATGGCCGAACTACGTCGCCGAACGCTTGAGGGCGATGGCGACAATATCGGGCGACGTGCCCGGGAGTGCAGCAGGAATAACAGACGGGACGATTGTCAGGCGTCCTCCAAGGATTAGCTCTCGGTGTGGTCCAAAATGCAGCATTGGCTTCCGGTGGCACCGGTTGGGACAACGTTGACAAAGGCGCCTGCGGAGGCATGGGTACTGCCTGCGTATGCGTAAGAGGCACTGACTGCGCATAGGTGAGAGGCATGCGACAGGCTCCACTGTCAGTGCGGAGTTCAGATTCGCGGCTGCAGGTGGCTGTTTGTGTGCAGAAGGGGCAAATTGAGCGGCCTCTTCGGAAAGGAGGGTGTGGAGTGTGTTCGGTAGACGGGAGGTGGGCTCCTGGGAGAAGGGGACTAAAGAAAGTTGGCGGGGAACTTCCTCACGGGTCAAGTCATCCACCTGCTGAAAGAATAAGGATTGTTGGATGGTCGATTGGTCGGATTGGTGTGTCAAGCCTCGCCAACGAGTCGTCGCTTCACGCAGGACGCCGAGTCGAATGGCGTTGCTTCCTTAACTCATCATAGCTTTGGCATAGGCTGACGACTTCGAAAACGTTGCGCGAATTCCCGGCTAGGAGCATCTGGAATGCGCCGTCATCAATAACTTCCAGTATGTGGTGAATTTTTTCAGCTCCAGGCATGGCGGCGTCGACTCGTTTAAAAAGGTACGCGACGTCTTCAATGTACCTAGTGAATGTTTCTGCCGTCTGCTGTGCTTGGGCGCGCAAGCCTTGTTCAGTGCGCAGCTTGCGGACAACAGGGCGGCCGAACAATTCCATAAAGGTTGACTTGAAGACTGACCAAGTGGGCGCGTCACTTTCGTGGTCATGAAACCAGAGTTGGGCAAGGCTAGGCAGATAAAAGATGATGTCGGTCAATTTGGCTGGGTCACCCGCTTGGGCGCGCTCACCCGTTCGTATGATGATAACCAGTCTTCCACGTCTTCGTCGTCTACAATGCTGAAGATCTTGGGGTCCAGTTATCGTGGAACGCCGGTGCTGTTAACGAATTGTGCCGTTGGCGCCGTTTGGGATGAGCTGTCGGTTTTGGCGAACAGTAGAGTTCTTGATCGCAGCTCCAGGGTTTAAAGTGACGGGGTTTTAAGCGCCGCACTTCCACCAATTGAGAATAGGTTTATTAGCGGCTCGTTATCTGAAAGGCTCAGCGACTGGAGAATGGGCAGGCAGCCCAAAGCACCGTCCGAAAAAACGCCACCAACCGGCAGCGTGAACAGAGCCGAGCCGCGCGTTGGTGATGCGGCTGTACAGCGAAACGTGTCTTCTTCACACAGCTAACTTTACCCCACATATCTGAAGAATATACCGCTTCCATACGTATATTTACTGAGGGGTCGCTGTCAACAACCACTTCAAGCGCGCCATTTATAATACCGAATACGAGCGTCGGTCAGCGCTTCCTCCTCGACCACCAAACTGCATCAATGGCCGCAAAGATTGTTGCCATTCGGTATATAATTAGGTTTTAGCGACGGAGCCGCACCAGACTAGGAATATGTTTCGCGGTTCATTAACGGAACTCCAAGTGATCGATTCCGCACTCAGACGAGGACCTTACTATGTCCTTATGAAGAGTGGGTCGAAAAACAGCTGGCCATTGCATAAGGTTTAAGTGGATTCCGAGACACTGTGACTTACATAAAAATGAGCTCAGTGATGTGGAAGCAAAGATGGCCCACATTATTGCCACACCAGTGTCAATCCTATATTCAGGACCAGACACTAATGCCCTAATGTATAGACGTCTGCGCGATAATACCGCAGTATATTGGGCTTCGCCAGGCCATCGTCATCGCTGCCTTCATGAACTCGACTGGGAGATGAAAATGTGAATACCACCCACCATGAAAAGGCGTAGTGCAAGCTTGCTTCACACATTATGATTAGATGTGGCCTTCACCCTGCATTACCTGAATCTCATCGGCTGGGTGGACAGTCGGATTGGTGAAATACGGTATTCCATAGACGACAGAACGCCTCTTTTGCCGCTGCCCACGATTTCATGTATAGAAAATGGCTGACACACATCTTGTCAAAATTTGTCGTAGCAAAATTGACTCAAAAGGTTGTATTTGGACCTTCACCTGATCCTGGTCGTCAGCCTCATTGTCTGATGGCTGTCAACAAATTTTTTGCACAAGAGCGTACTGGACGAGAGATATTGAGGTGTCCTGGACCGTGATAGCTTTTCACCACCATCTTCACCCTCTTAATCAACGTCTTCCCTATACTTTGTACAACCTTTCACCTTCCCTCAACGCGGGGTAGTAGGACAGAACGTTGATTTAGCAGACTTCTCAGCTTTTCTCTCATAATAAATCTGCCTCTCTAACTCTGCATCAGCTCGAGCGGCGTAGACATAATTACGTTCGTGAGACTGCTACCCCCATATCTTGTAAATTTCTTCTTGTGTCGGCAGCTGTGACGGCTGTTTATATTGTGCGAATCGACTTACGCTTACTATTGGCACAAGTACTAAATTTCGCACCTGTGCTACACCATTACATACGCGCCCTCTTTCGACTACAGTGCTTGTCTTTTCAGCGGCAGGCATCGCAAGCTTGCTAATCTTATAAACACTTTCAGCTTCGTGAATACGCTTTCTTTCGCAAGCTGCTTCTTGCGCGAAAATTTGTTCGTAAGTTCGTTTAGTGAATTCCGCTGCAGGTCCACTCAGGGCGCTTCCGCCACTCACAGGGTTGCAGCGCTTATGCATTACGGAAGCGTCGTGACTAGTGAGAGGACCACAGCTGGCAACCTCTGAGTGTGCGATGTACTGTGGTCTTTCTTGAGTGGCTCTTCTTTTCCGGGATGTCTAAAGATTTTTAGCCAAGATGTTTAAATTTGTGAGCCGCCTATCCATCTTCCTTTATATTGGTTGGTCATTCATCGAGAAAATAATTTTCTCTCACAAACTGTACCGACTTCCAATCTGCCTTCCGAACCTGTCTGGACCTTCCCTACTTGAGACAACGCTATGTTGATAGCTACAGTCAGAAGTAACTTTGAGAAATTCTTTCACCATCGCTATCAGGATGGTCCACATGAAGTGTTTGACGACTGTGGTTGCCTATATCCTAAATACACCGTGCCTCGCGACTTTGGTCGCTCGTGTTGGTGAAACGCCAGTTTTATACATGAATACTTTGGAGTGCCACTGTTATCGGTCATTGCAGCATGTGGTGACGAATGCGCCGCTGCACTTCGTAAAGCCAACAGTGCTGTGCAGTAGTTTGTAGCACTAACTGTTACTTGTTGACGGCTGTGCTCATGTGTTTGTACATGGTGTCTTCCTCTTCTATTTCGACCTTGCTTTTAAACCATCACTTCGGCGTCCCGAGAGTAGGCCACCAAACGGTAATCTCCTTTCTAGTGGACCTCCCTTATTTTGTGATTTATTTCACGTATCTCTCTACTACCACTTTGGCCGCATTCCTCTTGCTTCCTTTCGCACTTGATGCTTAGGCTTATGTATTCCGTGATCCCTTTCATTGCGTTTAACTTAATAGCAAGCATCTATAATCAGTGTTGTTAATAAATCTGATGTAGTGGGCTTCATTAAACTTCCTTCCTATAAATTTACAATTATTTTCGAAGGACAGAATATCGGATTATATTGCAAGGAACAAATTCAATAGTGCAGATTTGGCGATATATACAGGTCAGACGATGCCGAAAATTCAAGCGTTCGTATTTTTTGAAGTGAACCTTGGCTAAGCATTTTCCGAGGGTACTAACTTATGATAAGCATTGAAAGAATAAATTCAAGGCCAGCCGCAGTTTTATAGGGCATGACATAGATCCTAAGATGTTACGTACCGTTAGTGGAGACTGGCAAATCTATTCGGCTGGAATTTAATGTGAATGCCAAACGTGGTGCCAGAGCTATACTTTCGCAGTATATTATATTCTGATTATTTACAGGTGCTTGTGGTACCCGGCGATATCACAGTCGAGGAGGATATTGCGGCTATAGTGGAAACGACAGCCAAGCATTTTGGAAAAATTGACATACTGGTGAGTATGACGCCTCATAATTTGAATTAGGCATGGTTTTGCCTTATGAACATTATCGTCGATTGCATAATTTGGGACAACATTAGGATTACGTAGCGGTATTTAGCAAATCAATATCTGCGGCTGCCTGGTTCGTGGTTACTCGTAAAGCGCGCGGAATCGAATAGCACAACGCAAAGTACAGCGACATACAGAGCCACGCTGTCGTTGTTTACTGGTGTATCGGTCACAGTCTTCGTGATGTGCTTCATCAATTTACGGTGTTTTGAGTAGTAAGAAGTGGTTAGCAGAGCGAGAATCACCTCCAGTTGAATAGTGGTAACCGCAGTAGCTAATATAGTAGGTAACATCCTTCGGTCTACGACGATCACACTGCTCAACAGGGGTTCGTAATGAATCAGGCCAAGAACTGTTGTTTATGAAATTTAATATTTGAGGCAAATGCCGGAGATCCAACCAGTTCGAATCTGTATACAACGAAGCTTTGTGTTAATGCATAAAGAGTGCAAACACAAGTGCGCGCACGCACATGCACGCACGCACAGACGCACAGTTACAAACACTAATTATACCGAGCCTTTCTTAAGCGGAGTTTCTGATTACTACCAAGTATAACAGACGCCTTGAACGCATCACGGCTTCATAGACAGCATGCCCCTACGTACGTAGCGCGATTGGAATCCCTTTTATCCCCAAGAAGTATTTACTTCCTCATTACGGAGCAGCCACGGATGCAAAAAAGATAGCTTTCTAGTTCTTTTCCCCGACGCCGCCACTGCCGGGGATGCGCGGGTACGAGCCCCATCTGGTGGTGTTGCAAGGAACACCGCGGCGCGCATAGTCCGCTCTCATTAGTAGGCCTATTCGGCAAGAGAGTAGCCAAGCCGCAGCCACTATTGCGAAGCCAGGCGAGGTTTGCAAAGAAAAGCTACGTTTTTATAAACGTGGTGCGACGCACATACGATGTGATTAAACGCCGGATTGGTAAGCGAGAAAGTGTTTTCACCCATCGGCGGCAGCTCTCGGCGGCTGTGGCATTTCGCTGCTGAGCCCGAAGACAGGGGTTGGATTCTGCCTACGGCGGCTGCATTCCGACAGGGACACATTGCAATGCGCTCGTGTAGCATGCTTTGCGTGCATGTTGAAGAACTTCACGCAGTCAAGAGTTATTCGGAGTCCCCCCCTATGGCGAGTTTCATAACCAGATCGTGGTATTGACCCTTATATTATATTTGATTTGTTTGAATTAAAGATTCTACTTTATTGAGAACATGTTTCCCGCAAAACGTAATCTTGAAATTATATACTTGGTATCCTAGCAGCACGCGGCGGGCGTTAACATTGCTTGCGAAATCCATAAGAACGCAAACACACATACACTTGTGTGTGTGCTCTATAAGCGTTAGCTCACATTGACAACGTATTAAAAAAAGATGTATGTAGATCTAGCCCACATGTTGGAATCGCAGAAGCGAAGCATTCTTGAAGCAGTTAAACAAGTGTCATGGAAATTTTTATATTATGCAAAACATGTGGCGCCACAGGGCTTGCTCGTCTGACAGCGTAGGCAGCCAGTCGTGGAGACCGCCATCCCGTGACCCCGCATTATGCTTCTCTACAATTGGCTCCCCTTCGGTATGAAACCTGACTCGTCGCACGGAATAGAGCGTGTCGTTCCAGGAAACACTCCAACAGTAAACTACATTTTACTCGTCAAAAAATTGGGCAAGCAAATGCGATGAATCCCAAATCCTATTAATATAGGGATATGAAGGACTGCTTTATAAAATAATTGTACTCTTGAATCTTTATATTTCTTTATTATTATTATTTTTCCATTATTTTTCCTATGCAACTGGCCAGAGCGATGGCGCGGTGCGTTGACAAATCTAACGGTGATTTACCAGGTTTGAAAAGCGCAACCAAGCGGCTGCATTTCCATTCACGTGGAACCAAACCGTTGCGCCAAGACTCGTTGTAAATGTTGAGCAGCATGAGTCGTGCTTTCTGCCCAAGGTTGGCGAACTCTGTATAGGTAACGCCGTCCGGCCCAGGTGACGAAGGGCGCCTGCAAGTCGCCAGTGACGCTTCAAGCTCCTCCACCGAAAACATTACATCCATGCGGGAATCGCGTGGCACAGGAGTGGCACATGGTGTAGGAGAGAAGAGAAAGGTAGAAGGCAGGGAGGTTAAACAGAATAACGTACGGTTGGCTACCCTACACCGGGGGAATGGGAAAGGGGAAGACAAATATCACAGGGAGAGAGAGGAGGGAAGGAAAGAAGGAAATTGGGGCAAGTTCGCTGACGCATGTGGTCTTAAAGAAATTGCATTAAAAGACACAGATGGTCGCACAAACCCGTCGTCCTTAAGAAACACAAAAGCGCCTTCACCGCTTTATGAGCCGACGGGCGATGGGGGCGGTGTTCCAGCAGCACTTGCACAGAAAGTGGCCGATTGTCAAGTTTTTGGAAAGCTTTGACAAGTTCTTGTCTCTCTGGGGCATATCTTGGACAGTGGCACAGCAGGTGGTCGATATTTCTTCGGTGCCACAGACCTCGCATGCTGCGCTGTCAGTCATTCCAATTAATGTAGAGTATGCCTTTGTGAAGGCCACTCCGAACCAAAGGCGGCAGAGAAGCGCAGCTTCACGTCGAAGAAGTCCGAGTGGAGGTCGGAGTTGCAGGGAGGGGTTGAGTCGATGCAGTCGCGTAAGTCTTAAGTTTGGCGAGTTCCACTCGGTCACTGTGAGACTGCGTGCCAGGTGTCTAAGCTGCCTTGCAGCGTCAGTCCTCGAAAGCGGAATTGGAACGCTGTGCTCTTCTTGATGTGCTGTGCGAGCAGCGTTATCGGCAGAATCATTGCCATTGATGCCACAGTGACCAGGTACCCATTGAAAAACTACCTCGTGACCTTTTTGTTGGACATAATGGTAAAATTTCACCACTTGGTATGTCAATTGGTCATGACATCCGTGTCGGAGAACTGACTGCGTGCACTGTAATGCCGGTTTTGAATCGCAGAACACATCCCATTTTCTAGGTCTTCCATAATCAATGAATTCCAGTGCTCGACGCAGGGCCGTTAGTTCTGCCGCCGTTGAGGTCGTGACATGCGATGTCTTGAACCACAGTGTCATTCCTCGCGTTGGTATAACCACGGCACCAGAGGAACTGCTCGACGTAGTCGATCCATCGGTATAGATGTGTACGTTGTTGCTGTACTTTTCATGCAGAAGAAGTAAGTTCAGCTGTTTTAGAGCAGGGGCCGGTAAATCTGTCTTCTTCTGTAGTCCCGGAATCATGATATGTACTTGTGGACGGCTCAAACACCACGGAGGAAACGCTGGCTTGGCCGCAAGTGCGTACACTGAAGTAAACGACGCACGATGTGCACTGACAATACCGCTAAATGTCGAGCAGGGCCTTGCATCAGTGGGGCTCGCCAAGTGGTGGGAAGGGGTCCTAGCATAATGCCTGAGATGCATACGCATTGTCTCAACGGTAATGTGCGTCGTGATGGGGTAATCCTGCGCAAGGGCAATGGTTTCAGCCGTTGATGCACTGCGTGGTAAGCCAAGACATATCTGAAGGGCTTGGGCTTGAATACTCTGAATCGTACGCAGGTTAGTCTTGCAGGTGTTGGATATTGCAGGCAGGCTGTATCGCAGGAATCCAACGAACAACGCCATGTACAGCTGTAACATAGCGTGTATAGATACTCCCCAACTTTTTCCTGCAAGGAACCTGAACAGGTGACAGATAGCAGTCAGCCGCTTTTTCACGTAATTGACGTGCGGAGTCCAAGACAGGTCTCTGTCAATTACGACTCCCAAGAATCTGTGACTTCTGCTGTAAGGTATAAGTTGTCCGTTAATATATACACCGTAACCAGACATTGGCTTCCTGGTGAATGCCACCATTGCGCACTTTCCGCATGAAATTTCAAGTCTTTGTTCACGAAGGTAGCAAGATGTCATTGTGGCTGCCTTCTGAAGCCGAGCATGAAGCTGAAGTCGTGTCACACCTGATGCCCACATGCAGATGTGTCCGCATAGATGGAAAGTCGTACGGTGCTTGGCAGGTTGTAAACTAATCCACTGAGGGTGAGATTGAAAAGAGTCGGGCTAAGCACTCCTCCTTGAGGGACTCCTCGGCTATCGTAATGCTCGGACGTTGGGCCATTTTCTGTGTGCACGTAGAATGGTCTCCTCTGTAGGTAGTTGCGCACACACATATACATCTTACCACCCAGTCCGACGGTTTCTAACGTGCTAAGGATGGCTTCATGGGTGACATTATCATAAGCTCCTTTAACGTCTAGAAACAGAGCAGCAGATAGTCGCTTACAGGCCTTTTGGTGTTGCAGAAATGTTATCAAGTCAACAACGTTGTCTGTTGACGAACGGCCCCGTCTGAATCCGGCCATAGCATGTGGATAGATTTCACAGTACTGTAAGTACCATTCCAGACGTGCTAAAATCATTCTTTCCATTGTTTTTCCGACACAGCTGGCGAGTATGATCGGGCGGCATGAGGAAATGTCCAAAGGCGACTTGCCAGCTTTGAGAAGTGGAATGAGGCGAGTTGACTTCCACTCTTGCGGAACCGTACCCGTCTGCCAGGAGTCGTTGTAGAGGAGCAAGAGTGCCTTCCGAGCTTGATTTCCTAGGTTACGCAGGGCACGGTATGTAATGCCTTCAGGTCCTGGCGCTGAAGAACGCCTGCACAAAGCCAGGGCAGCTTCTAGTTATACCCGTTCCTATACCCGTTTCATCGGAATTTGCCTCGCCAGCAATCTTTCTGCAGAAAGATTCAGCGACATCAATATCTCTACATTGTAGATAAAGTGTTAGAGATTTAAACAGGTGGCGCTGACCAAAGGTTGTGCGAAGGCCACGAACAGTCCTCCATATAAGCGATAAAGGTTTTCGCGGATCCAGGGACTCGCAAAAGGATGCCCATTGTCGTGAAGCCAGCTTGTTCATGTGACGCTGTATTCTCTTTTGTGTTCGTCTAGCCAATCTCAAATCATGATTGGATTTCGTGCGTCTATATCTTCGCTCCGCACGACGGCGAATTGCTCGAAGTTTTGCTAGTTCGATGTCGAAATCGGTGCGGGAAGAACTCCTCGAAAGCAAATGCGTGGTTGTTTGTATGGCATCCTTTATCGCGCCCTGTAGGTTCTAGGAGCTGTCGTCATGACAACAGTCTTCCATTATTAGTTTGTATTTAGGCCAATCGGTGCACTGGACGGTTCTGGAGGACTTGGAGCTAGTCAAACCTTCGATCGTCAAATAGGTTGGGATGTGGTAGCTACCCCGTGTTTCTACATCCGAAAACCAGTGCACTCTTCTCGAAAGCGAACGTGAAACGAAGGTTAGGTCCAAGCAGCTGCTATACGCTGATCCACGCAGATAAGTAGGGCTTCCATCATTTGACAAGCAAAATTCGCGTTCAGAGGCAAAGGACACCAATGTTCTGCCTCTAGAGTTAACTTTGGAGCTTCCCCATAGGTAATGGTGGGCGTTAAAGTCACCAGTAAGCACCCACGGCTGTGGAGTCGATGTTAAAATTCCCCGTAGGCGCTCACAATCTAGACGGCTTGCTGGAGATAAATAGGCTCCAAGAATTGTGGACGTGAGCTTTTTCTTCTTCACTGTTAAGCAAACGTATTGATTAGCTTCGTCAGGAGGCACTGGGTGATGTATATAAGTCAAGTCACGGCGTATAAATACAACAACCTTGCAGCACTCTCCGTGGGTAGAGGACATGAAGCACTCATACCCGGACATTCTGTTGGGAGCTGACAGGTTGGGCTCGCAAATCACGATAATGGGGAACTGGTGCGCAAAGACAAACTGTCTAAAGTCGGACATGCGTGACTTAAGCCCTCTGGCGTTCCACTGAAAGACAGATGCATTCTTGACTTCTTCTTGAAACGACGGCATCTCTCGGGCCGTGGTTTTACCCTAGAGCCGCAAGCACCGGACTCAAGGTGTGCACCTGTAGTGCGCTCTGTGCCGACGGGGTTTTCATGCTGCTCAGTAGAATGCATATGGCGTCCATAAGTGACTTCAGCATCTCTATGACTTGGCGATCCTCAGTCGTCGCCCCATCCGCGGTTCGTGATGTCATTGAGGGCGGCGCAATTTGATGCCACTCCGAGGCAGGTCGTGCTCGTGGAAGTGTAGGCCACGCTTCAGGAGGTGAGAGTGTTGCCCCAGTCTTCGTTTTCGCACTGTCGGTATTTGTGGAAGTTGGCATTGATACGGTAGCCGCTTTGCCGGAAGATGGCGTATATCTTTCAGTAGACGTAACTCTTCGTGCTGCTCTTCGGTGCCGATGTCGTCGTCGCCTGAGAGGAGCGGCAGCCTCTCTGTGTGTTGAATGGTCCCGTACGATACGTTTGAGTACTGCTCGCTTTTTCCTCACCCGCGGGCAATCATTGGATGAGGCCTCATGAGTACCATGGCAGTTAGGGCACTTCAACACAGTTGCGCGGCAGGCATCTGCTGAATGAGATTCGGCGCACCGTGGGCACACGAGGTTATTCCTACAGACACCTTTTACGTGTCCCATCTTGCAGCATTTGTAGCATTGCAGGGGCTTCGGTACGTATGGGCGGACTGGATGGCGGCGGTGACCAACTTTGACGTGTGAGGGGAGGCTCTCTCCATCAAACCACAGCTTCAGGCAACGGGTGCTGCCAAGTCTTGTGATGTGCGTGATGACAGTGCCTTCTGTAGTTGGCTTTATTATTATTGGTAAGTCGTCGGTTGGTATAGAAATATCGACATCATAAATGACGCCGATAGTGCCATTGCCGCCAGTAGGTATCATGGATCGCACTTGCACTTTGTCGATCTCCGTTATGTGCCCCAGGCTTTTCAGTGCACTACGGTGTAGAACATCAACTGCAAGGACATTCTTCCGTGCGTTTATTTTCACGTCCTTTATCTCGTTTGGCGCGATTCCCTCCAGAAACGCAGAAAGGACTTGTCTGTTTATGAGTCGCAGATTTGACACTGGGTCCACAGGCATGAAGAGCATAGTGTACGGCCAGCGCTGTGGTGTTGTCTTCACGGTGGAGACACTTGGCGACGATGACCTCCGTAGCAGCCTTCTTCTTGTCGTTCGGCTCATGACAAGCGTGAAATCGTCGTCCGAGGAGTCGACGCTGTCCGAGTACAACTCGGTTGCCTCGCTGTCCATGTCACTCGACGCATTTCCACGTTTCCTGGACGTGACCCAACGTGATGGCTTGGCTCCAGGATGGTCTTCGAGGGCTTCTTCGTCCATTGCTTCAACGCGGGATAGTTTGGATAGAAATAAAGCGAGAGAAAGGTACAAGCGTTCTATGATAGAAACACTTCCTCGTCCTCCGCTTTCCTGCCGGCACATGGTGTGAGTGCGCGTTCGAGCTGCGGGCTGGCAAGTCTTGAGCAAAATTCTTCTGCAATGTCTATTTCGCTGCGACCTTGGTGCAAAGTGAGGGATTTGAAAGGAACACGCTGTTGCGGTGATACGCGAAGTCCACGCACAGTTTCCCATATCTAAGGTAATCGCTGACGTGGATCCAATGACTCACAGAAACGTTTCCATCTTTGAGATTGTAGTGCACCAATGCGGCGTTGAACCTTCTTTTGCATCCGCCTTGCCTCTCTCAGATCATGGATGGATTTGGTTTTCCTGTATCTTCTTCCAGCCCGCCGGCGAATTGCTTGTAGTCGCTGCAGTTCGGCTTCAAATTCTTCGTATTGCGGGAAAGGCTGAAAAGCACGCGTAGCATCTTGCATGGCTTTTTGAATTTCGTGTTCCAGACTTGAATGGTTCCCTTGCTGACATACTTCCTCCATGTGCGACCGAAACGCCGACCAGTCAATTCTCCGGAGGGTCGTGCTGGATGCGCTGGTCCAGTACTTGAAAGCATCGCATAGCACCATGGCCCGCCCCTCGCTGCCCTTACACAAGGAAGTCAAGAAAGCATCTCTATTGCAGTGGAATGCCCGTGGTCTCAAATCGAGAATTTCAGATTTTAGACACTGTGTCTTCGAAAACCGATTTCCCATGCTCGTAATTTGCGAACCGAACGTGCAGAATGTGATACGCATTTCTGGCTATGACGCATTAATGTCTTCTACCTATGGTGATGTGAGCAAGGTAACTGTATATATTAGATGTGATCTGACATACGTGTTGCACCCGGTCCCGCCTCGCGAGGACAACCAGTACGTTTGTTTAATTGTGAAAACGAATAAGCTTACGTTCACACATTGCTTCTTCACGTGGCTTCGACTCCAAACGACGGCACGACGGGCTATCAGCGACACCCGGCCGTACGATTCTCACCGAAGATTTTAATGCTCACTATCCGCTTCGGCCGAGTTTGAAGATGGACTCCAGGGGAAAGAGACTAGCATCCGTTGCCACACAGCACAACCTTTACTGCCTCAACGATGGTAGTCCAACATATTTACGCGGGCTTACATACAGCAGCCGCCTAGACTTGACCCTCGTTTCCCGGCGTCTTGAAAGAAAACTGCAATGGTTTCCAGACATCGAATCACATGGAAGCGACCACATTCTGACGTACCGGAAGATCAAAGGACTATCCAAATCAATATCTTGAATAATAATGAAATAAGGAAAGTGCTGAAAACAGCGAGTTTTTCGAAGCTTTCAGAGGTACCACATATGTTTCTTCCCGACTAATCCGCAAATAACGACAGGAAAACGAGTAAGTGAATGCATCGCACCTCCGGTACCCCATAAACAGACTAGATATGAATCAACGAAGGCGAACAGGGTGCATTGTGAATGAGGTAAAATAACGGCATAGAAGGCAAGCTAAACACCACACGGCACCCTTAAACGAATCAACAGGTGAAAGATCCAAGCCACTGAATGCTTTCCAACGGGGAGTAGAGTGAAAATCTCTTGAGTTATGGGAATCAGCAGATGTCTCCAGGGTCAGGAAAGCAATACAAGCTATACATCTCCTAAGATTCTGGCTCTAACACTCGTGGAACCGATATCCGTACTTCCCAGGTGATTCCATTCCTTTTCATACAGGAAATGTCTGGGAATATGGCATTGAGACCTAGAGCTAGCGAAATGCGGTATTTCGCCTCATACAGAAACATGAAAACCGAGACATATGCTTACCGGTTACGACTCAGGAAAGACACAACAATATTTTATTATATAAATATTTGTTACGCAGTCTCATCACGCTGTATTTATCGCGAACTATTTCACTGATATTTTACACGAATATGCAACGGAAACACTGTCGCGTCCCTGCAACAAAGGGGCAAGCTATCATCTAGCGTCGCGGAGAAAACACACTACCTTGCTCATGAATGCATTTTAATTGGTTCCAGCGAAATTTGTTGAAACGCCGCTGTAAGAAAATAGCAGGCTCATAGGAAATGGTAAATTCTGTGCCCTGGATTCGCTCCGAACTGACCACTCATATCACTAAGAGTGGTCTGTTCATCATCATCATTGGTGGTCATTAACATGATCTTCAGTCTTTTTTTCTGCTGCTTCAGCGCAGTTTGCTAATATTTTAGATTGGCTATGAGGCTTCACGGTGGACCTGCAGTAGCACGGTTTTGCGCAGAAATCAGAGAAATCCAATCACCAGGCTATTAACACAGCGTTCTCACTCGCTTGCTGCACCTTATCTCTCGAAGAGCATCTTCAGTACTGGATTATGAATGAGAATATGTCCCGTCATAAGCGCTCTGAAACGCAAGAGTCACTCGGATACCCCGCTCCCTTGAATCGGCATGTAACTTAGAATAATGCAGCATGGACAAAAGTGCCAACGTAATGTCGGGGCATGATTACTTAAGATGATTTACTTATGCACGCTTCAACAGCTGCCAGTCGCTCATAAGAGAGCCTCGCGGCTCTCTCCAGTGAAGGTGTACAAAGTCCATAGTTGCCTTTGCTGCCAGCTTGCACGGAGCAAGAGTGGCACATAGAGCGGTTCTTGCAACCGATGTATACAACACTCCCCGGCTCACTCACCGCAGGCGGATGGTAACGAAGACGTCGTGGGTACGCTAACGCTCAAGCGTCCATAAAATTGAACCTCGAACCACAGTACAGCCATAAATCCCTGCAATCCTGCTCTCTTGCTCAAAATAAAATGTTGACACTTACTTCAGCATATGCTAAGGAGGATTAAGGCGAAAGCCTGTTTCCTCATTCGAATACATTGTTTCTTCCTGTCACTTGTTTTCTCCCACCAAATGTCGCGGGTTCGAATGACTTAACTCCTTCCTAATTAACTTAACCCTAGATAATATCGCCTTAGATAAAACCAATGGTTGTGGGTTTGACCATCAGTGGTGGCAACATCAATTGCGGGTGCTATTGAAGTTTAGTCTGACCAAAGGTTGAGAGTTCGATTCCCCCCAGACGTCGTGGATTCAAGTGCCTTAATTAACTGTATCTTACTTATCTGTGCCTTGATTACGTTCGTCTTGATTAACAAGAAATGTCGTAGGTTCGAGTGCCTTAACTTACTGTATCTTAATTAACTGTGCCTTAATTAACAACAAAGTTCATAAGTTCCATTGCAACCAATAGTCCTTGATTCGGCTATCAATGGTAGCACCACCAATTTTGGCGCCGTTTAATTTTGGTCCCACCAAAGCTCGTGGGTGCTAGTTCCTTAATTAACTTTACTATAAATAACACGAACGGTCGCGGACTAGACTCCCAGCAAAAGTTGCGGGTTCGAGTGCCACCTGTAATCGTGGCTGGCACCATCAATATTTGAGCGTTTGAATTTTGGTGCCATAACGCTGGACGGTAAAATTCTTGAAAACTATGGACAACAAATATTTTCACCCATGAGGCAATTCAGGCTTTCGCCTTAATAACTACAGGTACATTAGAAGCTGAACTAAATTGACAAATTTTATTTGCAACAATGTTGCTAGAAACCAGGCAAGAAGCTCAATGAACAGCTTTAGAAGAACTTGAGGATTATTGCATTTTCATTTTCGTTTATTTCATTTATTTTGTTAAAGTTACGTTCTTCCATCACCATGTAAACTACGGAGAAGTAAGCAACAATGAAAGGATCAGTCGCGGTATTGGTAAATCATTTGACTATGGTTCACACGAGTAACTGGAGATCCCAGGGAGACACATTCGTCCTGCAGTGGACATAAATAGGTTAGGGATGATGATGGTTGATCTATAAATCTTCATATAAGATATTCATATCTTCATATTCACATTCACATTCTTCATATATAGATATTCTTTTGGGAAAACTGTCGAAGCAGGTTGAGGACGGAAAGTTTAGTTCATAGGACCAGAAGAAGCAGACATGGAAAGGTTCTTTCTTTTTTTAGTAAGAGTGTGTGAACATGTCTAGAAAAAACAAGCGCTATAACGAAGTCACGTAGGCTTCCACATGTATGTTGATATCAAGCTGGCAGCACGCGCGCACTTCGCTAAAACCATCGGGAATAAAGTAGCAATGTGAGAACCCTAATGTTCCGTCCCGTCCCTGTCTTCTCGTGCTCCTGGAACTGGCATTTTCTGTCCTTTCAGTTGACTCAACAATGGCATCCAATTGAAAGGGCTGGCCATATTTGAAAACAATGATTGTGACATTTTGTCGCGTTCTCATTTATTACAGGTGAACAATGCAGGAATCAGCATGAGGAAGACTCTTGAAAACTCCACTGTAGAGGACTACAACCTCGTCTGGCAAACTAATTTTCGGGGTCCTCTCTGGATGATAAAATACACTGTTCCCTACTTACGGCGAACGAAAGGTGCGGTTTCGATGCATGCTTTTCCACTGGGCGCTTTATCACTTTAGCAGACTGCAATGGCAGTATACTACAAATGAAGCAGGTGGCTGACCATAGCAAAACAAGGCTACGTTTGGAGTTGTGCAGAGATCAGTATTTCAGAGTCAAAAAAGGAACTAGGATAATCAATAAGTGATTGATTCAGATCCAGAAGCGGAATACTTTTTTTACTGTGCTCATTGAGCCAGCTTATTCATAGGATTTCTTTCGCCTGACTATATGTTATTTCATCGAGTTCTAAAGTACGCAACTGGTGAACCAACCAGTAGGTATTTTGCTAAGGAAAGTGGGTGAAATGTCGATTTCACCCACTCTATATAGAAATGCTGTCATGGATGTCTGTTATTGAATTTAGACTTTTGCTTGGTTTCTGCCAGAGAAACGTTTCAGTTTCGGTGAATAAGCTTGTCCCATAGTGTATGGTTGTCATGCCCTCGTGCAAAATGAGCTTGCTGTGCCGTCTAGCATACTTGAACGCTGTGGTCAATTCGTTGTAACATTGGTAAAACCTGATGGCTCGTTCACGCTGGGACATTCGGCATCTGAACTGGTGCAGGGTCTTCTGCTACAGTCACCTTTCGCGCCGCCAGAGATCCTGCCAACTCTCGAAACACCGCGAAATCAAGGAGAGAGCCTGCAACATTTTACTACTAGCAGGATCTGCCGACACAATTCCTCATTATCACATTATTAGCCGAGGTTTCCTAATTTTGACCTACTGGCTCATAAAGGTTTCTCTTCCCTATTCCCACTTTACAAAGAATCTGCATAGTAACTCTTGCGCTTTGCTCACCTGCCATGAAGGCGCCATTTGCAGAGTGCCGCGATGGTTGGCTTAGTAGTTGGCTGGTGTTCCTACTGGTGCGCGGCGAGGGATTCCGGGGGCAGTGGCGTCGGAAATCGGTCTGGTACCGATTGGCGATGCGCCGAGTCTGAACTGGATTCAGTGCAGCTCAAAGGCGCCAGATGCTTGAGTATCAACGGGCCTTCGTGACGTGGCGATAGCTGGAGCATATTCTCTTACCGACGCGAGAAACGTAGTTATGTCCGATGTAATGCATAAACTACAGCTCCTGTATTCCAAGGCCGCAATAACACAGCGCTTCCTTTTTCTTGATTCTATTCTTTTTTTTTTATCATTCACTGCTTACTACAGGATACTGCTAGTAATAACGTAAGTGCTGTTTGGATCATTCATTACGCGCAAAAATATTGCTTGACTATAGAATCATCGTATTATGCGAACTATCGACAATCCGCAACGGCGCTCACCGCTGTCGTGGCTACTGAGTTCTTTTTTCTTTCCTCGGCATAAGTTACCCAAAATAAGACTGTGCTGCCTAATCTTCTTTCCACTTCGTCATTTAGGTTGGGCTTTGCCTTAGCAACTCACCAATCTTCTAGAAATTTATCGTTTTCTGTCACAATTTGTGTCCATATTCTGCTTGAAAATTCTCTTAATAACACACTTAATGTTGTAATCATCGGCTGGAAATGTACAAAAAATTAGTCGTAACGGCATCAAATCTGTCTCTACGTCCCCCGGTGAGAATAAACCGTTATGTGAGTTTATTATTCGGTAAACTCGAGCATACAAAACTGCTCAAACAGAACCAGCGCAGGGTCACGGCTAGAGTAGTTCTGACAGCGTCTCTATTTCATTTTAAAACTCCACAGCGAGCACATCTTTCGCAGTTCCAAGCCATCGAGCCTATGGAGCGAAGCAGCGCAGCCTGCTCTAGGTTTTCCGCTCTGTGACCAGGACATTATACGAAACAAGCGGAAGAAGACAAGACTACACCATTAAAGAAACAATGAATGAAGAAAGAAGTTCTATAAGAATAGCATAGCAGAAAAAGTAGGGGAGAAACATGTGAACAATAATAAGGCCACGTTTAGCGAAGATTACTTACCTCACAGGCAAATACCACTGTGCTTGCTGCATGCAGCAGGCACTGTCTCAGCGCGCAAACATGTTGCACTGAGCAACCTCTTTCTTTGTACAGATATTATTTAATACATCTAATGTAATTCATGTTGCGCAAAAATATCCGGCTTTGCATGTTTCTAGTAGAGGGGATGTTTTTAATGCCGCCAACCCTGTGCTACAGTAAGTCAACCCTGATTTTCGGCTGTCATGGTAAGTGAAAGACTCGGGCAGGCGCTATAGCCAGTCACTTGCTCCGCCACGCGCTCTTAGCTTTTACGCGGTGTATCCAGCCCTCCTGGATGGACAGCAGCGTGGACAGTTCCGCCCGTGAGACGTGATAGGTGCGCACGATTAATGGCGCGTTCATGGCACCGATATCTTATTGTACCCGCGGCCGCGGCATGACCTTTGTTGCGGCATTAACTACCGCCGTTCATGGGTACTTTCGCTCACGATCATGCCCTGTTGACCCTTCGGCCTGTACCATTTCCTCTGTGTAGAGACCAGAGTAAGCTACCGCCCAGACCGGCCTCTCTGCCTTTTCGTAAACAAAATGTTCTCCCTCTCCATCCGGATTGTGTGCTGCTACATTGGTACATTCAATCGCGAGCTAGCTTAACCCGGATTCAGTTAATCGCAGTCACTCCATCGCGATCAGGTTTCTTGATCACAATTGTAGCGTTTTGATTTTTACTGCATATCAGTCAAAGACGTCGAGTGCTATGGACCCACTTAGCGACAACGGCTGTACTTCCAAAGTGCTCCAATTGCATGAGCGGGCATGTGAACTCTGAGCTATCTCAGTTCAAAGTTATCGGTGTTCACACTAGAAATGAAAAGGCCGCCGTTAGCAGCTTTAGGCACGTCCCATTTGTCGAGCCTAAGCCGACTATGCAGTACTGGTCAATGGCAGCGGCGACAGCCTGAATCTATCCACGTATCCAAGTATACCATTCTGTCTATATTTCGAGTTCTTGAAACCGAATGTGAGTTGTACTAGTAATTTCACCTTATACTCAACGAAGCGGTCGTATTGCAGGCGCTGAATCATGCCGAGGTCCTTCATTTGCGTTGCGTTGCGGGGAACGAAATTTCCATTTACAAGGTCATGTGGCTCGTCAGAAATCTGCACTAACGAGAATTGAATAACGTTTAATGCCGCACCTCTCTGTCACGGCACCGCATACGTGTCTACGGCGTCTATCCTTTACTATGAGGGCAGGAAACCAATGTTGCCTCGTACCAGAGCCATATTGTCTGCGCTATGAAGCAGGTTTGCAATGTTACGCTCCGTAAATTCGGACAAAGCAGCTCGTAATAGGCCATGAAACGGTATAAACGGATGCCTTGAGACCTTGCATAAGTGGCTCGCTCGGCAGCAGCAACATGATGTGAGGGAGATTAAACGGTAAACCTCCCTGCTTGGGCAATGCACCCCAGAAAGACCGAAGCAACACAATCATTTTGCTGTTCATTCCCTATAACGTAATTTCCCAGCTACCAGATGACAATACAGAGCGCTTCACGCGGTGTTTTTCTGCTGCCAAGCTTCATGCGTGCACGACGATGTTTATTAATCTAGTCATGCGTATTTTCCAGGCAGCATTGTCAACGTTTCAAGCATAGCATCGACAATTGCGGTAAGTGGAATATTAAAAAGTGCTCAGTATGCTCGTCGTAATTTGAAGCAGCGGCTTATACGCATATGGCTGAAATGCAGTCATGGTATATTTCTTTTTTAATTTTTCACATATTCAAAAAATCCAGTGCCATCCCACTTTGTAAAGATGGATGACGAGCGAAGCTGTGCATGTGGGCCTCTTAATGGCCAATGGCCGATTGCCGTGCGCCAAATGCCGTAAGCACATAAATGGAAGGCGAAGTGCGGCTAGTCGCTCCTACACGATATTGAGCTTTGCAAGCTGATGAGGCACTGGGGGTATATATGCCCATGTATTGCTGCGAAACGCGGCACGACACCTTTTACTAACGAATCCCGGCACGCAGAACACACACGCACCTCATCGCACTCCGAGAGCACAGATTGCTTCACCGGAGCCAATGCGATCGTGCGTTCTTTGACATCGCGCAGTGCAGTAATGGTTGTGAGGTCACTGGAAAACCACAAGCAGCGACACACAACACAGGCCACCGAAGATTGGTTCCCACAAACTCCATCTGAAACCTGTCCTTTGCTCCGGTGAAACGTTCCAAGTTTGCAGGATCGGGACCACATGGACGGATTTCATTTTTCCACCCTCCGTCCTGGCGGACAGTACGCTTACGGGATCACCACCACGGGAGAGCGGAAGGAAAGGAAAGGAAATACGCGAGCGCTTGGAAGGCCGACAGTGAGAGAGTGGTGCGCACGCAGACATGGCTGACGCTGGTCAAAGTGTAGTATCTGTTCTTATTGGCTTAATATGCGACGCGGATTGGATTTGGACTTAGCATAATAAACTAACTTTTGCAAGTTGGCGGAATACTTAAAGCGTGCTTCACTTCCGCAGCGGGTCGGCCTGATATTGCACTATCTTGGGGATCGGCACACATATGGGGAGAAATTCTCAATGTACACAGCTGCGTATAAACGCGCAATTTTTTTCACAACCTAGCCATATACAGCATCGCTGTAAAAACATAATTCAGCGCGAAAACGGTAGTTAAGCTAACACCTACAATTAATTTTCTAGAATGGCATGAACCGAGGATTGGATGGCACATGTTGCTATGATGAAAAAGCTGCCATAAGCAAGAAAACTTGCTGTCCATCCCAGATAATAGTCACTATGCGTGGGGAGAATAAATGCGACTACTTTCCTTTACCCATAAGGGCTCAGCCTATTTAGTGCCGTATGCATATATTTAGGAGTAACGCTCCTGCATTTCTTGGCAGCGCAGCTATCCGCCCATTCCTGCCAACAGTGGTCACGTGCAGTTTCTGTACTCAAGTTTAAGCTACCCGAAGCCTTGCGTAGGGGTATAACTATGCACATGCGCATGCATACCTTCCACACAAACTTAACGCGCCTTTCACACACTTTTCGGCGACATAGCGTGAAGAACCCTCTGCTGGCCTAGATTGTAGTGTATGCTTGTCTGAACAGCAGGTTCTTCACCCACAAATTAAAGTATTCACTTGTAGAGGTCAGCCAACATCAGCTAGTGACAAACCGGGTGCGAACGCCTTTCTGGTGGAGGTCTACGTTGGCGCAACTCTCCTGTCGGGGACATGTACACACAGGGAAGAGTTAGTGCTGGGCATCTTGATAGATACCTTGACAAACGACGGAACCCAGCCTTCAAAGAAGCGGACACAAGAGGAGACTAAAGACAATCACACACGCTAGGACTGGCAACAGAGCTTGATGAAACACTTGGGTCGAAAAGAAAACCTACGCGCGCATGCGCCATTCAAAACCAGGCAGTCATAAAAAATATCGCTGAGTGACACAATCTAAGGGCGAGAAGAAAGGGGGTTAACCCTTTGGGAAGGTTCTGGGATAGTTCCCCACCTGCGGGAAGTTGTTTTTCATTCCCCTTTCATTCCCTATAATTCATCATTCCTTTATTTCATTTATTAAGCACAAGTAATTTCTCCTATGTTGTCCTGGTTGTCAGTGTTTGTTGGCTTCTCATGATATGACAATCTAATGGCGGCATTCTCCCGAAAATACCATTTCTTTACATGAGGGTGATAAAGAGGGTACGCTCACGCACTGATTGTAACCTTCTTTTGGGGATTTAGTGTGCTTCCATGACTTCAGTCTGACACTTAGTGGCTCCCCTACGAATAATTTGGGCATCTTCATAACCAGGATTGCAAGGGCCACTGCGGCAGTAAGCAGGCAAGTTCGCCCATCCACCTGACGTCAGAGACGTTTCATGCTCTTTTAAGCCCAGATTGACACAGGCTCCGTCTGTCCCGCGTACACACTACGCCACGACAACGATATGCGATAAACAATACTGGTAGTGCTGTCTTCGAATTTAGAAACATGGTGAATAGTGGAGAAGCTCCTTGGTTTGCGAAAAAGGTTACCACTAGGCACGGCGCTCAATTCCTGAAGCGATTCGAAAAGCAAAGAAGGAATTTCAGGAGGCGCTGCGTCACAACGTTCGGTTCCTTTCCCACCGTGGGGCTTGAGTAGACACCGAAGCACGTAAGTTGGCGCTAGTATTTCACCAAACACACACGAAGCCAATGAACTTTGCGCTTCTTTCTGCATCTATTGTTCTATTTCAGGTGCCATAAAACGTCCAGTATTATATTATTAAGGGAGTTCAGTTTCCGTTGCCTATTGCAAGAACACTAACAGGGGTTCAATAATACCGTGTGTTTCATTTCTGCGTTCGCGCAAATTGCTTTGATTTAAAAATCAGTTCCTCCTTAGCTACGCAGAATTCTTGCGGTAATATAATGATTTAAAAACACAGCAAAATGGAACTACTTGCTATAAATTGCACATGGTGGAATGGGCATAACGCTACTGGACAACGATGCCGTAATTGTTTTAACCTTGTCGCTACTATGCGACTAATTCAATGAAATAATTTAAATGAATCTCAGAAGATAAGCTACTGTAGGTTATGCTGCAGTGCGATGTTGAATTGTTCGGAGTTTGTAGACCCTGGCTATATTTACTTTTTAACTAGCAGCTCAACAATATTGTTTACATAACAAAAATATCTGCAGAAACGAGACACATCTGAATATTATTCTGTGCGTCCCAATTTAAAACTGTTTATATGCCTGCTGAACAGCGACATTCACAAAAATGTCAATCGTGAGCAACAGCAGATGCTTTGGTGACAACACTAGAAGACTTCGTCTTTCCATTAGAGCAGGTGGGGGTGATATTCTCGCCAATGCGATTTTTTTCCATTTGTTTAAGCAAGCAGTTATTTTTTATTCCCATAGAGGTGCACCTCACGAACACATATTGACCTTGCCCAAAGCAAGTAGCAAACACCAGTTTTTGACCAAATATTGACCGCCCACCAGCTGGTCAACAATATTTTTGACTTATCGTATCTTGCTCGGTTTTCAGAGAAATGCTTCAATATTTCAGCTGGTGTGCATTTAAGCAATATCAAGAATAAATAAAACAATAAAAATAACCTAGGCCAAGTCTTTGTTATTCTGCCAGTTAAAGAGTTCAGAAGCTGAGGAGGGCGACAGAATTACAGAGGCGTGAGCGGAAATCCTAGCTTTTTCACTATTATACTTCTCTGATTAACGTACGCCTCAACGACTGAAAGTTACTTAACTATGTGGACTAATGAAATTGCATTCACATGCCGCATATCTGTGATCGACGTTTGTCGGTATGGTCTTGAAGTATGAGCTATGCTTTCCTCTACTACAGGTACATTAGTGAAAATTAAGTGTTGTTGTCGTGCTACTAAAATCTGGAGAGATTAGACAGCGCCCCACAAGTCAAAAAGCTAAATGCGGCTGGCTACGGAAGTTATAATGAGAACCAAGTAAACTTCAGTCACTCGCACGCACACAGTAGGTATTGTGCAGCAG
Organism: Dermacentor andersoni; assembly: GCF_023375885.2. Taxonomy (NCBI): domain Eukaryota; kingdom Metazoa; phylum Arthropoda; class Arachnida; order Ixodida; family Ixodidae; genus Dermacentor; species Dermacentor andersoni. The sequence continues at coordinate 185,711,393 of NC_092816.1, forward strand.
CTATTTATAAGCGAAAAGAGAGGTGTACAGACTTTATAAGCAAAGGAAAGGCATATCTAGGGATCGCGTAAGGGCACAGTTCATAATACGTTTAGGCGGCACTCAAAAATAAAACATTCTAAATACCTTCCAGAGTTCCTAACAAACATCTTTATACAAAGTTCGGGATTTTATTTGTCGGTTAAATGGGCTGCTTTAGACTAATTTGGTTTTAAGGGGCAAAAAGCGCCTAAGATTTGCACGCTATAGAATGCCTTTGATCAGGGGTGTAACTTTCTTTTTATATTGTGCCGTAATATCCACGCTTTTAGGCCTTGGTAAGTACAGGAAAGATGACGCTGGTAATTTTTTGACGACACAATGTTCACTCTCATCAAATTTTTAATCTTTTCTCCGCGTAGGTTAACGTCGCAACACCTTACTGCGTGACGAAAGCCGCGCTGGATCACCTGTCCCGATGCGCAGCACTGGGTAAGTGAGCATGGCCACCCAGCAAAGTGCACGCCTCTACGTGAGGGCAACGCGCGTAGCTGCTTCAACGCGCGCACTGCACCGATACATACTCGGGAGACAAGCAACTAGTATGGCTAACATTTCGAGCTCGGGTGGACAGAGACAAGAACGACTCGCTGTCATTTAAAGTACAGCGAAATATGCCACCCCTACGATTGGCATCAATGATATGGAGTTGCGCTGAAACAAGAAAGTTGTATCCGATGGCTCTAGCTTACGTAAAAGATTGCCTATGGTTTTGAGGTCATCGTCAAAATCGGGCTGATGGTGAACTAGTGGCACACTACACTTTCACCGCTGCTTCAATGCCTTTAGGAGTGACGCTTCTACCATAATTGCCTGGCCATTAGCGCTCTCGCTTTGCAGAACTTGTATTTCGTCGACAAGTTCCCGCGCTCCGAGTATCTGCTGTTTAGAATGAGCCACTCAACACCCCCTGCTTCAGGAAAGGCTCCGCTTTAGATCACTCTACACCGCTTTCACAGCAATGCTTGGGTTGTCGTCTCCAACTAAAAAAAAAAAAAACCATCTTTATTGTCTTTGTGACGCTGTTACTGTGGAGCCTCAATACTATCGACAGAAAAGCCTGTTTGCATTCCCCATTGCTACGCTAATATCGATATTTTTGCCCTATTTAACAATTTGTTTTTGCATGTTCTCTTTGCCAATTGTAACTTTTCTCTTGTCTCCACACATACACATCAGCACTGCAGTTTACAAGGGACTGTTTCAGCTGTGGAATCGTTTTGCTTCCCTGCTATACTGGCGGTTGGACAGGTTCTAGATAATTTCATGGTAAATAAGAGGGCCCGTGAGGGCTAGGCATTGAAGCAAATTATCGGTCTCGTTTTTTTAAATAGAGCAGCATTGAAGTATTTTTTTGTGTTATTACCTTCTAAAGATACCTTTGCCGCCTTGAAAAGGGCCTAGAGGACATATGGAAGGTGCTCTTTTGTTAGAAAAATAAATTTTTCCAATTCGAAGCCCCGACATGACCACTCCACCGCGACATTGCACTAACGCGTGAATTCACAATTATGGACGCTGTCGCATTGGAATATACAATTTTGCGCTATTTTGAAGAAGGATGCAGGAGTTCAGATGAAATGTATTTTTTTTTTGTCACGCTAATAACGTGATGTGTTTCCGTAATGTTCCAAAGCAAAATATGTCAACATTCTCTTTCCATTAAAATATTTTTTTAGAAATATATATCTTGAGTATGGTGGGGTGTGGTTGGTTTATATGTCTATGCGGTGCTTAACAGGCACTTGGCAAGGCACGTTGAGCTTAAACTACATAATGAAGCCTCTGACGGCCGGAATGACGTCCTCGTGAGTTTTGTGCAAGGTGCGCTTTTAGCTACGACACAAGGTACGTCTAATGAACTTTACACGCGTTAGCATTAGTAGCGTCAACGGGGAAAAAGCGTATGTGAGTGAAGTGCGGAAAACCGGTCACGTGGTGTGTGTGTATGTGTATATATATATATATATATATATATATATATATATATATATATATATATATATATATATATATGGTGAAACTATAATATACACAGTGCAACTCACGGTGGTGTGCTCCGGACCGCGCCGTCAGTTGCGCTTCGCTCATTGAAGAAGGCGGATGTGTCGAGTGGGCTCCTCAAGAACACGTTACAGTGCGGTGAACGCAATTTATATCATGGACCCCTAACTTATCGAGCTGCGACATGATCCTAAATCTTGTCTCCCGCATGGAACCATAAATCGCCGCTGAACTTTTATTAACGACGTTTGGGGCACATGCATACCCGTTGCATCTGCAAGAAAAGATGGCACATCAATGCCTCTGTCATATTTACACCAGTCTTTTTGCATGGTATTACGGACTCAACTGCATTTAAAGAAAATAGAAGATGATGTATGAAGTTTACATTGAGTTTTCGTTATTGGTGAATTACTGAATCTGTATTTAGTGCACAGTTGGTCGTGTTTCTTCGAAAGACGTATTGAACCATTCGTTTAAATCTCACACACAAAACAATTTATTGGTTGCAGACGTAACCAGGAAAGAAAACCTACACCTTCATGTCAGGCGAACAGCCAGGCTAACCTCACCAGCATATTATTAAAGCTTGTCTCTATCTCTCTTCTTCTTCACTCATGATGGCCAATTGTGGCACGTCCAACGTTCCGTCACACGTGGTAGTGGCTTGTGTAAATTGATCGCGTGTAACAATACTGTGAAATAGAGTCACATTGCATTTGCACATTGCATGGTTCAATTGATTCACAGTTTGAGTTTCATGCTGTTTTTTTTTAACCTTGTCACTATTGGACAGAACTGGTGCTATGTCGGGTACCGAAACGTGTACGTCTTAACTAAAGTTAACACTGTAGAATTTGGACATCAGATTGATAAAAAAATCCACCGCCATTGCACCCCGGGAAATGGGATGTACAGCGAAGCTGATGCCGACGTTAGGCAAACACCAGCACCACAAGCGACGTACGTCACGCGAACAGGCACTTGTACGGAAATGCAGCATACACGCTCATTCCACTAGGCCCTCCACCAACTGCAAGTGCCTTATTAAATTATTTCAATTGTTGAAAGTAGGTGGCGTCAAAGAATTCGTAAAGTACGAATTACAAGCAGCAGGCATGACAGCTTGGCATTGCCATTCGAATACGCCAGGCTAATGGTATCGTCACGCGAAAATTTCGCCTAGTGACGTAATCTAGAGAAAATATGACGTCACCTCATGACGTCTTCGTCAAGTTATGATGCTTCCTGATGACGTCACGTGATGCAGCTTGGACAAGTAGCACACTGTACTCTGCGTTTCTGTGCACTGTCTCCGGGATCGACCCACGTTGTGTGAGCACCGCGCACGCTGAAACGAAAAGAAGCTAAACGATCTAGAAGCTGAGCTTTGCTGTGCAACAAATAATCAAGTTCTAGTGTGCTTCTACGCGGAAGTAACCACTGTGGAAACTTCCAGTCCAATTGTTAATTTCGGGAGAGAGCGACATGTGCCTCGTTGCGCTCTCCCCAGTAATAATAAAGGACGTCGCAAATCGTGGTGGTTCTGATAGGTGCCTCACCGAAAAGCACAAACGCGCCGTGGTTGCTTAGTGGCTATGGTGTTGGGCTATTAAGTAGGAGGTCGCGGGATTAAATCCTGGCCACAGCCGCCACATTTCTTTAGGGGCGAAATAGAAAAGCACTCGTGTACTTAGATTTAGGTGCACGCTGAAGAACGCCAGATGGTCTACATTTCCGCAGTCACCCACTACGGCGTGCCTCATAATCAGAAAGAACGAGAGGAAGAAAGGGACTTCACAGGGGGGCCCGATTTTTGTTATTCATATCATGGCAACAAGACGCCAAGGAAAACATAGGGGAAATTACTTATACTTACCAACTGAATTAAATAAATGATGAATAAGTGGCAATGAATGTTATATATATATATATATATATATATATATATATATATAATTCTGAAAGGAAAGAAAGGCGAAGGTCATAGCATATGTTTTTACTATGGTGTCAGCCGGACCGGCCGAAACGTGACGAAAAACGGAAGCCTTAATGTTCGTCTTTTCTTTTTTGAATATTATACCTTCGGGTCCGGCGGGAAACACAGCGTCCTGTGGATACATATATATACATATATATATACATATATATATATATACATATATATATATATATATATATATATATATGTATATATATATATATATATATATATATATATATATATATATATAAGGAATAGAAGCACGTAGGAAAAAACATGACTGCCGTTTCAGCCGGAACCCGGCCTTCATCTTCAAGGGCTGGCCGGCTGGCCGCATTCGCATTAAATTCGTGACCTGGTGCTCAGTAGCGCAAAGCCAAAGTCAAATATTTAAGGGCTTTAAATATATTCGACCATTACAATTGCAGAGACTCTGAATTTGCCAAATAACCTTTGCGGGAACCAGAAATGTGCAGGAAGTAGCGATGTGTGCAGGAAGTAGCGAGGTGTTGTGTATTACCGTTCACGTAGTGATGATACGAAACATTCTAAATATTATTACAGCTGACGCCGCCTAATCGTAATGCTACTTCAAGAGACAACCTAGTTTTCTGCATTTCCAACTGGCCCCTTCGGCTCATCGGCTTCTGCCTCTTCCTCGTTTAGTACACACACGTAGTGTGTGTACTAAACGGTACTAAACTTGGAAGCCTACTAAACTTGTGTGTACTAAACGTGTGTACTAAACTTGGAAGCCTACACAAGTTTAGTTCCGACGCTTCACCGAGGGTCAAGGCCCTATGTGAGCTTACAAAACAACCCGTTCCTAACCAGAAGAGGTCAGGACAATTTCGCTGCATTTTCTTTTATCTCAGAATGCATTACATTAAATCGTGTAAAGTTGTCAATATTTCGGCCAAGAAACTGGAACACTTCTTCGGTGCGCCCTCGTTTCTGAGGGCGACCAGGCAGTGGTGGAGAGAAACGTTCCATAGGTATTGATAAAATGTTCCGTAGCAGTGCCAGCCACCCACCAAGGGGCCCAACCAGGGGACGCTGCAAAATCTGAAGAAGACAGGTCCCGCATACGCCAGCTGTATGCCACTGCTATAAGAATACGGAATAACGAAGGGCGGCTATGTCCGACAAGGTTAACCCCTGCTGCCCGGAGAATTAGAAGTAAAAGAAAACAAGGAGAGGGACATGAAAAGATTGAAAATAAGGGAGAAAGATTAAGATTACATAGGAGGAAAGAAAAAGGCCACTACAAATTTTCCCCTGGTGGGTCAGTCCGGGGGTGCCATCTACGTGAAGCCGAGGCCAAAAGGGTGTGTTGGCACCGCCGAGGGGCCTTAAATGCCCAGACACTCAGCATCGGCTCAACCCCCAGTCTCTCCTTTTCCCCGGACATGGCTAAGCCACGCATGGTTAAACCCGAGAGGGTCGAACCCTTGTGTGCTCGAGTACATGGTCTTGCAACAAACCAAATGCCTGCTTCCGCAGGCTCTCCTGCCAGGGACGAGCTGTCAATAAAGAAGCGAAAGGAAACGTAACGAAAAAAATTGTTCTAAAACAGGGCATTAGATAGCCATCTACTACACTTTGTTTCTTTCCAAGTATTAAAACATTTTTTTGCATTTAATACAGAGCCTATATAACGGACAGTTTCGCAGAATTGCTATAAAGAACGCCGAATTATTTCTGAGTATGGACTCGACCACTGTAAAATGTTTCTCTAGCCTCCACAGCGTTGCGCCTGATGTGTGAAACGGAGTATAATTACAAGAACATCAATGCACCAAATAGATATATCGTCAGCATACATAGTGTGTTTGACGACTTCAATCTCGAGAAGCTTTCTGCCAAGGTCGACCATGGCTATATTGAACAAACAGGGGGAAATCACTGACCCCTGTGGTGTGCCCCTCTCGCCAAGTTCCAGCAGTTGTGATTTGAGATCGGCCACCCGGAGAGTAGCCTTCCTATCCGAGAGGAACGATCGAACGTACTTGTAAAAACTCTCACCCCGAGATAGACCCGAGATATCGAGGCTAGGATATGCGAATGCAGAACGTTGTCGAAGGCCTTCTCGAGATCAAGTCCCAAAACGGCCCGAGTGTCGCTAGAACATGTTCCTATGGGTGGGCAGCGCAACCCGGACGAAGGACGAGAGGCAGTACAACGCTGCCCATCAATAGGAACATGTTCAATCACCAACTCGTCCAGCTTGCCGTCTTAATACAGTGTCGCTAGAGTCGTTGTCTATGATTTGATGCCTAATTAGTTTCATGGTATCCTGTGTGTATAGGCCTGCCCTGAATCCTATCATACTATGTACGTAAATGTCGTTATTCTCCAAGAACTGGGAGAGTCGATTCAGGACCTCATGCTCCGCTACCTTACCCACACAGGATGTAATCGAGATGGGCCTCCAGTTGTCAACGCTAGGTTTCTTGTCAGGTTTGGGGATGAGTACTGCGAGAGCAGTCTTCCAAGCCAGTTGGACGGTTCCATTCCTCCAAATTTCATTATTTCCTCTGTGAGGCATGCGATTGATTTATCATCCAGATTTCGCAACGCCTTGTTGGAGATGCCATCCGGCCCGGGTGCGGATCTACCATTGAGTCCATGTAGAGCCCTATGACCCTGAGCCGACTGGGAGATATTTGTCAGCAAGCGCGTGGAGCTCATCCTTAGAGGCCATTCGTACGGCCTCATGTATGGTTCTACCAAAGACATAAACTCTGATTAGACTTAGTATTGGTCTCCTTAAGCAAATGCTTAAGTAACTTCCAAGTTTTACCATTACGCATTTGGTCGTCTACTGAATTGCAAACCTTGTCCTACTGCTGTTTAGAGAAGTTTACACAATGCTGCTCAATGTGTTTGTTAATCTCAGATATCTTTTCGCGTAGCCTAAGATTAACTCATTCACACTTCCATATGTTGAGAATGGACTGCTTGGCCTCTAACAGATGGGATAACCTGCTGTCCATTCTCTCAAGAGGAAGGTCGGTGCAAACTTCAGACGTTGTACGCCGAACATCCTCCTGGGCCTGACCCATCCATTGCTCTATGATAGGTCGGGAATGTGAGGGAGGCCTCTCATCCCGAAGGTTGCGGAATTTATCCCAGTCCGTGTACGAGAATTCTCGCTGTTTTTTACCCGCGATAGGAAAGTGGGCCCCACAAATATAATGGTCAGGAATCACCAATGCTGCCTCGGTTCGGACGAGGGACTGCGAAATTGCTGAACAAATGGTTATTGCACTGGCCCTGCTGGATAGCTCACGGGATGTCATCTATAGTGATTCAAGGTCCGCTGTCAGAGCATTTGAAAAAGGCACTGTTTCCAAACAAGCATTTAGACTTCTTGGGGGCAAGGCAATCATTCACCACTTCATTTATTGGTTTCCCGCATCTCAGGGTCAGATAAAAGGGTGCTCCTCCGAACCTCCACGAGTCGGCTCACGGGACTGCGCGTCAACTTGCCCACCGCGGTACCCTCGACCAATCAGAAGCCGACTCCACCGTGAACAGGGACACGCCCTCCACCTACAAAGAAATTACTAAACACTACTATCTCAGCCCCAGAACCTACTTCGTTTCTCATCCACGGCTCAATAGAGCTCAAGAGTTAACGCTCCGCCTACTACAAACGAATACGTATCCCAATCCGTCGCTCTTACATAAAATCTATTCGGATGCTTAAACCAATGATACTTTCCGCGATTGTGGAGAAATAGCCTCGTTAGAACACATGCTCTGGCGGTGTGCCCAGTCACGCTCTATCATCGATAACAGCTCGGCCAGATAGGAGGCGGTTCTCCGCAGCCCTCTTCTGGCTGACCGACTCTGGGCTGTTCAGCAGGTCCACGATGCGGCCGCGAGGTTCAGCCTCTCGGTTCCTCCCACGTGGGAGCGGCCCGCTACGTGGAGACTCACGATTTGCAGGACTTCAATAACGTTTTACAGTACAATACCATACCATCAATAAGAACCATCTGCACGATGGTGCAAATACCGCTGTTACATTTTACTTTACCCGTAAATGTATTACCGTTTATGCATTACTCAATCACCGGACAGGTGTACAGCAGCAACAACGCTGGCAGCGACATTTTTTTCTGTGACGCATCGTGTATACAGAGAGTACATAAAGCTACAATGGCCTATCAAATTCTAAGCGTTTGTTACCGAATTATTCAATTATTTAGGAGGCTTAGTGGCAGCGGTATTAGCTTGAGAAGCAGAGTTCAGCCAACGTCTATAGTTCCGAACGGTGATGTTGCGATAGCAGTATCTTGTGTCTTAGGATACATGTCTAGCCGGACGCGTCATAATACAGATACGAAATACACAAAGGGTATCTAAGATAGTGTCAACGATACATGTATCTGCGATACTGCCCAGCACTGTGCGTGTCCTTATTGCTGCGCCACGTTTGTGATCCAAAACATGCACCGACTAGACATAACCTTATTTTATTTGTGCTAGAATATTAGGAAAACAAGTACACAATTACACGGCACAAAATACCGCAAAGAAAAGCGACACATGTTGTTGTTCAGGCTCCAAGTACATCGACATTGAATTATCGCCTTGTCACATAAGTGCACATGTAAAGAACACGTCTACTCAAAACAGGAAAGCCCGCTCTCGCATAATTGCTAGGAACAAAGTCATCCACGTCGCTACTCGAGAAATCGTCCACCGCACGCGGGCATGTCCTGGGCATGTGCCGCAGCGACATGCACCATTAAAGACAACACCAACCCCTCCATCACTTAATTTCGCCACGACCGAACAGTGTAAGGCCGTGCTGCTCAGTGCATGCCCAGCGGACCAACTCTGGGCAGTTCAGCTGGTAGACGGCGCCGCGAAGTCTTAAGGTCTGGCGTCCGCCTGAGGAAGGGGGCTCCAGTGGGGCTAGCCTCCCCGCCCCCCGCCTCCCTTGACCCAAGCAAGAACGTTTAATAAAGTTTAGTCTCACTTTCTTGCACTTACAGTGGCTTCATTTCTTTCGTCTGTTTTTGACCACGCATGCTGTTTTGTACAAATCATTGGCAAGATTTTAATGTTTTTTCATTTTTCCCCGATGCTCTGTCACGCAAGCTTCAAGTTTAAATTTTTTTTCGTAAATCTCTTATATATTATGCGTTTTAATCATTAGAGTTAATAATTAAAGATGAGCGCTCACTTCTCTCATTAAGTTAGTCCTCGCTCGCTATTGCACAGTTCGTCTAGAATGAACTCGAGCCTTAATAATACTTGACTGGTGTGATCCCTAGAAAAGATGAACGCATATACATAAGCTCTCTGAACGGCGAATTCATACAGCCGGTGACATTACAGCGAGCCACATCGAGTTAGTGATTCAGAAGTAGTCATCCACGCCGTTCATTCATCCTCTTTTGTTACTGACGGAGCTTCAATAGTACAGGTTCTCTAATCTATTTTGTTTATACGTGTTATCTTTTTACAGAGAATGCGCCGTTTGGGGTGCGCGTCAACACCGTCAAGTAAGTGAAATTTACTGTATTTCTGCTTTTGGTCTTCCTGATGATGTCTTCGTTGTGAGTGACAACAATTCGCTCCATCGCATGCGCAGTCTCGATTTTTTTTTCGAGCACAGGATCTACGCACAGAATGCAACGAGCAAACCTCGCTGGTCATGGAACATTGTTAACGGTAGCACGTCTCGCATTCTCTCCGTGTATATACTAGCCTGGCACAAGTGCACTGAGCCTCCAGAGCCCCAGTGTTGTTCTAAGGGCCCACGCATGATTCCACGTGTGCACGTGTGCCCCATATGCTATGGTAGTTGGAAGCTGAAATGAGACAACGGTAGAAGGTCTTCATAGGAAGGTGACCATGTAAAAAGATGTTCATTCAAAGCTAGTGTAGGGGTAGCTTCAGGGTAAATAACATACGACTATAAGCGCAACAAATGTGCCACTTAAAACAAGGAAGGATGGTACCACGCCAGCTGGATAAAAAAAAAAAAAAAAAAAGGCGCGGCGTGCCGCGCCAGGAGGGCTGGAATGGCAGCGAACGTGACGGCCATGGTCGCATTTTCGGCCGCTCGAGTGGGCTGAACAGTGCTAGTTAGCGGGCATGGGACTCGTCGGGCTACGGCGTTCCAAGCGCATCCCTGACGCATTGTTTATGCTGATCCCAGACAAACGTCACCGGCTGACTATACCTATACGCCCTGCCCTATTGCTAGCAGATGACTCGCTAGTGCTATTTACTAACTTGTTTCACTTTTTAAGGACAACTGCTTATTTGCACCAACTATATTGTAACGCAGGTTTACCTGCTTTAACGTTGCGTTTTCTATTGTCTTGTGACTGGCGCATCATGGCCTGAGTAGCCTTTACGTCATTAAACCCAAATAACCAATCAACTAAGATCATTTTCGATGCACTCGGCAGGCCGCGTCTTCTTTTATTATTTTTTTATCCAGCACCCATGGCAGTACATTCACCCTTAGAATGACTGGCGCTGGGTTTCGCTTCATTCGTCTCTCCTATATCGGTGCTTTGTTCCGGAGATGAATGCACACCAACATATCCAGTCATCGGTTCTTTTAAAAACGGAACGTTATTGAATAGGGTGACCTGCTGCGGTAAGCCCGAAAATGAAACTGTATATTCTTTTCCACGGGGGACTTGTTTTGCATGCAGTCGAGCAGAACGGAACGATACAAATAAGTGCCGATTTTAGTGGTAATCTAAATATTTGTAAATATAATATCCGTGGATGAGTTTGTGTCCTGAACGAGCATTATTTGCCGCGGCAGCTCAGAGGATATGACGCTACCCTACTGAGCTTGATGTCGTGGATTCAATGATAGCGAAGTTTAAGAACGCTTGCGTTCTTAGTTATAGGTGAGCGCCAAAGAACCCCAAGTGGTCAGAGTTACTCCGGCTACGGGCATGCATAAATGTAATATTGTATTTTGTCCCCGTAAAACCCCAAAATTTAGGTAGACCGTTTTGTTTGCATAGTTGGTACTGGTTCAGCCTCGTGTAAATTGTACTAATTTACTACTGTATGTTGTCCTTTTTTGTGCGATTTCTACGAAGGTGAACCAAGAATTTGTCAGAATGTTAGGATACTAAGTCTGCTAAAGCCGACAACCCTAGAGGCAAGCAAGGAGCCTAACTTGAATGACAATAAAGCGTTGAAACAAAATATGCTGAAACACTTGATAGAAGCAATGCGCGACATTTTCTTCGGTCTCCAGACTCCAGCCGCTAAAAGCATGGCGCGTGTCCTCACCGTACTCAACCCGCTTATAGCCGTTCTTTACATAAGTTAAACATCTTTCTTGCCACCTGTGGTGCTCACGCAGGAAAAGCCTACACACAAGCTTCTTCGTTGCGCATTTTATGATGCTTCAATTGTATTCGTGACTCCGGCAGCTATGCTCTGGAAGGCGGATGACACTTGTGGGTGACTATTTTTTGGACTTTTTGAACCATAAGAACGCGAAGTTGCCGTCATCCCTGTGCACCCTACTTCTGTGTCATATACACCTCATATCCGGCATCTGCATGCCCGTTCCCCCTCCCCCTGTGCAAAATAGCAAGCAAGAGCACGCTAGTATCAGGCTGACCTCTCTGATTTCCTTCAAATAAATTCTCTCTCCATCACTCAGAATTTTAATTGTGCTAAATAAACGAAAAACATGTGAGAAATGGCGTCAACTTTTGTGTAATGTTTAATGATTATCTTCATGGGAAATTCATTTCATGTGGCAAAGCTTAGGCTAGTGAACCAATGCAGCGTGCAACGTGCAGGAAACATGCAGGAAATGTGTTACGAAAAAGATGAGGATTCAGTTCTGAAAAAACATGTACCAAAGGTAAAAACACTTTTGCATACTGAAATTCCGCTTATCCTCATCCGATAACTGATAGAATTGAGCAACTCGGTTCAGTTGCCATGGTCCCGCCAAGTTATCTATATCAGAGCTCCGTGTCAGCACTTCGAATCGTTCAATTACCAGTACCTTGAACTACATGCCACTGTGCACTCGGCTTGCGGCAGCTTTCGCAAACCAGCATCACGTGGCAAAACTGGCGCCAAGTGACTTCGACAAGCAGTGCTGCTGTAGCGCTGCTGTGTGCTATAACAAGGAAATGTTCATAAGCACACGGGACATGTGCAACTGGAGACTCAGGTGCAGCTATCGGAAGTCTCACGATAATTTTTCGATTTCGCGAGTACAGATGTTCCGAACCAAGACAATGTTCAGTGGGCCCAAAATATTCTAATGGACAGTTAGCTACCCAAAAACTTGACGGCTAAGTACGGCAAACTCAAGTGCTTTGAGCACTGAATCAGAAACATAAATTTTTGAGGGCACATTTTACGCAAAAAACACAGATACATTGCGCCCTTGGTAGATCACAGCTATTAGAGTCCATATAGACCAGAGGAACACAGGGAAACATAATTTAAATCATAAACTGTGGTCAACACAGGAATACCTCTTCGGCCAACGTTTCGATAAGGGTTCTTATTTTCAGGGAAACAATTGACACTTGCCTTCATGTAGGCACATCCTTTGATTGATTACTGTTGATAAGTATAATCTATTTGAAGGACAACATGGGTCAGTTTCGTTATCAGTAAACGAAGAGCCAGGTAAAAAATTGGCGGTTCAAACAATTGAGGATATATATTGCATTGTGCCGATCTGGGCATTTCAGTGCTGTTTCAGTAATCTAGCGTTCAATGTTTTTAATGTCGAAGTCGACGCTTAAGTGGAAAGCTTTACTGCAGGGACTCCTCTTTTAATACACGGGAAATTGGCAGTCGTTTTTCTCAGCGACCACTGCACCGAATTCATTGAGTCAGCTTAAAGCAAAAGAAAAAAAAGTAACTGTAGTGCTCTCAGCAAGCGAATTTTTTATTTAGAAGTCAATATGTTTACAACCCATAAAATTTGCAAGATTTCAAGACACAAAACTTGAAGTCTACAACTCTGTGTCTGAGCAACGAAAAAGATGTCGCAAATCTGCAAGCTGTACCTAATATTACATGTAAAGTGGATAAAAAATTATATATCATGCGTCAAAGTGAAATATAAAACAAGCTTCTGAATATGACATTTACAAAGCCCTTTCAAATATCGTAATCAATTCACATAATCAGTTCACGTAAGTTTACAATTCATACGTCAAATTTATCTGCTTTAGAGGCTCGAACGAATGCAGTTCATTGCAATGCGATTTTTGTTTTTAATGCTGAGTTACGAATTTGTAAACTCCGCAAGTTTTGCTAAGATTTAGCAATTTGCGATCATTCTTGTAATGAATCCCATGCCCTATATAAATAACAATTCTGTTTGCGGCAGTCACTATGTTTTCGCTTTCTCTCGTAAATGCTGCAAAGTTCATCCAGAATGGTTCAGTGGTTTTGTCAGAAGCCTTCTTGCGTATTACGTTTACTCGACTAGCTGGCATCGGAGATATGGCCTAGCATAAGCTTCCTCTTAAACACGGCGTCGGAAATTGTGTTTAGGTGAGGACACTCGAGAGGCGCGATCTATCACGGTTTTAACGGTGCGCGCCCATCGATTCTCTGACGGCAGCGACTATCGGTGGGACGACGCAATTTCAAGAACGGAAACATTTTATCTCTCGTTACTATAGCAACCGCCACTTAACGGAAAAATCTAACCGATTAAGCAACGCGGAGGAAGTATGTCGCTGACGGACAGGAATGGGCGGCCACGTTTGAAGCATGAGCCTGCACTTGTCCCTGGATGCCGATTACCCGCATTCAGGGACAAATTCAAGGACGTCTCCAGTTCGTGCGTACCGCCGTTGGCCCGTGCAAGACCGCGGCCCTCGCGGTCCAACAAATCGCCGAGGCTTTTCCCGCTTCAGTATTGGCGGCGGAAGGGAGTACCTTTGTCTACACTCTTCACTCTTCGAAAAATTTACACCCTTTGGGGCTTATCTTGTCTCACAACGATAATCGTCATCTGTCTTGCCCGTGTTTCCTTCATTTAACGCTGCGAGCCTGGTACTTCCCAGTCACGAATGGCACGCGCGTTATCAGTGTGACGCAGCATTCTCGACAGGAAAGTAGCGAGCGCTGAGTTTTCAGGAAAGGAAACGCAAGCAGGGCAGATGACGATTATTGTTGTGGGACAAATATACACTCCAAAGGGTGCAACCGTATTAGGAGTGTTAGAGAAAGGTACACCCTTCGGGGTGTATTTCTGCTACACAGCCATAATCGTCATCTGTCTGATCCGCATTTCCTTTCTTTGACGCGGCGAGCCCGTACTTCTCAGTAACGAACGGCATGCGCGTTATCAGCGTGGCATAGCATTCCCGACCGGAATGTAGCGGGCGCGGCGTTTTCAAGAAAGGAAACACAAGCAAGGCAGATCACCATTATCGTTGTGTGGCAGAGATACACCCCAAAGGGTGTAACTTTGCTTAAGAGTGTAACAGTGTAGGTGACGCAAGAAAAACAGGTCGTGAAGTATAAGTCCATTATTCGCAAAACTTTTTAGCTTTTGCGGGGAACAATAAAAAAATAAAACGTTTCCTGTAAGTTCATTTCCCATTCTTTTTTTTTCCGATGGTCGCGTCAACTAACGGACTGAGTTGACACTAGGCGTGACGTGTTTCCTGTTGCCAGTTTTTGCCAAGTGTCCCCTCTTCTTAAATTTATTTCTCTATGGGAAACCCATGAAACAGAACGGTCACGTATACGCAATCCCTCATCCATATTTATGCACAAATAAGGAAATCCTTCAAGAATATTCAATGGAAGCTTCGAGAGAGCAGTTATCTCCACCAGACATCTCATCCGGAAAGCCGACGAACTGTCTGGCCAGGCGTCTAGTAAAATCGCCAAGTCATTGCCAGCCGAGCAAGTAGCTGGCATCTGCGAGATACTGCTGATACAAACGCGCACGCGTTTCCAGCCTGGGGTGCACTCGGAGATCGTTGATCGGCGCGTTCGTTCGATTACCGGCGCGCGCGATTGGCCTACTCCGCGCCGACGTCGCTAGCCGCGGGGCGCAGCCAGGTTTTTGATGACGTAAAAATGACGACACTTTCCTGTCAATCATCTTGCCACGGAGCACGTCATCTGCTAGGCGCCGAACCCGACGGGAGTTGGGAAGTTTGGAGCGATCATACGCTCATTACCAAACCGGCTTCGCATGACACGTCTGGTGGATTGGATTGGATGCAACCGGCGGCCGCGGCTGCGGAGTGGAACGTTTGGATCCAATCGATTGTTTAATTCAAGAAAATGGCTCTTGCGTTGGGAACTTAGGTTGTTGCGCCGGCGTTGCTCGAGGAGGAAGGAGAGCGGGTGACGGTGCGAAACGCGTTTCAAGAAATGGCAGAAAGCAAATTCCGGCGTCACTTTCGTTTCTCGAAACAAGTAGTGCGTTGTTTGTACAGCGAAATAGATCCCATCATCCGTGCACGCGAGCCACTGGAATGTTGTTGCTGCCTCTTGAAAAGTGCGCCACTGTTCCCGTCGTTTCTCTTTTCTGTTTTCTTCTCGCTCTGCGCGACACCAC
Source organism: Dermacentor andersoni (assembly GCF_023375885.2). Lineage (NCBI taxonomy): Eukaryota > Metazoa > Arthropoda > Arachnida > Ixodida > Ixodidae > Dermacentor > Dermacentor andersoni. Next base: position 185,726,989 of record NC_092816.1, read on the forward strand.
CCATGGACGACGCCGAAAAACTAATAGTTATAAATAGCAGTAGTCACACATACTACTATTTGAAAACGTTGTTTAAGCTTGAGAAGAAAAAAATGCATTTTTTAGATAAAGATTTCATTCATTGGAAGACGAGAAACATTTCGTTTTGTAGTATACTGTCTGGAAGCAGACGACAAACAGGCGAAGTAAACTTCCGGGGAGTTCACCGCTTGCCGATTGGCATCTCTCTCCGCCCGTTCTCAGAAACTTTGCATACTGCCACTTTGTGACGTTGCAGCAACCGAACAGAACGCGCATTGAACAAAGATCTCCGATCGCGCCCCAGGTGCCGAGGTGAAACGACAGTCTCGGAGCGTACTTGTTCTTTTTATCTTTCCTTAAGTTGTGCATCACAGCTGCGTCATGGCGCGAATTTCGAATTCGTTAAGCTGGATATCGCATGTGGGCGCAAAGAAAGAAAAGGAAAAGAGGACACCAAACGAAGTTTTCCTAATTCCTGGGTATACTGCCACAAGTAGATTGTACATGTGAGAAGTTTCATTATGCCGTACATTTTACCACTTTTGAACATGTAAACGTCGCACATTGCCGTCAATAACGGCGAGAGCCGCGCTGGCTTGCATGTTTAATAATTTTTTAATATAGGCGAAGGTAGTAATAGCTCAATTGAATTTTGCAGCGGGAACATCACTAGAGTTCAGTGCCAGGTGCCATGTCTTACATACTATAACGTGAAACTCTATGTCTTCGAAAAAACGGTTGGCGTCTGTAAATGTTCCTCCGCTGGATGCATAGGTTATGCCTCACTAAAGTTACCGGACATGCTTGCTTTCTTTGCTTACGCTGTTAAGGAGAAAAACGTACACGAACATATACAGAAGTCCTCGGGTTCGCAATAATTATGTCAAGTTACCAGTATACGGGTATATTATTAGGTAAGACAGATTTCGACGATTACCTTCCGTGTTTAGAGAATAATAAGCGCACGTACATATGAGCGCCGTAACAGAGCCCCTGCCCAGCTGCCTACTCACATAGGCTGAAAGACCTACGCATACGTCTATTTAAAAACGAGGTTTGGCCAGCAGTTTGCTCAATAGACTAAGCCTTAAGTGTTATCCGGTTTTTATACCTTACAGCTTAACCTGGAGTTACCGGCGGTTCAATGCGCTCACAATGACAAGTTGATTTGCTATCCGTTCGCCTTTACAATAGCCCTAAGAAAATTCAAGATTGATCACGCTTTGTTTTGTGTTGCCCAGCCCAGCGGTCATCAAGACCCCCATGGGAAAACAGCCTGGGGCCACTTTGGAAGACCATATGCGGGTGTGTGTTAAAATTATTTTTTTCCTAATTAAGTTCCTACGCACCACCTACCCAGCAACAGTGCTTCTTCTCGAGCGCGCATTCACTGAAAGTGATGGCGCTGCACATTGTTGTGTTCTTTTGTGTTTGAAGATCCCAAGGCTGTCAGTATACTGTTGAGAGCTTTGCAGAGAGAGGCATGTCGAGTACATAATAAACTTGGAGCACGATGGAAAAACCGTGACGATAGGACAGACACGGAGGGGCCCCATGTGCCCATCCTGTAGTCACAACTGTGTCTTAGTTCACGCTGCAAGGTTTCTTACTTATGGAATACCAACTGTGCCACTCTCAAGCCTTTTGAGTAAATGGCTGCGTGCGGACATAACGGGTTGTCGGACTGGAACACTAATGCAACCAGACAGAGCTACAAAGTCGCGGACGTAGTTAAAAAGAAGCATTTATACGAGTATTTAGAAATAGGCACTAAGAAGGTAACTATGAATCTGTCTTATACCAGGCATTGCAGCTTAATTCAATGCAACGCCTTATCGCATCGCCACTGAACGTAACTGTAAAGGATTTCAAAAATACTTTTCGCACGCATCCTGTGTCTTGAGTGCTGTTATTCCTGTTCAGATTTCTCTTTCCCAGATTTTTTTTTGTCTTCACATGAGTCATGTATTTACATGTCTTTAACAGTGTATTCTGTTTACTAAAGTATAATTCCTGTGTTGGCAATGTATAATTCTAGTGTTTATATTTTTCCATCTTTTAACACATGTCCTCTGCTTATATAACATTTGCGCAGTGTTTCTTGTTTTAGCAGTCTTTTATTCAGTGCATGCACTACATCAGTGCGGTGTTTTCTTTTTTTTCTTTCCTGCCAATGTCAATATTAAAAGTGCGTTGCGTGCCCCCTCCCCTCTTCTTTAATTTAATAATCTCTGTCAGATGGTATTTATGGTATAGTGAAAGAAATGAACAAATAAATATATAGCTGACCGATAGCTGACAGTCCATACCAGACCGACAAGGTGGACTGGTGGCGTCTGTGTACATTCTAAAAATGAATTACCCTGACCTAAAAAGCGTTTGACAACGTCGGCTTGCTGACCCACCATCGCACGTAACAAAGCCAAAGTTTTGATGTCATCCAGGTCACATTCTCGTTGGAAAGGAGTCACCCTACATATTTTTTTACAATGAAGTACTTGGCGCTCGGCGGCGCGGTCTCGCAGTGTTCCGCGTGCGCGAAATGGCCTCACAGCATGCACTAATTTGCATCCACGTAGAAATGTAGACACCTGCCTGTCTCCCATTACCGGAATGACTGACTCGAGGCCAAGTAACAAGAAAGCGTGTACAGAAAAAAATGGTTCCATTGCAAAACGAACAAGAAACAAAGGAGTCTTCATTGCCTAATCAGACTGGCCAATGTTTAGCAATGAAAAGAATGTGACAGGAATAATATGAAGCGAAGAATGTAGTAAAGTTACCTGCAAAGGCGTAAAGTTGGCTTCCCTACACAGGGAAGAAAAAAGATGCAACAAAAAGAAACATAATGTTCGTTTTTCGCCTTCGCGCCCGTAGAAAGTCTCACGTGAAAAACTACCACCAGGCGAGTTGCTCTTAAAGATGCAATATCGGATCCTGAGACGCACACACTGATCGCCTGCGCGGTCTGTGTTTTCAAATATTAATTCCGAGAGAGTTGTGCCCACGGGACCTTGCCTATGGGTCCGCCCTTGCCTGGGTTATTTCTACTAGTTTTTGTAGGAAGCTCGATGACTATCACCTGTAAATTTTATACGCAAACGACGCCTCCAGTCGTGGTAGGTCCGCAACTCACGAAGAAATATCAGGCATGGACCCGCAATATTTCGTTTCAGGCATTTTACCAGCAGCCCCAGTTATAAACTAGGGATGTCTGGCGCTCTCGTGACGTACCATAGGGGATGACGACTCGCAGTGCTCTCGCCGGGGGGTCAGTGATGGCGCTCAGATGTTCGCTTGGAATCGTGTGCCCGCTGAAGCCAAGCACAACTCCAGTCAGTGATCTTTCACAGATTTGTCAAAAATATCATCTGCTAGGTATGCCCACCCCTTATGTAAATACCCAAATGGGGTATTTGGGGTATCAATTTATTTATTAAAAGATAAATACTTAATGAGGCCCTGAGCTACACCGCTTAATTAGGCAGTGGGGCAGTCCATTTCGGTTCATTATTTTGCTACGTCACGAGGAGCGCTATGTCTAAATCTTCATCGTCTGACTTGCGCATTCGTACAGATGCTGGAGCTGACGGGTACCGCACACGCCTTGGGCAGGCCAGGCACCGCCGACGAGGTTGCCCGTTGCATCGCATTCCTGGCCTCGGATGACGCCTCCTTCGTCACTGGAATTACAATGCCCGTCGATGGTGGCTTGCAGCTGTTCTCGACCCTCAACCGTCGCAATCTCTGAAGGGATACCTAAAGGGCAACGTGATAGCAAGTCATGACACATAAGCGGCGTTGGACAGTGATGCACAAGGGAAGAAAAAAAGGATTGGGATTGCACTGGCGCCTGATATGAACACATATTCATCAAGAATCATTAAGGACCATATGCATATATGCTTATACACTAATAAATATGTTTTGGCTGCACACAAGTTTTGCTCTGAGTTACCTTTTACAGCACCTCAGTTCGTGGCGCGGCCGTAAGCACGTTCAACTGCAGGGCATGTCCTATTTTCTCCTTGTCATACTGAAAGATATATGCTTACACCAACAGCGGTTCTTTCTCTTCTGCGAAACTTTTCCCGCCATTGCCCCTTCCCTAAGTATCGTGTAGCTCAGTCCTGGTTTAAATCCCTGCCTTTCATTTATGTTTCTCGTCTCTCTTTATTTTTCGCAAGCCCCTTTTCGCGAGCGTAGTGTGATATTAGCAGGTAAGGTAGAGTGGTGAGAGACGGTTATGTGGATGCGGCGAGGCTGGTGTTGTGTGCTTGTGATTTTTCACATGAAATCCACCCAAAAGTCATTCGCAGCAGCTGCTTCTCTCCTGCCGGCTATTGCACGCACGTTCTGCTCCCCAACGTGTGCGACAGAACTTACGCGGTCAGTGGGTAGTCCGTGGCGTAATGGTTAGCGCATTGAGTGGCGATGCTGATGTAACAGGGTTCGAAACCAACCATCGGACCAACTTGATCACTGCGAATGTGCCATTGTGCACAGACGTGCCGTTCTTCAACGAACTTCTTTTCCACCGACATGGGCAAATGAAGGACTGGGAGGTACCGCTGGGCGAATAAAGTCTTTGACGCCGACTGGGAGCACTGGATATGTGGCACTCGGTCTGTGCTGCTCCACAATGAACCACTTTGAAGCCAAATTGCGTCAGTGAGTATGTGCCAATGGCGTCTTCCCCTCTTCAATAAAGGACTTTGACGGCACCTTGAGTAACTAGATGCGCTCCAATGGTGATGTGCCGCTATAGAATAACCTCAAGGATGCCATAAATTTATGCGATACTCAGCTGAATCAAATCGGCGTCACAAGGGCTCTTCGGGGACAGCAACCGGGCGCATTTGCAGGCTGCGCCACAAGTTCGCTGGGTATGTGCCACTCTTCAGTAAACCTCTATACAACTTGGGCCACTGAGTATGTGCATTTGAGTGTTCGGCAAGCGAGGGAGCAATTCTTAGCCTCCGCAGACACCGGCGCGCCACGAGTCTCGTCTCGGAGGCCTCACGCGGACCTCTCGGCAACGTCACCAGATGGCGCAGCTTGTCCAGAAAAAAGCGAGAAAGAGTAGCCCGGTGGCCGTATAACGCGTTTCTAAGCGTTCATACGCGCCGGCGCGCCGCGCACATCGGAGGCCACGCGCAGCATTCGCGGCCGCGGCGCTACACGGTGCCGATTGTTCTTGGGGATGCACGAAAGAGGAATGCGGCTGCTGCATTATACGCCTCATTACTCGTTTGGCTCGTGACAATACGTTGTGTCCCCATGTTTATTCAGTGCTAAGTGCATTACCGTGGATAGTCATCGTTAGATGGTTTCCGCCGATAACGCTGCATATATAAGGCAAGCAGAAGAATCTGACCTGGCACTTTTACTGTGTCCTTTAGAGACATTGCTAATATTCATTAACTTTTGTTTCTAAACAAGTTTGCCGGTGATTGTTCGTCGTTTTTGTTGCGGGGATATCCACAGCGACACTGAAAGCCCACTCATGGATAAAAAAGAATGAGAAATACTGGGGAATGAGCCAGCTTATTAAGTTCGTGAGCTGAGAGTTAGGCGGCGCTGTAATGTATACTGGGTCTTCACTAGAGCGCAGTGTTTTCTTAATTCTTAGACTTGGAGAAGAAACTGACTGGCTGGTCCAATTAAAAGCTGAAAAGATTGTCCATATGTGGTTTCATGACATTGAAATCCTGATAGCATGCGGTATGGATACAAACCAACACCGCCTAAATAAGAAAACAGAACTGACTGCCGACTGTAATGCGTTTAACATTGAACCAATATAGCCACACAACGTATTGCGACCGTCAAAACGAGTGATGTATGAGACGTGTAGTGCAGCGAGATTACTTGTTTGCGTTTCCCTAAGAACAATCGACGCCATCTAGCGCCAACGCCGTGAAGCCTGCGCGTGGCCTCCAATATGTATAGCTTGCCGGAGTATGTGAACGCTGAGAAGAGCGTAATGCCCACCGTGCTTCTCTCTCACACTTCTTTCTGGACTCGTTGCGCCGTCTAATAGCAGTGCTAAGGAGTCCGCAGGTGGCTTTTGAAACGAGAAGCGTGGTGCACCGGTGCACGTGAACACTGAGAAATGCTTCCTCGCTTGCCGCACACTCAGTGGCACATAATCAGCGACATAAGTAGGCGAGGTGTTCATTGAAGAGCGGCGTATATGAAGTGAATTTGTGGCACAGTCTGATAATGCGTGGGGTTGCTGTTTTTCAGGAACCCTGGTTACGTAGGTTTGATTCCGCTTAGCATCGGATAAATTTGTGGGATCTTTTTCATCATTCAACACCAGCACAATTCGAACGGTACACACCCAATGCTCCCAGTCGGCGTCTGTTTTTTCGAACAGATGTACATGCCCCCTCCCGCGTCTACAGTGACCGATTACGGTGCGAAAAAGTTAGTTGAAGAAAGGCACGTATGTAGACATTGTCACATACTCTGTTACTTTAATAGGTCCAGTGATTGGTTTCAAACCCTGTTACCTTAGCACAGCAGCTTGATAGTGCACCCGTTTGTGCACGCACTACCCAGTGAACAAGCGAGGCGGCAAAATAGGTAGATAATACCTACATACATTTATTCATTTATTCAGACACACAATCCTGCATGCAAGCACGCACGCATACATAAATACATACATACATACATACATACATACATACATACATACATACATACATACACACACACACATACATACATACATACATACATACATACATACATACATACATACATACATACATACATACATACATACATACGGAGCCACAGGAGTGCGTGAAGTACCCGTAGAATTTCATTTCATTTCATTTATTTACTCTCAAGGCAGTACAGGCATTACAGAGAGGAGTGACAATAGGAAAAGAAAAAAAATGCCTAATGAGGCAGCACATGCTCACAGATAGCCGACTATCACATGGTCTGTGATAGTGACGATGGATGCGGGAAGGCGATTCCAGCCTTGACTTGTTTTCGGGATGAAGGCTTTGAGGTATACATTGCTTTTACGCTGAGGCATCCCAACCTCCATTCGATGATCAATGCGGAATGACAAATGGCTCGGTAGCGAAAATAGTGACATTTTTAGCTCATTATTAGTGTAGTATGTTTTATGAAACAGGCATAAGCGGGAAATTCAACGTCTAGTAGAAAGGAGAGGTATTTCAAGCTTTCGCTTCATGCGAGAAACGCTGGCTAAGCGATAGTAGTTATAGAGAATAAACCGAACTGAGTGGTTCTGAACCGATTCTATGGACTGTGTTAACGCATTGGCTAACGCATTGATAATGAGCCCCGGGCTTACCTCTCTGAACATGCGCATTACCGAGGCCGTCATGGCTCTCAAATTTACGTCGCCTGTTACAGCTAGTCTCGTCAATAAAGTAATTGGCCTCATGTCATAGGTTACTCGAAAAAACGGCCAAATCCATCTCCCGATAACTGTCGACGATAATGCATTTGAATTTAATCAACATAGCTGTATCAGAAGACTTCCAGTCTAGCCTAGTTAGTGTTTACTGCATATTATATTGACCGCTAAGAAAGACGAGGACAGGGGAACAGAACACAAAACGACGACACGGATGAGTCCAGGGAACTGTACACTTCTTTGTTAGCGGTCAGTATGATATGCAGTAAACACTAACTAGGCCAGACTGTATGATATGGTCAATATGATATGCATAGTTCTATCATTCTGAGCTTGATGAAGTGAAGCGTCGGCACAGCCAGTGAACAGTGAACGCATCTATTCATTTATCTACGGTATATATAGCGCACTCGTTACGTAAGAGGAGGAGAGCGTTATCGTACATCCGGCACCGGCAGGCGGACGGCATGCGCATACGGTGGGTGCGCATGCGGATACGATACAAAAAGGGAAGACGTATCGTGTCTTCCCTTCTCACAGAAGTCCGGATTGTTTTAGCGCCTCTAGCCGATTTGTCTGAAATTGACATCATATGAGAGACGTTCAGGTGGCCTAGGTTGCCTTTGCGATCTGCTAGGTGGCGTTGTAGGCGGGCTCTGTCGTCTCGCTGTTCCCACGCACACTAATGATGACGCAGCTAATGGCGTATTATACGCTGCCAAATGGCGGGGTGTCTTGTTCATCGTCTGACTCACTTGCTGAAAGATCTGGAGTGAAGCATCTTTCCTGGCTAACAACTGCTGGCGGCTTTGGCGTAGTGTCTTCTGGCTCTTTGTGCTGATATAGAAGGAGCGTGGTGCAGCTGGTGCCATCACCTTGGCTTTTTCTGACTACGACGTCTCCTTGACTCGCACGACAATATTATGTTGAGGGGGGGGGGGGGGGGGGGGCAAGGCATGACGGCTTCGATTAATTTGCTGGTGCTTCCTTATAGGAAGCACTGGATGGCGATGGGAAGTCAGGTAGATGTGTGCGCAAACGCCTTCATCGAAACAGTTCGCCAGGGCACCATCCGTCTTCCAAGGGCCTGGCTCTGTAACTAAATAAACCAGGCCAGAAATCTTACTTTGCTTCTGTGAACTTTTAAATATCCTTTTCACCACCAACACGCCTTTCTCCTGCTAGTCCGTTTGAACGCCGGAACCGGGGACTTGAAGTCACTTGCTGAAAGTCATTAAGTCTAGCGAAACGTGCGAACTCTTGGCTTTAAAGTTGGCGACCATTGTCAGTGCACACTTCCGTTAGTATGCCGTATCGTGAAAATATCGCTCCGAGCCCCTTTGTCACGAAGTTGGTTGACAGGTCACGCTACTGGTCGACATCTGGAATGTTAGAGATGAAATCGTAAGCACACAGGTAGTTTTTGCTGCCGTATTGAAAGATCCAACTCCAACGCGCAATCAAGACTGCGAAATGGTTGATCGAAGCCTTAACGGCTCAGCTGCCTGGTTGCGGGCATGCCTTCTGCAAATAGCACAATTCTATAATAACGCTTCAATGTCCGAGGAGCACTTTCCTATGCCTAGGTGCCCTGCGTGAATCTTCTGCAAAATGTTAGTCCGAATTTGCGTGGGGATTACAACTTTTGTCCCCTTGAGAAGTATTTCGTCCACGACTGAAAGCTCGGAGGACGTAGACGCGAGTGGTCCTTCCATAGCTTGTCCGTCCTTTTTCTTTTGCAACACTATCTTCAGATACGGGTCACATGCGGTAGTTCTTTCGCTGACGACAGCATGCTGATGGCATGGACTTCAACGTCGGAGATGTCCGTGGCTGTGCCATCTTCCGGAGCTGGTGCCCTTGACAGCATGTCCGCTAGGGCCATCTGTTCGCCGGGAATGAACATGATCGTGCAATCGTACTTCGAAAGTCTGAGAAAGAAACGGTGCAGTCGTGGTGTCGTATCCAATAACGCCTTTTTTGTAATGTCGATGAGAGGCCGGTGGTCGCTCTCAATTATCACCGGGTGGCTGTAAACAAAGTGATGGAACCGTTCACAACAGAAAACAAGCGCCAGACTTTGTTTTTAAATTTTAGAATTGTGCAGTTCAGTCTCCGTTAAAGATTCCGACACATAGGCTACCAGTGTCCATCCGTCTTCACATGTTTGAAAAAAAGCTGAAACAACGCCGAATTGCGAGGCATTTGACGTCACCTTTACATCCAGGTTAAGGTCAAAAATCGCTAGCAGTGGTGCTGCGCTCCGGGTCTTACAAATATCCCGCCACTCTGTTTCATGGCTTGGTGTCTATTCAAACCGTACGTCATGCTTGAGAAGCGTCCTTATGAGAACCGTTCACTGTGCCAAGCTTGGTAGATATTTGCTGCAATAGTTAATAGTCCCAAGCATCTTTGTTATTTCTTGCCTGTTTCCTGGTTTTGGCATATCGTGGATTAATTTTGCATTAGGTTTAGTACCTTCGCTCGAAAACATATCACCCAAGAATGCAATCTTCTGTGCACCAAACGTGCACTTTCCAACATTAAAGTTAAGTTCCGCGATTTCAGCTGCTTTCCGAGCACTTCGTAGGCGCTGGTCGTGCGGCGCTCTGGTCGCACCACAGATCAACACATCTTCCACATACACGCGCACACCTGGAAGGCGGTCAATTAACACATTTAGGACTTTCTAGAATACTTCGCTTGCTGAGGAAATGCCGCAAGGATTCCACAAAAAACAATAACGACCAAAAGGTGTTGAGAACGGGCACATTTTAGCTGCTTCCTCATACAGTGAAACATGATTTAAATCGACATTGGCGTCTAAACGTGACAGAAATTTCGCGCCAGTTAGTTCCACCTCAATGTCCTCTGGTTGATTATCCTTGGGTTAAAGGGATAGTGAATAAAAAATTTGTCGCCGAGATTTCTGCCTCCAGTGATAGCTGTCGCACCGAGAGCGACCAAAACAACACTCTTTCTGAGGAGAAGTGAGCGAAAAGTAATTATTTTAGTGAATATTTCTCAAATCACAGCACCTACCGGCCTCCTCCGAAAGCTCTGGCAAAACCGGATATCACGTCACGCTTACCCACCTCGAGGCCCATTGCGAGCGATCGTCCACACTGAGCGCGCGAAAGGGCGAGTTGACGTTTGCAGCAACGCGCTTTCTTTGTTCGACCGTCCTATTCGTACCGCTTACTCGTGTGAGCTGTTCGAAAACCTCGTCTTTCATCTCGTGGATTTGTGGTTTGATGTGTGGAGCAGCCGTGTCAACGCCGCAAAATGCCGAGGGTCTGCTGCGCGCATGTGAAAACGGCAGGCAGCGGTAGTCTTTTTCTCGCGTACTTGTTCACGCTGCAGTTTTGCGCACAGGTGCCGTTTCACCGCAATTTGTCGTTTGTACGACGTTCTCAGCCAGATGTTTGGCCAATTCTGCCAGAATAAATCGAAATCCGGATCGTCTGAAGCGACGGCTGACGAAAAAAAAATTCGCCGACATGAGACTGGTGGCGCCATCTCGTGTGCACCAAGGGAAGAAGTGCTCGGCTGCGATGAAACAACGGGACGCTGAAACCGCTGCGCATGTACTCGTTCACTCCGTGAATAACAAGACGTTCCCTGCTTAGAGAGGCGCATTTCAGTCACTGCACATGCCTGGCTTCAATCCTCACCCGTTGCTTCATCGCATCTATTCTCACGACAGCTACTTGCGCGCATGAAGCCCCTGCCGCGGGAGAGTCGGCAGCCGACTGTTATGCTCACGCCGCCGGCCACACCTGCTCCGATGGCGTAGGTACAGGGAGGTCTACACGCGTCAATATCTTCAACGATTTCTACGTTCTTTTTTGTACAGTGTGTACTCACGGCACCTGTATTGTGCATTGGTGGCTTTCATGTTTTACGCGCTAGCAGCTACCCATCCAAGCGGGCGGAGCAAGCCGCTTTGCGCAGAACGCAGAGTAAATTCCTTACGTCGCCTGACATTGCATAGCCTGAGGCATATGCGTCCTCGCTCTGTTGAAGCCAAACATGGCAAAGCGTTTGACTGAGTGAATCACGCTGGGCGCACCGCCAGGGATGCAACACTGTCAATGAGGCGTGCGCCTCTCGTCTCGCTAACTCATTCGTGACAGGTGCGAGCTTGCGATCCGAGCCGCAGGAACCGCGTTTATATCTGGTTTCCACCTATGATGCCGCCCCTGATCTCTCGAGGCGAACGCGTGTACATGGAATGCACAGTGTAAACACCACTTTGCTGGTCCAGACTCTCTCGGCACCGTGGAGGGAGACTGCTGCGGCGGGTCGTCGTCAATTTCGCTTGACGACGCGGACGGATCGTAGGCATACGCCTCTATCGTTCGTGGTCGTTCAGTAGGCCGCTCATCCAAGTCGGAGTCATAAGTTCTGCTCATGCTATCGCTCTCACTAGAACTTTGCATTTTTCTCTGCGCCGCGCGAGGAAAACAAAACTGCGCAGCCGGCGAGCTCGCTCCGCAGCTGCTGAGGGTAGGTGTGACGTCAGATTCGCCGGCTTGTTGTCGGGAGCGCTTTGCGAGTGACGCGGTGGCCGCTCATAGAGAGTCAAAAATAAAGCCATCCGCTCAAAAGTAACCCGAATAATGACTATATACTATAGCAATCGTGTCTTAGGAATGCAATTGTGGGGCTTTCTCTATATTCTTCGATTTTTATTCTGTATCTCTTTAAGGCACCCCCTTAGCTTGCCGTCTTTTTTACGAACGATGACTAATGGGCTTACCCTGTCTTTTGGGCTGCTAATCTTCCGCACGATGGCCGTTTGTTCCATCCTGTCCAATTATTGGCGAAGCGGCTGCTGAGGAGGCAGGGGCACTCTTCGCGCTGTCTGGACGATGGGCATAGCATCTTCGCGAAGCACAATTTTGTATTCCCGATGAAGGCGTACAGTGCCGTGAAATAGGTGGGAGAGCTCCCGGGCTGTTTCTTCGGAAGTGGTTGTGGCTACAGTGTCAACACTCCGCTGAATTAAACCGAAGCGTTCGCTGGCGTCCAGTCCTAGAATGGCGTGGTGGTCTTTTTTTCTCCACAACGAAGTGTGCACTTCCCTGCAGGTTACGGTTGTGAAGCCAGCGTGTCGTAAGTACCGTGAGGTCAATCTCACCGCAACCTACCACTTTTGGGAAGTCGTGAGTCCGCCCTGCCAACGAAGTGTCCATCGATGGTGCCGTGCCAGGTACCGGGAGAAAGGGTTCCGAGCAACGTTCAAGAGAATGAAGAAAAGGGGATATATTCAAAAAAAGGTACATGGCTGAGATTTACAAAATGGCTGTAACTGTCGGAGCAGACTATGGTAGCGCCTTAGCATGTCCGAATCTCACAGTGTTTCCGAGCGTTCTCCCCCTGCCGTCAGGATCTGCTTTTATCCCTGCGTCCTCATTGCCCAGACACCTCCTCCAATCTGGCATCAGTAGACAGAGGGCGTCAGGAGGCCAATCCCGGTGTCGGGAGACAGATGGCGTCGGGCCACCGATGGCCTCAGGAGGTCGGTTGCCTTTTTCCTCCGAAGGGAGCTTGGTCGGAAACGCACACACCTTATTTGGCGCAAACAGGGAAAGAGGGGGAACGTCCGCTGACTCCGTTTCCAGCTGGTCGTGCTAATTTGTGCGGCTGAAAGGTGTGAAGAAGCGTAGCCTTGCACGGACCTCCACTCCGGCATGGACAGGCCGATTTGGGCTGCTGACACGTGTGAAGAATCGTAGCATGAGGCGTGACAACTGTATGTCGCAGGGGTAGTCGGGCACGATATTACCAATGACGAGTAGTGCCGAAAACGTTCCACAGTGCTTGATAATTCCGCCGTTGTGTGAGCGCAGCGCAGCGTCGTTTGACTGAAGCCCACACTTTTAACTTGCGATAAACAGACAGTGGTACTAGGTTCCCTTGGGATTCGGTGTCAACCTTGATTGCGACGTTCCTTCCACCTATCGTGGGTTTCACAAGACAGTCGCGCCCGGTCGGAAGGCTGTTTACGGCTACATCCAAAAGGTCAAAGTGGTCATCTTCTTGCTGTACTTCGCCAATATTGGCTCTCGCTTTGCAGCACAAGGCTAAATGATTTGGCTTGTTGCACAAATGGCTAGTCTTGCTGTATGTCGGGCAGTGCCTTGGCGCATGCATTCGGTTGGAACGAATAGACCTTGCAGGTTGACGTCGCACCCTCTTATTCGCAGTCACTGGGACGACTTCAGGTGCTTCCTTTGATCTAGATCATATTTCCTTTTGGCGAGCTGCGATTTCGGCTGTTTTGCATAAGGCGATAGCACTTTCCCATTATAACTTCTTTTCTCTGAGTATTTTATTGCGCTGCTTCGGGGAGCTCGTTCCAAAAACGATTTGGTGCAGAACCATGTTATTCGTTACGGCAGTGAAATTACAGATCGTGGCGTGTTTCTTGACTTCTCGTAGAAAGTTTTCGAACGGTTTAGCCTCCTGCTGCACGCGTGTACGAAACACGTACCTTTCGTGAACTTAGTTTTCTTGCTCGCCGAAGTACCCCCGGAATTTGGCAACGACCAACTTGTAGTGATGTTTGCTTTCCATCTCCAAGGACGAAAAACTGTTGTGGATATCTATCGCATCTCCGCTTGCTACGCTTACAAGAAGTGCCGTTATTGCTGCTTCTGACTTAGGTTTCTCAGGTGACGTTGCCTCCAAGAAAATTTGGAACATTTGTTGGAACAGCTTCCAGCTTTTCCCGGTGTATCCGGATATGTTCAGTGTTTCCCGAGGCTTGATGCATTCCATGACAGCCGATGAAGATCCAGGACGTCCATCAGCGGCTGAGCAGTATTAGTGGAATTCGTGAAGGGCAGGCTTCACCACTTCTGGCACCATGCATTGTTCTGAGCTTGACAAAGTGAAGTCCCAGGGGGGATTCTCTGCATGGCTACCATTGGCTGTTTTGATGCAGGCGCTCTTTCGATGCTAGCGCTAAGGTACAGTGTACTATAAGGGGTCAGTACCAGTATTTTTACCAGTAAGAGTCAACTAATTTCCGCAAAATTAATACCGATAGTATATTGAAAGAATACCAGTGTAAAGTGATTCAGTGTTCAGTTGCATTCAAGGAATTCAAGTTGTATTCCACACACCGCAGTGGATCAGTGGCTATGGCGATCTACTTAAGGCCTAAATATTTCCGTGTTTCACTTGAGTTGTTTCACCTGTAAGAGTAACCTTGTGCATTTATTATTATTTATGACCACGGAGTAACAGTTTTGCTTTCGTTCTGTACAGCAACATAAGGGTTTTGTCGATGTCGCGACATGGCTCAGTCACTGCAATGCTACTCATCTCTTGCTTACTGTGTGCGACAAAAACACTGCAGGGACTGCAGGGAATAAAAACCACCTAGAACGTCCTCTGGTAGTTGTCTAAGTACATGAAAGCATTGTTCCACTTGCTCGTCTTCTCGCCGGCCGGTGTCATTGTCAATGTTATGGAAATGGATCCGACCAGTATAAACCCTTATCAACCATCATCGGTCGTTCGGTTATCATGTTCAACAGCGAACATGACAAGGCAAGCTTAATTAGGGGAGAAAGCATTACGGCACTGGAACCCACGACCATTGCTCTTAATTAAGTTGAAGTTAATAACAGCATTTAATTAAGATATAGTTATTTAGACATTCGAGCCCTTAACCTCTGGTGCGAGTCGAACACTCGACCCTTGGTGTTAAGCTGAATTACGGTTAATTTAGCGGAGCTGTTGCAAAAACACCACTGCATTTGCTGAGGGTGGTATGAATTGCATTATTGATGGTTCGGATGCTTGTGTTGAGCTTGATCTTTACTGAAACGTATGCTGTTATGCCTGTTGTATTGCTAATTTCAATGCATGTATGGAATGTTCGGTTCACTTTGTTCAGCGCTTTAGGTGCGATCATTACGTGGGTATGTGCCATTCATTGTCTTACGTGACGGGCAAGTTTCGGGTCGACATAGCGACGAGAAGCCACTGGCGCCGGCGGAGGCTCAGCTCGAATACTGTGATGGAGACCGTAGAAGCTACGGAGATCGATCCGGAAGAATTGAATGTGTCGGGGCAATGGTACGTTACAAAGAAGAAAGGAAAAGCGGCCCCCCTAGTGAACAACGAGGTACGCCATACGGAACGTCAGCGAGCCGCCGAGAAGCTCGCAGGGAGGAAGATGGCGGCTAAGTGGGTTGAAAGGTAATTCGCCCGACTTCCGCACGGCGCCGAGAAAGTAGTCATGAGGCCGCACGGCGGTCTGGTACGTCTAATGAAATACGGAAGTGCGTATTTGGCAGATGCAATACTTAGGGCAGCTGGCGTCAGTCGAGACGCCACCGGAGGGGACGTCATCCCGATGAATGTGAAGCAACATTCCATTCTCGTCGCTAGCGTCAGTGCGGAAAGGAGGCAAAAATACCCCGACTTGAAGCTCCTCATGTTCGAAGGGCAAAAGATTGAAATGACTACGTACGTTGCTATAATGGAGGACTGCGGAAAAGGCGTGGTGCATGAAGTCCCTTTGTCCTTCTCGGACGCA
Organism: Dermacentor andersoni; assembly: GCF_023375885.2. Taxonomy (NCBI): domain Eukaryota; kingdom Metazoa; phylum Arthropoda; class Arachnida; order Ixodida; family Ixodidae; genus Dermacentor; species Dermacentor andersoni. The sequence continues at coordinate 185,742,975 of NC_092816.1, forward strand.
GATATCTTGAAAAGGCTGCAAATCTACGGGAATCCTCAGCTCCTGGGAGTGCGACGACTCGGAAAAACGGCGAGGACAGTTTTAATACTGTTCGAAGACAAAGAGGTGCCACTGTAGGTGAGACACACGCCCGCGGCGCAACGCTGCGTAATCTACCGAAAGAAGTACGAAGTTTGTAACGCCTGCGGGCGGCTCGGACACCGCGAATGTGAAATGTCGTGGCTGTGGCAAGGAGCAACCACCACAATGCCATTTATGTGAACCCAAGTGCCAACTGTGCGGGAAAGGACACCCGCTCGGTTACAGCAAATGTAGAGAACTCTACCGTGTTCCTTACGAGGTGAAGAAGAGGCAGTGGGAACGAAAGGTCAACATGCTACAGCAGCAACTTCAGAAGCAGCAGCAGCAAGCCGGACCGACTGCCGAAGTGAATCCCAGGGGTCGTTCGAAGGTCAAGCGCGGAAACGAGGACTTTCGCATCGGAACCGACTCCTTTCCGAGGCTGCAGGAAACCACCAGAGAGCACCAGCAGCATGGCCGTTCGTGGTCCCGCACCAGGGGGCGCTTCGGATCCAGACAAAGGGGGAGATCGAGCTCCAGGGACCCGGCACACCCATGTACTAAGACGCGGAAGCAGAGCAGGGACCGAAACAATGTAAGCTTTGGCAGTGGGGCAAAAGATAAGAAACATGAGCAGTTCGATAAATTACGGAAAGAGGTTGGGGAGCTTAAAGAGGTCATTAATAAGCTCACTCAAGAGTTGCATAGACCAAAATTACAGGCGTGTACGGGGTCCCCCTCCCCCAACAACGCGCAACCAACATTGGTATCGAAACCAACCAGCCCGGTCTCTACGGCTGCGACTCCCATGCAGCCTGCGGCACCGGAGGAGGAAAATATGATTATCGAATCGGCTAGACCACCCCCAATGAAACGCAAAGGGGAAAAGGATGATCCGTTGGTGACACTAGAGAAAAGATTAGAAGCTAAAATCGAAACTAAATTTGATTCTTTCATGGCCCAAATTATGGGAGCAATACAGCAGACTCAAAGCCAGATCCAAGCCCTTACGGGTAAAGTACAAAAGCAAAGGGCCGAATTAAAAGCCATCGGAGAATGGCAACTAAAAGCGGAGGAGCAACTCGACCAGCTCTAATATGGCCAGAGGCGCGCAAAGTGAGTCTTTAATCTGGCAGTGGAACGGTCGCGGCTTCCAACGCAAGCGAGCTTTAGTGCAACAGTACTTGACGCTATTAGATGAGAAACCGCTAGCTATAGCCCTGCAGAAGACGGGCAAAGCTGCACAGCTCTCGGGATACCAAGCTTTTTCATGTGACAGGGGTGAGAAATCTCGCGTCACGACGTTGATTAAGAGGAATATTGCGGCAATCATGCACGAAATCAACTTCAGAGGCATTGAGGCAGTGCTACTGGAAAATATTACGGGACGAAAAGAGGAACCAAGAGGGTTCCTATTAAACTTGTACAGTACTCCACAGCAGAGAAAGGTGCGATTCAGGGCCCTCTTTCGCAAAGCTATTCAGGCAGCCGGGACTAATCCCTTGCTAATAGTTGGTGACCTTAATGCAGCGCATACGGAGTGGGGTTACGCTAAACAAGATCCAAAAGGTAGGCAGCTATGGGAGGACGCGCACGAGCTAGGACTCACCCTACACACGGACCCTAGCAGTCCGACCAGGGTGGGTAACAGCGTGTCAGCAGACACATCCTCTGACCTGACATTCTCCAAAAATATGACAGACCTGAATGGGAAAAACAGAGCTCAATTTTAGAAGCGATCATTTCATTCTGGCCTCAATCCTTAAAAAAAGGGGTGAAGACGCGTCGTGCGTGTCAACCGAGGATCACCGAATGGGGATTATTTAGGGTGAAGCGAGAGAAAGCTGCCATAGGGAAAATCACAAACATAGAGAAATGGACGGAGGTCATCGCGTGTCACGTTGAAGGAGGCAACCAATACGCTTGAAGGGGACGATGCACCGGAAATAGTCGATAGCAAACTGCTTCACATGTGGGAGGCAAAACGTGGTATGGAGCGCAGACTAAAGAAGCAAAAATGCAACCGTAATCTTAGAAGGCGGATTTCTAGACATAACAAAGAAATTGAAAATTACGCGATCAAATTAGGCGAAAAGAATTGGTGCAGCAGATACGACGAGATGGAGAGGGGCATGAGCCTTTCGAAAACGTGTGGTCTGCTGAGACACCTATTAGATCCGACCAATTATAATACCCTTTCGGGAATTAGATTATCAAAAGCCAGGCGCGCGTATGAGGGTACAGACGCGGAATTTATGGACAAGCTAATCACCATGTACATTGGCGATACTCATAGCACCCCCCTCCCGAAGTACGACGGAGCTCCCAATGAGGAGCTCGACGCATCCATCACGGAGTCGGAGGTGAGGGCAGTACTATTGGGACTAAAAACCTAATCAGCCCCGCGCCCTGACGGTATAACTAACAAAATTCTAAGAAACCTGGACGATGCCTCCATCAGCGCTCGGACGGAGTACATGCAAGAAATTTGGACTAAAGGCCACCTGCCACGCCAGTAGAAGATGGCAAACGTGATCCTAATCGTGATCCGGGCAAACCCCCAAAACTAGAAAATCTAAGACCCATTTCCCTAACCTCCCTAACCTCATGCATGGAGAAATTGACGGAGCGTGTAGTCCAGACCAGACGGACGCACGAGATCATCGGCTTCCGACCGGGCTTGTGCACGCAAGACGTGATGCTCCGACTAAAACATGACATAATCGACTCACGTTCTAGAGACGCCAAGGTAATCCTTGGCCTAGACTTGACCAATGCTTTTGATAATGTTAAGCACGAAGCGATACTCCACGATCTCCAAGAAATCGGGCTTGGAGCACGAACACTCGACTGTGTCAAGGACTTTTTGTCAGACAGAACTGCCAGCCTGAAGTTCCAAGATATTGAATCTCCAACACTGAAATTAGGAAGCAGGGGCACGCCGCAGGGCTCGATTCTCTCCCCGTTCCTCTTCAATGTGGCGATGAGGGACCTCCCCGAAGCTCTGAGAAGCATACAGGGGCTAAATTTCAGTATGTATGCGGATAACATCACCCTCTGGAAAAACCACGGGAGTGATGCTAGCATCGAGGAGCGCCTGCAGGCGGCGGCGGACACTGTCGTGGACTATGCTGCCAGTAGGGGTCTCTCGTGCTCTCCTCAAAAATCGGAATTATTCGTCTACAACCCAAAGTCGCCCCGGTGCAATCGTAGCTGGGAATCTTACATTAAAGTAGAGGGGAAACCAGTCCCAAAGGTAAACCAAATCAGAATCTTAGGACTTTTCATACAGGAAAACGGTTATTATGATGGGACAATCAAAAATCTAAAGGGATTTGCCACGCAAGCCCTCGGCATATTTAGAAGGGTCGCGCTGAAAGGACGAGGCCTGAACGAAAGAAGCTTGCTTAAATTAACCGAAGCATACGTAATAAGCCGCGTGTGCTATGCCACGCCTTTCTTAAACATCAGGTCAGAGGAGAGGAGGAAACTCGACTCGCTCATTCGACGGTGCATAAAGAGGGCCTTAGGCTTACCAATTACCACCTCCACAGAGAAGCTCCTCTCTATGGGAGTGCACAATACCTGGGACGAAATAGCGGAGGCTGTCAGAATTTCGCAGCTCGAAAGATTAAGCTGAGCGACCACGGGCAGAGCCATCCTCGAAATGGTAAGCCTGCAAACAGATAGGGAACTACGAGGCAAGACAAACATCCCGCTGGACTGCTGAGAAAATCTAATCATTCCCCCCCTCCCTCGTAACATGCATCCCATATTCAACACGGAGAGGAAGGAAAAGAGAGCAGAAGCACTAATCAAACGCTTTGATTCGATGGACAGCAAGTCGGTTGCGTACGTGGACGCGTCAAGTGGCAAGTCGTGTGCGGCGGTCGCCTCGGGGGTCGATGCCCGAGGTGCCCCCGTATTGGCCACCACCATTAGAAGCCGCAACTCGGAAATGGCTGAAGAAGTTGCGATAGCGCTCGTCTGCGTGGGAAAGGAAGCAAATTTCATAATTAGCGATAGCACAACGGCCATCCGGAATTTTGGAAAGGGTAGGATCTCGCCGGAAGTGGCAAGGGTACTGGCCAGTAGACGGCTGAACAGAAAAATTAGCCTAATTTGGACCCACGCACACACGTCCGTTTGTGGCAACGAGGTGGCCCCCGAGTTAGCCCGAGCTCACTACTTCCGGGTGGCTGTGGAACCGCCCGACTGCCGGAACATGGACGAGCGTCTGCAAAATTATAGGGAGATTGTCGAAAATTATCGGCTACGCAGGAGACCGGTGCCACCGCCGGATAAAAGTCTATACAATAGAGAGGCAGTCGCATGGCGGCGCCTGCAAGCTGGGAACTTCGTAAACCCGGTCTGGGCATACCATGTTATGCATGATAGAGAAAATGGTAAGTGCAAACACTGTGGGGCAAGAGGGGCCCTCGATCACATAATCTGTAAATGCGCTAGCTCACCAGGGGCTAAAGCAAACATAAATTGTAGAGAGGCCTGGGAAGCCATGCTGCGGAGCGAGGACCCTACTCCACAGCAACACGCCATCCGCTTGGCGGAAGAAGCCGCGAAGAGTCAAGACCTTTTTGCTTGCTTCTAATCGCGGAGGTTCCGGCCCCCGTCCCCAAGGCCTGTGTGCCGGGGACGGGGAGTAGGGGCCACCTTATCCGGCGGTACAATAGCGTTGCTATCATCATCCTCATCGTCATCTCGTTCGGTAGGCATACAAATGCTGACGCATTTAATACCAACGCGACAACGTCCACAGCAAACCAACGCATCCCAGCCACTTCGGCTAATGTGCTCCGGTGTAGCGCAGGCCGCTGCGCCGCCACTACCACGTCCCAAGGATAGATGGATGGATGTTATGAGCGTCCTCTTTGGAACGGCGCGGTGGGTTGCGCCACCAAGCTCTTGCTATTGTATTGCCTAATGTCCTACCTAGCTTAAACAATAAAAAAAGAAGAAAAAACCGCTCTGAACTCCCATAACCAAAATTTCTGATCCCCTATAGCGAACTGTGCTTTTGTACGTCTCCGTTTTTTGTCGTTTCCCGAATTTTCTTCCACCAATCCTCCAATCGCCTATTACTAATCCTTATGGCGGACATGTTTACTTTTCCACTGTTTTCGCTGAACCCAAGGCCTTCAAGGAGGCCAGTGGTGCCTCAATCGACCGCTGGGTAGACGTCTTTACATTCTAATAAAACATGCTCCATAGTTTCCCTAGCTTTACCGCAGCAAGCACATGCTTCTTCTACCCTCTTATATCTCGCTTTATAGGTGCGTGTTCTAAGGCATCCCGACCTCGCTTCGAAAAGTAATGAGCTTCCCTTTGAGTTATCATAAATTCTTTCTTTCCTGATTTCGTTCTTTCCTCTTAAGTAGTTACTCATGGCAGGTTCTTTTTTTTCCATTGCCGCCTCCTGTGAGATTATTTCAGCCTCTCTGACTTTCCGCTTGACGTTCTTTGTTGCTGTGTTGCCCACGCTACAGACCACATACTTGCTCGTAAGCTTCCTAGTTCTTTTCCTCCACTGTGAATCAATGTTTTTCCTGTACAGATACCTCAACGCTCTCCCAGCCCATTAACTTGCTTCCATATTCCTCAGTCGCTCTTCATACTCAATTTTACTTCGAGCTAACCTTACTTCAAAACTAGTCCAGCCTGTATCACCCTACACAGCTTCATTTGTAGTCATCCCGTGAGCGCCCACTGCGAGGCGACCCACCAACTTTTGGTTGCCATCGAGTCCTGCTTGTACCCCTGATTTCAAACAACCAAACCGCATTTCCAAAAGTAAGTCCTAGAACTAGTACACCTTTCCACATGCCTCGGAGCACCTCGTACCTATCGTACCACCATAGCGCTCTGTGCTTAATTAGGGCCGCATTTCTCTTCCCCTTCACTGTTATTGTTTTTTCCTGTTTCCATATATATATATTGCTTTCGTTTGTTCATATACCAAGGCATTTATATCCTGTTACCCGAGGTATTTCCTTAGCTCTGTATCACCATTGTCTGGTTACTGCATTCATTGAATACCATAACAACAGATTTTCTAACAATAAATTTCAAACCTAAATTGTTGCCTTCCTGTCCACAGCTGTAAAGCAGTGATTTGGGCTTGTCGGTAAGACATCGTGAGGCTTAGAGCGCGTGAAAAAGACAAGGACGAAAGCGAGACGTGACACAAACAGGCGCTAACTTGCAACAATCATTATTTCGAGCAAGGGTCCTATACACATATACAACTCTTTTCGCGTACATCATACAAGCGCTGTTTGCAAAAATTCTTTACACACCGTTGCGCAGGTACGGTAACTCTTTGCGGGAAAGGACAATCGATGGTTTCCACGCACAGTTATCCCCAAGCCTATCAATCATTTCTGCTTCTATAATTTCGCGAGTTATCCCACCTCTGGCTCTACTCACAATGGAGCAGTCTCTGTATGCTGGAGCACACGTCGAGTGGTGACCGTCATCCACCCTGGCAACAGCGGACTTGCAATGCCTGCAGTGAGCGTCAAGGAACCCACCCCGCTTTTCTGCTACATTACACCGGTGCTCCTTTAAACGCTCGCTGAGGCACCTTCCTCTTTGCCCCTCGTGGTTCTTCCCACACTTTAAAGGAAGGTTGTAAACAACTAGTTTCACACATTCAACAAACGGTTCCTGGTGTTTCTTTTTGCACGTGCGCTTCTCAGAGAGGCCTGGTCTGATTAGTCTGCACAGATATTGCAATTTTGTAGACGCTGAAAACACAACCCTAACATTCGCACGTTGACCTAATTTCTTTAAACGGTGCGATAGGCCCTGGATATAAGAGATGACAGCAACGCTCATCTTATCTACACAAGGCAGGCTGGCGGAATTCTTTGATAGCTTCGACTTGAGCAGACCATCAGCATCGATAATAAGTAGATGCGTAGGCTAACCTGCCAAACGAAGAAGGAGGATCTGTTCCTTGATGCTTTCGGACATCAGCTCCGGGCATGACTTACATTACGCGTTTGACAAGCATGTCTTTGTGATTCCCCTCTTAACCAACTTAGAGTGCGCCGACTGATATGGGAGCAGTGGCTTGTTCGCACGAGGCTCGTACTTCCAGCGTACACGGTCGTTGGAAAATAAAAACTTAATGTCAAGACATCGGATACTTCCGTCAATCGGCAGTTCATGCGTTACTTTTAGAGGAGAGAAACCCTCGCGTATAAAAGAAACAAAGAAATCATTAGCCTTGATTTTAAGAGATCCGTTCGTACCAATCGTTTCCTTGCTTTTTTTCAACCATTACTCTAAATGTCTCTAGCTTATCCCGACTGCCGACCGTTTGACGTTTTCCTTCACTTTAAACTCAAGCGCTTATGGAAGATGTAAGTTACCTACGGTTCTCACTGGATGAATCCCTTCGCATTCCATTAGGATGTGCTAAGTGTTCGCGTGATTTATCCTGCAGCATAAACAGGCCTCATGTTCCGAATATTTTTTCTGGTATCTTTTTCTCCGTAGGCTACCGGCTCGTGCCTGAAATAGCAAGCAACTGCTAGTTGTGTTATCAGACAGATTTTTGCTTTTCATTTCGTTCTTCTCATTCTTGTAAATCTCCATTGGCCTTTTTGTTTCCATTCCTTGCATCCAAATAACTGTCTTTGTTTCTCAAACTTTTTTTCTCATGACTCTTGGCTGTGTACGTACAGCTTTAATTACCCGTTGCTTGGTTGCCAACTTTCTTACCTCTTCCTCCATTCTGTGCCCACGTTTTTTAAGTACAGATATTTATGCATTTTGGCTGCCCCTTCATATTCATCCATGTTTTAAAGCCTCGCTTCCAACTAATTTTGCTCTCTGCTCCTCTGAGTTCAATAGAGGCCCAAACCATGTCACCCTGCACTGCCTCATTTGTTGTTTTACCGTGGGTTGCAAAAGGCAGCCGGCCTACCAATCTTTTGTTGACTTCTAACCCGGACAAGATATCCAATTTTCATCACAGAAGGGCATTTGGGAAGGTTGACACCATTACTCTTTTACAGATTCCACGCACCACCTCATACGTATTGTGGCTCCACAGTGTACTGTGCATATTGCAGCATGCCACTTCCCTTTCATGTTGAGATTCTCTTACTGGGTCTTTGAATAAGTCTCTCCTTCGTTTATCTAAACGCCAAGGCATTTATATTGCTTGACTTTGGGTATGACTTGCTGTTGAAATAACATAACGAAATTACTCGTCTCTTCAATAAAGACCATCACTCCCGATTTCTCAGTGCTGAACTTGTGACTTACATTTCTCGCTGTGTTGCCACGGATGTTCGCAAGTGTCTGCAAATCTCTTTTATTCTCCGCTAGTAGCACTATGTCCTCTGCATACATCAGTCCAGGGAGCCTCTGTTGCGCCATTCATCCATTACGCATGTAGCATAAATCAAACCACAATTTCCTGCTTGCCAGTCGTCTTTCTATGCCCTTGACATAAAACGTGAACCACAATGGATACAAAGAACATCCTTGCTTCAGTCCTTGATAAATTCTCGCCACATAGTTGCCTTATCGATCTTCTTATATAACGTACACTTAGCTGTTGCCAAATAACTTCCCAAGCAGCTACGCGAAGTCACCCTACATGCCTTCGTGCATCAGAACATCCCATAACAATTCTCTGTCTACGTTTTCATAGGCTCCTTTATTATCTAGTAATGCTAACAATAAAGGTATATTCTATGCTACTGAAATCTGTATGCACTGAGTTAGTACAAATATATTATCCTTTAAGTGCCCGCCCTGCCTAAATTCATTCCGCAGTAACCCCAGTACATAATTTTTCTCCCCCTTATTCAACAGTTCCAAATTTATGGCTTACATTGCCATTCTATATATCACCGACGTTGCTGTAACTGACCTGCACGAGCTCATCTTATCCTTCTCACCTTTGTCTTTGAAGATGAGGTTCATCTTGCTTTCACGCCATCCAACCGGAATTTTCTTCGTTATAATCACTTGCACTGTGGCATTAGGCCGCAGTGCCTTGCTCTTGGGGCCGAGTTTTTTTATTTGCTGTAGTATGATTTCATCAAGTCCTACTGCAGTGTCATTGGGGACATTTTCATCTGCTTTCTTTTTATAACGACTTTCTATGCTAAATATTGATCTCTACGGCTCCTCTGTTGCGGCTGGATCTGTTTGAGCCTCAACTACGCTTTCTTTCATGCGAAATGTATCCCTAAAAATGTCTGTGATGTATCGCAGTGCATCGTCTCCTTCGTACATGTTACCGTCTTCATCCCGTCTTCATCCCTTCGAATTTTTATTTGGAGCTCCAACTGCTCTTATATGGTTCAAGAATATTTGGGGCGCCACTGTCTCTTTTGCGAATGTAATAGACGCAACGTTCGCTTGAGCATTTAATTTTCTCTTGCACTCGCTCACTCACCATCCTTTTCTTATCTCGGTATTTGTTATATGTAAGTAGCACCTTTTCTTCGTGTATGCGCACATTTTTTGTATCTCGGTGATGCGTAGACGACTACTTACGCCCTCCTATAGCTTGTTTTATTTCCTTGTTCTACCGCTTACGCGGTTTCCTCTTTTCGGCCCAACAATTTTATTGCTGTGTCACTTTTATTTCCTTCTGCATAACGTCTATCAGTTCCTTAAATTCACAGAATGACCCCCAATAAAACTTCCTCTAGTGGAGATCAGAACGATCAAGAGAGGAGGCGTAGCGCTAGCTTAGGAGCTTGTTTTATCTACGGACCTGACGCCTACATGGTGCGTCGCGGTACCCCACGATATTTACGCTATGCAGCAGCGAAGCTTCCGATATTTCATGGTCACGCTATTCTGATCTTGGAGGCCAAGCACAGCAGATGCAGCTACGCGCAAACGAGCACAGCTGCACCCACGCTCAATCCGGCTGTGCTTTTTGAAGCGCTATAATAGCACGCGTGGTGGAGTCACAAATTTGTAGCAGAGGTCATGCTGAGGAACCAACCATTAAGTCATGCATAACTTCTGGCGAGCGCAAATGGCTGTGCTCGTTTGTTCAGTTTTAGTTTCAAAAACGGCTATTTTTTCGAACTTCTCATGACGTTCTCACTCGTGCTTCGATGTCAAATTTCGCACGGAGGTTTTTCCGTATCTACACTACCTTGAACTAGGCTTTCTAGTTAAATTTTTGTTGCAGTTGGCCTTTAGACATCTATCCGTCTCCTCCCCATTGCTCAGAGCCTCCAAGTTTTTCCTATGTGTCTTGTGATAAGAGCGCGCAACAACTGCAGTTCCTTCGAAATGTGGCGTGCAACAACAGAGCTTCCGTTACACAGCTAGATTTTTATAGAAAGCACCTTTCACACGTTACGCGAACATTTTTCAATGCTTCACTTCGGAAATATGCCCATGGTTATCTTTTCCGTCATTATTAATTTTTTCGCACATGCTTGTGACCTTAAAGTGAGCTGAAATGTATTTGGATATTACATCTGCGTGTAATTTTCTTCATGGTGTGCGAAAGGTTGTGCACGCAAGGCTCAACAGGTGGTTTGTTGGTATTACGCAATGGGACTTCCTCCTTTTGTCGTTTACTTCCAGTTCTGTCCACAGCTACTGGATTGTTTGCGCGGTTATCCCTTCCACGTAGCTGGTCTTGCGAGGTCTCCTAATCTGCGTAGCTGAACATACCGCGTCTCATGGTAGTGTGATTTCATTATGGCTTGATTAATGCACATACGTGCGGTTCCGATTTTGAATACATTTTATTGCTGCACGTGGAAGCCTAGTAGCTCTTTCGCTCGGCTTTTTACTCCAAAATATACATCACCATGAAAAATACCTGCACCCGCTCAATCTTGTGTCGTTTTTCTTTTAATTGTATCTCTGGTTATTTCGCCGTCCTACCGTCAGATACGACCCGCGTTTGTGCTCAGGCGACTTGTGCTCAGGCGTGTTTCTGCATGTGCGCGGTCAGCTCCAAAGGAACGCTCGGCGAAAGGGCCGACGTGATGTGGACGCCCCCGTCCACGGGCAAAGTGGCTCCCGTCACAAACGAGGCGTCGTCCGAGGCCAGAAAAGCGATGCATCGGGCCACCTCGTCAGGGGTGCCCAGTCTTCCCAGCGCATGAGCGTGCGTGGTCACTCTCTCCAGCTTCTGCAAAGGCGTGACAGTTGCAAAGCGGGAAACAACGATTCCATTGAACCTTCTACATACGTACAAGGGAGTGAAAATTTATCCGGCCTCCTGTTCCCTGAACAAAATAACAATGCTTTCCGCCACGCTGTGCTGCCAGAGCTGTATCACCAGACACTGCTGTGCAAGTTTGCACGTGTAAGATCTATCCTCTTTTGACAGTAATAGGGAAAAAATGCCTCTCCCCATATTCGGAAATAATAACGGCACGCAGTGACTCGATTTGTGTGGTAGGGACAGTTTGGAGCTAGGTAAGCACTCTGTCGGCATTAACTGTAGTGGCTTAGACTGCACAGCTAACATATTAGGTAACTTTGTGCGGGGGACATGACGGAAGCCTCCATGTTGATGGGCTGGGTGAGCGACAGCTAATTTGTCGTCGTCGTCTCAAGCACGTTTACCGGAGCCGTCGTGTGGTACCCCGTGTTGTTTTTCTACAGGAAAGCGACAAAGAACGCCTAACTGTAACTCAATGGATATATTGTCGCGTATACTCTGCTGGAGTATACAAGCTGAATCAACATACAGGCGGTTGCACTTTACGAAAACGCAAGCGGTGACGCGCGATGCCGAGACGAACCTCGTTCTTTTCTTCTTCAGTCTCTTCAAAAAAAAAAGATAGAGAAGGAAAGCATACATAGGCTTGACCTGAGAGCGCCGAGATGGTCTAGGGCGAACACATGGGCTATAGTCACAATCACTGTGGTGTGCGATATAGTCACAAGGCACTGATGGACGAGCAACCACAAAACTAACCGAAGCGGCTGAAAACGTCGAATATTAGGGGCTATAGTATGGTTTCAACCGCACAACGTGCACAATCTCACATTGCGGTTGTCGACGTCGGGGAGGCTGACTTCCGTGAGGAAGGACTTCGTAGTTCACGTCACTTATTCGCTGCAACACTCTGTAAGGTCCGAAGTAGCGACTCAAAAGCTTCTCGGATAGTCATTTTCGGCGCACGGGAGTCCAGACCAAAACTTCATCACCAGGTTAGAACTCGACATGTCGATGGCGGAGATGGTAACGGTGCGCATCGACGCTCTGTTGTTGCGTTATGTGCACTCGGGCAAGCTGACGGGCTCCTTCCGCGCGTTGCGCGAAAAGTTCGGCATCTTGGGTGAGGTCGAGATGATCGATGTTGTCGAACGGCAGCATTGCTTCTAACATAGTCTGCACTTCACGGCCGTAAACGAGGTAAAACGGCGTGAAGCGTGTTGTTTCTTGCGTAGCAGTATTATAGGCAAACGCTACGTAAGGGAGTATCGCGTCCCACGTCTTGTGCTGTACGTCTACGTACATAGACAGCATGTCAGTCATCGTTTTGTTCAGTCGTTCGGTCAAGCCGTTTGTCTGCGAATGATAGGCAGTTGTCCTTCGATGGGTCGTGCAGCTGAGTTTAAAAACGTCTTCAATGAGCTGTGCTGTAAAAGCTTTGCCTCGGTCTGTGATGACGTGCGATGGGCCGCCATGCCGTAGGACGATGCTCTGTATGAAAAACTGGGCAAGCTCGGAAGCTGTGCCTCGAGGCAGTGCCTTTGTCTCAGCATATCGCGTTAAATAGTCCTTGGTGACGATTATCCACCTGTTGCCAGGAGATGACAATCGAAACGGGCCCAGAAGATCCATGCCGACCTGGTCGAAAGGTTTGCCAGCTGGGTCAATCGGATTCAGCAATCCCGCAGGCTTCACAGCTGGCGACTTTCGGCGCTGGCATTCACGGCAGGCTTGGACGTACCGCTTAACACACTCGGCAAGTCTCGGCCAGTAGTAGGATTTGCGCACTCTATCAAGCGTTCGCGTAAAACCCAAATGGCCAGACGGAGGTTCGTCATGACAGGCGAACAAAACTTTTGCACGGAGGTCTGCTGGAACGACCAAAAAGTAGGTCTTGTTGGTGGCAGCGGAGTTCTTTTTGTATAAAACGACATGTCGTTAACAAAAAGACGACAATCCTCGAGCGATATGCCGGGGTATTGATGGATTTCGTCCTCCCAGATGTTCGAATATAGGGCGTAGTGCGTCATCTGCGCGCTGCCGTGTGGAGAAATCAGTAGCGCTTACGGCCCCAAGGAAAGCGCTGTCGTCCTCAATGTCGTGGTCGGTAGTGTCGATAGGGGCGCGCGAGAGGGAATCCGCGTCTTCGTCTATGCGGCCCGACTTGTACACGATGGTCACGTCGTACTCCTGCAAACGTAGACTCCACCGTGCGAATCGTCTCGTCCAGAAGGGTCCCGGAGATTTGGAAGCCAGCATAACGAGTGATGATCAGTTACAACTTTGAATGGGCGGCCGTAATTTGGGCAGCGCCCAAAATGACGGCAAGACACTCTTTCTCCGTGGTGGTGTAGTTGGTCTCTGCACGCGATAGTGTGCGACTTGCGTAGGCGATCAATCTTTCAATACCTTCCTGCCGTTGTACAAGCACCGCACCAAGACCAACGTTACTGGCGTCTGTATGAACTTCCGTGTCCGCGTCCTCGTCAAAGTGGGCCAAAACTGGTGCTGACACCAGACGCTGTCGAAGCTCGGTGAAAGCAGTCTCTTGCTCTGAGGACCAGACGAACAATACATCGTCCCTCGTGAGGAGAGTCAGCGGCTCCGCCATCTTCGAAAAATTTTCGATGAAACGCCGGTAATATGCGCAAAGGCCCAGGAAACGTCGGACACCTTTCTTGTCGGTCGGAGTTGGAAACGAGGCTACAGCGGCAGTTTTCGTGGAATCAGGGCTAACGACTTCCGCGCTGACCACGTGTCTGAGAAACATCAGCTCCTTGTAGCCGAAATGACACTTCTGAGGCTTAAGGGTGAGGTTAGCCGATCGGATGGCTTTGAGAACTTGCTGCAGTCGTTTCAGGTGGTCGTAAAATGACGCCGAAAAAACAACCACGTCGTCAAGGTAGACGAGGCAGCTTTGCCACTTCAGACCAGCGAGAACGGTGTCCACCATTCCCTGGAAAGTTGCTGGCGCGGAACAGAGACCGAAAGGAAGTACTCTGAATTCGTAAAGGCCATATGGAGTGACGAAAGCAGTTTTTTCGCGGTCTCGTTCATCGACCTCGATTTGCCAGTAACCGCTCTTTAAATCGAGAGACGAAAAATACTTAGCTCGCCGCAACCTGTCTAAAGAGTCATCGATACGTGGTAGTGGGTACACGTCCTTCTTGGTAACATCGTTGAGGCGTCGATAATCAACACAGAAACGAACCGTTCCGTCTTTTTTCTTGACTAGAACGACCGGGGAGGACCACGGTCTGTGCGAAGGCTAAATAACACCTTCATCTAGCATCTCCTTGACTTGGGCTTGAATTGCCTCACGTTCTTTCGGCGAGACACGATAAGGTTGTTGTTTGATGGGACGTGCGTCGGCGGATGTCGTTATTCGGTGCTTCGTGATTGGAGTTTGGCCCACCTTAGTAGCCCGAGCGAAGCACGCGCGGAATTCGTTCAAGAGTTCCTGCAGTGCGCTCTTTTGGTCGTCCGTAAGCTCGGAGTTGACATCGATGTCTCTGAGCGAACCGTCGTCTGTGTCCACCTCAGAAGCAAAGCACTCGACGATGTCAGTTGACGGTTCGGCGTAGGCGATGGCAGTGCCACGAAAAATGTGCCGATGCTCAAAGGTAAAGTTGGTAATGAGGACCGTTGTCTGGCTTTCACGAAGTTCGACAAGGCTTCGCGCTAGACAAATACCTTGTGCCAGCAACATAGAAATGTTGCCTTCGACAATGGCTTCACGGTCTTGTAGTTCGTCGGACTTGACCGGAACCATAACACTCACCCGCGGCGGTATCGTGATGCTCTCGTCCGAAACGCGAAGTGCGGATCTGTGTCCAATGGCGTCGGTCAGTGTTGCCCTTTGTGTCGAGAAAGTGATGCAGCGCTCGCGGAGGCTAGTAATGGCGCCATATTCCCGGAGAAAGTCCATCCCAAGAATTAAATCGCGGGAACACTCGCGTAGAACCAAGCAAGTGGCGAGAAAAGCAGCACCGCGACTTTCTACACTGGCTGTGCATAGGCCAAGCGGTGTTACGACGTGGCCACCTGCCGTACGAACTGGTGCCCCGTTCCAGGGCAACGTAACTTTTTTCAGAACGCTCGCCAGTTTTCCACTAAGAATAGAGTAATCGGCACCGGTATCTACAAGTGCATTCACTTTTTTGCCGTCGATCAGCACAGGTATGTCCAGTGAAATCTTCTTCGCGGAAACTAGTTCTGGCGTCATGGTGTTTTCGTTATTCTGTGGTCGGCACAATACGAGGTCTTCAGCGCGTCGAGTATCAGCGGCTCCGCCTCGGAAGGTCGCTGACGTCAGTTTTCCCGGCGTGGACTTGGTGATCGCCCTTGCGTCGTCCTCGAGGTGGTGTCGCGAGCAGGGAAATATCGCCGCGGTGAGGGTTAACGTGACTGCCGCTGCGATGGGCCCGGTCGGCGCTGCTGTTCGAGGAATTCTGCGATGTCGGGTGGCCTTTGGCCGAACCTAGGTTGAGGTGAATCGATAGAAAAACCCCGCAGTCCGAGTCGTCCGTAGGGGACCTCCCGATACACATGACCAGCTTCGCCGCAGTGGTAGCACAGCGGTCGTCGATCAGGTGCTCGCCGAACACCTGATTTCCTCGCGGGTGTTCGGCAATCGTCGAAATACGGTAGCGGAGTTGTCGGAGCGGCTTGCGCCGATTGCAACGCGACTGGCGGCGCTACATAAGTAGGTGCGAAAGCTTGGACGGGGCTCAGTAATGTTTCTGCGTACGTCTTGCGCCGGGATTCGCTTGACAGAGGTGGTGCTTCACTGCTGGAAAGAGATGCCTGCAGTGCTTGCTGTACTTCTTTGCGTACGACGCTGGCGAGGGAGCTGACTGGAGGTGGGGACGTACCGGGGTGCTTCTGCAGCTCGTCGCGAACGACTGAGCGAATCAGTTTGCAAAGCAAGGCGACGTCGTGCCCTAAGCCTACCAGCGTATCCGGAGTGCAGGCGGCATTTACTTGTCGGTTGTACAAGTTCGACCGTTGCTGAAGGGTCTTCTCCATCGCGGTGGCTTCGATGAGGAACTCCGCAGCAGTTTTGGGCGTATTCCGAACAAGACCGCCAAAGAGCTGCTCTTTTACGCCTCTCATCAGATGACGCACCTTCTTCTCTTCCGACATGCTCGGATCGGCACGCTGAAAGAGACGCGTCGTGTACTCCACGTATGTGCGTCGTGACGCTCTCGTTTGGCTTTTGAACGCGTGACTGAAGGGCCCGCTCCGCTTTTTCTCGGTGATCGGGGCTGGAGTAAGTCTCCAGAAGCTTGCGCTGGAACTCCGGCCAGGATGACAGCGCACTTGCGCGGTTCATAAACCATGTGCGAGCACCATCCTGGAGGCTAAAGTAGACGTTCCTGAGTTTGGCGTTGTTGTCCCAGTCGTTAAACGCAGCCACGCGCTCGAACTCCGCCATCCAGTCTTCCAGGTCTTCAAATGTGTCGCCATGAAAAGCCGTTGGCACTTGGGGGCTCAGCAGCGTTAGGTAAGTTTGTGTCACCCGTCCCGTAGAAGTCGCAGTGGTCGCAGTCATCACTTTTTCCTGGAAGTTTCCTGTTGTAACATGTGGTATCAAACCGCCGCGTCATTTGCGCGCTGTCAATGTGCAGGCGCCAAGTTCTTTTTCTATGTTCACTCCTCCTTTTCCCTTTCCCCTTTTACTTTATATATACGTGCATTAAACACTTGTGCGTTGTTCTCGGCTAACCACTCGGTAGTCAACGTCTCCCTTCTTACATGACGGCAGCTACGCTGCCGCTGCTATGTTACAGTGGCGACGAGCCAGGAAGGCACCCACGCAGTCAAGGTAGAACCCAACGCTAAGTACCCGGAGACAGCCGTACCGCTGACCACGATGGCCTCCTACATGCTTCCGAACTTCGACGACGTCGCAGATAAGTGGAAGCCTTACCGTATCAAAGTGGAACGTATTTTGAAGCTAATGCCATTTCGGATTCTACTAAGAAGAGGGCACTTCTAGTGGCTGCACTTAGCACGTCGACGGTCCAAATCCTGATGGGAAAGATAGCACCTGCAAGCCCAATGCCCTAAGCTATAACGAAGTAATCAGGGTGTTAAATGGCTACTATGACCCAAAGCGCAACAAAATCGCTGAAAGTTTCTAGTTTTTCAGCCGCTGTCAGCACGAGAATGAATCCATTCATGATTTTTTCGTTGCAATTCGCCGCATAGAAGACATTTGCAATTTTGGTGACTCGCTGAGCAGGCTACTTCGAGACAGAATTCTCTGTGGCGTGCGTTCAAGGGCTGTGCAAAAGCAACTGCTGTCAAAGAAGGAACTAACGCTGGAGGAGGCGGAGTCGATAGCAATAGCCGCTGAAACTGCCGAAAAAGACGCCAGGACAATGTCTGTAGACGTACCGCCTGTGCTTAAAGTGGAAACACATCGCAAGCTACCATCGAGATCAATCACGGAAGGCGCAGGGCGACTGGAGTGCGGAAGGTGTGGCAGTTTTAGACACGGCAGCAACAGCTGTCGATGGGCTAAAGCCCTGTGTTACACTTGTGGCCAGAGGGGTCACTTGGCAAAAATGTGTCGCAGCCGCAATGGTAACCGGGTTCCCAGCAATCGGCGAGTCCATCACTCGAAAGCTTTGGCGGTGGAAGACGCTGCTTCAGAAGAGGACAACAGCGAAAGTGCGCAAATCTGGACGTTGGCGTCAGCACGAAAGAATGCTCTTGAGCCACCAATTAGACGAACTTTTAGTTGGGGAGGCGTGGAGTGATCCATGGAAGTAGATACCGGTTCCCCGGTGTGCGTAATATCGCGACAGCTTTTTGATAAACATCGCAAATGCTGGCCAAGCTTGAAACCTTCACATGTGAAGCTATCCTGCTAAAATGGAAGATTGCCGGTGGTGGGCGAGCTTCAACTTTGTGTGAAATATCGCGATATTTCTGTTAACTGTCCCCTTGTAGTGTTAGACTTCCCCGGACCAAGCTTTTGCGGCCGAGACCGGCTAATGGTCCTGGAACAAGCGGGCGTTCCGGTACTACAAGTGACTGGTGAAGGCGAGGCCACGGCGAATCAAGTGGACTGTGACAGGATCCATGCCATTCGCGATACATACCAGGACGTTTTCTCGGAAACCTTGGAGTTGATCAAGGGACCACCAGCCAGCCTCCTGCTGAAGGGCGACGCTGTTGCCAAATTCTGCAAAGTGAGACCTATTCCATATGCTCTACGTGACAAGGTATCGCAAGAACTTGACCGTTTAGTGTCGCTGGGTGTAATATCGCCAGTCAAGCATTCGAATTGGGCGACGCCCATTGTGCCAGTTCTGAAGAAAGATGGCTCGGTCAGAATTTCCGGTGATTTTAAAGCTACTCTAAATCCTGCTTGCGCCACGGAGCAGTACCCGCTTCCGGTAATTCAAGATATCTTTGCGTCATTAGGAGGAGGCCACTTGTTCAGCACGCTCGACTTGCGGGATGCTTATAACCAGATGCTTTTGGACGAGGACTCTCGGAAGCTTTGCGGTATTAACACTCACAAAGGCCTGTTTTGTTAGAATAGGTTTCCGTTCGGCATTTCCCCGGCTCCCGCAATTTTCCAAAGCAAACTTGATACCAAACTGTCTGGGTTACTAGGCGTTCAGGCTTACTTGGATGACGTTCTAGTCGCGGAAAGGGTTGAAGACTGCGGGGCTCGATTGCAAATTGTGTTAGAACAGTTCAGAGAACATGGCGTGAAGCTCAGATACGATAAGTGTAAATTTAGCCAGCCACCTGTCGCTTATCTTGGGCATCGTATTGATCGTACCGGCCTTCACCTAACTGAGCAAAATGTAGATGCTATCATGAATGCCCCTAGTCTCGAAAACCTAAGTGAGCTGCGTTCGTTCCTTGGGATGATATCGTTCTCTTCAAAGTTTTTGCCAAATATGTCAGATACATTGTTCCCATTGTACCAGTTGCTAGAGAAAAACGCGCACTGGCAGTGGAAGTTAGCACAGGAATCGGCATTTCGGAAGGCAAAGCAGCATCTTAAGGACGCCTAGGTCATTGTGCATTTTGATCCATCGAGGCAACTGAAATTGGAATGTGACGCATCCGCTCGTGGTATAGGCGCTGTTCTTTTTCACACAATTGGAAGCACCAACAGACCAGTCGGGTTCCGTTGAAGAACCCTGACAAAAGCCGAAAGAAAGTATTCTCAATTAGAACGTGAAGCATTGGCACTTGTTTTTGGAGTGACTAAGTTCCGGGATTATCTTTTAGGCCGAGAGTTCGTCCTGGTTAGCGACCACCAGCCACTTCTAGGACGGCTGAAGCCCGACCGCCAGAGGCCTGCCATGGCTGCAGCTCGCATCCAACGCTAGGCCCTGTACCTGAAAGGCTATCGTTACAAGCTCGAATATGCTCCCCGACGGCTGCAACTGAATGCGGATGCACTAAGCAGACTGCCGCTGCTGGGCTCCGATCTCGTTACGGAACCTGACCCTGAAGAGTACGTATTTTGTTTGAAAAGCCTGGATGAAGGGATAGTCACAACACGTGAGCTGAAGGAGCTGACCGCCAATGACTCAACCTTAGCTCGCGTAAAGCAAAACGTGTTGCACGGGTGACCGAAGGGCGCAGAACGACTTGACCCTTCCTTGGTCCCCTTTGCTTATCGCAAACTGGAGCTATCTCTGGCACACGACCTCGTCTATTGGGGACACCGTGTCAAGCGCTTGCTACAATTATTGCATGAAACGCATCAGGGGTCCTCGGCAATGAAACCAGTTGCGCGGTCCTTGTTTTGGTGGCCAGGAATAGACCGCGAAGTAGAGCTCACGGCAGCGCAATGAGAGAATTCCATTGCCAATTTGCCTATGCCACCAGCGGCGCCGCCGTTAAATTGGCCTCAAACGCAGGAGAGATGGTCGCGGGTTCACGTCGACTTTGCAGGGCCAATAGAGGGTAAAATGGTTCTCGTGGTAGTAGATTCTCACACTAAGTGGATAGAGGCAGTGCCACTGAACCAGGCTACTTCGGCAACCACCATTCACTGCCTACGGGATATATTTAGCCATTTCGGGCTACCAAGAACCCTCGTATCCGATAATGGAACACAGTTCACCAGCCAGGAATTTCCAACGTTTGCTTGACAGGAACAACATTACACACCTAAGAACCGCCCCCTATCACCCGCAATCAAACGGAGCGGCGGAGAGGGCAGTAAGGACAATCAAGGACGGTCTCCGGAAGATGAGACGCGGAAAGCTGGAGCATAACCTTATGCGTTTTTTTGCTTAATTACAGAAGGACCCCCCAGAAAACAGGAAAGTCGCCATCGGAAATGATGCTGGGGTACCAGATACGATCGCGCCTGAACACCTGCTTCCCTGCGGCGACTGTGTCTAATTCTAAAAAGGAAAACGACGAGTGGTTGCCTCCAACGGACTGTAGTGTACATGTCCACAACCACGGGTTAAATGGTAAATGGATGCCAGGACGGGTAACAGCGACATCGGGAGGACGGATGGTCACAGTGGAGACTCCTCAAGCAATAGTGCGGCGTCACATCGACCAAGTGCGCGCCCGTACTGAACCTTCTCCAGATGAACCACCAGGAACCGACCCAGGCTCGATCAGCAGAGACAGTACCCAGAGCGCACCGCCACTCTGCCAAGAGACATCCGCGAGCCCCGACGACACGGGAGAATCTTCACCCCAAGAAGTGTTTCGAAACCTGGACCACCAGGTACCTGTTCCAACCCTCGTGGCATCCGGGGCAGACCAAGTAATCATGCAACCTGCTCGACGCTCCACAAGATTCCGCAAGCCCGTGCAGCGTTTTTAAGAGGGAAGAAACATAGCAGCGGCAGCGTAGCTGCCGTCATGTAAGAAGGGAGACGTTGACGACCCAGTGTTTAGCCGAGAACAACGCGCAAGTGTTTAATGAACGTATATATAAAGTAAAAGGGGAAAGGGAAAAGGAGGAGTGAACATAGAAAAAGAACTTGGCGCCTGCGCATTCACAGCGCGCAAATGACGCGGCGGTTTGATACCACATGTTACAACATTTCCACATTGTGGGGCGAGGCCTCGGATTCGCCGGCTTGTGCGGTGAACTGGAGTCAACTCCAACTGTGGGGCGAGGTTCTTGCTGCCCAGTGGGGTCTCCTGCATAAGTTGAGCGTACCCAGCAAGCTCCACCAAATTGTCGCGTGTACCCTGCTGGAGTATACAAGCTGAATCAAGATACAGGCGGTTGGACTTTACGAAAACGCAAGCGGCGACGCGCGATGCCGAGACGAACCTCGTTCTCCTCTTCTTCAGTCTCTTGCTGCGCCACACTATGTGACAACATTGTTCTATATCATAATATAGGCAACGAGGTTCCCCTTCATACCCAAGGAAATTCATTCGCACTTTTCTTCGGTGCGTTCAAATGAGTCCGTAGCCAATAATTTCTGGCACAGCAGTAAATACTGAACAGACGTAAGATAGGATAACTAAATGAATGATTTATCACGTGCAAACCCGCCGTGGTTGCTCAGTGGCTATGGTGTTGGGCTGCTGAGCACGAGGTCGCGGGATCGAATCCCGGCCACGGCGGCCGCATTTCGATGGGGGCGAAATGCGAAAACACCTGTGTACTTAGATTTAGGTGCACGTTAAAGAACCCCAGGTGGTCGAAATTTCCGGAGTGCCCCACTACGGCGTGCCTCATAATCAGAAAGTGGTTTTGGCACGTAAAACCCCATAATTTAATTTTTTTTATTTATCACGTGCAAACATGGACACCAGTGATTCGAGAACAGATTAAGACGATAACTTAACGTCACGCCATCAGGAGTTTCTTGCAGACGCACGAAAGCAGTCTTAAACTTGAGCGCCGTCACTTGTTCAGCGCTGCGAATCAGCAAGGCGAGCCGGCGCCTTCGTGCGAACCTTCAATGCGGCGAGTTCTATGCGCTGAAATGAGCTTACCGAGTCTTTTTTTATACTTGTGGCCAATCAGCCGACACATTGCCATGTCGCTAGTTTCACCTCATTAACGCGGTTTTTCTAGGTTTCGCCACGATCTCTCTGGCTGACAGGCACCGTTCGTACTTGTGCGGTCGTGCGCACTATTGGTGCTTATAATTTATAGATTGTGAGTAAATGTACGCTGAAGGAATGTAGCGCTGAGAAATGCCACATGAAACATTGAAGTTTTTTGCCACAGTATTCGCAGGCGGATGTCTCAAAGTGGTACAAGGAACACTAATACGTATTTAACGGCCATCGCCTAATTAAAGGTGGGCTTCACTTTCACAATTGACTCACGTGCCACGAAGTGAATAATTAGAAAAACAACTTGTACAGATTAGCTAGATAACGAAGACCCACTGTGAATTCTTTCGAAAGTAAGAACGGTTTCAACTAATTCGGTTCTTGTGACATGACTGCGCTGTATCTATAGGTCAATTTTCAGTCTGCTTCCACTTGAAAAAACGTCTACGTAGTAAACACACACACACACACACACACAATTAAATGTATATATATATATATATATATATATATGTATAGATTGCGTTTGAGAAAAGCTAACAATGTATATTCACTAAATACGGTCACATATTTTCAAACAACCTCTCTTCTACTCACTAGGTGATACAGTGCCCTATGCATAAAGCCAGATAATTGCCACGGTGTTACTGTTCGACAAATTTACGCTTCGCGGGGCTAATTCATGCGGCTATTTTTACCAGAATAGCAGCCTGGAATTGTTGGTGTTCCCTTGTGTTGTTAAGAGCACAAAACGTTCCGCAAGACATTCCAGCAAAACATTACATTCAAATAAACGTTGTTGAAAGTCAGCGCTCGTGGTGTCGTCTTCTCGTCTCGTGACGCGTCTACCTTTTGAGCTGTTAACACCACGGCTATTTTTGCTAATGTGGAAAAAGCATTGCAAGCATGAGATTTTCCGGAAAGCTTTTGTTATTATTGTAAATGTACGGGCTCATTTCTGCGCATCATGAAACACCCCGTATGCACAGCGCCTTCGCTATAGTGATTGAAAACGAAAGAACGGTTCATCAGAACACAGAGGCCTGAAGATATTATCTGTGGCACAACGAGGATTGATGAATGCAGGATTCCTTGACGAAACCTTGTCTTCGGGGACGTTGCTTGTTCTACCACTGCTTATTACTTATAGTGGAATCACGTGCAGCATTTTAACTAAATCGCTGTAAGCTATTAGACAACTGTTTTACGAAATAATTAACACTTCAGTTACGCTGTAAAGGTGGCAATAAAGGATCCCAAGTGCACCGTATGAGCTTACTGAAGCATGTAATGTCGTTCAGTGTGTCTTCCCGTCCCGGAAAGTGCGGTGCTTGAGAGGTGGAAAAATACGTACAATGTAAAAGAATTTCTACAATTAAAAGTGAACAAAAGTGTAACTCTCTATCACTCACGCTCTTACACCCTTCTTGTGTGTAAATTGGGTGTACGGTTGTGTGTTGACGAATTGAAACATTTGTTCACTTTTAAAGAAGTAAATTATTGTACAGTGTACCACCGTATTCTCTTGCAAGCCAGTAACATGCCTGTCAAACAACGGAACGCCCCAGTAAATAGCTCTGTCTAATTGTACTCTCAGAGTTAAAGCATGTTTGATGTATTCACAAAAAGATATCTCGTCCCCAACTAGCCTGGGTTCATTCGTCATATACTTTTAACTAATAATTGTTCAACCTTGTGGAAACTGAAATTTGGTTTTTACCTGAATGTTCTCCTCGAGAGTCATTCCAGGCTTTATTCCTGTGGCTGTCCTAATTAGCCAGGGCTGGAAAAAAATGTGTATGCAACCTTTTTGGTTGAGTATATTTCTTCTGTGTTTCAGGATTTTCACATTTTACTTAGCTCCTGAAAAGCAAGCTCACAAAGGAAATAAGAAGCTACAGCTGGTTACGGCATCTTACTTTAAAAAATGGAACATTGGTGTCCCACATATAAAAAACAATAAATTGTGCACGAACCATCGATGATGATCGTCGATGCACGCGAATACCTGAACGCTTCAAGATACTCGCTTCTTTAAACCAATATGCACTTTACAGCTATACTTGTTGCAGTGAGTATAGTTAGGTTCAGTTTGTTCTTTCATTGCCTTAACATGCAACCAGCACGTTGCGTTAGTACATGTGGACAGTAAGGGTGTCTGGAAGTTAGCGTCCCGCAAAAAACGTGCCGCGCCACTTAGGTGCGTGGGAGCCCGCACTCTGTGCATTGGCGCAAATTCCAACCCGGAAAATAGGCGAAAGGACAAATAAAGCTATTTCCTTTAAAAAGCTGAGGCGTATACTAATACGACCTGCAACATAACGTTGCGCTCCACTATCTTCACAGAATGAAGCGCACTAAATTGAAGTGATATGGACATCGCTATATTACAAGAGATAAATCTCTACAGCGTTAGCTACAAGCCCTCCGCGTATTACACCTGTACCATATTCTTTATTCTGTCGCGTGGCATATATTACCACTATTGCTGCCCCGACGTGGGTTTATGTATAGAAGCTGCATAAGGTTGCTCGCCACCACAAAAACCTACAAAGAGCAGGGCAAGCACACTGAAGTCCCACCATCCACGCTACATTAGTTTGCCATCACGACGACATCCACCATCTCGCCCAATCATCGAGTCGTCGTTTGCCCTACATCGTACCCCAGAGACCTTCGGGACACTTTATTTCGTTTTTATCTATTTTATTGTCCTGTATTTGTCATTTCTCAGCGCCTAAGAATTTATCCGTACCTACGTTTACTAAGGATGTGCAGAAATTTCGGGCCCGTGCTATTCCTTCCACCACTTGCGCAGGAATGCACGCACAAATCGATGCCCAAGAAATCGGATATACAAGTATACCCAATGCCGCTGTGAGGTAGGTGAAACACCTTGTGCGTGCTACAGATGGTGTATGGTCTCAGCGTGTGTGCGTGTCGCTCCCTCGTGTCCCTGTTTTCTTCTTCCTTTTTTTTAGCGCTACGTACTTTCTTTTGGTGTATGGGTCCTCGGGTTCAGAAGTGACGCAACCAAATATACAAGTTGCATTTATTCACGGATTAGAAAGCTTACACAGTTAACTTATCTAACAGCTACTGGACCTCGTGTGGTCTAATTTTGCAATCGTGCCTCCTCCCTATTCGTAGCTGGCCCGCACGTTTTGGCAGGAGTGTCCGGGCACTGGCACCAGAAATGACGCGATCACTCTCGCTAGGATCGAGAAATGTACTGATTTGCTATGTTTCTCTGAACACCGAGTGAGACGTCAAATTGAGCTCTGATTGCATCATACGTAGCGAAATAGCGGGGTCATCTGTCCACTAACGCGTGCGTGATTGAGTAAAGTCTTGTTTCGTCTACACAAAAGAAGATACGAAAATGAAATGCCTGTCTAATAAGTTTGCAAAGCTATGAGTAATATTATTAAAACATATTATTGTTATACACCGTTTTAGTCAACCACCTCCTAGACCTTATTGGAATACTTCTCGCGTCAAAATTACCTGGCGCAAATTGGCCATCCCTTTGCGGCCTTTCTGTAGCGTATCCAGCTTTTTTGGACACAAGAGTTTAAGTTCGCGTGAGGCCCACCACGTGGCGTACTGACCTTAGACTTTTCGAACTTCCCGCGGATGATGATGATGATAGCAACTTTATTGTACCGCCGGATAAGGAGGCCCCTACTCCCCGTCCCCGGCACACAGGCCTTGGGGACGGGGGCCGGAACCTCCGCGATTAGAAGCAAGCAAAGAGGTCTTGACTCTTCGCGGCTTCTTCCGCCAGGCGGATGGCGTGTTGCTGTGGAGTAGGGTCCTCGCTCCGCAGCAGGGCTTCCCAGGCCTCTCTACAATTTATGTTTGCTTTAGCCCCTGGTGAGCTAGCGCATTCCCAGATTATGTGATCGAGGGTCCCTCTCGCCCCACAGTGTTTGCCCTCATCGTTTTCTCTATCATGCATAACATGGTATGCCCAGACCGGGTTTACGAAGTTCCCAGCTTGCAGCCGCCGCCATGCGACTGCCTCTCTATTGTTTAGACTTTTATCCGGTGGTGGCACCAGTCTTCTGCGTAGCCGATAATTTTCGACAATCTCCGTATAGTTTTGCAGACGCTCGTCCATGTTCCGTCAGTCGGGCGGTTCCACAGCCACCCGGAAGTAGAGAGCTCGGGCTAACTCGTGGGCCGCCTCGTTGCCAGGAACGGACGTGTGTGCAGGGGTCCAAATTAGGCTAATTTTTCTGTTCAGCCGTCTACTAGCCAAGAACCCTTGCCGCTTCCGGCGAGATTCTGCCCTTTCCAAAATTCCATATAGCCGTTTTGCTATCGCTAATTATGAAATTTGCTTCCGTTCCCACGCAAGCGAGCGCTATCGCAACTTCTTCAGCCGTTTCCGAGTTGCGGCTTCTAATGGTGGCGGCCGATACGGGGGCACCTCGGCCGTCGACCACCGAGGCGACAGCCGCACCCGACTTGCCACTTGCCGCGTCCACGTACGCAACCGACTTGCTGTCCATTGAATCAAAGCGTTTGATTAGTGCTTCTGCTCTCTTTTCCTTCCTCTCCGTGTTGAATATGGGATGCATGTTACGAGGGAGGGGGGGAATGATTATATTTTCTCGGCAGTCCAGCGGGATGTTTGTCTTGCCTCGTAGTCCCCTATCTGTCTGCAGGCCTACCATTTCGAGGATAGCTCTCCCCGTGGTCGTTCGGCTTAATCTTTCAAGCTGCGAAATTCTGACAGCCTCCGCTATTTCGTCCCAGGTATTGTGCACTCCCATAGAGAGGAGCTTTTCTGTGGAGGTGGTAATTGGTAAGCCCAAGGCCCTCTTTATGCACCGTCGAATGAGCGAGTCGAGTTTCCTCCTCTCCTCTGACCTGATGTTTAAGAAAGGCGTGGCATAGCACACGCGGCTTATTACGTATGCTTGGGTTAGCTTAAGCAAGCTTCTTTCCTTCAGGCCTCGTCCTTTCAGCGCGACCCTTCTAAATATGCCAAGTGCTTGCGTGGCAAAGCCCTCTAGATTTTTGATTGTCCCATCATTATATCCGTTTTCCTGTATGAAAAGTCCTAGGATTCTGATTTGGTTTACCTTTGGGTCTGGTTTCCCCTCTACTTTAATGTAAGATTCCCAGCTACGCTTGCACCGGAGCGACTTTGGGTTGTAGACGAATAATTCCGATTTTTGCAAAGAGCACGAGAGACCCCTACTGGCAACATAGTGCACGACAGTGTCCGCCGCCGCCTGCAGGCGCTCCTCGATGCTCGCATCGCTCCCCTGGTTGGTCCAGAGGGTGATGTCATCCGCATAAATACTGAAATTTAGCCCCTGTATGTTCCTCAGAGCTTCGGGGAGGCCCCTCATTGCCACGTTGAAGAGGAATGGGGAAAGAACCGAGCCCTGTGGCGTGCCCCTGCTTCCTAATTTCAGTGTTGGAGATTCAATATCTTGGAACTTCATGCAGGCAGTTCTGTCTGACAGAAAGTCCTTGACATAGCCGAATGTTCGCGCGCCTACCCCGATTTCTTGGAGACCGTGGAGTATCGCTTCGTGTTTAACATTATCAAAAGCCTTTGTCAAGTCCAGGCCGAGGATTACCTTGGCGTCTCTAGAACGTGAGTCGATTATGTCATGCTTTAGTCGGAGCATCACGTCCTGCGTACACAAGCCCGGTCGGAAGCCGATGATCTCGTGCGGCCACAGGTCGTTCTGCTCCATAAAGTGCGTCAGTCTGGTCTGAGCTACGCGCTCCATCAATTTCCCCATGCATGAGGTTAGGGAAATGGGTCTTAGATTTTCTAGTTTAGGGGGTTTGCCCGGCTTTGGAATTAGGATCACGTTTGCCATCCTCCACTGCCGTGGCAGGTGGCATTTAGTCCAAATTTCTTGCATGTACTCCGTCAGAGCGCTGATGGGGGCATCGTCCAGATTTCTTAGAATTTTGTTTGTTATCCCGTCAGGGCCCGGGGCTGATTTGGTTTTTAGTCCCAATATTACTGCCCTGACCTCCGCCTCCGTGATGGGTGCGTCGAGCTCCTCATTGGGAACTCCGTCGTATTCCGGGAGGGGGTTGCTATGGGTATCGCCAATGTACATGGCGATCAGTTTGTCCATAAATTCCGCGTCTGTACCCTCATACCCGTGCCTGGCTTTTGATAATCTTATTCCCGATAGGGTTTTCGAATTGGTCGGATCTAAAAGGTGTCTCAGCAGACCCCACGTTTTGGAAAGGCTCATGCCCCTCTCCATCTCGTCGCATCTGCTGCACCAATTCTGTTCGCATAACTTGATCGCGTAATTTTCAATTTCTTTGTTATGTCTAGCAATCCGCCTTCTAAGATTACGGTTCCATTTTTGCTTCTTTAGTCTGCGCTCCATACCACGTTTTGCCTCCCACATGTGAAGCAGTTTGCTATCGATTATTTCCGGGGCATCGTCCCCTTCAATCGTCTTGGTTGCTTCTTCAACGTGACGCGCGATGACCTCCGTCCATTTCTCTATGTTTGTGATTTTCCCTATGGCAGCTTTCTCTCGCTTCTCCCTAAATAATCCCCATTCGGTGATCCTCGGTTGACGCACACGACGCGTCTTCACCCCTTTTTTAAGGATGGAGGCCAGAATGAAATGATCACTGCCGAAATTGAGCTCCGAGTTTTTCCAATTCAGATCTGTCACATTTTTTGAGAAGGTCAGGTCAGGGGACGTGTCTGCGCACACACTGTTACCCACCCTGGTCGGACAGCTAGGGTCCGTGTGTAGGGTGAGTCCTAGCTCGTGCGCATCCTCCCATAGCTGCCTACCTTTTGGATCTTGTTTAGCGTAACCCCCTTCCGGATGCGCTGCATTAAAGTCACCTACTATTAGCAAGGGATTAATCCCGGCTGCCTGAATAGCTTTGCGAAAGAGGGCCCTGAATCGCACCTTTCTCTGCTGTGGAGTGCTGTACAAGTTTAATAGGAACACGCTCGGTTCCTCTTTTCGTCCCGTAATAATTTCCAGAAGCACTGCCTCGATGTCTCTCGAGTTGATTTCGTGCACGATTGCCGCAATATTCCTCTTAATGAATGTAGTGACGCGAGATTTCTCACCCCTGTCACTAGAAAAAGCTTGGTATCCCGAGAGTTGTGCTGCTTTGCCCGTCTCCTGCAGAGCTATAGCTAGCGGTTTCTCATCTAATAGCGTCAAGTACTGTTGCACTAACGCTCGTTTGCGTTGGAAGCCGCGACAGTTCCACTGCCAGATTAAAGACTCACTTTGCGCGCCTCTGGCCATGTTGGAGCTGGTCGAGTTGTTCCTCTGCTTTTAGTTGCCATTCTCCGATGGCTACTAATTCTGCCCTTTGCTTTTGTACTTCACCCGTAAGGGCTTGGATCTGGCTTTGAGTCTGCTGTATTGCTCCCATAATTTTGGTCATGAAAGAATCAAATTTAGCTTCGATTTTGGCTTCTAATCTTTTCTCTAGTGCCACCAACGGATCAACGTCTTCCCCTTTGCGTTTCATTGGGGGTGGTCTAGCCGATTCGATAATCATATTTTCCTCCTCCGGTGCCGCAGGCTGCATGGGAGTCGCAGTCATAGGGACCGGGCGGGTTGGTTTCGATACCAATTTTGGTTGCGCGTTGGGGGTGGAGGGGGACCCCGTACACGCCTGTGATTTTGGTCTATGCAACTCTTGAGTGAGCTTATTAATGACCTCTTTAAGCTCCCCAACCTCTTTCCGTAATTTATCGATCTCCTCATCTTTCTTATCTTTTGCCTGGGAAACCCCACTGCCAAAGCTTACATTGTTTCGGTCCCTGCTCTGCTTCCGCTTCTTAGTCCATGGGTTCGCCGGGTCCCTGGAGCTTGATCTCCCCCTATGTCTGGATCCGGAGCGGCCCCTGGTGCGGGACCGTGAACGGCCACGCTGCTGGTGCCCTCTGGTTGTCTCCTCCAGCCTCGGAAAGGAGTCGGTTCTGGCGCGAAAGTCCTCGTTTCCGCGCCTGATCTTGGAACGACCCCTGGGATTCACCTCGGCAGTCGCTCCGGCTTGCTGCTGCTTCCCGCGGTGACGCGTGATGACGTCAACCAAACAAAAATAAATAAAGTAAAAGCGATCCCTGCGCATTGAACTTCGCCACACTGCTTGTCCCGCCGGCGTTATCAGTGTTCTTGATCAAGCGTATTCGCTCGTCGCCTGGAAATTACTCGTCATCCTAAGAGCGTTTAGTCGCGACGAGCAATGATTGATTCTGGGCTTTTGATGCGGTTCTTTTTTTTCTTGATTTTTTTTTCTTTTCCTTTTCTTTTTCCTTTTTTTTTCATTCTACGGAGTAAAGGAGCTAGCCTAACCGGCAGAAGCCCTTCGGGGCAGCCTTTCTTCAGTCGGCACACATTGGTAACGTCCGAACATCGCACAGCGTCTACTAGAGACGCCGTCGTGGACCGATTTTGATTTTCCCCTATCGAATTCGTTAAGGTGCACACAATTATTTCACTAGTGACTTTGCAATGCGTACTCATGGGCTACCACCGCAGCTGCAAATCTAGATGTGCTTAAGTATTAAGACATATACATGGAGATGTTGGTTTTTTACCTTGTTGTTGGCTTTACCGGATATGTGGATATGTTGGTTTTACCGCAAAAGTCACGACACAAGAGTTGAGCAAACTGTCCCTGTGTCGTCGCAGGGTGTGAGACCGGGCTAGTTGGCATTCCATGCTAAAGAGACTAGCGCAAGAGTGGACACGGGACACTAAAGAGGCGACAAGGATAAGCGCAAATATCCAACTGGGCGCTAGTCCTTGTAGCGTCTTTAGTGTTCCCTGTCCACTCTTGCGTTAGACACTTCAGTTTGTGTCGTCGTCCGTTAGCATGCTATGGCCGAAGCTGCTCGCAATATTACGTCACATTTACGGGCCACCAGGCCAGGTACATCCTTGGGTACGACATATACAGTACTTGCAGTTAGTTTCCAAAGTAGTCTCCTATGGCGGTTATCCACGTGCGTGAAGCAAGAACGCCATTTAATATTATTGTGCAGTAATATATGTGGGATTTGTATCTTCTCCACATTCTCTACCATGTTGCCGTCCCGGCTTTATTATATAACCGCAATGTAGACTAGCAGCTATCGAACGCCATAAAGGATATCCACACACTCAAAGACCTCGCGCACAACTCCTGACACTTAATTGTATTCAAGAGTTGTGCGACTGCCTAGGACATCCTTAACGAATGTTACACAACAAATTATGAGGTTTTACTTGCCAAAACCAGGATTTCATTATGAGGCACGCCGTAGTGGAGGATTCGGGATTAATTTCGACGACTTGGAATTTTTTAGCGTGCGCCTAACACTATGTACGCGAATTTTTGCATTTCACACCCATTGAAATACGGCTGCCGTGGTTGGGATTCGATCCTGAGACCTCGTGATTACGGAGGGGAAGGAATGTTGGCAGTAGGAGGAAGGTGACAGCCGGCCCGTGAGACAATTTGTTCCCATCCTCATTGCGCGAGAATCGGTACCATCTGTCGAAGAATGACACCGTAGAATGCACTGTATTCAATGTGATGGAGTCCGCATCCAATATTTCAGACCTGAATCCTACTGTAACTACTGACGACCACGCATCTCGCTAATACGTGCAGTCGCTTTACAGCTGCCGAGCGCTGGCGTCGGCCACAGGACCTACTTGACCTTTGCTCAACACTTGCCGACATTCTCGCCTTATTTCGCACCATTGCGTTTCAGCTGAACTGCTTCAACAGCCAATTTATTTGTGCCAGAACTTGGCCACCCTATCAACGTTATGGTTTCTTATTTTTAAGTCATCTTTTATATTTAGGCTAATGCTGTCCTAAAATTTCCAGCGGTTTCACCTTTCCCAAAATGCCCGCATTTTTGTCGGCCTCTGTTCATATTTTGGAGGATTTTTAATAGACGTGGAAACCATTGCCTGGGCACCTGACCAAGCTGCTCAAAAAGTCATTTTATATCCCTGAGGTCTTGTGCAAGCTTCTACCTTCTTGCCGTTCATCAACCTCCTGATTTCCCTGTCAACTGTATCCCATTTCGACGACTGCAATCCCACGGAAGTTGACAACGATATAATGTCCATGGGATTAAAGCCATTTCATACCCAGGAATTCTGGACAAGCGTTTGGTTTCCTTTTTCGCCACCACGTGGCGTATCCACCTTAATGGTTTGAAATTCGCGCCATGACGTATGCCATGACGCACAACAAAAGAAAACATAATAAAAAGAAGCGCACCCTGAGACTGTTGCTTCACCTCGGTACTTGAAAACGAGCGCGCTCAAGTATCGGCCTTATCTGCTACTTGCCCGACTGGCAATGAATCGACGATTTTGTTAGACACCTTGCCAGACAGCTCGTTGGCATTCCTTGTGAGATGTCTGGCCGAGATAATGGCTCCCGCAAAGCTTCCCTTTGGTTTCCTTCGTTGTATTTTCCTATTATTTGTACACCACTGCAGCCGTGGGCTTCCATATAGTCAGCTTTGTGTTTCGTGGGTTTCCGGTAGAACCGGAATGATTGAATAAGAGGAAGCTTTAGCTAGGGCCTATCTTCGATGCCGGCCGCTCAAATAAATGTAAAAGGCATGATTTTGTGCGAAAACAGCTCAATGACCTGAATGAGAAATGTTGCATTTAAGAGAGAACGTGTAGCATTTAAGAGAGAACGTTAAATCAGTGATTGCAGCAGAAATAATTTTGATTTAGGCCATATAGAAGTATTGACAAGACGTCGGAAATCAGTAAATCTGAAAAAAGAATAGAAGTACGAAGTTTACAAATCCGCTTGTTAGCATCAAAAACTGGTATCACATCTCTATATTGGAGCAGCTCAATCGGGCAAGTTTGACGTATGAATTTATGATGTATGTGAGGTTGTTACAATGCTTGTCAAGGTTTTGCGAATGCCACATTCAGTAATTAGTGGTGTACTTAAGGGTGGCATATGTTATATCATTTTCGTCCGCAATAAATGAAATATTAGGTGCAGCTTAGAGAATTGCGACATTATTTTTTGTTGGTGAGGTGCGGGGTTGTATACTTCAGGTAGCGTTTCCTTAAATTTCGCATATTTTCAGAATTTAAAAAAGTGGAAGTTAAATAAAAATTCGTGGTTTCTGCAATCTCATTTTAACGGTCTCTTGTGAGTTCAACATAACTAATTAATTTCGGTGCAGTGATTGTGAGAAGAAACCATTGTTCATTTCCCATGTAGGAGCTAAAGCTTCCGGTTAGGTTCGATTTAGAATATTATTGCTGAAAGAAGAAGCAAGACGGGTAGCGTATTTACAGTATGGGGGCCGCAATTCGATGGGGGTGAAAATGCGAAAACACCCTTGTACTTAGATTTTGGTGTACGTTGAAGAATCCCAGGTGGTCGAAATTTTCCTGAGTCCTCCACTATAGCGTGCCTCATAATCAGATGGTGGTTTTGGCAGGTAAAGCTCCATAATTTAATTTTTTGTAAGTTACAGAATCAGGAGTAATTTACAGTAATTGGCAAAGACAATTACTGCAGTCTAGTTTCTGAAGCATTGTCTTCTTCAGTCCCAAGCTCCTGCTCATCTTCCTCAGCGTTGTGCAGAACTGTGTAACGTATTTCCACCTGGCATGGAAGCGCCATTCCGCTGATTTTTATGCTGAAACGGACTAGTAGCGTTTTAGGCAGCCGACAAGTACGGCGTCATGGGATGCCTGGATGGAGCGAGTAGTAGGTGCGGTCGGAGAGATCTCATAGGTTACGTCGCTTACCTGACAAAGGACCCGGTAAGGCCGGAATAGCGGGACATTAGTTTTTTCGAGCGGCCGAAGCGGCGGCTGGGAGATCGCCGAAGGACAAGATCCCTGGGAACATAATCGGCGTCCCGGTGACTAATGTCACAAATGCTTTTCTGCGTTTTCTAAGAAGCACAAAGGCGACGGTGAGCAACTAGGCATGTTTCTTGGGCTCGAGCAATTACATGGCGGGTATATTGAAACACGGGCTCTTGAGTAGTAGGCAGTATTGTAAAAAGGCAATACTGGATCTCGGCCGTACAAGGAATAAAATGGCGAGTAACCTATAGTGTCGTAGCGTGATTAATTGTAGGCGAATGTGACAAAAGTGAGAGCAATATCTGAATCAAGATGGTTTTCAGAAACACACATGGAGAGCTTGTCCGTTATTGATCGAATAAGCCGCCCCCTAAGATCGTTCGTCTGAGGGTGGGATGCTGTACGAAGTTTATGTTTGGTAGAACAGGAGCGGAGCAAGTAGACCAGAACTGTAGAGAGGAAGGAGCGACCCCTGTCGGTAAGAAGTTGACGAGAAGCGCCGTGGTGAACGTGATGTTGTGCAAGAGGAAGTAGGCTACGTCTGTTGGAAGGGCTCTGGTGAACCCGAACCAAGTTGTAGAATCAGTTGCGACGGCAGTCCATTTGTTGCATCAGCAAGATGTGGGGAAAGGGGCCAACAGTCGTACACCAACGCGATAAAAGGGTTCGGTAGGATTGCCAAGAGGTAGGAGTAAACCATCAGTGAGAACAGATGGCTTCTTCTGTAGTTGACGCAACTCACAAGAAGCGACGTAGCGGCGGGCCGATCGGTACAGACCAGGCCGTAAGAATCGTTGCCGGACACGGTCGTACGTACTGATTCCCCGAAGTGACGAAAAGTTGGTAGATCGTACAGCTTGGACAGAAGGATCAACAAGAGAAGGATCACATGATCTAGATGTGAGCTTGTACATGATGCCACGTATACCGGATCTCAGCACTCTTCGGTAGCGAGGTCAGCGAAGCACATAGCGAAAATGCAGAAGCAGAAGCATAGCACACAGGAACATCAGGAGCATCGTCTAGGTGGTAGTACTAGCAGTTGGCATGTTGGTGTAAACTCGCACAAGCAACCGTGTACGAGTATTCCTGTAGGCGTAGCGCCCAGTGACCTAGGTGACCGGTAGGGTCTTTGAGGGACGAAAGCCAGCAGAGCGCATGGTGGTCTTTCGTGAATGTAATGGGCCGACCATACAGGTAAGGGCGAGATTTTGCCACTGCCTAGAGAAGCGCAAAGCTCTCACGTTCAGTAATGAACTAATTGCACTCATCTGGAGAAAGCAGACAGCTGGCGCAGGCAATGACGTGGTCGTGGCGTCGTTGACGTTCGCAAAAACAGGCACCGATTCCATGACCACTGGCATCAGTGCGGACTCCTGTTGGAGCAGTCTGGTCGGAGTGCGCAAGAAGGAATGGAAATGTTAGGAGAGAGATAAATTCCGAGTAGGCAGTTGCTTGTTCAGGACCCCAAGAAAATGAAACGTCTGCCTTCACAAGAGCAGAGGGCGGGTGACCTCCGCAAAATTGTGCATGCGGCGGCGGAAGTACGAGCACAGGCCCACGAAGCTCCGGATATATTTAGCACATTTGGCACGGGAAGCATCCGTACGGCAAGAACTTTGCCCGGGTCTGGGCGCGCAACAGATGAATCAACAAGATAACCGAGGATAGTAATTTGACTGCGTCCGAAGTGGCATTTAGAAGAATGAATTTGAAGGCCAGCATTGAGAAAAGCAGAAAGAATGTGCGAGAGGCACCCCAGGTACGTGGCGAATGCAGGAGCAAAAATCAAGGCGTCATCTAAGTAACAAATACAGATGGACCACTTGAGGTCATAAAAGAGTGTGTCCATCATGCGTTCAAAAACAGCTGGAGCATCACATAAGCTGAAAGGCATGACTTTGAAATGATATAAGTCATCAGGTGTTATAAACGCGATGTTCTCTCAATCTATGTTGTCAACAGCAATCTGCCAGTATCCGGAACAAAGATGGATGGAAGAAAAGTACTTTGCACCGTGGAGGCAGTTGGAGGCGTCATCAACGGCTGGTAGAGGATGAACGCCTTTCTTGGTGATTTTGTTGAGGCGCTGGTAATCCACGCAGAAGCGCCAGCTGGCGTCCTTCCTTTTAACTAGAACAACAGGGGACGCCCACGGACTGGAAGAGTGTTCAATAATCCCTTTGGCAAGCATCTTGTCAACCTCGCTCTGGATAACTTGTCGTTCAGAGGGCGACACCCGGTATGGGCGTCTGCGAACAGGTGCTGCATCGCCGGTATTTATCCGATGCGTCACGACCGTAGTTTGACGCAAAGGGCGATCGTTCAGATCGAAAATGTCGGAGTAGGACTCGAGGAGGCCATGGAGCTGTGCGGCTTGTTGGGTGGAGAGGTCCGGTGCAATCATCTTTGTAAAGTCCTCGGTCGGGGCTGATGCAGAAGGCGCAGAATGAGCAGTGGTCGAAGACGGCGCAACAGATAGGGCAGAAATGTGGCACTCGTGCGTTGGTGACAACGTGGCAAGAGACATGCCTTGAGGAACTACTTGGATCGGAAGACATGTCTGATTGTCCGCAACAGAAACGATGGTGTGTGGGAAGGAGACATTGTGAGAAAGCAGGACTGACGTTGCGGGAGTAAGGACATAGTCTCCATCAGGTACAGGTGGGCTGGCTAAAACAGTGATGAAGGTTGCTGCAAGAGATGGCAGGCGTATAAAATCCGCGGAACAAAGCGGAGCTGGAGCTTGAGCAGGAAGGTCAATGGGAACAGGCAGGGGTAAGTCAAGTTGCACAACACCGGCGGAACAGTCAATCAGAGCAGAATGGGCGGACAAAAAGTCGAGTCCGAGGATCACATTGTGAGGGCAACGTTCAAGCACACTAAACAAAACGGACGTGTGGCGACCGGCGACACTGACACGAGCAGTACACATTCCAAGCACAGCCGGAGTTCCACCATCGGCGACCTGGAGCAGTCGAGTCGGAGCAGGAGTAAGTACCTTTTTCAATCGCGTTCGAAGCTCCGCACTCATGATGGAAATTTGGGCTCCAGTGTCGATGAGTGCTGTAACGGGCAAACCATCCACGTCCACGTCCAGAAGGTTCCGATTAGTAGGCAGGGTCAGCAGAGGAATTTCAGGCCGGTGTTCTAGAGCAGCGTCACCTCCAGGAGCTGCCCCAGTTAGTTTCCCGTCGGAGAGCGGCGACGGTAAGCTGGGGATGGAGAGCGACGCAGCTGGGGCGAACGGGAGCGGCGACTATGTGGTGATGGCGATCGGCTGGTCGCGGTGGCTCGAGCGTTGTCAGGTGCGTCTTCAACCTCGGTGGGGAGGGATGGCGGGCGAGGATTCAGTGGCGGGCGGCGGTAGGAGCGAAAGCTTGGTCGAGAGTGGGCTGGCCAGGAACTTCGACAGTGGCGAGAGATGTGGCCCACACGTCCACAGTAAAAACAGATTGGTCTATGGTCATGGGTGCGCCATTCGGCCGGGTTGCGATAGCTCGGATATGGACCGCATTGGCTCCGGTGAACAGGGGCAGTGGCAGCAGACGAAGCAAAGTCAGGACGGCTGGCGGAGCAGATGGACGGAAGACCATCTGCTCCGCCAGCATTGGCATTGGAAGACATTGGCAAGTTCTTGGCGTATGACCGACTGAATGAGGGACACAAGCGGCCGGGAATCGTCAAAGCACTGCGTGACTGGCGTGGCAGGAGACGCTGCTTCGATTTCTCGCCGAACGATACGGACGACGTTCTCAGAGGAGGTGGGCTCACGTGGTGGACAAATGTCTTCGCACGTCGATGAAGCTGCGGTATTAGGTAGACGCGTAAACTGTTGAACTATGCGGCGACTCTTCGCGTCTTCAAAGCGGCGACATTCATTAATGATCTCATTGACCGTTGTGATGTTCTTATAAACAAGCAGGTTAAACGCGTCGTCCGCGATGCCCTTTAAGACGTGGCTGACCTTGTCTGCCTCTGCCATATTGTTATCTACTTTGCGGCAAAGAGCGAGGACCTCCTGGATATACGCCACGTAAGATTCAGTGGACGTCTGTACACGGGTCCCAAGGTCCTTCTTTGCAGCACGTTGGCGGCCGACGGGTTTGCCGAACAAATCTCTAAGCTTCTGTTTACACTGGTCCCAACTTGTAATCTCTTCTTCATGTGTTTCGAACCAGACCCGTGCTGTTTTCTTGAGGTAGAATATTACATTAGCCAGCATAAGCGTGTTATCCCACCTGTTGTGTGCACTGACCCGTTCATAATTCTGTAACCAGTCATCGACGTCAACGTTGTCAATCCCGGAAAACATGCCAGGGTCGCGAGGCTGGGCCAGGATGACCGTCGGTGGCGACGACGGGGCCGCGGTTGAACTGTCTCCTTCGGAAGACATGGCGGCCAGGTTACGTCCGCTGCGGAGCTCCGTCTTGCTCAAGTGATTACCCCGCACGTCCACCAATGATGTTATGGGAAGGAAGAATTGTCCGTCTATTTACAGGTAGCTTTTAATGGCTGAGCCAGCAAGCGTAGAGCATCGATAATGCTAAACACTTCTTCGTCGTCTCCCAGACCACCATCAGCGTCATCTTCTTTCCACATTACCGACTGTGACAATATTATCACTTTCTGAAAGCGAAACCGACGCAAAAAGGAAAAAAAATATTAGAAGCCATTCCACTCTGTGAAGATGGATGACCACCTAAGCTCTAGCACATCACACAGGATTACACAAGCGGTCTTGTATTTATTTTCACCACTCTGGAAACGCTGCCAGTCGAAATTACAACACGAGAAGGGCACCCCATTCCGAGGGTGAACTCCATCAAAATTTTAGGACTTTTAATCAACGCCAAAGGCTGTAATGCAGAAGCTCTAAACAAGCTGAGCGCGCAGGCGAAAAACATACCAAGACTCATAACTAGAATCGCAAGCAAAAGGGGGGGACTCAAGGAGGACAACCTACTCAGGGTCTTCCAAGCTTTCTTTATCAGTCACATTACTTACACGGCACCGTACCTCAAGTGCAGCAAAATTG
This sequence comes from Dermacentor andersoni, assembly GCF_023375885.2. Classification (NCBI taxonomy): domain Eukaryota; kingdom Metazoa; phylum Arthropoda; class Arachnida; order Ixodida; family Ixodidae; genus Dermacentor; species Dermacentor andersoni. The sequence goes on from NC_092816.1 coordinate 185,782,126, forward strand.
AAAAGAACAAACTCGACACACTCATCAGGTCCGGCGTCAAAAGAATACTTGGTATTCCACAATCCGCTAGCACATTAAAACTACTTGAACTTGGAATTCACAATACCACAGACGAATTAATTGAAGCACAGTTTATTGCACAGATCTCCAGGCTTTCGTCAACTAAGCCGGGAATCAAAATTCTTGATGAAGCTGGTCAACTCCCTATGCAGGCTCCGCTCAACCGACACCCCCTGTCTAAATTAGCCCGTGAAGGTATAAAGGTCGAGCCCGTGCCGAGGAACATCCACCCAATATATAACGAAGGTCGCAGAAGAGCGCGGGCTAGAGCCATCCTTCGACGAATAGATCCTTACGGGGCAGATGCATTCTTCGTTGACGCCGCCAAATATGGCAGCGAAGGCAGGTTTGCAATCACGGTCGTTGACGCGCGCGGAACGCTTATCAGCGCCGCATCAATCTACGCCAAACACGCGAACGAGGCGGAGGAAACCGCGATAGCCTTGGCTCTTCAAGCCGCAAAAGGCCCGACGTCCATTTTCTCTGACTCGCGCACGGCGGTCAGGGCTTTCTCGTCCGCTCCAGTTTGTAAACACGCAGCCAACATCGTTAACAGATGCTTTCGTATTAATACGCGAGAAGAAACTGCAGGTCATATCAACATAGCATGGTTCCCGGCACACATGGACGATGCAACTAACCGAGCGGGTTGCAACCCTAACGAGCGGGCCAACTGCCTGGCGCGTGAATTCACGAACCGCGCCAGAGCTAGCAGTCCGGCTCTCCCGCAGGATTGTCCCTTCAAAGATAAACCTACAACCTTTCACGAAATTACGTCACATTACAGACAAAGCAGGAGAAAATTCCCTCCCCCCAGTCCGAAACTGAACAGGGCTCAGGCTGTTACTTTCAGGCTTTTACAGACGAGATCGTACCTCACCCCGAGAGCGCTTAGTTGGATAGACCCGAACTTTCCGCAATCGTGCTCCAAATGCGGTCACGCGTGCTGCTCCTTCGACCACATGCTCTGGCTGTGCCCGTACAACGCGGGCTCCGACTTTCATAACGAGTCCAAGTAGGACGCCTTGCTGAAGAGCTCGGATTTCACAAGCCAACTACAGGCCGTCCAGAGGGCCCGCGACGTCGCGGAGAGTCACCATCTCCCTGTCCCGTAGTGGGTGGAGCCACCAACTTGATCGGGGAGCCTTCGGGTGCCCCCTAATCAAGTTCCTCAGGACACTCTAATAAAGTTCTTGTCACTGTCACCACTTGGTAATGGTAGTGACGATAGCCTTACTGTGATTACTGTGATATATACGGGTTGGTCCGGTTACAACCTTAGACAGATGTCTTGGCCAAAGTAGAATCTATGCACGACCATTGTTGGTTAATTGAGTTACTTCGAGTGGTGTAGCACTCCAAACCAAATTCTTCATGCACAAACTCAGTGAACCATTTATTTTCTGGTTTTCAAATGCCCACATTGAAGTCTTCAATGATGATCACAAAGGTAGTGTCATCGCAGCTAACCAATGCAAAGTGCGTGGTAATGAACTTCTCAGTACCACACTTGGGTGTGCCTGAATATACATATATAGACAGTGGATATCATAATTTCGTCTTTCGTTTGTACGGCAGACACTGCACTCCACAGTCGGTGCCTCTCTCCTCTTACGAGTCATGTTGTATGGTTGTACATACATTTCCGCCTATGCATATGCGGCAATGCCTTCTGCGCGTGAGACCATGTGCGGTTCACAAATGATTCCAGCATGCCCATCGACGGGAAACAATGCATCTTTATTATTATTATTATTATTATTATTATTATTATTATTATTATTAGTAGTAGTAGTAGTAGTAGTAGTAGTAGTAGTAGTAGTAGTATTGGCGGAGCACTTGAAGCCTGCTTCACCTCCGCCGCGTGACAGCCCGATACTTCGCAACCTCCAGGATCGGCCAAAATTCTTGCTCCCTGACACGACAAATGCATTTCGGGGCAGAGGTACACAGCTTCGCTGTGAAAGCGCCTGTACAGTCAGTATTGCCACCCTGTATTTTGTCTCGATGGCACCATCACCATCGGCACGGTCCCGCTAGGAGCTACTAGCGGTTCGCGTTCGTTATCTTCCTTGCGTCTTGACGGCGATGACGCGCTAAATCTGCACTATCATTGCGTCGTGCACCCCTACTTCGCCCAAGCCAGCTTTCGGCGGCACACGTTCGCTTTTGTATTGACATCAAAGGTTTAAACTGCTTGATTTAGAAAAAAAAACAAAATAAATGTACATCAAAAGTGCACTGGCCGCAGGGAACGTACTCACGGAGTGATGCTATTGATCACATTATCACAAAAGGCTGGGCTCTGTCAGGTCGCCCTTAAAGACGGTCTTTTTCAGCGTCAGTTATGCTTTCAGAGTTTATCTGTAAAGGATTTGTAAAATAGAAGCATGTTTATTAATTATTCGCTCAGCTAGGTAGTCTCGCGGACTGGCTCCAAGCTACACATGTCCGTTACCCACCTAAGATCAATTATTGACAATTTAATTATCGTACCTTCGTTTATTACGAAAACAACTGCTCAGCTTACTCCGTATGTAGAGGCTACCAATTTCAACACTGGAATGATAGCAATAATGTCAGCAAGATTTACATTGCTCTATTAAAATTTGGCGCCGTTAAAAAGTAACTGCCTGGATATTCATGGTGCAGTACGCTTCTGTTAAAGCAGGTGCAAATGCCCCAACGGGTTTTCTTGTCGCAATTCAAGTTCATCAACTTAAGCACATGCGCTCAACAGTACACTTCTGCTTTTACTACGGACTCTCCTACGTTATACAAGAAGCACCTCAGCTCTACGGTATATCACACAAGGTGTGCGAGAACATTGTGCGCGCTCCCGATTATATATATGAGCGTTGCTGACATCAGGCTGGGTTTCCTGGCGTCATTAAAAATAAAAACAGCTGCCTGGCGGAAATCAATGCAAAATTATTATGGTACATTATATCAAATACAGTAGCGCGCACGTGTGTGTTAGAACAAAAAGTACTGAAGTATTGGGATGAGTGCTTTGCGGAATATATTTTAACTGGCTATTGTTAACACATAAAGAAAAAAATACCGCTTTTTTTCTAGAATTATTGCTGATATACGTATGCAGTCAATGGAAACATGAGTTCCGACCTAGTGCCCGTGGTGGAGGCAGCCCCAAACCACACGGCTACATTGGCAAACGATATATTGGTTGATTAGGGCGAAAAAATCTAAAGTGGCTCGTTGCAATGGGGGCTCATACCCGAAACAAGAACGACATAATCAGGAATGGCCCATACCCTCGTAAGCAAGCAAATATGCAATGGCTGAATATGCATATACATTGTTTGACTATGCGTATGACTTGCTGTTGAATTGACACCATGTAATTATTCGTCTTTTCATTAAACATCATAATTCCCGATTTCTCTCTGCTAAACTTAAGGCCTAGGCTTTTCGCTGCGTAGCCACAAACATTCGCTCGTGTATAAATCACATTCATTCTCGATAGTGGCAGAATGTCGTCATCACACATCATTCCGGGAACCTTCTGTTGCGCGATTTGTCAATTACTCATGCAAGATAAATCAGACCCTAATTCACTGTTCTGATTCCTGATGACGCCAGAAAACCAAGCCTGATGCCGCGAACGCTCAGAAATCTATTAGGGAGAGCAAATAATGCTACCACACACCTTTTGTGATGTACCGTGGCACTGAGGCATTTCTTGAACAATGTAGGAGAATACATTGTAAAGACAGAGGTGCATCCTTGGATGTGTGTGTTCTAAGTTCATCAACTTGAATTGCACCAAGAAAACCTGTCCGAGCATTCGCACCTGCTTTATTAGATGCCTACTGCACTATCATTATACAGGTGGTCTTTTTTAACGGCACCAAATTTTAAGAAATAGATCAATGTAAATCTTCCTGACATTATTATCATTAGAGTGTTCAGACGGTAACCTCCGGATACGGAGCAAGTTGAACAGTTGTGTGCGTAATTCACGAATGTATGTTGATTATCTTTTAAATAATTGATCTTGGGTGGCTAAAGCGAATGAGTAGTTTGGAGCCTGCCTTCGACATTGTATAGTTGAGCGAATATATGCTTATGAAACATGATCCTGTAAGAGTAAGAACAAATATCTTGCAATTAAGCGCTCTCTGAAAGCCTCGCTGACGCGGAAAAAGGTCGAGGGTAACGTCGACCTGACCGCTTCCAGCCTTTTGAGATATTGTCATGAATGACACGGCTCCGTGAGCATGTTTCTTGCGGCCAGACGACTGTCGATTTTTATTCACATTGTTTTTTCCGAACGCAAGCCGTTTAAAGTTGAAATGTCAATATAGCAACAAACGTGCGCTGCCGAAAGCTCGCTTGGTCACCGAAACGATACACGATCGAATGATAGTGCAGATTTTGCGCGTCATTGCCTTCAAGACATTGCGCTGCCACCGACGGAAGCAAGATAACGAAGTTGAACTGCTTGGCAGCCTCTTACGGGCCGTGGTAGGCAAGGGCGGCATTACTGACATCGCAGGCGCTTTCTTTTTGCAGTGTCATTCGTAGTTGTCTCGTGGATTTAAACACGGGCTTTAATGGTCTCCACATCGCGTTTGTTTCCAAGAGTAGGTGTAAGCAGGAAAATGTTCGCTCACACCCGCAAACACGCAAATACCCTCGCACACACACACACGCACTCTCTCTCCCTGGCACGAGCACACACTCTCTTCCTCAAACGCATTCACACGCCCTCTTCATCGTGCCCATCGTACGCACAGATATCCATGCGCACACAAACACGCACAGTTATGTCCGCAGGCATGCATGCTGAAACACGAACAAGCACGGTCGCACATGTGTACATTCACGCGCCGCCATGCATGCGCCGAAAGCACGCAAGCGCACACACACATGCACTAACACGCAGATGCAGGCATGCACACACGCCGCGAACGCTCACACACACATACGCGCACTCGCGTGCAAGCATATGTACATACGGAGGCACTAGCACGCGCACACACTCTCCGCTGGCACGCACACTCACGCACACTATCTCTCTCCCTCGCGTATACACACGCTCTCTTTCCCTCGCGCGCACACACATGCTGGAAACAGTGATAGGTGAGCGCGACAGTGATTATACGCCGGCTGTGCGAGATTGATAACACAGAACTTAGTTTAAAGGAAAAAAAAACTTTAAAAGAACTTATATTCTGGTCATGCAGTACAGTTTAACAAAGGAAAACATCGCAGCGTAGTACGCAACGTCCGCTTTGTCTTGTCTCTAAACAGCGTCTCTCTCTTTCTTCTCACACAAACACACACACACACACACACACACACACACACACACACGCGCGCGCGCGCGCGCGCACACACACACACACACTCTGTATCCCTCGCACGCAAACGCACTCTCCCTCACACGCACGTACTCTCTCTCCATCCGTCATACGCATACACACACACACACGCGCACACACACACACACAATACGCACGCACAGATATCCATGCGCACACAAACACGCACACATTTTTTCGCAATCCTGCATGCTGAAACTCGAAAAGCACACGTTGGCACGCGTACACGTACACACACGCCCACGCATGCACCGCAAGGGCGCGCACAAGCGCGCACACACGCAGGCATCCACATACGCTGCGAACGCTCACACACGTCGCGAACGCTGACACACGAATACACGCACTCGCGCGCATGCAAACGCAAATAGGGAGGCACACGCCCGCACACTCATACACAGAGCGAACATGCGCATAGAACCATACCCAGGCACGCTCAAGACATGCACATGCATAACCACTCTGTACCATCTCGGCTGTTTCTCAAAAGCCTGCACGTGCAAACAGGCTGCATAACACTCCCTCTACCAATACCGTTTCAATGTCGGCTGTAATAAATCGCTTTAAGGTTTAAATTTGGCGCTTTTTTAAGCCAATGTGCCCTCTGGCGGGAGGGTGCAAAATGATTTTCTCCTGTCGTTGGACTTCACCGCCCCTGTCTGACTTTCTTTAACTGCTTTAACGTACCACCAATGTTCCGACTAAGTGCCAAAATGCATATGTTGCTAGAAGGGACTACCCTCTTGTTGTCGTCGTTTGAAACTTTTTGACCCTCGCCCTATATTCTGAAATATAAATTAGAAAAAAAAAAATTCCCATTGAGTCACACTTGTGCGTTGCTGTGAAGTTCCGAAGGAGAATGTCCAGAATTCCTGGACATGAAATCAATTCTACTGTGGATACGACCGCCGCTTTTGCTCACTACGAATGGAAATATTGCGTTAATGAGCGCCATTCTTAAGGATTTAAATTGACAGTCAAAAAATTATGCGGATCCCATGTATGCGCGACCCAATGTAAGCAAAGCTGTGTTTGTTGTCATATTCATACGTAATCTCCACAGAGTAGACAGGCGCTCTCTAATGAAATGCTGTCAATGTTTGCGTGATTACGTCTGCATGGTGATGCAAATAAACGGAACTACAACTCATTTTCTCAGAAATAAACGCTGAATGAAATGCTGACGTCAACCTAAACAAGATCAACAAGCGCCGTAGTGCTCGCTGTTATGATGTCCCTATTCGTAAGCTTATATTCGTGATTTATTTTTTTTTTGGGGGGGGGGGGGGGGCGATGTGCACTTGCACCCTAGAAATGTCTCTCGGACGTCTCTGATGTGCTAGTTTTTATTCTCAAGTACCCAACGAAAACTCTCATCGCTGCAACTTCATGATGTCCTGGTGGCAGGTCACCATGGCGTGTCACGCAAGTATGACCACGCTGATTCATTTGGGTTGATAGTATACTATTTTGTGCGTCATACTTCGCCAGATTCATTTTTCAAACTATGCCAGAGCTCGAAAAGGGCGGCCAACTCACTACGTCCCTTTCTCTGTTTACATCCGCAAAGTGTGTGTTTATCGCTGTGGTTGCCAAATACGCCTAGCGGTATGCTACCACGCAAGCCTTTCTGGCGGCTGAGCAACTGAGGTCGCAGGCTTTATTCACCATGGCGTCGACGTTCAATATGGCTATCCTCAATTAGTTTTCGCGGACTTCGCTCTCCGCCTTCTCTTCAGTGTCATCTCTTACACTACTCGCTCCTGCTAGACACAACACAAACACGCAACGACTTTAATGAAGTATCAATTACATGCTAGTTGACATGCTGTCGATGTATATTTCCGCTGAGCAACTGGATTGGAGCGCGGTCCTGTCTATGGTGACATTATCCGTCTACAGCCTCGCTCAACAACACCGCTCGTTACTCATCACGTTTATTTTTTTTTTTTTGTTGACAAGAGCATAGTGTACTTCCTCTGAATGTGCTTTCGGCTTTAGGTATGACCTTGACCGCCCGCTTATTCTGTCACGTTGACGGCGACCATTGTCGTCAGGCTGCCGCCTCATCTTGAGCTTCGCAGTCACCAGAGAGCACAGAAAGCTGTCTTCATAAACAAACCACCGGGATTCGAGCCCATCTGACAAATGCACCATCTTGCATTTGGGAGATGGGCACGCTAACCATTACGCTACCACTTGCCTCGACCAATTTCTGAGACCTTCCGTTGAATACTTTTTCTTGTTTTCTAGGTTTAAACCAAAAACGCTCATTTACACAAATGGTGATTTTTTAAAGAAATGGCATAAGTATACTATATTTCGAGGTCATGTCACTGTGTCAATACGGGCCGGCACCACGTATCGACAAAAGAGCATCACAGTGCCGATGCACGCGGCAGGTTACTTATTGAAGAAAAGAGGAAACGACTGTTTTTCAGTTCTCGCAACATATTGTACACAGAACACAAGGCACCCACCACCATGACATTTTATTTTTGACAACAGCGACACACAATGGCGGACTGACATCCTTCCTAAAGGGGTCTCATTTTATTTTTTCATCGCAGAACCGCTAGCACAGGTCGCGTCGCGCGTATACCGCAGCCACGTACCGTGGCTGCGCTCCTTTTCCTCTAACAATGTGGCCCCCGGCGGCTTCACGCGCTCCCGTAGGTGACGGATTGGATTGTCACTCCAGAAGTTTAAATACATAACCTGTTTGCATAGAAACGATGGCATGATTGTTAACGTATTGTTGGCTTGGATATGTTTGGCACGAGGCCCAAGACCCTGTCTTCCGAAGCCTTTGTTAGACTTGTTCGACCTAACTTTGTTAGACCTAATTATTACTAACTCGGTCAGTGAAAATAACACTGCGGGTGTGATGACCTGCGACTTGAGTGACCCCCTTCCAGCCTTCACAGTATTACATAGACACAATATTCATAGCAAAAACTAATTTATAAATGTTCAAATAATAAATCCTACTCTCCTAGATGCCTTCAGGAATGACCTACTAAATTCTGACTTCGAATATCTTCTTGCGATTAATTGCGCTGTCAAGGCGTATAACATGTTCGTTGATCACATCGCTGAAATATATAAACAGCACTTTCCGCTTAAGCAACTGAAACTTGGTAGGAAAATACGCAAGCCTTGGATCACGCCATAGCTCATTAAAAAGATCAATGAAAAGAATACTATGTATCATCAGTTTATAAAAACTAAAAATCCCAGAAAACTCAAGCAGTTTAAGATGTACCGCAATCATCTAAATAACGAAACAAAGCTGAGCAGACAAAACCATTTTCAAGCGGAACCTGAAGAATGCTCTCGTACGCCTGATCTCTTGTGTAAAAAGTTGAACACAGTTTTAAATCGCAGTAACTCGTCCCCAAAAACAGATAAACTTAAAATCGGTGAACTCGAGATATCCGGTGGCGCCCTGGCGAATTTATTTAATAACTATTTTGTGCAGTGTGGCGATTATTTTCCAGTGTCTGCTTTTCAAGATTCATGCCCCCTAGAAACCAATATACTTTCTTTCCTGAGGCCGTTTGCGAAGAATAAGTTCGGTCTGTTTTTATGTCTCTTCAAAACAGCTCTAGTTGTGACGTTGAAGGTATGCAAATTCGACCTCTTAAACATATTATGGATCTTACCGCACCGATTCTTACCCATATGTTTAACCTTTGTTTCTCAAGTGCCGTTTTCCCACAAAGAATGCAAGTGGCTAACGTTACAGTATTGTTCAAGAAAGGTGATCGAAATGACATCAAAAATTATCGCTCTATCTCAGTGTTGCCAATATTTTCAAAGGGTTTAGAATAGATTATTCATGAGCGCCTTTCAATTTTTTTTCCAGAAATATGACCTTCTAACCCCAGCTCAATTTGGGTTTAGAAAGCATAGGTCTACGGAACTAGCCTTGATAGAACAAAAAGAGTTTATTACATCAATGTTTCCAAGTAAGATGGTTGTACTGGGCCTGTACATTGACTTCACGAAAGCATTTGACTGCATTATTCATTCCATTTTACGCAAAAAACTTGAATTGTATGGAGTGCGTGGCCATTGCTGGAATCTTATAAAATCTTACCTTGGCTATCGGCGGCAGTGTGTTCAAATAGGTGAGCACTGTTCCGACCAAAAACCGATTGCAAGAGGAGTGCCTCAAGGCAGCATTCTTGAACCTTTTCTTTTTAATACCTATATAAATCATATGGTAAATACCGGCGCTGAAGCCAAATATATATTGTACGCCGACGATGCCAGCATATTTTTTTCCGCTACAGACTGTGAGCAAATCAGCTACATAGCAAACTCCGCTCTTGTAAACCTTCTGGAATGGTCTGTAGCAAATCAGTTAGGGGTTAACACCAACAAAACTAAGGCTGTGATATTTAGACCGATATCAAAATAGGTAAATATGAACATAGATCTTATCTACGGCACCAGAAAAATAGAAATAGTAAGTAGTATTAAAATTCTTGGGGTCACGTTCTCGCAAAATATGCTATGGGATATTCATGTAGATTCTGTTTGCACTAAGCTCTCAAGTGTCGTTGGTATTTTATCCAGATGTAGGTCGATATTACCTTTCCGCGTAAAAAAGCTGATATATAATTTTCTGTTTTACTCTCACCTCTCTTATTCCTCTTTAGTATGGGGATCTACCACAGTAACTAACTTAACGTTTTTTTTCAAATGCGACATGTGACATCTGCAACGTGCCTGTTTCCGATATGGCTGTGTACAACTTAGCTGTGTGCTTTTCTTTTTTTTCCTCTTTTTTTTGTCGGCCTATAGTAATGTGTTGTTGACTTACACAAATTTATACAAACCTGCAATTTTGATACTTGTTTTTCATCTGTACCCCCCCCCCCCCCCCCCCACTGTAATGCCTGAATGGGCGCTGTGGGTACTAAATAAATAACCTAAATAAATAAATTAACAAAGGTGTACACCCTACAAAAAAAGATAATTAGGCTTCTTTTTGGTGTTCCCTACAATTCTCATACACATACTCTGTTCATTAAAGCAGATATAATGCCTGTCTGGAAATTGTATAGCTATAGACTAATTGTTGCCTTTAAGTGGGAATTAAAAGAAAATCGAGATTTCTTTCGCAACCTAGCCAAGCTTGAAATAAAGCCCACATCCTATACTATACGTCAGTGTGAATACTGCAAGGTGGTCACTCCCCGTACTAACTTGGTACACTATCGTATATTTTGCCTAAACTTCTTAATAATCTGAATAAATGTGGAATTGATTTAGGTCGTACTACAGTTCGCGAACTGCGCCACGTGACATGTTATGTCGTTGAACAATTTTAATATTGATTTCCTTGTAATACATTAAATCGAATCAATTTTGCGTTTGTCTGTTCTGTGATTCCTGTATGTTTCATGTATGATCCTGTACTGCCTTGTAGAGGGGACCGTGGGCTCTAGTCAAGCTGTTCAGCAGCTTTTACCCACGACCCCTCCATCGTTTTGATGGAAATAAAGCTTTTTATTATTGTTATTCTAACGTGTTCTTATGTTTGCGTTCGCGTCTCTGTCTTGAAGGGACGCGCACCGTAACACGCTGCAATGGTGCCTGCGTTGAGGGTATGTAAGGCGAAAAACGCGGTTCTAAAATGTCTGTTCACTAACTTGTGCAGTAAACCCATGTTTATAGTATTCGCGCAGTATAGTAGTAGTATAGTAAGAGTCACGAGTATGGCATCCGTAACCGCAAGCGTCACGTGATGGTCGTAACTTGTCGGGACAGCGAAGTTGTAATCCAGACCCAGCCACTAAGGAATACGCGGCTAGGCATGGCTGATGAATAAGTAATTGCGAAGATTGGTTTTCAGTAAAAGTTTGTTACCAAGAACGGCGGGAGCTTATACTGCCGCAGAGGAAGGATGCTGGGCGGTGACTCCAATCATTTACTCGGCACATCACACATCTACACTGGAATTCAACTGGTTTCGCCAACTCTTGTTTATATTATCTCGCCCCTAAGCTGCGACTTCGCCTGCCACCCGGGCCCCAGCTTTTCCTCTTTGTCCCTCGCTTCTTTCCCAATCTGCTGAGACGTCCTTCCACTGATGCTTGCTCCTCCTTTTTCTCAATAAACGAAGGCATGCATTCATGCATTCCTAGGTTACTGCAGAAAATAGCGTGTCTTTATCTCCATAACCACCCTGTCTCTCACCTGGACTCTCCTATCGCAAAACAAAGTTGCTGTGTTGCAAATGGCTGGGCGTCACATATACAATTTTCTAGGAATGGCCAGTAGCGCGGCGGGCAATTTTCGGTGGGTGACGAGACAGTACATAGAACGCCTTCTCTGCCATATCCACACTCAGTGCTCTGCTTCGTGAGCTACTATTAGCCGCTACGACGAAGTACGAAATGAAAGAAACCTAGCAGCGCTGGTCGCGGGCAGCTCTTTTTGGATTCGTGACGCGTCGATTTAAAATATATATATTTCTTATCTAAGCCTAAATGACTGCGATATAGGCGAGGTGAGTTACGGTAGCTCGTTGGTTTGGACTAACGACGCTCTTTATGCAGCACTTTCGTCTTATGCGTGTTTGCGAACAGGAATGAAAGACAGGAGGGTAACACGCCTTCCTGAAATGAAACATTCGGAATAACCCTTTGTTTGGCGGTTGGACATATGTTGAGGGTCCCCGATACGAACCACCTGCAAATCTGTGTCACCTTGCAAAGGGGAACTCAGAAGAAACGTTGTCAAAGGGATAGGCTTTTAATTATCATAAGTATATCTTTATTGAAATTCCTTACCATGATATGAAAGCCGACTAATAAGAATTTAAATTTTCTGTGTTATTAAAACATCCTGTTAATAAAAGGTTGCTGTGCTTTACAGCCCCCTAAATTAAAAAGTAAGTTATGAAAAATAAATTGGTGCGGTAATTGTGTAAACGCAGACGCAAGAAAAGGCCTAGTCCGTTTCCCAGTATTACGATAATGAAGATGGAGCACCTCTATACTATCACGTTGTAGTAATGCCAAGAACAAAACACTTCCAAAAGAGTCAGTCACGAATGTTACTCATTGTAAGATGAGCGTGGGCTGGAAAAGAAAATAACACTCAAACATAACGACGGCTGCGCGCAAAGTGCTTGCTCTGATTCCGATCTACGGATCAAGGCGTCGGTTCGTCAGATTGGAATGCTCGTACATTGCAGCGCAATCTCGGGTCGTCAAATGTGATGGAGAATGTACGCCAGTATTCGCATCACGCGCGCAATCTGATAAGATAACGCTCTTTCGCTATTGAATCCTTGACAACATATTGGACATTAGAAACACAAGCAGGCGCATATTGTGCTAACTGATAACTTTGGAAATGTGGTTAGGCACTAAAGAAAGCCCTCCCCCCCTAAGAAAAAGGATACAGTTGCTTTCCCTATTAGCTGAAACATAGTGCTTGTGGTTTAAAAAGGGCCCCCAACACTGCACAGCGGCGCCGACATAGAGGAAATTCAAGAGCGAACCACTTTCCAATTACTCGCATTTATCAAACCAGCATATCGTGGTTCAATGTAGCCCTGTAGTCCAGGGGCCAGTTCCACCACGGGTACTGTGTCGGAACTCATATTTCATGTTAATATTATTTGTCACAAAATCACAGTATTTTTTTTCTTTAGATCTTATCATTAGACAGCTAAAATACATCCAGCGATACCCTCACCTTAATATTTCAGTACTTTTCGTTCTAACGTACATATCCGTGCTGATCCATATGTTACAAAGTACTGAATATGTACCCAATGCTTTCGTCCAGGAAGCTGTTTTTATTCCTTATGATGCCAGCAAACCGAGCCTGATACCACCAAGGCTCAGAAACCTAATCGGGAGCGCGCACAATGTTTTCGCACACCTTGTGGGATGTACCGCAGCGCTGAAGTGCTTCTTGTATAATGTATGAGAATCGGTTGTAAAGACAGACGTGCAAGGTTGGGCCATGTGCTTAAGCGCATGAAGTTGATTTGTACCAAGATAACCTGTCCAAGCTTTCGCACTTACTTTATAAGAAGTCAATACCATCAATATGCCGGCTACATTTAAATGCACGAAACAAAACTAGTGAAAGGATACAAACAATGTTAACATCATTTTATCATTCGAGTGTTCAGATTGGTATCCTCTAGATGCGGAGTAAGTTGAGAAGTGGTTTGCGTATTAAACAAAGCTACGTTAATTAAATTTTCAGTAATGGTTCTTACGTGGCTCAAGAAAATGAGCAGTTTGGAGCCCGTCCACGAGATTATGCAGCCAAGCGAAAAAAATTCGGCTAAACGTGCTTCTGTAAAAGCCACGCGAACAAAAATTTTCCAAGTAAACACTCTTGGAAGACGTAACTGACGCAGGAAAAGAACATCTGAAAAGTCACAGAAAGCACAGACAGCACTTCAAGACGGGACACAAAGGAGGAGCCACACACAAACTGCGCTAACTTTAAGCACTGTTCTTCATGTGATAATGAAACAACTAGCCTGTCAGTCATTCCTTCCAAACCTGTAAAGTCTACCTGACCACTTCTAGCCTTTTGTGATGCTGTCATCAATAGTATGGCCCCGTGAACATGTTCCCCATGGCCACATAGTCGCGTTCCATTTTTATTCATGCTACTTTCGCGAAGGCAAGCGTTTTAAAGTTTTAGTGTCCATACGGCAGTGAACGCATAGAGAAAGAAATTCAACAAGAGGGGACACTCTTCAAAAACTGGCAACAGGAAACACGTCACGCGTAGTTTCAACAACATCCGTTAGTTGACGCGAGCATCAGAAAAAAAGAATGTGAAATAAACTTCCAGACAACGTTTTATTTATTTTATTCCTTCCCACTAAAAGTGAAAAAGTTTTGCGTGTAAATGAACTGATACTTTGCAACTTTTTGTTGCGTTGCCTAGCAACAAGCTAGCGGCACGCCAGACGCGTGTGCATACGTCATGCGCCAGACAAGCAGCAGGAGCGAGCGAGGACATTCGTACGTGCGAAGCTCGCGTGCTCGGCGACCCGTCTGTTTTGGATATAGTCCATTTTTTTTGGGCTAAAGTTAGCTAGAACAAGGCCACTGAGAAGAAGAACAAGGCCACTGAGAAGGCGACATATGCCGAATCTTGGCAAGCCCTAACAAAACAACAGCATTCACTAACAGGATCACCGCAAGCTTTTGCTGGACAACCCCCGACGTCTAGAGTCGGTGATTTGTGCCGGTACGGTTTGGTGCGGTTATGCTATTTCAGAAAAAAAAAGCATGCAAACGTGTCTAGCAGACGACTTGTCAAGGGCGTGCAGAAGCAGAGCCGCATTAATTAAAGCACGCCGCTGAGTCCAGGAAACACAACGAAGCGGTCGCACGTCCAATAAACACTTCTTTGCCCGCCACGAGTTTTGCGGCTATATGGCCTTGCTCGATGTTGTAGATTTGACTGAGACAGGCGTATTTCGGTGGGGGCTAAATAAAAACGCTCGTGCACCTTCATTTTGACACATGTTAAAGAACACCACGGTGCCAAAATTAACCAGGAGGGCTCAGTGTTTCACATGATCTGAGGATTCTGTACAGGTACCAGTTCAACGCACGGATTTGGTACCCAGCCAAAATAATATCATTGCTTCGCCTGATAGGCGTGTAACTGGACCTAATGGTTCAATTCAGGCACCTTCACAACGAATGACTGATACGCCCTGTCTCCCTGCTTTCTCTGAAGCACCTAACGCTCATGTATGTGAGCCTTCGTGCTCACTTGCAGTTCGCCACAACTCTTCGCTCCCAGCTGTGCCTGAAGAGCGCGTCAGTGTATCTTCGGATTCTCTTGGATCTTGACCTTCGTTTTCAGAGCCCTCTGACGGGCGCTTCAGAGAGCTAGGAAGCTGAAATGTCGTATTCATCTCCGCCTCCGGTTCCGTCTGGTGGATGCTTAGCTGAGCAGCAAAGCTCAAAAGCAACTTCGGAAACGCCACTTCATGTACTGCAATTGCCTCGGTGGTGAAAACGGCGCGCCAGAAACCGCGCCACCTACAAAACCTTATTTCATGATCATTTTATGTGCTCATATTGTTATTACTTGCATTTATGTGACATACCTGGACAGGTGTTCAGGTGTTTTGTTGGGTGCTGTGCAGTCCCTTGTGTTCCATGTTCATTTTTTGTTACGTGTTTTTATGTGAATTGGAAAAAAAAAACCGAGTCCCCTATTTTACTGTTTTCCGTTCTTCATGGAGGAGAAGGTTGAGGAAGGATGCCAAAGTAACGTATACTATTAAAAGATGTATAGTGATGCTTCCCCTGGCTTCTTTTCAATACGCCTACTGACAATTTCAAATTCTGACGATTGAAATTGTGCAATGTATATTTTTAACCTACTGGCCCTCGCGACGATGTACAATGCCTCTCTCTGCGGGCAGCTTTACACCGACTGGACTCAAGTGCGTTGTCCGAGCCAAAGATACTTCGACCGTGGCCACACCCGTCACTGGCATGAAAAGCGATTCGTGCCCTAATACAATACTTGAAGTGCACCGGCTTAAGAGACCCTTTATAGTCTCCTTGTGCATCCTCCCACACGCACTCAGTGCTAACTCCTCTTCCTTTGTCCTCTTTCTATTCCCCTTTCCCTCACCCCCGGTGTAGAGTAGCAAACCAGGTGCTCATGTGGTTGACCTCCCTGCCTTTCCTGTCCTCGCTTTTTCTCTTCTCTCTTCTCTTAACAACTGTATGACGTTCCTTCTTCCCAGAAGTATTTTTTTTAAATAGGGGGATGGTGTTACATGGGGGTTTCGGTTTCGACACCGCAACTTACTCGGCCTCAGCGGGCGCTATGATAGCAACGCTGAGGCTATTCAAGAGGAAGCTTTAGCTCGGCCCAAACTCCGACCGTGCCTATTCAAGTACATGTAACACGCAAAAAAAAATAGTTTCTTAGATAACCGTTGAACTGATTTTAATGAAATTTGTTGCAGTTCAGGGAGAAAGTTAAATTGCAGTTACTGTTGGACGCAGAATTTCGATTTATTGCCTGCATTTTGTTAAAAAGATTTTCAAAAATTCGATATCACAAAAAATATAGAGGCACTAAGTTTACAAAGTAATATCTCTGTATGAAGAACAGATATCGCGGTTCTGTAAACGGCACCTAGTAGATCTCCGAAAGCGGACAAATTGTTTGTAATTTTATATATTACGTAAATTTGTTACGTTGTGTACAAGGGTTCCGCAAAAGCTCTATTTTCATATTATATATTTCTTCTTTAGATTCATGTGCAGCCTATCTGTTTTGTCCGCTTTAGGTGGACTATTATATGCAATTGATAGAATTGGGACGTCATTTTTCATTGCTGAGTTAGAATTGTAAACTTGATAGTTTGATGTCTGAAAATTTTCGATTTTTGCCCATTTCTAATAAAAAAATTACTACCTAAAGCAGAATTCGAAACTGCAAACACTAGATTTTAACTTTTTCTTTTAAATCCAACAAACCTCGCCGAATTTGGTGTAGTGGTTGCCGATAAAAGCGAATTCTGCATTTACATGTATTTAGATAGGAGCACCTGAACTGAAGCTTCCTCTTAAAGGGCCGCGCTTTCAATAAACACTCTCGCTGCCTCGGTCCCCGTCTGCGTCTCTCTTCAGGCCACCGTCCCGGCGTGTCCAACGCGCCCGACGTGGCGATCATGGCAGCCACGCCGACATAACAGAGAGGCAGACAGAAGATTCTTTTTATACTGTATTCGCGCCGCAATATGGACACTCGCTCGCGCCAAGAGCCCAGACACCTCATTGCCTTTCTCGTGGAGGCTGGTGTCTTCATCGTCTGTCGATGGTATCGAATCATATTTTCAGAACCTATGAAATGCAATCAGGTATAGTTGATCTGCTTCATACACAGAGAGCAGATGTTGCTGAAAATGGCAAACGCGAAAGAAGCAAATAATGTTTCGTCGTGTCACAAACGAGCCGCAAGATTTTCTATGAACAAAGAGGATACAGAATTGTACAACTAACAGTCAGCGTGTAACAGATGTTCAGCGTCAGTTGTACAAACAGCTGCATGCTGCATTCCGACATTGACCATGGCCTCGCATATCGCAGCTACAAAAGGCCACAAAAGCGCTGCTGCGATATTTAAAAGATACAGGGTTGAGTCAGCGTCTGTGATCCGGACTGAGTGACTGAACGATATCCCCGGTGGACTTTCTCTTCTTTCTTTAATCTTTCCGTCCCCGTTTCCCTTTCCCCAGTGTAGGGTAGCCAACCGGGCTCAGTCCTGGTTAACCTCCCTACCTTTCATTTATCATTTGCTCTCTCTCTCTCTCTCTGGCTTCAGTACCTGACTGTGAAAAATTGTTTGTTTTTTATTTTGGTGGACGCTCGCGTTCCTGGGGTAGAGTGCGGAATAAAAAGAAAAGCATTCCCGTGGAAAAGATTCAACAGGGTAGAGAGGCCGAAAAGCACTCCACGAGAGGCGCCATCGCTTCAAAAACGACTCGCTCAAACAGCCGCAGTCTTATCTCGGTGCCGTTATAGTAGCCTGAGCGGCAGAGAGCGACTGAATCCAGCTGTATCCAGTGTTTTCACTCGCTGCCAGGCAAACGCGCTGGGAGGTTGCTGGAGGCTTTCTTTTTCCAACATGCAGAAACTGAAAGACAAGGTCGCCTTGGTTACTGGTGGGTATAACGACTTCGTTGCATATCATCAACTGTTGCCTTGATTAAGTGAAACGCAGTGGATGATGTTTGATCACGTGCAGTACTACCGATAACAGGTTAGCAGCGTTAGCGCGACCATGTTCATCTCATCTCTATTTCGACTGAACCACCGCATTTTGCGTGTTCGTGTGGGAAAAGCGTAGCACTCGCTGTATACAGAGTGTTTTTCTTTAGCTGCCCCAAATATTTAAAGTTAGAAAAATATAAATAGTGCTAACGTTATCTTTATCATTCGAGTGTATGGATTGGCGGCCTCTAAATAAGGGGTGATTTCCGCAATCACGTGCGTAATTAGCGAAGTAACGCTAACTAACTTTTAATTATCAGCAATATGTGGCCACAGCAAATGAATACTTTAGGGCCCGTTCTCCGCACTACCTCTCCCAACGATCAAA
This sequence comes from Dermacentor andersoni, assembly GCF_023375885.2. Taxonomy (NCBI): domain Eukaryota; kingdom Metazoa; phylum Arthropoda; class Arachnida; order Ixodida; family Ixodidae; genus Dermacentor; species Dermacentor andersoni. The sequence continues at coordinate 185,800,671 of NC_092816.1, forward strand.
TTTTGAATAGCAGTGTTCATGTGGGAGCTACGCGAATTATTAGTTCCGCTTGGTTGGCTCCTTGAAACTGAAACTGGCTGGCAAAACAGCGCCTGTGTCGTTCATATTTCGCCTTTCGTCACGTCTCCGATATCCCCGCTGGCCCAGCCCCGCGAGCAGCTTGCGTTATCTGCTTGCTGTCTGCGGCGTCGGCCTAGCGCTTCAATGCTAAATATCAATCAAAGCAATCAAAATCAGCGAGAAAAGGATGCCGAGGAAAATCAGCGTCGCATGGGGTTTTTCATGGCGCGTTTACTTGCTCGTCATTTTCATGTCTCATTCCATTATTTTCCTTTGCGATAATCGATAACCGGGAGCAGTCGCAGGTTCCGTTTAGCTGATAGCAAGAACGGAATTATACACAGGCCAGAAAAATAGATTTACAATAGGTGAGTGCGCCTGTCCCGTGCGCATCTCTTGGTGTTGCGTATCTTTATTAGCGATCGCCAAGGTTTAACGAGGTATGCTCAAATTATCCACAAAGAAAGATCGTCATCAATTACATACGTAGTTATATGATTCATGTGTCTGAGCTCTGTGAAGGTCAGTAAACTGGCTCTTATCTCACTGCGCAGTTATTGCAAGCACGAGCGCACAACACGACAGCTCTAGCTTGTCCGTCAATTGCTGCGCTTGCCAACGCGCTTGCAGACCTTATTCCCCTGCCTCGGTCCCTGTATGAACTCCTTGAATTTGAGCCATCCCGGCCATGGCAGCCGCATTTCGATGGGGGCGAAATGCGAAAACACCCGTGTACTTAGATTTAAGTGCACGTTAAAAAAACCCAGGTGGTCAAAATTCCGGAGTCCTCCACTACGGCGCGTCTCATAATCGGAAAGTGGTTTTGGCGCGTAAAACCCCATAATTTGATTTTCTTTTTTTTTTTATTTGAGCCCGCAATCAAAAGCTGCCTTACACACTTTCACTTCAGCACATCTGGCACAAGATGTAAATATACTCTTATCGTACTCTGTGGTAAATGAATTACTTAGCACTTCGAACTTTCGTACTAACATTATAAGACGCTTGATCAGGCATTTTTAGAAGCCATGAATCGATCTCTGCTGCTTGTCATATGTGCGCGAAATTCTCTGTTCCCATCCTACCAGTTGCAATCATGGCTACCTTTAAAGTCATATATTCATGGTTCTGCATTCTTCACTTCCCTTTATTGCTTGTTTTAATGTGTTTGCGAGATCCTCTGTTCTTGCTAATCTGTGCTGCTGTTCTAAGCAGTAGCGCATGCTTCTCTCATTGACACCTTTCTTCTCTTACGGGGTTTGCATTACTTCTCCACCTTTAGTTTGTTTTGCCAAAGTCTCCAGTTTCCAAATAATTTTGATAGTCTTCCAAATCGTCGAAATAGTTAAAAAGTAAAATAAATTATTGCTCCGTCATTACTGCGGAAACAGCCCCACGCAATTTGTCTCTGTTCCTTTCTAAACATCAATAATTCTACGCTTAACCTTCCCCAAGAGTTTGTTTCCCGTATTCAATACTGCAGACAAATTCGCTCCTCAATCCCACTATGAATGTATTACACCTGGACACCCGGGATGCGTGTTTCCTGAAGCAATCAGGTATGAGCTCCAGCGCTATAGCAATGGCAAAACTAGAGCAGAGGCACAAAGTATTTGATTTTGGATACCACAATGCTAGATTAACTTGAGCACACCCCGAGCCGACTTCTATAAGTTATTGTCCTCTATTAGCGGCGAGAATTAGGAGTGGCGCCCTCTCGCGAGTGACGTCACGGCCAGGACGCCGCTCGTTCGGCTGCCGCGCGCGCTCGTTCCCTTCGTGTATGCTTGGGGTATGGGTGGCCCGAGCCGTGCTTATTGAACGATATGTCGGCTTCTTTCTACTGCCATGACTGAACCACAGTTTCTTCTCCTAAAGCGCATGAGTCAATAAATTTTGCGGCCTGGATATCGCAAGCTGCGTAGCGTTGAAGGAGTCTACTGGCATTGCAGTGGATATATGAGCCGTGTCTGTCCATAAACTTTGCGTAAAAGGAATGTCTGCAAATTCAACACGCGAAGTTATGTATGATACCTCGCTGAACACTGAACATTCCCTTAGTATTTAGCTATAAGAGACAGTGCATTTTACATGGAAGAAAAATCTTGGTAATTGGCATCAGCATGTTATCCGTGTTAGAAAGGCACTGCCCAGCGAAGCTGTCATAATGATTCTTATTACTTTGGTGTGTTGTTCTATTCAAATATGGTCATTCATTAATGCGTAAAAATATAGTTAGGCGCGCATTTCTTATGAAAAAGCTTGCTGCTACATTCATCCGCCTCTGAAACAGGCCTCCAAAAAACGAATTGCTTATGGCTGCTAACACAACGGCGGGTCATGTAGAGTATTTACATCGTTAATTCACAAACGCCATAATAGCAATCACCTGAGAGAAAAGTTTCGTTGTTAAGATCGAGAGCCAATCAATTGCAAATGATGAAATGTTTCATAGTGGCCCTCAGTAGCCTTTAACGACAATATGGCACACCCCTGGTCACTTAACGGTAGCAACCGACTGTCGGTATGGCGAGGCACGCTATGTTCGCGAAACCCATCAGTTCATTACAACTTCGAATTGAAACCACAAAGGTTTCTTCTACAGCGCCAACTGGAATGACTAAAGTATTCTCGAGCTACTACAGCGCAGCTTAGATTGCCTAGAAAACGAAAATTGAAGCACCTTCTGTCTCACCATGTCTCGATCCAGCGTTTATTCATACAAACGGATAACTATTCGCTTCGCCGGTACATAAAAGAGAACCTTGCCCAACTGCAGGCTAAATAAAGTTTGCTCCAATCCAATGGCAAACATTCATAGAGAAAGCACCACAAGCCTTGCATATACTTTCACTTGATTTCTGGCCCTCCACCGGGGTATTTTGATATCTTCAATATGTCCCATACTACTAATAATTGACGCTTCGACTTCTTTCTGGCTGCAGCCATGCGGTCCAACAGCATATTCCACTTAAAAATTTGGGCCGACCAGCCTGTCTCAGTTCGCCAAAAAGATTCCTCATGTATATTCCTCAAGCAACAAGCACCAGTAAATTTCTCAAGTGAGTTGAACGTGTAGCACGGAAAAGGGAATATATATTGGTACATTTCTATTTGCAGTCTGTAAATAGCTGTAAGCCTTCATTAACTTTACTTCAAATTTCCGCCGCTTAAAATAAACATGTGAAGCACCGCCTAATGTTGACAAGCAGTTAAAGAAGCAAGTGGTGCTTGTAGAATATAAACTGCAGTATTAAGTCCCCGTGTTACTGCCGAGCTTTTCTGTGAAGAAATGCAAAAATTGGATATTATATCATGAACTACTTGTCGTGAGCAAACCTGTTTTAGCGGATTAAAATCAACGTAACTGTTGTAGAAGTCATATATAGCCAGCGTTTGTGACATGTTGCACCGTGGCTGGTATGGTATCATAACTGGATTCTTATATGCTATGTTTTTGCGATTGTCCATCCGCGCATAAAAAACCCGCAATGGGCTGGTCTGCGCTCCTTCGGCTGGCACTGTAGCGTTGCCTTTGAGAGCTGCATTGTTGTCTAAGAAATTAGCTCTTTGAATAAATGTTCGCAAAGGAAGACGCCGTAAAAATATATTTGAGACGATCACCATAAGTGTACAAGCAGAGAAAACGAGGGCGAACAAAAGAAAACACCGCAGAAAGCTCCCGGACAACGCCCGAACGGAAGCAGACGACGGCCGCGAGTCCTTGCCCTGACGTCACGCGAGCGGCACTCGCAGCGCCCCTGTAGTTCGTTCTCGGGGCTAATACATCTCGCGCACCGCCTATAGAGGCGCCACTGATAGCCACCTAGCGGGCGCTTCGAACAGTACGCGCGGGATCAGTAGCAGACGACAACCCTTTGCAGCAGGGATGGCTGAGGTTCGCGGCTGCGATTTCTCCTTTGTTCGGGTGCCAGGCTGCTGCTTCTGCGGTGACAGATGTAGGGAAGACGCTCACCTCAGTGGGAGCGGGTATCAACATGATGTTACCGGTGTTTGGGACAACATGGTCCACATACGTGCCTGGTGCGTCCCGCAGCCAAACGCCATGAACCCCATTTACATCAAGTGGAGCTTATGTTAACTAGCCGATAAATTTTATAGAGTAATGCGATCTCGCTATCATCTTTTTCTTTAATTTTACCCTTGCCATAATGCTGCTTCTGTACCTCAATAATTAGCACCCGTCGTTAGTGCAGACTTATATCAAACAAATCCGCACGGTGCGATGTCTGCATATGCCGTTGGGATCTTTATGCCGATGAATACAAGTGACATTGCCGGATTAGTGCAGTCGAAGTCGCCTCAAGAACAGTAATTACGAATTTATTAATGGAAACGCGCACATTGCTCAATGAAGTCACCAAACGCACGGGTTAATAAAAGCGCGTGTTAGTGCTGTACCTACGATGAACTGCCGTTCCCGCTGCAGATTCTGCAATTTTAAATTTCCCAAGGGAGCTGCTTGGAAACGTACAAAGCTAAAGTCTGACCAACTTTTCAGTACTTCTTTTTTATATTACTAGAGAGAGGTGCCACATGATACATTTAAAGGCAGAGCAGCGCCAGTCAATGTACATGAGCGCTGGCGGCAAGGCGGGGTCTAGTCTTCTGCAGCGTAAGCACCATAAGAAAGAATTCAGTTGAGTACAAAATTCACATGCAAGAAAAGACTACGTTGTGGAACAAATTGCTCGGCGTGTTAAGTCTCCTCAGGCAGCATCGAGGTGTGATGACTTCCCAAACGTGACACGAACATTTCAGCGAAAAATGGAACAAAAATACCATATGCAGCCACTATTAGCAATTTTCGCCCTGAACTACCTATTTTGTAAACACATTTAAAAAAAAAACACAATATCTAAGATGCCCTCGGGCGAAAAGAATAAAGCTGTTAAAGAAGCACTTCCTTGGTATCATTCCGATAACACACAGCGTGATTTATACACTTTACCTCGCAGCTCAAAAGAATCGACAAGAGTTATGCATGAAGCAACTAGCAACAGTTAAACATGTGCAAAGTCACGCATAAAATTGATGTAAAAACCTGAAGTGCGCGACAGCTGGTGCGAAGATTCACCGGGCCACATAATACCAACAATTTCATTTCTTGCAAACTTCTGTAGCTTTTACATACAATACAATGCAGTCGCGCTGCCTAGATAGCACAACGCGGTAAAGAAGCAGAAAACAATATACCGTATTTACTCGATTATAAGCACCCACTTCTTTTTCACGATCGCGATGCCCAAAGTGAGGTGGGGTGCTTAGATTCGAAATAATCTAGAATGACCCCCCACCCCCCACCCTCTTTTCGCTGCAACATCGTGACGAGATGAGTGCGAGAAATAACTTTTTATTTTGTAAACATTCAAAAGAAAATCGGTGCAGACAGCGAACGCACCGCTTGGGTCGGATGCTCAGTTACAATCACTGCCACTCGAGTTCGTCGCACAGCTTGAACCGCCGCTGTTGGTATCCCACAGCAGGTCGTCTTCCGTTTCATCGAAGTGGTTCGTGATTGAGCACTTCTTAAATGATTCGACCACAACGTCCACTTGGACCCGTTTCCAAGCGTCCGAATCCACTTGGGATGGTTGATGGGCACGCTTTCTGCAGCTTTCGCCGTACAGCCGTACAGTCCGGCTGTGCGGCTAGATCGCGCCGCGGACGCCGGGCCACCTCGGGACTCCGACGGCTCCGCCTCGATGACAGAGTGAGCAAGCGGGCTTGGCGGCCTTGGCTACGCGCTCTTCCTAACAAATAGGGGTGTGCTTAGATTCGCATGCAAACTTTTTGCCCAAATTTTTCGCGGGAATAGAGGGGCGGGGGGGGGGGGGGGGGGGCTTAGTATCGCGAAATTACGGTAAGCGGCAAACGGCATTCCGAACTTCAGTGAAATGCCTTTGAACCGCATGCTGCACTGCAGACGAACTTCGTCGCTTACGCGTCTAACAATGATGGAGTGGGGAAAAAAAAAAAAAACACCGACGCGACAAAGGAAAGAATGAGACAAGAAATTTCCCGCCGAAGCAACGATCCATTGCTACCGTTGCTCCCGCTGATGAGGCTTTGGGGGGAATGATTAGCACCGTATCGCCGGCACGTTTTCGCCGGTATTTGAGCCCCACATCCTGCAACAATTCTTCTTCGACATTCCTTGAAGCGTTGGCCACCGCACACATGCGAAGGGTGTTGCCTATTTGCTCTGAAAACGTGAATAAGACAGAGAAGCACTATCAACGCCACAACAAACTACGGCGCGTGGCTATCTCCTCTACCCTGTGTTCTGCGCAAAGCCGCGTCCATCGGAGCGCAATACGCGTCCAGAAAGTGGAAACCTTAGAAGAAAAAGTGAATGATACCCATATTAAAGTGTAAGCATTAGGAGCATACTATACTTCAATATAGTAGTATAATTCAAAATAGTAGTATTTTACATGCCAAAACCATCATTCGATTACAAGGCACGCGGCAGGGGGCACTCCGGATTCATTTGGACCATCTGTGGTTCTTTAAGGTGCCCCTAGTGAACGACAATACAGCGTCTAAAAAATGGCTTATGATATCGTATGGTGGCCGCTCCAAGTCTTTTCCTCTAAGCTGCCATGATATGGCGCTCCCCTCTGTCCGAGTCAAAAGAGCCTCAGCAGCAGACGCCTAGAACGATGAAAGCGGATCCGTGGGCAACTTCAACAATTACGAGACTGTATATGTATATGTATATATGTATATGTATGCACGCATGTATATGTATGTTATCTATGGGAAGCGAAAAAAAAAAAGCATTTGAAAGTCAGCGCTTGTGTTCGTTTCCTGTCCTTGTCTCGGTGTGCGCTGTGATTCACCGACCTCGGAGCGGCTCCATGTGCTCTAAGGGAGAGACGCTGTTTGACAGATTAGATCGCAAGGTGGAACCAGCCCAATACATCACGAACGCTCCGTTTCAACCAGATCAATACGATGTCACGTGTCAGAGCGCTCTGGGTTGCTCGATAACGGCTTGCCGAGTATAAGACAAATTCGGAAGAGACCATGCACTGCTTGAATCGATGTAAGAGAAGCTTTGATGAGACGTCGAGGTGAAACGGCACACTTGGAAATGAAACGAGCAGCGGTTCTCGGTGACGAACGCATCCCGTAACTCGCCCGCACGATCATCAGCCGCGTTGGCGTACAGAGAGCCAAGGAACGTTGCATACAGAGGAGGTATTCTCTTGTGATCACTTCCGGTGGTACCTCATCTTCGAGAGATTTCGCGTATTTCAAAATCGGACGCTTCGAAGTGGATGGACGAAAGTGTTTGTGGTATAGCTCCAGAAACGCCGCCAGCTGGAACCGCATGCTGTGTTTGTTGCGATAAGAACGCAACGCGGCGGCGATGGTGTAAGCTGCTGCGGCAAGCTCCCCCGCCGCCATCTCCTCTCGTGATTGCGAGGATGCGTTCCTGGTAATCGGACCCCTCGCGCGCAAGGCGCGTCTCGGCGTCTAGCGAGGTGCTGAAGTGCATTGCGGTTGTCAGCGCCCTCACGCAAAGGAAGGAGAGAGTGGGAAGGAGAGCGGCGGTGCTCGGTGGGATCCACCGCACTTGATGACGATTTATTGGCGTCCCCTTTGAAACGGGGTGGTGGCAAGCCTGCTTAAATTAATCACGCATGCTATTGGGGGCGAGCTCCACCACTGGAAAAGCTTGCGCCACCATCGGGGTGACGTGACATGAGGGATCACGTGGACACAGCGGCCGCGTCTAGCCGCGTCGGCTGCTTCGGAAGCGCCGAAGCGAGCTGAAAACGAAAGTTTAATGTCCCACCTGCGCCGCAGTTCTGATTAAGTGGTGAGGCTTTACCGCCTTGGGTCTCTGCTTGACAACATTTGGAAGTACTATAATAGGTATTGGCTGCCTTTGGAGGCGTGCAGCATGGTAGGCTACTGCTCGGTGCCGCAGTGCCGGACGTACGAAACGGAGCTCGGTGTCAGCCTTATTCACACGTAGCCGCAGCGCAAGGAGCTGCGTGAAGCTTGGCTGGCGAAACTTAGAACCGGCAGACAGCCATCGGCTACAACTCGGGTATGCAGCAAGCACAGACACGAGGAATATTTCTGCTACGACGCCGGGACTGCGCGATGTTCGGTGAGTAGCAGAAAACGCGCACTGAGGCGCTCGCCCGCGCCCGCAGCCCGGCTAATGTCATGACGCTTTATTGGGTCTAAGAACTTGTTGATACTAGATTCTGGCAAGTTCACTAGAATGGAAAGGGAGCGGTAAAAAGCGCATTAAAAAAGGCATGGCATATGGTCATGTTTGTGTTATGAATTAGTGCACTGGATTACGAAAAACAAGCAGAGGGAAATCGCCCGCTGAGAAGACCGATAAACATACAGTGCGAGGTAACTTGAGAAATAATATTGAAATGTCCAAGAATTTAGAAGACAAGAAAATATGGAATCGTCGTGAGGGCACGTCACAGTCGCCGTAGGCGTTCAATTCTCTGTAACGGAATTATTTTTGAACAGTTCCGTTAGCGCCCACGCAACAATGGTTGCTAGTGTACTGTCAAGTGCTCATATGCTGCGGCCTGAAGCTCACGGTGCGGTGTGAAAACGCGCTCACAGCGAAAGCAAAACATTGTGCGCGGACATGCATGCAGACGCGCAGTCGGTCGCTGCGAACCCTTGTGATCGCTGCATTGAGGCTTCATTTTGTTAGGCTCCATTTGGTTACACAGACAACCCACTATAAGAGCATATTTCACATACTCTACTCTCAGCGTCTGCCTACCTTTCACGCAAGAAGCCGCTTCGAGAGACTCTGTCGCGGCGACCGCGCGCAGTGGCGTTCACTGTACGTATTCGGCAAAGAGACAGCGTCTGTAAACGATTCTGTGCTTTCAGTTTGCCCAAGATTATTTTATCGACAGTCAAAAACTTCCCTCGTCTTGAGAGTACCTACATAAAAGTCCAGGAGGGCTACCGCGTGGTGTTTTTATTGAGTGCCGTAAGCGAAACCATGAGGAGCACGCCGCGTGATCCCTCATACTACGCAAGGGAGGCGCTTCCGACAGATGGCGACTCCGTAAGTCCTTGCCGCCAATACGTGGTTTTCACTCTAGCAGAATTATAAGCGTCTCTGTAATCTCTAGTATCTTAAGATTTCTCCATGTACCTTTCTCCATGTTGCAGCGGATCCCGTCGTATCAATCTCTTACCTGCTTTCTTTTTTCTACCAATACTCTAAACGTCTCTTGCTGATCTAGACGACTGATGGGTTGATGCTTCGATACACTTTACGCCCAATCGCTTCCGGAAAGTGTACGTCACCTACAGGTCTCACTGCGTGAATCTCTTCGCATTTCATTGGATGTGCTGAGCGGTCTCGGGATTTTTGCTGCAGCATACGCATGCCTCATGTGGTTGCGAATATTTGCTCAAGTATGTTTTTGTCCTTAGCAACCAGGTCAAACTTCAAACAGCAAGGCGCAGCGCTTTGTGTTATCGTACCGTCATTTCCTTCTGATTTCTTTTCTCTCATTCTTGTACATCCCCATGGTCTTTTTTTCTCCATTACTTGCATCCAATTCACTGTCTTTGTTTCCCCCACTTTTGATGTTTTCTGGATGTCTATTTACACTTAAAATAATCCTCAACTCGGTCGCCTACTTTCTTGACCTCTTCTTACATTATGTGTCCATGCTTTTCAGGTACAGATACGTGGGTACCTTAGGCGCCCATTATTTTTTTTTTTCAGATCCCTTTTACTGAGTCTTCAAAACTAATTTTGCTCTGACTTAAGAAGAGGCCCAACCAATGTCACCCTACGTTGCCCCATTTGTGGTTTTACCTTGAGCTTCCAGACGCAACCGGCCTGGAGATCTGTTGTTAACTTCTAACCCCTACAATACATGCGATTCTAAGCACACAATGGCATTTGCAAACTTTAGCGCTTGCACCATTACGCCTTTCCAGAATTCACGCTCCGCCTCATATTTGTTGTGGCCCCAAAATGTTCCGCTTTAGCTTTATTTTCAGATTATTTTGGTGGTTGCTTGAGTAAGTCTTTCGTTCGTTCATGTATACGCCAAGCTATCTATATTTCCTTCACTATGAGCATGACTTGCTGTTGGATTGGCACCATGGAATTACTTGCCTCCTCGTTAAAGATCATAATTCCCAATTTCTCTGTGCTATACATAAGACCTAGATTTGTCCATGCATCGCTGCATATATGTGCAAGAGTCCGTAACTCTCTTCTTGCACCGTCAGCTGGTAGCACTATGTCGTATGCCCACAGCAATCCGGGGAGCTTCTGTTGCACTCTTTGTACATCACACGTGTACAATAAATTCAACGCCAATTAACGTTTTTTTTCAGTCGTATTTGTATACTCTTAACGTAAAGCGTGAACAATAATGGAGACAAGAGGACATATTGCCTCAGCCTTCGGAAATTTCCTCTACTTCATTACATCTTCGGCCTTCCAATACAACTCATATTTAGTTGTCTCTATATACCTCCCTCAACAGCTCCACCAAATAATCATGCCTGCGTCCTTGAGAATATCCCATAAGAATTTCCTGTCTACGCTGTCGTAGGCTCCCTAATGTCTAGAAATGCTATCAATGCTGGTCTACTTTGAGCTAATGAAATCTCCATGCACTGAGTTGGTACAAATGTATTCTCCTCTAAGCAGTCTGCCTGGTCTGAACCCATTCTGTAGTTCTCCAAGTACATCATTTCTGTCCACCAACTTCTACAGCTCTAATGTTATGGCTTGCATAGCCATTCTGTATATCACAGATCTTACTGTAGCTGGCCTTTACGAGCTCGTCTCACGCTTAGCACATTTGCCTTTGTAGATGAGGTTCATCTTGCTTTCACGCCATCTAGCAAGAATTTTCTTCGTTTAATTCAATTCTTTCAGCAGTTCAGTATTTCAATTCAACAGATAGATAGATAGATAGATAGATAGATAGATAGATAGATAGATAGATAGATAGATAGATAGATAGATAGATAGATAGATAGATAGATAGATAGATAGATAGATAGATAGATAGATAGATAGATAGATAGATAGATAGATAGATTCAATGTGCCAAAAGCAGGTAAAGAAAGCTTCGCTCTAAAATGGTGTGGACACCTCATGGTGGTGACTCTTAAATGAAGCAAATTTTAGGAAAACAGACCATACATAAAGATTTCAATAACACGACAATAATCCCTAATAAGATTCATACCACGTGATTTATCGTAATTTCAAAAGTCATAAGGAACGTAGTGGCAGAATACTGCACAAGGCAGGCCGCTTATTGCTGCTTATTGGGCATTCCCGATCTGGCTGCACCTGTACTAGCATTGCCCCACTGGCTCTCGGTATTTTTTTTTCTGAGTTAAGGCACCACACTATGCCAGAAAAATGTGGTAGACGAGACGAAGTTTCGAACTTATGGCATGAGTTAGAAACTTCGAGGTTAACGAAGATTTCAAGAACAAGCTAAAGACCACAGAAAGAGTGATGGAAGTTAAAAACGGCCCCTCACCAGGTCTGCTATTGTGAACTGAGACGCGCAGAGCATACAATGCGCGCCAACGATCTAATTTGCAAAGAACTACATCACTACGCGCCGCGGAAAGGTCCGAAATTATAATCCAAACGCCGTTTTCCCTTCTCCTCACAGCTACGTCGCTCCAAGGCGGACAGTGATGTACTCGCGTCCCCGCCTACGTACTCGCGTCCGCAGTGTGACGTCGCTCGTGGTGACATGTGACAATGAGAATTATTCAAGGCACCATCTTTTATTTGTGTGATCTGTTGCTTGAATTGACGAATGGAATTATTATTATTATTAATATTATTATTATTATTATTTGTTATGAACATATATATACAATTGATAGGAAAGGGAAAGCGAGGAGCAGGCTGGCAACTGCCACCGGAAGGGGCACAACGCCTGCCTACTCTTTTTGGGCGACCCTGCGAGGAAGTCGCCCAAACTTATGATAAATGAATGTTTTCTCTCTTTCTCTCTCTTCATCGAGTGTCGTATACCTCAGGCCAAGGAGATGATAGTCTCTCACTAGCGACATTCGCTGCGCACTAAAAGCGGAACACTCAAATATAAGATGCTCAAGTGTCTCACAGCGGCCACAAGACGTACACGATGTAGTTGCCCCACGTCCATGTCTGTATAAACGTTCGTGCACGTTCTCACAGCCCACCCTCAGCTTGAGTAGTTCAGCTTAGCGCGTCGAGGCAACTCTCGACCGCGAACACGGGGCGGGAACGTTCCGTTTGCGACGCGCTGTTCTGGATGCTGCTTGAGTAGGTGGTGACGAATCAGCAGATGAGCGTCATCAAGCTTACACAAAATTTCTGCGCAGTCACAGTTATGAGCGCAAGTTGAAGCGAGCCGATTAGCCTCTTCATTTCCGGCGATTCTTACGTGGGAAGATATCCCTTGAGGAACCAGAGATACCCCAGGTGATGAAATTTTGCTCGCAGAGTCAGTAATGCTGCGCACAAGTGGACAATCAATCTCACTGCTGTGTAACCTGCTAAGGGCAGAGCGAGAGTCCGTCAAGATGACAATCTTTGATGTAGTAACCCCTCTTACACGTATTTCAGTGCAACGTTAATCGCTGCTAGCTCAGCAGTTGTTGACGAAGCTGGATGAGGGATTTCAAAGATACGCCGTACTTGAGTCGACGGGCAGAAAAAAGCTGCAAAGGCGCCTTGACCGTCGCTGTGTACGGATGCATGGGTGAATACTTGAAGATAATCTGGAAACTTTTCGAAGAAGTGAGATTGAGCCTATTGGAATATTGCCGAAACAGGCATATCAGACTTTTTGTGCATGTCAGGGATCGTGAGGTAAATGGGGAATACGTGTTTCGTGACATCTTTTGGAGGCGGAGGCGTAACTGAAGCAGCATGTTCACAAATGTGAGTGATATTCATAAATAATGCCTCCATGTTTCCCATGCGAGATAACGGGCGGTAAATGAAACGATCAAAGAGCGAATGACCGTTCAATGCGCGGTGCAGACGCTCAATATGACATAAGGCTATCTGGTCTGCTTGCAGCCTCAGGGGTAATTGATGCGATTCAGTGAGTAATGCAACAGATTATGCCACAGGAGGTAATCCAAGCAGTATTCGAATGGCAACGTGATGATGTCGTTCCAGTTGGGCCATCAAACTAGGTGGTATGTTCAGGACTGGTAACGAGTGCATCATGCCTGAGTGTACAGATTACTGGTACACCTGGAGAGCTGTTGTTTGGTCGCAGCCAGCACCTCTAGCAGTCACGGCGGCAACGTATTTGAGGAGGGAGTGCGATTTGCGACGTACACATTTAACGGCAGGACGCCAAGAGATGCAATCATCATCATCATCATCATCATCAGCCTGGTTGCGCCCACTGCAGGGCAAAGGCCTCTCCCATACTCCTCCAACTGCCCCGGTCATGTACTAATTGTGGCCATGTTGACCCTCCAAACTTCCTGATCTCATCTGCCCACCTAACTTTCTGTCGCCCCCTGCTACGCTTCCCTTCCCTCGGGATCCAGTCCATAACCCTTAATGACCATCGGTTATCTTCCCTCCTCATTACATGTCCTGCCCATGCCCATTTCTTTTTATTGATTTCAACTAAGATGTCATTAACGCGCGTTTGTTCCCTCACCCAATCTGCTCTTTTCTTATCCCTTAACGTTACACCTATCATTCTTCTTTCCATAGCTCGTTGCGTCGTCCTCAATTCAAGTAGAACTCTTTTCCTAAGCCTCCAGGTTTCTGCCCCGTACGTGAGTACTGGTAGGACACAGCTGTTATACACTTTTCTCTTGAGGGATAATGGGAACCTGCTGTTCATGATCTGCGAATGAATGCCAAACGCACCCCAGCCCATTCTTATTCTTCTGATTATTTCACTCTCATGATCCGGATCAGCAGTAACTACCTGTCCTAAGTAGATGTATTCCCTTACCACTTCCAGTGCCTCGCTACCTATCGTAAACTGCTGTTCCCTTCCGAGATTGTTAAACATTACTTTAGTTTTCTGTAGAATAATTTTTAGTCCCACCCTTCTGCTCTGCCTCTCAAGGTCAGTGAGCATGCATTGCAGTTGGTCCCCTGAGTTACTAAGCAAGGCAATATCATCAGCGAAGCGCAAGTTACTAAGGTATTCTCCATTTACTCTTATCCCCAATTCTTCCCAATCCAGGTCTCTGAATACCTCCTGTAAACACGCTGTGAATAGCATTGGAGAGATCGTATCTCCCTGCCTGACGCCTTTCTTTATTGGGGTTTTGTTGCTTTCTTTATGGAGGACTACAGTGGCTGTGGAGCCGCTATAGATATGTTTCAGTATTTTTACATACGGTTCGTCTACACCCTGATTTCGCAATGCCTCCATGACTGCTGAGGTTTCGACTGAATCAAACGCTTTCTCGTAATCAATGAAAGCTATATATAATGGTTGGTTATATTCCGCAAATTTCTCTATCACCTGATTGATAGGGTGAATATGATCTATTGCTGAGTAGCCTTTACGGAATCCTGCCTGGTCCTTTGGTTGACAGAAGTCTAAGGTGTTCCTGATTCTATATGCAATTACCTTAGTAAATACTTTGTAGGCAACGGACAGTAAGCTGATCGGTCTATAATTTTTCAAGTCTTTGGCATCCCCTTTCTTATGGATTAGGATTATGTTAGCGTTCTTGCAAGATTCCGGTTTGCTCGAGGTCATGAGGCATTGTGTATACAGGGTGGCCAGTTTTTCTAGAACAATCTGCCCACCGTCCTTCAACAAATCTGCTGTTACCTGATCCTCCCCAGCTGCCTTCCCCCTTTGCATAGCTCCCAAGACTTTCCTTACTTCTTCCGGCGTTACTTGTGGGATTTCGAATTCCTCTAGACTATTCACTCTTCCATTATCATCGTGGGTGCCACTCGTACTGTATAAATCTCTATAGAACTCCTCAGCCACTTGAACTATCTCGTCCATATTAGTAATGATATTGCCGGCTTTTGCTCTTAACGCATACATCTGATTCTTGCGAGTTCCTAGTTTCACCTTCACTGCTTTTAGGCTTCCTCCGTTCCTGAGGGCTTGTTGAATTCTATCCACATTATACTTCCTTATGTCAGCTATCTTACGCTTGTTGATTAACTTCGAAAGTTCTGCCAGTTCTATTCTAGCTGTAGGGTTAGAGGCTTTCATACATTGGCGTTTCTTGATCAGGTCTTTCGTCTTCAGCGATAGCTTACTGGTATCCTGCCTAACGAAATTACCGCCGACTTCTATTACACACTGCTTAATGATGCCCACAAGATTGTCGTTCATTGCTTCAACACTAAGGTCCTCTTCCGGAGTTAAAGCCGAATACCTGTTCTGTAGCTTGATCTGGAATTCCTCTATTTTCCCTCTTACCGCTAACTCATTGATCGGCTTCTTATGTACCAGTTTCTTCCGTTGCCTCCTCAGGTCTAGGCTAATTCGAGTTCTTACCGTCCTGTGGTCACTGCAGCGCACCTTAACGAGCACGTCCACATCTTGTATGATGCCAGGGTTAGCGCAGAGTATGAAGTCTATTTCATTTGTAGTGTCGCCGTTCGGGCTCCTCCACGTCCAGTTTCGGCTATCCCGCTTGCGGAAGAAGGTATTCATTATCAGCATATTATTCTGTTCCGCAAACTCTACTAATAACTCGGCCCTGCTATTCCTAGTGCCTATGCCATATTCCCCCACTGCCTTTTCTCCAGCGTGCTTCTTGCCTACCTTGGCATTGAAATCGCCCATCAGTATAGTGTATTTTGTTTTTACTCTACCCATCGCCGATTCCACGTCTTCATAGAAGCTTTCGACTTCCTGGTCATCATGACTGGATGTAGGGGCGTAGACCTGTACAACCTTCATTTTGTACCTCTTATTATGTTTCAGAAAAAGACATGCCACCCTCTCGTTAATGCTATAGAATTCCTGTATGTTACCAGCTATATTGTTATTAATCAGGAATCCTACCCCTAGTTCTCGTCTCTCCGCTAAGCCCCGGTAGCACAAGACGTGCCCGCATCTGAGCACTGTATATGCTTCTTTTTGCCTCCTAACTTCACTGAGCCCTATTATATCCCATTTACTGCCCTCTAATTCTTCCAATAGCACTGCTAGACTCGCCTCACTAGATAACGTTCTAGCGTTAAACGTTGCCAGGTTCATATTCCAATGGCGGCCTGTCCGGGGTTACTGTTATTTGGGGTTAATTATAGATGATCGGACAGGTGATCATCTATAATTAACCCCAAATAACAGTGTTGTCGCACCCAGTTTATAGGCGCTTCTTCAAGGTACAGTCGGCTCATTGTTCGACGAGCGCTTTGTTTAGGTTGATACGCTATTGCAGCTGACTTAGTAGGTGATATGGGAAGGCCAAGTTCACCCAAGTACTCCGAAGTAGCATTTAGAGCTCTTTGCAGGGTTGCACGAAACCGCGGACCAATGTGCGAAGGGCCGCTTATCCACAAAGCAATGTCATCTGCGTAGACAGCTACGCTCACAGGGAAGTCACTGTCATACCGAAGCAAACGACTTGGAAGCGCGGCGAGTACGGTATTAAACAAAAGCGGCGATAATACGCTGCCCTGTGGGGCACCACACTTCACATTTCGATATTCACTAGGTACTCCTCCGACACGCACTTTCATCCGGCGCTCCGATAGAAAATTATGCACACAGCGGAGCAGACGACCCGAAATTCCCGCGGTTGCAAGAGCGAAAATAATCGCCTTATGCGGAACTGAATCGAAAGCTTGCTGTATGTCCAGGTAGAGCATGTAGCTGGAATGCTTGTGTCCTTTAGCAAATTCGAGCGCTGAGACAAGGTCTGTGTGCTGCCCAGAGCTGAACGGCGGTGACGGAAGCCACTCATGACATCAGAGAAAAAATTCAGCTCCTTAAGCCTGACATATAAGCGAAGCAAGACCATTCGCTCCATTAACTTGATTTACATTTGAAGTTAGGGATATTCGCCGGTAGGACTTGAGGTGTCTTGCAGAGCGCCCGGGCTTTAAAATTGCTATCACCACGGACGATTTCCATTCAGCAGAGATTACACCGGTTCTCCATACTTCATTATACTCGTTCAATATACGGTCATGAAAACTCTTATCAATGTTCCGCAGTGCTTTATACGTCAGACCATCTTCACCTGGACCAGTGCGGCGTTTGGAGAGGGTAAGCCCGTGTCATAGATCCTTAAGAGTGAAATATGCCTCGTCCATCTTGCAGGCTGGACCGTAGGAAGCGGTTATGGTGCTGTGACCGATCAAAGAAGGAAGGCCGCCAATTGTGGTGTCACAGGAAGCAGGAGAGACGAAAATGTTTGCAAATGCCTCCGCTATAACTTTTGCTGACTGGCCAGTCGCTATGCTCAATGCAGTCGTAGGATTCTTGCAGATTTCAGGAGTGCGGAGAGCCTTCAGTATGCACCATACACTTCCAAAACTTCTTGCAATATGCAACGAACTACACAAAGCTTTCCAGCTGATGCGACGAAGCTATTTTGTATGCCGCCGCATGGCTGCATCAATGCGATTATATATATAGTCCAGTCGGTGCGCCGTTTAGAGCGATGTGCCCGTCTATAAGCGCGGAGCCGCAAAAGCTTTAGATCGGGGTTTGGTTTGCCGATACTCCGCCGTCGTTGTACTGTAGCTTCTCGTAAGCACTCACTCCTAAGTTTAAACAGGCTGTTTTAAGATGGTGCCTCTGGGATCAGCCGACGGAACTTGTCCGACTTAGTCACTGTATAAAAGACATCCTGGCGCTCGCACTATGTGTTGGTGTTAACCAAATGGGTAGGTGATCTGAGCCCCCTCGGGTCAGGTTCAGATGCCCAGGCTAAACACATATAATATATAATGCATAAAATAATAATAATACATAATAAAACACACAAACGGAATGTCTGCGTGTTATTTGTTTTACTTCGCACCGAAGCAAGAGAGATGGTACTTCCGCTTCAACCGCTTGTTCACAAGGTCGTGCAGTCACGTGTGCAGGTGCCGAAACTATGCCATTTTTTACCGTGTTCCAGCACGTGATCATGCTCTGCGGTCCGCTTGTTCTGCCTCAGTATTCCTGTAGCAATGAATTAAACCACTTGTCATGAGTCATTGTTCACAGCGCGTAAAATCGTGCTCTGCGCAAGCCTAGACAATCAGAACAGCTCGTGCGCAGCGCCGCAAAAAGAAAAAGAAAGCGAGGAGAAAAAAAAAATGAAGGCGGGACGTGTGACGTATGCGTCACGCAATCTTCGAGGTCCGGTATGGGAGATCGCAGGGCAGGAATTTGGCTTCCGGAGGCTGGACGGGGCGAGTGGGGAGAGTGTCTCGCTATGCAGCAGAGCTCGCCTCCTGTAATCATGGGTTTACGCACTGCAATATTTTTATCTTTCTATGCGCCGAATATTTCTATGCGCCGATTGAAAAAAGCTTTTTACGGCAGAACGCTCCCGGTAGGACACCTAACAACTTTCAGCGTATAACGAAAATTTGCTATGGGGCCTGCTGAGGGGCGCTTTAGGAGACAGGATGAGGGCAGTGTGAATCATGCCTCAAATGCGGGCAGCCAATCTTCTAGTGGACATTAAGAGAAAAATATCAAGTTGGCAGGTAATGTTATGCGTAGCACAGGCATCCGGTGTACCATTAAAGTCACAGAATCGGTGCAGAGAACGGGAGCGCTGTCGACGATGGAAGAAAATTAGGTGCGGTGATAAAATTACGAAAATTGCAGGAGCAAGTTGGAATCAGCTAGCGCAAGATAGGGGTGATTGAAGACCCCCGGGGGAGGCCTTCGTCTGCTAGTTAACATAAAAATAGGGGGACGACGTTGATTAATGGCAACATATTTTAATAAGTAGGACTTGACTGATGCAGTGGTGGTTCCTTTAGTATTTGTTCTTTAGGCACTGAGCACACTAGATGGCAGATCAGTCGTCGCAGACTGATTGCTAATTATGTAAGATTGAATAATTAAATTAAAATGCGAAGCCTTTTATAGAAAGCGCTCAGCAAAGTTCGCACTCATAGTTAACTAATCAATCTTAGTTAATTAGCCAATGGTTCCAAAGACCAGGGGCCCGGCTTTCCAGCATTACACACCTATTCCTATTGGCATCCCTTGCTTCCGAGTATGTTGTAAGGACGCTCCTTTCTCCATTGAACAGCTCGATGCCGCACTCGGTGGCTACAGACGTTTTTGGTCACCTGGTCCCCTTGGTATTACATGCTCTGCAATTGCTTAGGTAAAACCTTGGTACAACGCATCATGGAATGACGGCTTTGTCCCTACCACGAGAAGATCGATCCAGTCACGTTGTGCCACTTCTCAAACCTCACGAATCTCCATTGCCATTGTACTCCTACCGTTCAGTAACACTGGCCTGCTGCGTCAGTAGGGTAATAGAGAGAATGATCCTTACACGGTTAGATTGGCACTTGGAATATTACACGAGGACGACGACGAAGTGTCTTCTGATACAGTGCTGTTCTTTCTAGCTCCGGTTTATTTCTGTGAAAACCTAAGTTCATCCACTGGTCCTCGCTCCCTGCTCGGTCGTGATGGAAGTGGATGACACTGCACGTCTGCCGGCGACGGCGGCGTCAGCGGCGGCCGCCTCCAGGAAGTGGATCGGTTAGCAGAGCGACACCGACAGCGAGGACACCCATGTCTGCTCTCTCAGCAGTGAGGACACTTCCGATGACGACTTCCAGCTTGTGCAGAGCCGCAGACCGAAGAGAAGGAACACCAGGACGTCCTCATCGTCAAGCACGCAAACTGTGAGACAGACGCAGAAGCCGGACGCCAATACCATCATATTTGTGCCCCTGCTTCCCACCGTCAACTTGAAGCTACTTAACAGGCAATCTGTGTCGATGTCATTAGAAGCCTGGTGCCAAATGAAATATTGGACATTGGAGTGAACACCCAAAAAAATCTACTGGCTGTTGATGTCCACCATGCGGCTGCTTTGACCATCCTACGCAGCGTAACGGAC
This sequence comes from Dermacentor andersoni, assembly GCF_023375885.2. NCBI lineage: Eukaryota > Metazoa > Arthropoda > Arachnida > Ixodida > Ixodidae > Dermacentor > Dermacentor andersoni. Next base: position 185,820,807 of record NC_092816.1, read on the forward strand.
CTCGACGGCATTCAGGTGCGCTCTTACATTCCCCTGGGATCTGACGTAGTCACCGGCGTTATCTACGACGTAGACGTCGCCATCCTTAATAACGATTTGTCGATTCCTATCAAGCCAGCCAATGATGAGGTCATCGTTGATGTTAAGCGGCTAGGCAGTTAACGCTGCGTGAAAATAGCATTCAAGGGTAAATATACACCCTCGCATGTTAAGGTGGGACACTTCAGACATGCAGTGCGGCCTTTCATTGCAATACCTCTTCAGTGCCGAAAATGCATGAAACTGGGACACGTGGGCAGCGTCTGCGGAAATCAGGCAGCATGCCCCCGCTGCGGAGAGCCCCACGCTGCAGATAAATGTGGCGCGACTGTAATGAAGTGTTCAAACTGCGGAGGATCACATGAAGCTTCATCGAAGTAATACCCACATATTAAGAAGGAAATGACCATCTTGAAACAGATGGCGAGAGATGATTCATCTCATCGCGAAGCTGCCGATAAAATCAGGAAGCGACGTTCACGTCGCCAGCGCTCCTCAAAGAAAGCTCCTCAAGGAAGGCGCATGCCACTTCGTACAACACCACCTCCTCCTCCACCGCCCAGGCCAGACAATGAGGAAAGGACCGCGAAGAGCAAGTGCACTGAGAAGACCACATCTGCCGAATCTTGGCCGGCTCTACCGAAACGACAACATTCACTAACAGAATCACACCAAACTTTCGCTGGACAACCCCCGACGTCTACTGTCGGCGATTTGTGCGACCAAGACAGGCACGTGGCTGATATGCTGCAATCGCTAATTAATACAATGCGCATTATACTGAACAAGCTGCAAACACCAGCAGCTCGAAGCGCTCTGCAGATACTGGATGCACTAAACCCAGTGCTTGCTAGCATCGTTTAAGCATCATGGCTCGACCAATAGTCCCCTTCCGCACTGAACTTAAAAGTGCGTGTAGCTTTCAGTGGAATGCCAGGGGTCTAAGGACCCATATATCAGACTTTCGCCAATTCATTTTTACAAATCGCTTCCCCATACTGGTCATTCGCGAACCAAATACGTCAACTCCCCTCAGACTGTCGGTTATAAATCTTTCGTCTCGTCCACATGCGGTGCGAGTACGAAAGTTATCATCTACATCCGCACGGACTTAACATATGTCGCTAACGCGGTAGAACCTCATGACGACAACCAATATGTCTGCCTAAATGTCCAAAACAAGAATGTGTCATTTACACTAAGTGGAGCCTATATATCCCCAGCGGGTCACTTCCAAGGCGAACGACATAAAAAATATTATTAATGAACAATGGCCCCTGGGTTATCACAGGTGACTTCAACGCGCATCACCAGCTATGGGGAAGCACTAAAGCTGACTCCAAAGGCAGGAGTCTTGCCTCCTTTGCTGCCGACCATGACTTGTGCTGTGTGAATGACGGCAGCCCTACATTTCTGCGAGGCACCACCTATAGTAGCTGTTTGGATTTAACTTTGGTGTCACGGCGCTTTGCCTCGAGCGTCCAATGGTTTACGGACATAGAAACACATGGAAGCGACCATATTCCAACATACATAAAGATTAGAGGAGTTGAGCAACGCTCCTCTACTGTCTTGCGCACAGTTGATTGGTGAAAGTTTAAGAAGGATATGCATGACACATGCCGGGAAGGCCTTTCACACACTATCGAAGAAGCAATCGCAGAGGCAGTGAAAAGATCCATCTGCTTGCTTACAAGGTCAGCAAGGCGAACAGACTCGGACATGTAACTGGAGAGGCTGCGTGCGGCACGCCGACAGGCGGAGAGGAGGTATCGGCGCACGAAGTCCGTCTTGGATCTGAGGGCTTCACGACGCATACAAAAGAAAGTTCAGCGTCGCCTGGATAAATTGGATGATAGGCGATGGAAGAGTTTCTGTCAGTCGCTTCGCCTCCGAAAATAGCTCTCGCACATATGGAGAACTTAGGGGTCCTCGCTCATCTCCGCATCAAAGGAAGCCCTTCGCTGCTTTGGCTCTCTACCAACTCCGCTCGGAACTTCAAGTGGATGAAGAGTTCTGTGCACGGGTTTCTGGGTCCGTGGCCATCATTACTGACGCGGCATTGAATGACATCCCTGAGGCACATGTACCAGAAATGAACCTGCTATCTTCACTAGAGGTGCTCGATGCTGCATTGGCGACCTGCAGGCGTTCTTCGTCACCAGGACCTGATGGCATCACGTATGCTGCCCTATGTCACCTTGGACATGACGCACGTGATGAGCTGCTCAACTACTACAATGTGTCTTGGCAGAACGGCGTCGAGCCTAAACAATGGAAATCTAGCCGCTTGATCCCCATTCTGAAACCTTAAAAGTCTCCGCTTGAGCTCTCATCATACCGTCCGATTGCGCTTTCGAGCTGCGTCAGTAAAGTGATGGAAAGAATGATTCTTGCTCGTTTGGAAAGCTACCTAGAACGAATCAACATCTATCCGGACGCCATGACAGGCTTTCGTCGAGGTCGCACGTTTATCGACAACGTCATTGACATCGTAACATGGGTCCAAAATCAAAAACGCCTCAAGCGTCTATCTGCGGCACTTTTTCTAGATATAAAAGGGGCTTGCGACAACGTCGCCCATGAGGCCATACTGAACTCACTTGAGGCTGTTGGAGTTGGTGGCCGGATATATAAATGGATTCGGGACTATCTGACTGAGAGGCATTTTTTCTTACAGACCGAAGACGGCCCAACTTCAGACCATTACATCTACCGTGGTGTGCCGCAGGGCGGGGTGTTGAGCCCTATTTTGTTCAACATCGTCCTGGAAGGACTAGCGGATTACCTACCGCAGACAGTTCATGTCTCAATATACGCCGACGACATTTGCATCTGGGCCTCTGCGGGGACGCGCCCTTAGCTAAGAGCCAGGCTTCAGCGGGCGGCAACCATGACGGCGTCTTATCTCTGAGAACAAGGCCTCAGTGTGTCTACTGAAAAGTGCGCATTACTTGGTTTTACGCGCAAACAAATGTCATTGTATCCTGTTTCCATCAATGGTCAAGCTGTATCCTATGTTAAGACGCATCGCTTTCTGGGCGTCATCATTGACCGCAACCTCTCGTGTAGCCCTCACTGCGTCTATCTGAAGAAGCTAGTCACCATTACTCAGGTCTTCAAATTTTTCTGTGAGAAAAACTGGGGCACACCAGTCCATTCTATGTTGCAGCTGTACAGGGTTTTGTTTCTCCGACTCCTACGTTACAGCCTACCACTGTTGTCAAATGCATGCAAGACGGAGGTAGGTAAAGTCCTACGCACGTGTTTAGAGCTGCCTTGGTGCACCTCAACAGCAGCAACAATCGCCATCGCGGGAGATCATATAATCCACACACATGTAGCTGCCGACTCTCTCAGAGCGCACATTCGCCATCTGTCAAAGATCCCAGGCCATCATTTGGCCTCCCTACCAGCCGAAAGACCTCAAGCGAAGTTTTCACGAGTGATTAGCGCTCATCAAGAGTGCATACCGGCATCTTTTGCACCGGCGGCGAAGCCATCCTCTCCCCTGTGGTGCCTGCGACAGCCTCAAGTGAATTTGTTATTCCTGGAATGACAAAAAAGTCCAATCATCCAGCGCCGGCTCTGAAGCGACTTACACTCCTATTACTGCACCAGACATATCATGACCACATTCATATATATACCGATGGTTCGACCTCACCTACCAGCCCAACTGCCGCATTCGTCGTTCCAGCCAAGAACGTTACAGTTAAATTCAAATTGTCGCACACGACTACATCTACATCGGCATAACTTGCAGCTCTCCATGCCGCTATGATGTACATCACCGAAGAGCCAACAGTGAAATGGGTCGTATTTTGTCACTCTAAGGCAGCCCTGCACAGCATCAAGTCTGCATTACCTCACAGAACTTACGAGTAGATGGTATCTGACATCAGGGAAGTGCACCAACATGCTCTGCAAAGAGGACGCCACATTATATTTCAATGGATCCCTGCTCACTGTGGCATCGTCGGCAACAACCTACCTGACAAGGCTGCCCGGTGTGCCCACGCAGATACCAAGACGCGTCCGACACCTTTGGCGAGGCCGGACGCTGCCAGAGAACTTCGCCTACTTGCACGCAAGAAGTCACAAGATCTCTGGATTGCAAGTGCCTTCAATTGCAGATTACGTAAACTGGACCCCACGCTACGGCTACAACTGGCATCTAGCCTTTCCCGCGGAGAAACAACCTTGTTGTTTCGCTTGTGGCTGGGAGTGGCGTTCACGAACGCATACTCCTACCGTATGGGAGTGGCTGAGAGCCCGATGTGCGACTCCTGTGAGTGTGAGGAGACCATCGAGCACCTATTGTGTACCTGCCCTCGCTACTACGTCCAAAGCCTCTCTCTGCGGGCAACTTTGCGCCGACTGGACTCGAGACCGTTCACCGAGTCAAAGATACTCGGACCGTGGCCACACCCGTCACTGGCTCGAAAAGCGATTCGTGCACTAGTGCAGTACTTGAAGAGCACCGGCTTAAGAGCCCGTTTATAGTGTCCTTGTGTATAGTGTCCCTCCCACACGTACTCAGTGCTTACTCTCTCCCTTTCTTCCTCTTTCTATTCCCCTTGACCCCAACCCCAGTGTAGGGTAGCAAACCGGATGCTGTTCTGTTTGACCTCCCTGCCTTTCCTATCCTTGTTTTCTCTCTCTCTCTGGAATATTACACCGTCTATGCAGATGTAGTGGATGGCTTTCGGTGCGTACGCTCGTCAATAGGTAGCCTTATTGACCTTGTAACGAATGTACAGCACCAGAAACACCTTAAACGTCTCACTGCAGTCTCATTCTTTGATGTTAAAGGTGCCTGCGACAATGCAGCTCACGATGCAATTCTGGATGCCTTAGAAGCTGCAGGAATCGGTGGACTCGTCTTTCACTGGATACGCCGCTATTGGAAAAGATTGCCTTTCTTTATTTTGATTGTAGAGAGACTAAGGCCGCCTAGTTCAAGGTTTTGTCGTGTACCGCAAGGCGGTATACGCAGTTCAACGTGGTGCTTGTTGATTTCGCCAATTCGTTGCCGCCAACCATGCAGCTCTTTGTATATGCGGTTCAGTAGTGACCCGCGCACAAGTCCGCTCATAACATCAGAAGGTTTCAATAACAGTGTCAACTTGTTGAAGAAAGCAATGTCTGGAGATTTGACCTGAAAACTGTGCACTCGTTGTTTTTACTCGCAATAGGATGGCCCCATGTGCTTTGCAGATTATTGGTCAAGATGTAATAAACAGAGAGCGCCCCGATGTCTTGTTGTCATCACCTATAGAGACTTGCCTTTGAGCTCTGGCGTCCCGTTCATGAAGCGTTTCACCGTTTCTGTGGACCTTCTTGCGTTTCTCGGCGGGAAATCCTTGGGCGCAGCAGTACGAATAATGTTATAGTTATATAAATTGCTATTTTTTTTAGCTTACTCTGGTAGAGCATAGTTGAAATAGGAAACACTTGCGCTACAAATATTCGCAGACTTCACAGTGTACAAGGCACGCAACTCAGAGCGTCTCTTGGTCTCTCAAAGAGTACATCGATTGTGACAGTGGCTATTACCACAGATTCCTATGACAGTCTACATTGCTATAGATCGGTCTGGACTCTGAGGACGACAGGTGACTTGGATTTCTGCTTGTTTGCCACATTCAACATTTGCCAAAAGTATTTATGAAACCAGTCCTACTTGCTAACAGAAATCACACCCGCTACACGACTGTCAGCGACATTGTAGTGTCTGCACCGGCCGCAAATACAACTGGCGATTTCGGGCACCAAAAAGAAAGCTGACGCGCCATTGCAAGCTTTTAAGCAAGTCACTTCGGAACAGAGTTACAAAGTGCACAGATTCTGGCGACACGTCTACACAAATGTTTTGGTAAAACTCAACAGATCTGCTGATGCAGTCTTCATCCCGTCTATATCTGAAGAAAGAATAGTTATCTCCCCTTCCACTCTCTTTCTATTTTTGTCCCCCTGAATGTTCCCCCGTACAGGGTAACCAACCGGAACTACCTCTGGTTAACCTCCCTGCCTTTCTGTGAATCCTTTTCTTTCTCTCTCTCTCTCTCTCTCAGGTTAATACTTCATGTGTGGCCACATCAACGGGTGCCGAGCTTGCGGCACTCCGTGCTGCACTTGATATTGGCAATCAGGCATCGCCGCAGCAATGGACAGCTTTTAGTGATTCTAAGGCGGCCTTTCAGTGCACACAAAACTCAATGCGCCACATACCCAATGAACAACTGGCCTCATAAATTCCACATATACATCATTGCAGAAATAATAAAGGACACAACATAATCTTTCAATGGCGTCCCGGGACGTACATTGAAACATCAGCAGGAATTACCACGCCGACGAAGCCACGCGATCTTCACGTGAACGTGGTGAATGTGTCTTAATTCCGCTTTTGCGAACAGACGCTGCGGTTGGGCTGCATTTGGTGTACCTGTGAATGTACTTCGTTCTTGCTGGACTCAAACAATTTCACCTGGTGCCGTTTGCGTTCGTTGTCTCCGGATATAGAGATGCATCGACCGCTAAGTTACCACGACGGAGAGGCAACATCAATTAAATAAAATATGCCATTTGTATTGAGATACTCGTTCACGAAGATTCAAATTTCGTCGATCCGATACAGAAATTAGGCGCAGAAAGCGATCGTAGAACTACCCACTTGAAGCTTATCGGCTTGCTTAGTTGCTTTACGTCATGACTTCGCAGAAACCCAGGTAACAGCCGCAATTGCATAGATGGGTCGGGGGAATGCTATGAGGAAACAATACTGTGCCGCCTACAATTGGGCGTCGCATTCACCAATGCACATACGTGATTTATTGGAATAGCGGATAGTGCCGAATGCGATGCTTGCGGTGTCGAGGAGACTATAGAACATCTATTGTGCCACTGCCCATCTTTTGAAAATGAAAGACATGACCTCTGCACAGCTCTAACTCAGTCAGATAGGAAGCAGTTCACCGTGAACGAGATCTTGGGACCATGATCTCGCCTATCGCAGTTACAAAAGGCTACAAGAGCTATGCTGCGATATTTTAAAGCTACAGGTTTGAGCAACCATCTGTGATCGGGATTTAATGACTGTCAGTAGATATAGAGAAGAAAACGGTTACCACGTCGGCAATATCCGCAGTGGACTTTCTTTTCTCTTCATCTTTCCCCCCCCCCCCTTTTCCCTTCTGCCAGTGTAGGGTAGCCAACCGCGCTCAGTCCTGGTTAACCTCCCTCCGTTTCATTTATTATTTTCCAGCTCTCTTTCTCTTTACGTCATCAGGTTGACCGCCTGTGCGCACATTAGCATCTTACCTCTCGAAGACCATGTCTCGAAGACCATCGGAGCAGCATTTCGCTCACACGAAACGATCCCCTCCAAGCTGAGGAAGCGGCCATAGCCCTCGCGCTCTCCCAAACAGAGGTTGAAGTCATAGTGACCGACTCCCAACAGGCGTGCCGCAACTTTGCTAGCGGCAGAATTCATACCACTACGCTCCGGATCATCACTCAAAAGCCGCCAACGAGATCAGTCATGATCATCTGGGCGCCAGCTCATCAAGGCATTCCTGGCAACGAGGTCGCCAAACACGTGGCTCGAGATCTGACCCACCGAGCCGACGCCGAGGAATCTGAACCCGAGCGCATGCACCCTCTAGTCTCTAGTCATCACACAACACTACAAGCTAACCCGCAGAACATATGCACCCCCACGCAAGTCACTACCTAGAGAGCAGGAGCGATTCCTCCGAGCTCTACAGGTTAATACATTCCCCCACCCAACCAGAAATCACCTCATAGACCCTACAAAATTCTATCCGCAATGCCGCTTCTGCACAGAGCTCGGGTCCCTCAGGCACATAGTAGGGGGTTGCAGAGTGGCACCATTAAATCCTCCGAACCCTTACTCCACTTACGAGCTTTGGGGGAGAGCCTGGGCAGCTCCGACCTCGAGGATCAGCAACGGCTGATTGCGAGGGCCCAGGACGCGGCCCGAACTCAAGGCATTCTGGAATGAGGACGCCTCTCCAAAGCTTCCTTCACCGAATAAAAATGATTATTCTCTCTCTCTCGGCGACCTACTGACACTTGCAGCACAAACCTTCGCAGGTCATCGCAGCGATGCGTTGTACGTCATAAGAGCGCCGAGTATCACGGATATGGTGCTTCCAGCGACGGGTTCACGCCCACTTTTGGTGTCAGAGCGACCAAAGGGGATTTCTATCTATCTATCTATCTATCTATCTATCTATCTATCTATCTATCTATCTATCTATCTATCTATCTATCTATCTATCTATCTATCTATCTATCTATCTATCTATCTATCTATCTATCTATCTATCTATCTATCTATCTATCTATCTATCTATCCTCTTAGCCGGCACAGAGGCCCAACTCATCTACTTGGACTACCACGTATGTGCCCCTGGTAGTGATACCGCCGTGCTCGTTCCATCGTCGTCATTTCAGCTTCGTGGTCTTACAATCGTCATGCCGCCGTCGCCAAGCCTTCTATCTCCACCTAAAGCCCTACATCCACGCGCCACCACCGACCAGGTTAAGTACCGCCAACCTACTCTCCTCCTCACGCTCCTCTCCCACTCACACCCTCAGCTTCCGGCGTCAAGCGGAACTTACGTAGCTTCAGCTTCCTGTTCCGAGTGGAAGTGACGCTATGCCTTTAGCGTTGTTTACTTTCGCGTCTACGGAGAGGCTTTAATTGCACTAGCTGCGGTTGAAACTGTTAATACGATTCCATCCAAGAACCACCGCCTATTGTAATCGGCGATCTGGTCGTGTTCGCTGCTTCGCGTCAACCTGCGACGGGTTGTGCCACGAGAGACAATGTACAGTGGAATGTAGTGCCTGGGTGCTTGGAGACCACTCCCGTTTTTCGTGCATTTGAAAAACAGCGACCGCAAACTACTACTTCAGCGGAATACAACAGCTTGTCCCCTTTGAATTCTTCTTGTTTTGAAGCATACATCCCCTCCAGCCAGCACGTATGGAGGGACTTTAGTGAAGGAGTTCGCGACGCCAATTTGTACGGCAGACGCATAGAGTTTATGCTGTTGATTCTGAGGTTGAACTTGTCTCGTACGGCAGATCGAAGGTAACGAACGTCCCAAGTGCGTGCACTGCGTGAAGAACTGGAATGACGTGAAGCTATGAAATATAACAAGTTCAAATTTGCGTGGACGGCATTCAGTGACATGGTGAAAACAAGTGTGCTTTTCTTGTGCGATATGAGTGGAGGTGTGCAGTGAATTGGTGCGTGCGTGCGTGTTGTAACGCGTGCAAAGGTGTACGGCGAATTGTGTTAGTGTTGTGGCGCGAGCAGATGTGTACGGCGAATTATGTTCGTGTGTTGTGCCCCAGCCCATGGCTCTCCGCACTTTGTCAGAGAAAGGGGACGACAGGCAAAGCGTGCGGGCGCAGCGTACGCAAACAAGCACGTAGATGCACACGAATGACGCTTGGTGGAATGGCTAGAGCGAGCTACTCAAATTAGCACCGGTTGCTAAGCACGGGCGTCTCACCATCGTCTGCAATCACAATGGAAATTCTGGCAGCGCAACTCCAGGAAGCGTAAACGCCGGAACCGGAAATCTTAAAACCGGACATGCCGGAACCGGAAATGCCGGAAGCGGAAATGCCGGAACCGGATTTGTTGTAAGGGGAAAAGGCGGTTGTCGCTACTTAAGAAAGCGGCGGTGGCGCGTGGATGGAGGGGCTTTATCTCCACCCAGCAGCCAAAGTTGCCTCATAGCTTGGGTTTCTAATTATGGACTGGTGATCGTGATGTCTTCATGGTCGTTGCATAGCCTTTATTCCACCTTTGTCCCCCGACTCTCGTCATGCCGTCGTCGTCACGCCATCATCATCATACAGTCATCATGCATTCTCTCTCACCGCCATTGTGATACCGTTATGGTCGTACAATCGTCGTTATTCCTGCTTCGTGATCTGACTCTTGTCATGCTGACGTCGTGATGCCTTCTACTCCACCATAGCGGTTCAAGTTGTCTGAAAGCTGGGGCCACTAGGGATGCGTTGTCGGTCGTGATTCCGTCGTGGTCCGTGTATCGTCGTCATTCCAGTTTTGTCATCCGACTTTAGCCATGCGGTCGTCATCACGTGGTTGTTTTATAATTGTCAAAACTTCAGTAACGACATCCCATTGTCGTCAAGCCTTCGTCATTTCATAGACATCAATCTTCCATATTCTCTTGGAATCACCAAACCTTCGCCATTCCATCAACTTTAGTCTTTCTTCAATAGCACGGTCGTCATTCAATCATGATTACGCCTCCATTGTCATGCCGTCATCGTGAGACAGTCGCTATTACGCATCGGTTGGCAGACCGTTCTCGTCATACCGTGGCGGTCGTGCCATTGTCGTCACCGCAGTTTCGTCACCCGATTCTCTTCATGCCGTCGTCATCACGCTATCTTCGCCATAGAGGTTTCATAATACAACCATCGTTACGTCATTGTAATCACACACTCGTCGTCATCCCGATCTCCTCATGAAGTTGTCACGCCATCATCCTTTTTGCGTGGTCGACATATTGTTGTCGTCATGTATTCTTTCTCTTACTATCGTCATGATGCCGTCGTGGTCGTTTAACTGTCGTCATTGTAAGTTTGAGATCCGATTGTCATCATGCCATTGCCGTCAGTCATCGTCGTCATACCGTTTTAATTTTTTTTATCGCTGTCAAGTGGTAACGTTACATTAGTAACGTCAACCATTGTCGTCATTTGGTCATCGTCATACCGCCTTCGTCCAGCCATCGACGGCTTTTTTCTTCGTCATTCCATCATATTCATGCTGTCGTGATTATTCCGCCGTTGTCAACCCTTCGTCGTCAGACAGATGCTATCATACTTTCTGTAATACTGTTGTAATACTGTCCTAGTCATTCTGCTATCGTCGGGACATCTTCGTCATTCCAGCTTCTTTCTCCGGTTCTAGTCATACTTTCGCCGTTACGCCATGATGGTCATAGAGTCATCGTTGTTTCATTGCTCTCATTTCGTTGTTATCACGCTTTTGTCCTTACTCATCGCACAATATAATAATCGACCTCTTTCCGTCATGCCGTCATCATTATTGCGCCTTTATCGCTTCATCAATATTTTCTTCGTCATACCATGATCACTGCGTTGGCTTCATGCAGTCGTCGTCATGCGACCATGCTCATGGGCGATGTCGGCAAGCGAGAGGAATAGCAAAGTGGGACAACATCGGAGTATGTGGCATATAGCCCTGGCCACAAAACTCTCACAATTATTGCTACACGTATTAAACAAACGTCACATCAGGTATCTGGTCTGTCTTTATATTGCTCAAATGCTATTCACATGACTATCGAGAACCATCCGTGGGATCAGTGCTGCTGTAATATTTCATTTAAATATATAAAAACACATCGCATTTTTAAATCCACGGAAATAGATTTCGCCTCCGGCGGCATTCTCCTCCAATATTGACATTCCAACGTTGACGTTAACAGTTACAAACTAGTAACTAGAAGTTACTTAACCAATATTAGTTAAATAACTAACGCTTCTCGACTATCAGTGTCCATCAGGCTGAAAGAACGAATGCTGAATAAAGCATCATCGCACGGGTAAATGATTTTCTTTAACTGTTTTCATTTCAGCGCCCATTTGGTGTGTATTCATTTTTCATAGCCTTGGTCTAGTCGCACTGTTGCAGGCATGACTGTCTACCAACAAACCCGGTTTTCCAACAACCTAATAGGCTGTACAAAATCATTTTTCACTCTAGCGCCATCAAAATGCGGCTACAACGGCAGGGAACAAACGCATGACGTAGTGCTGTGCAGCGCAGTCACATAGTCACGGATCTATCGCGGCAAGTGAACATGTCAGAACTTGGTAGTTGTGTCGCGCGAGCTAACACAAACGAAGAGGACACAGCAAAGGTTCGCAGTTTGACAGACGTCCGCACGTATAAGGCGTGAATGCCCAGTAGCAAGACACACAGCACCTGCAGTCACTACCTTCATAATAATGGCTAGGCTTAACGCTGGCTTGATAAAAGGCCGCTTCGGCTATTGCAGATGCCAGAAATCCTACGGATAATGACGCGCAAGAACACAGTTGTTACAAAGACTCAACCTAAGCACGTGGTGGAGGTAGTATATGTAAAAGCACTGCGGAAAAGTTTCAAAAGAACTGAAAACACCTCCTCCTGGGGAAAACACTGCGTGGTTATAACACATAAAGTACCGGGCGCCGCCTTCATCTCATTTGCTGCATATGAGTAGTGGTTTTCAGCGGTCACAAAAATCTGTCGCGTAATGCGAAAGCGCAACTCTTAAGGTATGTCCTCACTTGCGCACATAAGGGCGCGCCACGTTACGAAAGCCACACCACTGAGCGTTCACGGTCACGTGGAGCGGCGAGCAGTTCTCGTCCCCTCTGAAGATGCCTCGGGAACCCGCGAGAATTTCCGCGCGTTTCAGTGGTTGTTCCTCCCCGCCTGTTGGGACACGGCACGCGTGCCGGTCGGGCTCGCCGTCGAGAGCATTGACCTCAACGCCCACGTGACGACTTCGGCGCCTGTTATTGGCTCGCTCGGGTTTGCGGAAACGTGGCGCCGCGAGAAAATGGGCTCCGGACCCATCGTCGCGCGGCAGAACATTCTTGCCGCAAAAGCGTCTTGCGCGCCCTTATTTCCGCAAGCGACGACGTACCTTTAGACGCCCGTTCCTGCGGCGAGCATCGTCGGTGGTTTCGTAACCGCGCGAACGAGCACCCCGAAAGTTGATAGAGCGAACACGGAGCGAGAAACGAAACACGAGAGCCACGAACCGCAGAGACCAGTGAGAGCTGCAGCCCCAATGACGTGCACGAGGGAAACTCTGTGCAGTGACTTTTGAAGGAGAGGAAGAGAGAAGTGCAGTGCCGTAACTGTCTCTCAGAGGAGGGAAACTGGCATCTTGCAGACCCGCCCGATCGCTCGTTTCCTACTATCTTGTGCTCGCGTCAACCCTCGTTCGCGCTGGTTTGGTTTGCCTGGTTTTTGCATCGTTCGCGTTTGTTTCAATCGCTATGGTTTGCGATTTTGTAATCTGTGCGCGCGACACGAATTATTTAGTACTTTCTCCAAGCTGCGCGGGTACAAGCAATTAAACTGGAACCTTCGACGAGTCATGCATAAAAGCCGACGCACTTGACCCGTAGATCAGATTTCTGATGGTCGCCGACTCTGCTCGCCGCTATTGTTTTCCTCGAGGGTTCGCCCAATAAATAAAGAGCTAAATTTGTAACTAAGAGTTTTCACACTGGTGTAGCTCTTCTCTATCAGTAGCGTTACAATATCGTTATAGTAAAAATAGTGTCAGCCAGTTTTCCTTGTTTTCCTTAACAATGAGTGACGTGACCGGTGGTAGTGCTTCGTCTGTCGCAGTGGCTAAACTAGCTGCCTGACTATTGGCTCAGCGCCGCCGCCGATAGGATCCTGTCGTTGAGAATCAAATTCTTTGCCACAAAATATCTCGAATACAAAATTCCTGAACAGCTGCGATGAAATTTAGCATTAGTGAGCCTCGTAATCGTCGGTTAATTTTTTTTCGTTTCTTTTTCTTGCGCTATTCGCGATGAATGAACCATGCACAATAACCTTATTTCTTGGGTGCTCCAAGTTTGTCCAAGAAAAGCGTGTGACAAACGCTTTCTCACCGGCGCATAAGGGAAAGGCGCTCCATCTGGTGCAAAGTTCAGAATGCCAGTAAGACGGTTTTTTTGATGCGAAAACCTATAGAATACTCCTCTGTGGTATTAAAATAGCATGCCCAGGCACCGACCACAAGTGAGGAGTTTGTTCAGTGTCAAGAATATTGGAACTTGTGCGATCACAGGATTTCGGTAATTCGTTCGTCGAGATTCTCATAGCGGCATTGCGATGACTGTCCTGTTGAAACACCATAGTTCTTCTCCCGCAATGCTCCCCTGGCTGTGGTGTTTCTGTAAAATTTGGGATGACCTCGAAGAATTCAGTGCTTCAGCTATGAATAGCGGGTACACCGTGCATAAGGTCTCACCGTATCAAGGAACGGGGCTCATTTCGTGATAATCTGATGCGTGGGTTCCAATGCAGCACGCTTTATTACCTGCACCTTCACTCCCTGCATGTAGGTTATATGATAGTGCTGATAGTGCTATTATTAAGCAACATTTCACAGAAACCCATGCTGTGTTGACGTGCAGGCGCATCGTCGGGGATTGGGGAAGCAACAGCACTGCACTTCGCCTCCCTAGGGTCTTGGCTGTCCCTGACGGCGAGAAATTTGACAGAACTTCAGAGAGTCGCCCAAGAATGCCATGCCAAAGGAGTGCCGGAAGAAAAAGTAAGATGTTTTGCAGCTTTTAATTCTTATGGCAATCACACGCACTCTCTTTGTGCATTTCTGCCGTCACCGTCGGCATCGTCGTGAGGTTCCGTGAAAGGTCCAAGGGCGATAAAATCGTCGCATGTGCGAGTGAAAGCGTGCAAGGGTAAGTTGACGATGACGGCTCAACCTCGCGCCCGCAAGGGAGCAATGCAGGGAGGAGTGGAGGGAGCATCGGGGGCATTGGCGGGAGCGATCTACTTTGGCGGCTGCTGCGTATGGGACGGCCCTGCGGGCTCTATCCTAAAAGCGAACTGCGGTGGCGGCCGAGACCAGGCATCTAGGCGCACCGAGGGCCGATAGCTTCGTGTGCGCTGTGTTCTCACCGCTTAGTTCGCGATGGAATGAGAAGCCGCACGAAAGTCAATTCGCTCGATTCTTCTGCCGTGCTTCCTCACTCCAGCGTTCTGACAGCAAGTTTCTGCGCTTATTGAGTGAGATGGATTCATGTTTGCTTGTGTGCGCGTCACAGCCTGCTTGCTGATTTAGTGAGTGAGAGAATATATACAAGTTTTTACGGCCTATAAAACTACTATCCTTACTTCGTCTACTAATTTGGTATCGTAATCGATGCTTCGATCGCCTTGCGGGCAAAACTGCGACTCTCTTTCCTACCGAGTGCGTCACCGTTTTTCGTGAGAACTTAATGTTGAGACAGTTTCTAATAGATATCCTAAATACGGACATTAGAAATGCTGCTGTACGCTGGCATAAAATATTACAGAACGGAGCATAGAGTCTGCCAAATAGTTCATTATTAAATCTAAGAGTGGACGCGATGGCTTATAAATGTGAGTTTTTATGCCAAAATTTCTTTCATCAGAACTATTGTAGTACACGGCTAGCGCCTTTATTTGGCCCAGAAATAAGTTGTCTCGCATAGGCGCCAGAAAGACCCAGCAAGATCAAAAAATTGAGTAACAGCTACTCATAAAACAGGATTGAATA
This sequence comes from Dermacentor andersoni, assembly GCF_023375885.2. Classification (NCBI taxonomy): domain Eukaryota; kingdom Metazoa; phylum Arthropoda; class Arachnida; order Ixodida; family Ixodidae; genus Dermacentor; species Dermacentor andersoni. Next base: position 185,836,235 of record NC_092816.1, read on the forward strand.
GTATAAGAGAGTTGTAGCTTGAACACATATTTTGTACCGTTCGTAGTTTACCGGGTTACCCGGAGTGTCAACAACAGCTAGGCTGGCAGCGACAACTTGTGACGCTGCATTTACCAAAAGAGCACACAAAGCCCATGCCGCGAGAACCTGCCGTATTTTGCTTTCCTGCTGGTGGAAAGCATTGGTAGGGACGTATTAATTGCTCTTGTAGAGTTTTCTTTTCATTTTACATCGACGAAGAAAACGCGCGACACGCACACAGGAGAAACTCACCATCCCTTCCAGTCCGTGAAGATGGTCGAACAGCAATCCTGTGTTAGTTACACCGAGTGTTATACCATGCAAGTCAAACTTCGCAACCAGTCTATATTGTAAATCTTTTATTTCACTATTGTTTCACCTTACGACATTGCCGATGTGTTTCCGCGTTTCGGGCGCGCACTTCAGTATCGGCCTCTCGGCGCTGCCGTTTGAACTCGGCATCTCTGGCGCGCCACTCGGGGTAGGCCTTACAACGGCGAGCCTGTCCACGAGCCAACTCTCACTGACGGTCGCGGTAAGCAGCTTCTTCATCAGGAGTGCGCACTACACGTGGTCTTCCCATAGTTGTAACTGACATGGAATGTGGGGAACCACTAATCCAAATCTCCGTATATTGGGCGCGAGGCCCACCACTGGAGATGCGGGTGCAACAATTGTTTTGACGATTGGCTGGATTGGCTTGACTATTGACGTGGCTGCCGGCACTTCTTGCGCCAGCAAGAAGTACCGGCAGCCACGCGCTTTTTGTATCGCGTTTCAACCGCTGGGCACCGTTCGCTGGCCGCAACAATTGCGGGTGCAATTGCGATGTTGCGTTATGTTTGCGGTTGCCAACATAACATTTGTTTCTTTTGCGGCAGGATAGAAGCAATCGTCGATAAATTAGATGTCCATCAGGCTCGATCGCCCAAACTGCACGGTGTGACCACCGTATAAGATTCGCGTATAAGAGCATGCTCACAGGGGGAACGGGGTCACTCGAATTCCTTTCCACCAGTTGAGCTCTTATTTGCTTCGCCCGCTAGGTCACGTGGCCCCTTTTTAGCGATGCCCGACAACGCCGGCACAGGGTCCGCATAAACAGCTTCGCTGCAAAAAACATGAGCCATTTCGCTCTGTGAAGGTGGATGACCCGCGATGCTGTTTAGCATATGACACAGAGGTGCCAACAAATTTTGAGCATAAGTACGGACTCATTTACTGTGATTTTGTATACATTCGCTGCGACGACGGGACTGCCACCCTGAGGCGCCGGAGGAAACTATACACGTGTGACGTTTAGACGGAAACGCAACCACGGGAGAGCGGAAGGAAAAGAAAGGAGATACGCACGCGCTTTGAACGGGGACAAAGACAGGGCGGTGCGGACGTGGAGATGGTCGACGTGGGTCAAAATGTATTATCCTTTCTTATCAGCCTAATATCTGATACGGGTTGCATTTGGACCTAAGATACTGAACTTATTTTTCCATTTTAGCGGAGCGCTTGAAACCTGCTTCACCTCAGCCGCGGGATGGCCTGGTATTGCACTATCTTCAAAATCAGCCCATAGTTTTTGGTCTACGGACATCAATCCACTGAAAATAGCCATATAAAACTTCGCTGTAATAAATCAACCAATCTGACAACTTATAAATGAGGCACCAAAATTGAATAAAGGAGTCCTAAAAACCATAGGAAGTACTAAGGGTTCGTTTCCTGCAAGAACGCTTATATGCGGTGGTGTGGGCTGAAACGAGAAGATAACGCTTCTACCGAGGGTGAATCGAATTAGGGTGAAATAAAGTGAATCAAGGTGTAATAAGTGGATCAAGGTGGACCAACGTTGTTACTAACTGGAGTGAGGTGTGTGGAAGTGTATTAGGCGGAATAATGCGGAACAAAGTGGATTACGGTTGTTACTAATCAGAGCCAGGTGGATAAAATTGGAATAATGTAGAATAACATTGATTATGATGAAATAAAATACATTACAGTTCGTAAAATTTACAGCAAGGTGGAATAAATTGTATTAAGGTTGGTAAAAGATAAGAACAAGGTGGATTTAGGAGGATTCAGGTAGAGTTGTGGTGTCATACTGTTTTCGCATTCAAATCGCGTAGAGAACTAAAGTGACTGATAATTTTGTTGTCGTCGGCGACATCCCACACATTACAAACCTGCGGTTCCGGGCCGCCGGCACGGGAATCAAAGGGGTCCTACACCAAGGGCGAGAAATACAGAAAAGGGCGCCGCTAGCAGGTCGCTGCGGGAAGATGCCTTAAGCCCCACCCCCGGGTATGCTGCTTGCTCTCGCGCTTACCAGTGGGCACACTAGCGAGAGCTCTGACGATCTCCGTCGGCTTGGGCCTCTGATGAGTGTGGCTTGGTGCAGCAGGAGCACACGTTACTAGCATCCGCAAGAAAGATCAAAACAAAGAACGCGTTCGCTGTAGATGCAAAGGAACCGTAGAGGAGCTCAAATCCGAGACCCTAACAAAGGGGGTGGCTGACGAGAGCAAAAAAACGTGTACGTACCCAATGTTCCACCCAACGCGTCAGCCGCGCCTCCATAACGCCGTGGCCGCCACTGTCTGTCCTACAAAGCACCACCACCGGGAACCGGTTCCTGGCAAGGCCATCATAGAGGAGGCCATCATCGTCATCGTCATGAGTGGAAAGGGGGAGGCGCAGGGAAGGCGGAGCAGCTTAATTCCCGCAAAAAGGCGCCGGGGCATACCTCAATCACCACAAGTTTTACTATTTCTCGGCTAGACAAAATTCTTCACTGAGCTCTTTGCAAGTATATTATTTCTTATTCTGACCGATGCACTGTTTATTAGGTTCTGGTGACAACAGGGAACGTGTTGCATGAAGAGGATGTGGCTGCTGTTGTTCAGAAGACCATACAGAAGTTCGGCCGAATCGACATTCTCGTAAGTTGGATTACGTCTATAGTGTCAGGGCAATTACGCGTGCGTTGCCCGTAAGGTGCAATGTGACCTGGCATGTTCACGCGGTAGCGTGAGCAGGTACGTCGTCACTTACTTTCACTCGCGTCTTGCATACTCCCGGCCAGCGACGCAACGATGGTGATTTATAAAAATTGCTCTTGGCAGAAGAGGCATATCGAAGTGCATCTTTTCAGAATCCTTGTAGACTTTACGAACAGAGTGTGGAGAGGCCTACAAAGTACGCGTTCAAATTCGAAATACCTATACAATATTTGTCGAAGTTCGCGAAATGACCGTATAGCAGGAGGCGCAGGTCCTACGACAGCGATAGGCCCATGCCAGGAAGATATGTATGAAGCAAGTACAAATAAAGGGAGGCACTGGTGGGAACGCTCTGCTTGCTCTTGTTGCGTGCTTAATGTAATACAGCATATATCGGAGAGTGCCGACACCAGTGCTTTTTATGCGTAGCATTAGGAAGGCCATAGCGGAGAAAAGTGTCTGGGAAGCCATTGACGTGGTAAAGGCGCACACCACGCCTCCCCCCCCCCCCCACACACACACGCACGCATATTAAAATCGGACTTCAAAGAGGTGCGGCGTAAAACTAAAGCTGTTCACTCGCATTTACTTTTAAATCGCGGCTGAATTTAAAGAAAATTTTTAGCAGTAGAAAAATAGGAGGGTATGCTGCGATAGATTCCGCTATACCAAAATCCAACATTACTTACTCAAGCTGTAATAATAAAGGAAAATATAAACAAGAAGTACACACACACACACACGCAGAGAACATTGCGTTTAATGTTTAGATTTTGTTTCTTGTTTTTTGATATGGTGCCGCTGAACCTAGCATTTCACAAATGTGCTACGTCGGCACTTGAACAGCAAGGGTAACCTGCGGTCGAAATATTAGTGCGTTCTTAGACGTATGCTCAATTTTATTGTTCCCTTGTGGTCTTAAATTTGGCTAATGGAGCGCTACTGAAAAGCGAATCCTACAGTAAAAATGGAAATATGAGGTTTAGCTCACTGATCTAATTTGTAACGTTCGCGCGTCGTCTACAGATTTTTCACTACTCGCTAGGAGGTTGGTTCATGGAACTGTGTACCTGCTTTGCCTCTCTGCGCATAAGATTGAATACGCTGACTTGCCCAGGTGAATAACGCCGGCATTTACTTGGAAGGATCGACGGACAGTCCTTCGCTTGACAACTATGACCAGCTGATGAACGTCAACTTGCGAGGCCCCATACAAGTATTAAGATACGCCTTGCCATACTTACGGCAGGTTAAAGGTATGCTCACTTACCTAAATTTCTACTCTCAGATATTTTTCTCAAGTGGCAACATGTAATGGAAAAGTGTTAATCGCTATAATAGACTTAATATCATGTCATAGTGCCTGGCATTCACATAACATTGAAAGTACGTACATTGTCCCCTGCTCCTTGTGCTGTAAGATAAGCTATTTTCATAAATTATCATACCGAAAAGAACACAGAACTCGACCGTGATGCTGGCGCACAAAGTTGAGAAAACGTTGTAGCATTTTATTTTTCACTGCAATAGCAATTGAAGGAACACCCCAGACGAAATTCCTTCGTCGGTGTCGCCGCAACCATTGCCGCAATGTTCTGCGTAAAATCCAAGTGCTATCATGTTCAATCACGCACCGCGGCGCCATTTGTTGTAGGCGTGAAGGAAAGCATGAGAGGGTGAGCAGAGAAGGATGATGGACCCTCGCTCGCCCAGTGTTGTGTGCGAAAGCTGGCGGGGGGGGGGGGGGGGGGGGGAATGCTTCAGCGCGTGCGAAGAGGGAGGAACGCGGCATTTGAGCACGGAAGGCCTAGCTCTGTGGCACGTGGCGCTGCCACACATGGCGCACCTGGAGGTTAACCTACGCCGGGTACCAAGGCTACAAGAGCCGAGATCGCATGTGCCGTTGTATGCGCGGTGTCCTCGCGTGCCTAGTGTTGGAGGTTGCGTAATCTCATCTATAGAAGCCCCATTGAAGCTAAACGCTGTAATTAGCGTTCACTCGCCTCTACTTTTGCCCTTCTTCAGGGAGCCTTCATCTCTTAATCAGCTTTTAATATGCCCTAACTGCTTTCACCATTGTAGTATAGACCTGCGGGACATTTTTCCGGCGAACGTGCATGTGTATTTCTTTTCATATTCTCTTTTTGTTTAGTAAAATAAACGTGTTAGAATATTCTTCGTTCGTATGTGCGAATGCCGCAGATAGAGCATTCGATATTTCGCTGGTATTTGTGGTCATTACGGCGACCAGAATTATTCTCCGCCTTTCAAAGGGATGCACGGATCAGTAGGCAATCTTCAATTTTTATATTGAATTGCACTTTACATGCGCCCACATCATGTGATACAGAGACGACATTCAACTAGTCATTCATGTGACTGGTAGAGTCCATTTGCCTCGAATGAGGCGCCTGTAACGTGAACCAAGCACTGAGCACCACCACTCAGAACCAAGCACCGTTACTCCCAGTGCGAAAACCAACGCAAGCAATGGCTTCCACCGCGTTCACACCATTACAAGCATCACCGGTGGAACGGTGCCTTACATGAGATCATTGTTAAATAATAATAATAATAATAATAATAATAATAATAATAATAATAATAATAATAATAATAATAATAATAATAATAATAATAATAATAATATTATTATTATTATTATTATTATTATTATTATTATTATGCCAAAACCACTTTCTGATTGTGAGGCACGCCTTACTGAAGGACTCCGGAAATTTTGATCACCTGAGGTTCTTTAACGTGCTGCTCAATCTAAGTACACGGGTGTTTTCGCATTTCGCCCCCATCGAAACGCGGCCGCTGTGGCCGGGATTCGATCCCACCACCTCGTGCTCACCAGCCTAAAACTATAGCCACTGAGCAGCATCGTGAAATATAGATGCGGCTTTGTGAGCGCTACGTTTGACGTAAGCCGCCTAAGTAGTTTCGAAATTGAGACTGCACATTCGATCATCCATTTCTGCATTGACCCCTGGCTCATTGGTATACCACAATTCTCACGACAATTTTAACCTTGTCGATGAGAACCAAATTATCCCACTGGGAAACGCTGCCAGGGCCCCGCGTAAACGGTTTTCGTATAGAACGGGTGTAGTAAGCACATCCCCCTGATGATTACCGCAAGTATGGCTTTCGCAGGATACGCGACACTGTGAATCTACAAGTACGCATCTCCATTATGCCACCTTCAATATACAGAAAAAAAAGAAGAAAAAAAGAACTCCTAGCTGCGTACTCCGAAGTGAGAAGTCTTTATGTACATTATGTGCGTAAAGTCCTATGCTAATTGATGTTATCAAAACATTTATTATGAACCACTTGCTGAGAAATGTTATGTTCTCTCGCTATTACGCGATGGTCAGTTACGCAAAGCGAAGCGTCCGCCTCTCTCCACTCTGACGGTGGAATTTGTAGTGAACACCTAAATCTCAAAGATTTCAGTGCCGGCGAAGTTCAAGAAATGCACTTATGAAGAGGTTAGGTAAGGCTGCAATCTTGGTAGCTTCTAGGCTACAATCATGTGAGTGCTTGCATAGGCTTAAGCACAGCGCTCACATCCCAATGAAATCTATTCTTCCATGAAGCTGAATGCTTCACAAGTATCTTCAAGTTCACACAACTAGGTTTCGAACTTACGCTGTTAGCAGTGCTGGGAGATCATGCATTGAGCACCTCTCTAATATATTGTATCCATCACTCATGCCATCTTGTCTTCTCCTTCTCCTCGTCTGCCTGTGCCAAGAAAGAAGTTATTGCATAGAATCTCAGCCCGAACTCTCTGCCTTTCCTCGAATACAATACATCTCACACAAGCCAACGTCTCAAAATACAATGTTTGCATTGGCACTTTTTTTCTTTCAAACGCTTTTTGCTACTGATTTGTTTTCATATCCGCCATATTATCGCTGTCTGCATGGCTTCTCAGATTTACCAGCTTCTTCTCCATCTCCTGTGGGAATGAATGTCACGGTAACTCTGGATTTAAATTCTTTGCTCGCAGGTAACGTTGTCAACGTGTCCAGCGTAGTGTCGCTGAGGGCGGTAAGTGGTAAGGTTACTCGTACAACTGATGAATTGATTAAATGAGTGATCCACGGTGTCGAGCGCCCAAGAGAGACCACCGCCGTTTATAATATCAGGGACAAGTTTCGCTTTATTTGAATATAGAACACACGGTCAAGGTAGCTGACACGCATATAGTGACTTCTCTTAACTTAAGTAGTAAAGCAGCAATTATAAAATGCGCCACTATTGTTTGTGTCCTAATGAATCACTGCATGCCTCTCGAGCGTTCGCCACGTTTTCACTAAACCACTATTTTAGCAAAGCTCGTTAATCACCTAAGAAACATTAGATGATCATCTTACCGTTGATATGTAGCATGACACTTCGTAGAACTTAAATGCCCGAGAAAACTGTATCAGCGCATAAACATACTTCTGGCGCTAAAATCTACGCTATCACTGCTGGGACTTTTCTAAAATACCTATTGTATATGCGTAATCAAGAGAAGAAACAAAGAAGCAGGCGTTTCAATGTTGAATTACTCGCTGAAGGTCTCTCCAAAAATGTCAACCTGAATAAGTTAACCTTTTTTGATGTTGTTCCTCGCAGACTTTTTGTTAAGAAATAGCTTCGAATGGACTTACGTGCTTGCTCATTCTTATCTGCCTGTACCGGTTAAACTCACATAAAGCCAACCGCCTTACTGAAGTGACTTTCTGTAGCACGTACCGTGAATTACAATCGTTTTCTTCGCATTTGCCGCAACAGGCACACGGTGGGATGTTTTACAACATCAGCAAGGCTGGCCTGGATCAATTAACCAAATGCACGGCCCTTGGTGAGTGTCACAGCAATGTTGGCGTGGCTTTTCTATCACCTCTTCGCATTCGTTTTAAAGTAGTGAGCTGTTTGAGGACGATGTCAAGAAAATGATTAATTTATATGCGGATTTTTACATCGAATCCACATTATACCTTTATTTCTGGTGGTTTCACTTATCAATAGCTTCATACAATGTCCGGCAATAACGAGTTGAAAGGTAGAGCCAATACGCAATTAGTCGACGTGCCGAGCAGGATTTATTTCTTTAACCCTCGTTAACATACCACCACTCACGGACAATCATTAAATAAAATTTTTACCCAAGACAAATTAGAGTCGCAGCAATTTATTCCGTCTTTACAATAATGCACACTAACTGCGAATAAAGGATGAACTAGCGAATTTCTGTGATCGTTTTACATGTTTTCACTCACGGCCATTGAGTCAAATTAAAGTTCACATCTAAAATGCTGCGCTTAATAAAACTACATATTCTCACTATAAACATAACTGAGCGCGCATGCTCACCATGGTTCAATACAACTTTGAAAAGATTAAAAAAAAAAGCGGGGGCTTCGATCAGCTAAGGCCTTGTAGTACTTCGTTGGGATCTTTTTTAACATGGGAAAAGTATCACGCAGCATTATAACTTGCTTAAAGCGCAACCAAATACAGTGTCCTTTCCTTCACACTCATCTCGATGTTACAGTGTAATCCAAAACATTTATGCCGAACCATAAACTCTCATGAGCAGAGCATAATCTCATTTTCTGATAACATGGTAGTATTACAGCGGAAAGCGAAGTCGCTAATGTCCTAAACATGCCTTTTTCTTCGGTTTTTACGTAATAAATACACTGATAATATGCCCTACATATTACCATACAGTAGTACCCACATAAATGACATTACGTTTGACCCGCCTGGTATTGTTAAAATAATTGATTCACTAAAAAATTCACCGTCAACCGGAATTGAGGCAATCATTTTCAAGGTAATGAAAACACTAACCATTATTCCAGCATCATTCTTGCAAAAAATTTCCAGCAAGCTCTTAACACAGGTACTATATTTGCTGGCTGGCGTTTTGGCAGGGTAATCCCAGCTTCTAAACAAAGGTACTAGGCCCTGTCGCAAAAACTACCGCCCTATTTCAATTGCAAGTGTCTGCTCCAAATTATTAGAAAGCGTAGCGAAACTTCTAGCGTAGCGAAATTTCTATCTATCAACTTTTTTCGTTCCATTCCTGCGAGAGACAGCTAGCTTTATTCGTGCACGATATTCGCTCATCCCTTGATAATAATATACCTGTCCATGTATTTGGCCTTGACTTCAAAAAGCGTTCGATAAAGTAGCTCATGCTCGATTACTACTCGAACTCTCACGATTGAATCTACACTAATCAGTTCTTAACTGGATGCAAGCATTCTTAACGGACCGTCATCAGTTCGTATATGTTAATACATTTTCGTCGTCATTCTCACAATTCTTATCTGGTGTCCTCCAGGGTATGGCTTTCGGGCCAGTTCTGTTTTTATAGCATAGTAACGATTTACCCATGCAAGTGTCATCGAAAATGCGCCTCCAGAACAATCTTCTTCAGACAGAAGAGTGGTGTAAAACTTGGTAAATGCCTCTCAACGTTAATAAAGCTCTACTAATTTCATTTCACCGTCATCGCAACTTTTTCAACTCCTGAATATATTTCAACTCCTGTTTTATAATTCCCTGTGTCTTGTTCAAGTACCTCAGTGTTCACATCTCCCACCACCTAACTTGAACAAATCATGTTAATGAAGTTACTAACACTGCAAACCCTGTCTTGCGCTACATGCGGTGCAATCTTCCCTTTGCACCTTCGTCTATTAAGCTCATGGCATGAAAAACACTAGTTTGTCCAAACCTATATTAGGCATGTGCAATATAATTACCCTTTACAAATAAACCTCATTAAAACACTCGAAGTAGTGCAGAACCAAGCTGCTAGATTCATCTTTAGTGATTATTCTTACAATTCTAGCATCATTGCACTAAAATCCCACCTTGATCCACCCGCCCTGGCTCATCGCCGAAGAAATTCTCGACTAAATCTTTATCACAAATTCCTTCACTGTTTACAGCCGAAAGATTAACTAATCGTTCCCGTCCATCGCATGTCACGCAACACCCATTTAAACGCCCCCGTCGTCTCTCCACGTGCTCCACACCTCAACAATTCATCGATCATTTTAACGCGTTAGCGTTAAGGAGCCCGAGACGCAGAAAAACTGACGTCCTGCGTCCGGCGTTCAGCATCGGAAGTCATTTCGTCAGAAATATTTCCATATCACCCATACCCATGCAGGGCCTCCATGTAACACAAGAAATTGACTGAACTGAATTTTTTCAAGCTAAAATAAGTGGAAAAATCACAAACTACAACCTATACACAACCTACAGATATGATAGCTCTCGGTTTGTAATTTGTGTATACGAGAAAACATAACTTTTTACGTGAAAACTCAAAGAAACCTCTTTCCTAGCGTTTCTACCATTCACAGACCGGCCGCGGCGTCCGCCATTTGCGCGCGCCGGCGCGCGGGTGTCTCGGGGGCCTCGGAGCGGCGCGCCCGCTTCCTTGGAATACCTCCAGCTGGTACTCGCCCCCACGGCCCACACAAGATGCCGCGTTTCAACCACAAAGCCCGCCTTCGTGCAATAGCGTTCGCGGCCAGCGCTTCCCGGTAAACATTATGGTTAGCTACGCTCCTGTTGCCTGGAAGCATGAGAATCAGTCAGGGATCTTTGCATGCTATCGCGTTCCAGTATTAAAGGAGAAGCTTAGGCATCCTCCAAATATGTTTAGTCGTGCTGCGTGTGACTGGAATCGCCTTCACGGCCATATGGTTACGGTCACCGACCCTGCAGCAGTCAAATCTGCCGTCGAAGAACTCACACACACTGACGTTAACCCATAGGATTGTCGTGTATACCACTACGCACGGTTATTATTTATGAAGCCGTGTATTCACTAACAGACTTGTATTCATTTGAACTGTATTTACCACTTTTGACTGTAATTTTGTTATATCCCCTGTACCCACCCCTGATGTAATCTCCCTTATGGGACCGTTCAGGTATAGTAAAAAACAAGACACTTTCAGAATGTTTTCCATAAGTGGTGACAATTCATACTTTGCTATTACAGAAAATGCGCAGTATGGAGTACGTGTGAATTCTGTGAAGTGAGTATATAGGTTTCTACTTATAATGTTTCTACAAACATGTGTACCATTGTGGAATTAGTCGCACTGGGTTTCCTTTGTTTAAAGGGACACTAAAGGTTACTATGAAGTCAAGTTAAAGTGATAAAGCGATGCTCTAGAACGTCTAAGGCGTCAATATAATCGCGTACAGAGCTTTAGTAACCGAGAAATTCAGGTAAATGCATGACATGATTTGAGACCCCCCAGCGACATTCCGGTACTAGCCCGATGACGAAGGCACTCCTTATCATAATTTATGTCACTAGTACTTAACTACTCGTACTAAAACGATCATTTCATTAAGTTATAAGACGGAAGAAAATGCCACTTGTCTACTTCTATTCGATTCTAAGAAAAAATAACATTTTGACGTTACCCTTGAGTAGTAGGGGTGGTCGAAAGGTTTCGTTTTCGCTCGACTCTGCGCGCTCGACTATGCATCGCCCGCGCCTTGGAGTTTCAGTTCTTTCGTTATCGCGTCGTGCTGCGCTAGTTCTGCGGGCTCGCGAAACACGTATTTCGAACAAGAAGCGAGAGTGCCACGTCCATGTGATGTTGTGGGATGCGTGAACTCTCCGCGAAACATGACCAAGGGCAGTTGCAGCGGCGAATCCAACGTTACTTATCACTGTGTGCCAAAGAGTCAACCTCTCCGTTCGAAATGGTTAAGTGCCGCACCTCTGCCACAGCGCTTTGGCAAAGAGCCGAAAAATCGCATAGTGTGCTCACTGCACTTTGGTCCAGAGGATCAAGAGTTCAACGCCGACTTACTGAAGTAGTGTGGAGTGCCTTTCAAAGCAATGCTTTCCCGTAGCGCTGTCCGTCGGTCTTGCCTGCATTCTTCGAAGCGCAAGAACTGCAGGTCGAAGACGGGGCGGTGAGTGCGGCATTTTGTTTTCACGAATGAAAAGCTACAAATGTGCGAATATGTACAACCATGACATACAGTTGCCGTCGTGGTAGTACGCAATGACGTCGGTAGTGCGAGCCCTCAGCAGCAGGTCACGTTCATCAGTGCTTAAATCGCTGAAGTCGAGCCCAGCATCGCGAGCCAATGTGTCGTTGCCAGGGTCGTTCATTGCAACGAGTGTCAAAGTTGGCGTCATAAAATAAAGAACCAGCTTATCGTCGCGTGCTTTCCCTTGCCCTAGCCACCATAGTTCCGCTTTCGCGCTGATATCGGCTCTGTCTTGGCTCTGTTTCTGGCCGCGCGTTCGCCTTTTGCACAGAAAAGCCGTAGCGCCGTCTGCGAGCGCCGTTTTCCTCACGACGGCGCAACCTCACTATGAGACCATGACGTCACCATTCCTCGATCGGAGGGCGGGTGACTTGAACTGCGCTAGAGGTACGCGGACGCTTCAGAACGCATTTTCTCTTAAAATAAGTTTCTTCTGCGCATGAAACAAGCGTTTCGAGGTTTCTGGAATGGCATTTCAACAGTCCTCGTTGACTTAATATTAACCTGTAGTGCCCCTTTAAGGCGAAAGCCTTTCTGGCTCATGGTGAAGTTTGCGTCAGCAGAGCTGACAGCCGGAGTGTCCGCCGAAGCGTCATTAAGCCTATGAAGACAGATTACATACAGATTAAAGAATGAAAAATGATTGATAGCGACAGTTAGTCAATGATAACCATATAATAGACATCGGTAGAGGTTAATAATGACCAGTAATGACTACTAATGACTTGTAATGACTATTAATGACTCAGAAATGGCCAATAAGTCTGACGGCGGCATTTAATGACCACAACTGATTAGAGATGGCTAGAAATGTCTAGTAATTAATAGTAATGACTAAAATGACTACGAATGACTTGTAATTGTTACTAATGACTACGAAGTGACAAATACCTCTTACGACGGCTTGTAATGACTACAATCGATTATAGATGACTAAATATGCTTACTAGTGAGCAGTATTACCTAATAATGACTGAACTGACTTGTAATGATTAGTAATGACTATGAAATGACCAATATGTCTAACGACAACTTGTAACGGCTACACTTGATTAGAAATGAATAAAATGCTCAGTAATGACCAGAAATGTCTAATAATGACTTAAATGACTAGTAACGACTACTAATAACTATTATATGACGAACATTTCTAACGACGGCTTGTAATGGCCATATGCGATTAAACATTACTAAAGATGTTTAGTAGTGAGGAAGAAGAAAGGGGCTTAAACAAAGGGCCCGATGTTTATTAGTCAGATCATAAGAAGACAACAAACACTGACAGCAAGGGCAACATAGGGGAAATTACTTGTGCTTAATAAATCAAATAAAGAAACGATAAATTAATAGAAATGAAAGTGGACGAAAAAACAACTTGCCGCAGTGGGGAACGATCCCACCACCTTCGCATTTCGCATGCGATGCTCTAGCAATAGAGCTACCGCGGCGCGGTTTCCCCGTCCACTTCGTTGGGTATTTATGTGTCTTAGTAGAACCCTGGGAGTGTTAGCCAGCGCCACCACTCACAAACCCTGGCGGCGGACGTGGAACATCCTTTTTGCCGCAGGTTTCTTTATTTCATTGATTAGGCACAAGTAATTTCAGTGTTTGTCGGCTTCTTATTATCCGACTTCCTTCCCTGCCTTTCTATGCACCCTCTTCTCTCTCTCTCTACTAAAAGAAAGAAGTGAAAGAGAAGAGGCGAATGATAAGTGGAGGAAGAGTACGCTTTCGCCGTTCACCTCTTAATAGAGATCTTAAGAGAGACTGTAATTTTTTTGTGCGTGATGTAGACTCATTCCACGGAATAATGCCCCTTCCACGTAGTTCGCAGCGGATGAGAAGAAGCTATGGCAGGCATCCTGTGTCGTTTCGTTATTAGCGTGATCATTATCATTCACATTATATTATGTTATCCTATTTTGAGTTTGCAACTTTGATTCGCGTGAACCTTTGAGTTGTTGGTGACATTCTGTACATGTACTGCGGGTTGAAACGACTTAAACAGCAAATATACGTACGGAACTTATCCACGTCTTCAAATTTAACGTCTCCACAGAGTTCTCAGCGGCTCAGAGTAGTTACTATTCTGTCATGTTGCCCGTGCTCAGCAGAAGTGACCCTAGTAGAGTTTAGCGCGGTACAAAGATACAGTGCAACTTTAAACTAATGTACGGCGCTAGTGTAATCAAAACTATACAGACAAATAAATGATTTTTTTCATTTAGTATTTTTTTCAATGAGCGTGAATATATCTATATTCCCTTTTTTCCATCCCGCAGCGTAAATTCGCTAATCAGACGCCTTTTTTTGGCTAAGATTCCGGTTTTTACTCTTAATTTTCTCTGTCTTTTTCTTCACCGAGTGCGCTTAATAACTCTGTCAACGTTTAGCACCTAAAACCATAAACTTTCCATTCTCATCAAGTGGTGCTGTCGCACTTTCGTGTTAAAACGACAAACATTTGGTGTCGCTTCGTAACGCGTGATCTTCTATGGTACTACACATAAAAAGGAAACCTGTGATAAAAGGAAAATGATTTTTTTTTCTTCGTGGTTTACAAAGCCCGTCTCAATTCTCAGAGTAATGCTTCGTATTTTCTTGAGTGCCGTAGTTTTTCCGAATGTGTCGCTCGTTGCTCATTTCTTGCCGATTCACACAATGAGTAGTTGAAGACAGGCGTGTGATGGTCGATCAATTTAATTACCTTTCACCTGTTTGAAGATATTGGAGCTCCAAATCACTAATTTTCATAAAGTAAACAATTATTTTCAGAAAGACTTCGGTAACAGCTTGCAAAATGAATTCGGATCTTTGTAGGAGCCAAACTTACAATCTGTTTATCTGGCACGCCGTAGTAGAGGCATGCCTTGGGACTGCTATGGTTTCGGCATGGTTTCGCATAGTTACGTATGGGCACGTTTTCTTTATAGTTTCTTATTCGCCGCATGGTTTCTGTATAGCTCCAAAACTATACTGGAATCACAGGGGAAATGTCTGGATTAAAACCAATGTCATATGCAGCGTTTGTGGGATAGGTATGTGCTGTTGAAAGATTGAAATGATGTATCTACCGGTATCGCAATATGAGCTTGTTATACCCTAAACACGACTTGCTATTTTGTGCGAACAAATGTCGTCGCCGTTTTGTAACACGAAAAATGTTCTGTTCACATGCCCAATCTACCTTGTTTGTGTATATGGAGGACACTGAAGATCCTGTCGTTTCTCACCATTTGTTCTGAGTGCGAGAATATTGTGCTATAGCAGAGAAATATACAAATAACAAAATTCATTCTTCTGCTCCGTTTGAGCACAAGAAACGACGAGCGATTAACGCGTAAAAGAGTTTGTTTACGTTTCGTACGCGTTGCCGTCTATCACTTCTTTTTTTTTGTATCTCATTGTTACCGTAATGCTTTTTTTCACTCCTATTGAGAATATATGATTAAGAGGCGCGCTCACAAAGGCCCGACAAGAAACTGAAAGCTGACACAACCGACGGCTGTCGTGTTGTGGCAATTTGACAAACTTGGCTTAGCGCAAAGGCGCTTTGTTCCGCCACATTCACTTTCCCAATTCTGCCCCTTCTAGCCCTGGTGTGATTGCTACTAATATGGGCAGGAGACCCGGCGAAAGCAAAGAGGATCATTTTCAGGTGAGCAAAATTACGCCTATATTTGTGCCGGATAAAGGATACTACCAGGTCTAGGCATTTGAAGTTCTGCGGAACAGAGGCGTTCTATGCGAACACAACCGAACATGCAGTGAGGAAAATTGTATAGCCAAGCAGAAATACGCGCACGCGTACTCGGAGATATGACGCTAACGTAGGCCTAACGTGAACCACCAATGCCGCACGAGAGACTATTTTGCTCGAAGCTTCTGCGATGACTAGTCCCCTTAAAAAATTCGGGCAAAACTCCCCCCCACCCCCCCGATGACTATCCAAATAGGACAGCAGCCGAAAACCGTCGTGCGCAGGTGTTTACTGCAACAGCGCCCTTCTCTCGTGTTTCCTTCGCGACACGCGGTGTGGCATCTAGCGGCGCCGTCTGGAAGTCCGCGTGATATCCCTTGCATGGGCCTCCCACATCTCGCAGTCTCCGACATTACACCGGTGGCAGACCGGTGCGCAGGAGCCGGCTGCTGCTGCCGCGCTCGTGTCTACAGCGCTGATGATGAGAATTATCGGATCAACAGTGCTCGTTGTAATGAGGATGATGATGAGTGATTGGCATCAATTTTGGGGCTGGGCGGTGGCAAATATTCGCCTACTCTGCTAAGGCTAATCATGTATGCTACAAATGCGTAGGAGTGTAGCACTTTGCGTATGTCTCACTAATCTTTTCTGCTTTCCTTGCAACCTTGATGTACGTATGCCTGTAATGGATCCGATCCTACCCGTTCCTGATTTTTTTCCACCAGCAATTTTAACATCAATTTCTTATCTCGACTGCAGACCGGTTAATGCTTCTATACGCCATAAATTGGAGTGCTTCTGGAAGGTGGGCTTTACATACGGGTCTTGCTAGGTGAATACCATAGGATTTCATTAATATGTGCTGAGTTGTCTCCGGATATCTCCTGCAACAGACACATGCCTCACTGTGTTGAAAATCTTTGCTCCGGTATGTTTTTGTCCTTGGGTAACCAGTTCTCAGGAAAACAAGAAAGATTAAGGAGATGCTTTAAAAAAAGCAACGACGAAAAGCATGTATTGAATACCTGATCATTTCAAGCAGGCTAAATGACCGTTTGTCATTGCGCCGTTGCAGAGGGGATGCCAATAAATTGTTATCGCCCCCTGAAGTCAGGAAAGCACAGATGAAATTTTGGTTTGCAGAACGACTCAGAAGCGTTAATAAAATAAAATGGAAGGCATAAATGAATAAATATATACGCGTGAAGAGCGGCAACTTGTAAGGGCTAAAATGTCAACAAAGTTTGCAACAAAACAGAGTAATTGGAAGTCCGAATAAAAAACCCGGCGCAATCGAAAAAAAAACCGAAACGAACAGCGACTCTATATTTTCGGGTGGAAACAAGAAAGAACGAAAGAAATCCAGCAAATATAAGAATACGGCAAGAAAGAAATCTTTAAAGAGAAATTTTACAAAGAAACAAAGGGTAGTGCCTCATATTTGATGCCTAGCTGGCTGCCTCATATAGGACAAAAACAAACAGGGGCGAATGGTTGTAAGAGCATGATCCATGAGGCCACACAAAATTACGCACAAACATATATATATATATATATATATATATATATATATATATAACTAAGCAGGTATCTTTGGTTTATTTACCTAAGTGTTGTCATGTGGACCTGAATTGTTGGGCAACTAAATCAAACGTAACTATGAAGTTGTGCTTCTCATGTTTCTAAATGCGCTTGGCTCATGGAAAAATCCAGTTATTATATATATATATATATATATATACATATATATATATATATATATATATATATATATATATATATATATATATATATATATATATATACACGGAGTGGTTCAATCAAAATTAAGCTTTGTGGTTTTCTTAACATGAGTCGCTGGGAGGCACGCTAAGATCACCTGTGCAAATGAGTTATCTGGCTAGGGGGACACAAGGTGAGACGAAACTTATCGCTGTCAGCCGCCCAGTTAACTAAAATTGAAAAATGACCGTTTTTGTTGACTGCAGTAAGTGGGTATGTTTGTATTGAAAGATAGAGGCAGTCGTGTTTCTACACTGTATCAGCCGGAAGAATTTTTCTAGCGTGCCTGTGCTCCGAGATATCTGACTCCAAATTTTAGTTGTCGTTCTCGTGATTACTCTTGCAAGAAAGTTAGGATCGGGACAAAGCTCCTCCCTGATGTGACGCGGCTGTTGCGTGCGGCGTTCAGTCTTACAAATGGCGGAGGCATTGGCAAAGATAACTGTTTCCCTTCCCCTCCCAACTGGCGAAATATGCATATCTGACTGCGCGGTGTGTCTTGCAGTTGTTCCTCTTGATTTCAATAAAGCTTACAATAATAAGTAATCAGCAGTCACCTTATTTGTGCACCCCCGGCAAGGACAATGCCCACTCATCTAGTCACCAATACGCACGCACACGGCCCTCCAGCTTCTCCGCTCGCACCATCGCCTCATCATGGCAGCTGCAGGCATCGTTACAGGCTGAGCAGTCGCGTGCTCCGCCCTGCTCGGCCGATGGAAGGGTCAAAGGCTCAATCGCAGACTACGAAAAATGATCTCGGAGCTCAACAAGGTCATCGATGACCACTGCAAGGCGCTATACCAGCAGCAGCGGGACGAGCTCTGCGAATCCATCGACGGACCGACGCGCAACGGCAAATCCTGGGGTATGCTGAAGCACGTTCTCGACGAAAGCGACTCAAAGTCAAATCAGAGGCATGCGTTGGCCCGGGCCCTTCACGAAGCCACCAGGTCTCAAACGGTCGATGAGCTCGTCTCAAAACTCGTACACAAGTACTTGCCCGTCCGTCGCGACGGAGATCCAGAGACCCAACTCCCGGACTACCGAGGCCCTCCACGCCCCGATCTCGACGAAGACTTCTCCGTTTCCGAGGTCAGACAGGCCATCTTCGCGCTCAACCGCAAGTCTGCGCCGGGTCCAGACGGAGTCACCAACAGAATGTTGAGAAACCTCCAGGACACGTCGATCGTCTTTCTGACCGACAAAATCAACGAGTCCTGGCATAGCGGCGTTGTTCCTGCAGAATGGAAGATGGCCTGCACGGTGCTCATTCCCAAGCCAGGCAAGGCCCCGAACATCGAGAACCTCAGGCTGATTTCTCTAACCTCCTGCGTCGGCAAGGTCATGGAGCGCGTCGTCCTCAACAGAGTCAGCGGGTACCTCGAAGACAACGAGGTTTACACGTACAACATGATTGGCTTCCGCGCCGGGCTCTCGACGCAGGATGCAATGAAACTAATAAAGCATCAGATTGTGGATGGCCGTTCCAGTGACGTCAAGGCTTTGCTCGGTCTGGACCTCGAGAAAGCTTTCGACAACGTGCTGCACAGCTTCATCGTAAAGACCATTTCAGACCTGGGTCTAGGTTCCAGATTCCATAGCTACGTCAGCTCTTTCCTAACGGATAGGAAGGCCAAGCTTCGCATTGGGGACTTCCGCTCCAACGATGTGCCCCTCGGAGGGCGGGGCACTCCTCAGGGCGCGGTCATCTCACCCACCCTGTTCAACATCTTTATGATTGGCCTTTCCGAGAGGTTGGCACGCGTGGAGGGCGTCAAGCACACCATATACGCCGGCGACATCACTTTATGGTGCTCCGAAGGCTGCGAGCGCAGAGTTGAAGAATCCATGCAGGAGACGATCGACGTGATCGAGGAGTATCTCCGCCCCACCGGACTTCGATGCTCTCCCGCCAAGTCGGAGCTTCTGCTTTACAGAAAAGAGAAGGGAGGCAGACCCAAAGATTGGAAGCCAGTCTCCGAAAGCAGCATCAGTCTTCGCACTTGTGACGGGGGGGTGATACCCAGGGTCGACGTTATTCGGGTCCTGGGCATGTTTGTCGAATTCAACGGCGGGAACGGAACGGCTCTCCGCAAGATCATCGCAAAGACGGACAACGCTTTCCGCCTCGTTCGCAGAATAGCAAACCGGCACCGAGGAATGAAGGAAAACAATCTCCTCAGGCTTATCAATGCCTTCGTACTATGTCACTTTACGTACACAATATCTATGCACAACTGGCTCAGAGGGGAGCGAGACAAGCTCAATGCTCTCATCCGCAAAGTGGTCAAGAGGGCTCTCGGGCTACCCATCAGGACCCATACCGAGGATCTCCTCAAGCTGGGGGTGCATAACACTGCCGAGGAGATTGCCGAAGCCCAAGAATGCGCGCAACTCACTCGCCTGAGCACCATAGCGGCAGCTAAACACATCCTCGAAGAGCTGGGTTACCAACCTGCGGGATTCCCGATGCTCACTACCCCGATCCCTAGGTGCATTCGAGACAAGTTCGAAGTGGCCCCTGTGCCCCGAAATGTTCATCCCGTCCATAACGAGGGCAGGTGCAAGGCCAGAGCAGCAGCCATCCTGAAACATATCAAGCAACGAGACATTACAGCAAACTTCGTCGACGCCGCGGAGTACAGCGATGGGAAGACCTTTGCCATCGTTGTGGTCGACTCTAGCGGCAAGATTTCCAATTGCGCCTCCATTCGCACTTCAGACCCCGGAGTCGCCGAGCAAGCCGCCATCGCCCTCGCCCTGCTAGACGGTCGTGGGTCCGAGATATATAGCGATTCCAAAACGGCAGTTAGGGCTTTTCAGAAGGGTTGCATCGCCAAGCAAGCTGCTCGTCTTCTTAGCAGCTCGAGTCGATATGCTCTCACGCATCATTCAATCCACTGGTTTCCAGCTCACGTAGGGTCGGTCGAGGGTGCTCCCCCGAACCTCAATGAGTCTGCTCACGAGGCTGCGCGTGAACTCACCGACCGCGCTTCCTCTGCAAGAAGCACCGATTCCCCTCCTCCTTACGGCCACAGAGACGCTCCCGCTACTCACAACGAGATTATTAAATTCTTCTACATGTCTGGAAGGGTCTTTCCACCCCCTCACCCCAAGCTGAATAGGGCGCAAGCCGTTTCGCTTAGGCTTCTGCAGACCAGTACGTATCCGTGTCTGTCCGTTCTTCACGAGGCTTACCCGGACGTGTATCGCGACGACGCCTGCTCCTCCTGCGGGCAGACCTCCACTCTAGCGCACATGCTGTGGGAGTGCGGGTCGACATACCCCAAGTTCATCAAGGAGGAGTGGGACTCGCTTTTGCGTAGCCCCGCTCTAGAAAAGCAAATCCTGGCTGTCCGGCGTGCCCGCGACCGGGCCGGTTGGCTAGACCTGCCGGTCCCGACGTGGGACTAGCCAGGTGCGCGACGAGTTCGCGTCCTCGCCGGACCTGCAATAAAAGTTTCTTCACTCGCTCACTCAGTCGCGTGTTACGACAGCGGTTTTGGATTCGTTGATATGTTGCTTTTTATATTATACACATGAAGGCAGGGGATCTGCCCTCATATATATATATATATATATATAGTAGGCAAAGAGGAATTCTTCAGGCTACCTTTCAAACGTAAAGAACTTCAGTGGTGCGACAAGGTAAACAGAACAAGTATTTAATTTCACCAGTTTCGATCGGTGGACCGATCTTCGTCAGGGTTTACAAAAAAAATTATATATACATATATATATATATATATATATATATATATATATATATATATATATATATATATAATGTAACAAATACGAAAGGCACGGACAAGAGGAAAGAAGAGAAAACGAAGAGAACGAAGTCTTGAAGAGGCCGAGCTGCGCTACTATCACGCTGCGATCATCATCCATCACCTGTAAATAAAACCATTTCTTCGCAACTCTTCGTAACATTGTGGTGGAAGGTGCGGGGTAATCGACACCCGAAGACGGAGGCTGAACTAGAAGTTCGACGGAGCCGTCGCATTGCTGGACTCCCACCGAATCTACCGGAGTTGAATATGTCCCACGACGCAGACGAACAACGGCCCATTGCAACAGCTGCGCCGACAAGTTCGGTTATACAACTGAAAGATGCGCGTCCCTTAGCCGGAAGATCGGACGAAGACGTCGAGGAATGGCTCATCCATCATCACCGGGTGAGTGCCGCCAACAAGTGGAACAGCGCTTCTCAGCTTTCGAACGGCGTGTTCTTTCTAACGGATACTGCGTTGCTGTGGTTCGACAATCACGAGGAAACGTTCACAACATGGGGAAGATTTGTTTCCGAGATCAAAGAGCGATTCGGCGACTCCGCGACGAAAAAGAAAAGGGCCGAACAGACGCTACTGCAATGTGCGCAAGTGCCAGGCGAAACCTGCACGACCTACCTTGAGGCGGTAATAAAACTGTGTAGGATGGCGGACTCTGGAATGCCTGAGGAAGATAAAGTCGGGCACATCCTGTAAGGAATTGCCGAAGACGTTTATGATTTCCTCATCGCAAAAGACAACCTGGCGTCCGTCGCTGACATCATTCGGCACTGTCGCACTTTCGAGCAGCTGAAAACGAGGCGCATCACGCCGAAGTTTGGCAGGCTAGCCAATGTGACGACAGTTGCAAGCGTGGACAGTAACCAGCCCCTCGATCTTGCATCAACGATCCGACAAATAGTTCGGGAAGAGCTCAGCCTGCACGCGCAAGTGACACATCCAGGCACTCATAGCATCCGCCTACCACCAGATTTCGAGCCAAACGTGGCATCCTTCTCCCCGTATTCTGCGGCGAGGGGCACCGAGGATTATGAACTCGCGCCTCGACAGCAGCCACGACTCTACGACAGAGGCGCTACTTATGACGCTCGGCCACAACGAGAGCAGCCGCGTTTTTACCCCCGAGGCCCTGTGACTTCTGTCAGGCCGCGACAAGAAAAGCACCGACCCTACTACCACGACATCACTTATGAACGATATAACGGATTTCAGCAAGCCGCAGAGACACGTTATCCACATGACAACGAACTTTCTCGCCGCCCGCAGCAGCCTAGCATCCGTTTCGAGGAAGATGCTGTGAACCGCGACCCTCCCGTGTGCTACAACTGCGGTTCCACAGGTTGTAGCTCGGTATTGTCGCCAAGGCCGTCAATCACGAAGCACGCCACCAAAGTTCTCGCCACCCAGAACCCGAACTTCATAAGACTTGCGGACGACGAATTCCTTTCTAATAGGCCACTTCTCACACGAGACAAGACGCAGCGATTTGCAAACTTCTGAGCAGAGTGTGACGCCACCAAATAACCGTCCCCGTCGCTCTCCGTCCCCTCGGCGCCGTTCTTCGTCACCGCCGCCGGGAAACTAGCATCCGCGGCCAGTGGAGGTGAGGTCGCCGGACGGTCTTTGCCAGAAATCCCTCTGCCTGTTGTGATGCTCAAAAACAAAGTGAATGTCTCGATTGACGGAATACCAACCATTGCGTTAGTTGATACTGGGTACTGGGGCGACTGTGTCTGTGATGAGCCTCGCTTTCAAAAACCGTCTAGGCCACAAAGTTATGTTTTCTTGGAACGGCGGTATTATCTTTCGTGGAGTGGGCCGCGAGTGGCTTGATCCCCTTGGTGTTTGTGCTGTGAGCGTTTTGTTGGCTGGGAAAGTTTTTGTGTCGGAATTCCTTGTTCTTGCTCGTTGTTCGCACGATGTTATTCTTGGTACTGATTTCCTTGAACAGTGCGGCGCTTCCGTGAACTGTGGTTGTGGCGAAATATCATTGAATAAGTTAATTATATCAGCAGGTTCCGAACAAAGCTCGCGTGGCGAAGACAGGGACACAGACACACTGAGTGTTCTTGATGAAGTGATTGCACCATCGTGGTGCCTGACGCCCGTTCGTGTTTCTGCAACTACTGTTGAGGCTGATTGTGTTGACCTTGTAGTTAGGCCTCTCCGCATAAACTGTGCTAAATAAGATGTACTTGTGCCCTGCTCTGTCGTGTGCATGACGAAAGGAGTCGCCACGTTGTGGGCGCTGAACTGTTCCGCCACGCCGGTTGTCCTTCCTCGCGGTACGAAAATCGCTCTCTTCGATGAAGCCGCATGTAACTCAATGGCGGCCCTAAGTACGGACGTCTCTACAGCTCGTTCTCCTTCCTATAATGGCCATTTTGAAGAGCTACTGCTTGGCATGATCAGTATGGCTCTCGGTACGTAGGAACGGCAAGCACTGGTACATGTCCTTGCCAAGCATGAGGCTGCATTCGACTTCACGCATGGAGATGCACCCCTTCATTTACCGTCGTCCCGCGCTCGTCACAGCATAAATACCGGCTCCGCACACCCCATCCGCCAGAAGCCCTACCGAGTGTCATCCTCCGAGCGAAAAGTTATTGCAGAGCAAGTCAAGGAGATGATGGACAAAGGTGTCGTTCAAGAGTCGTCTAGTCCATGGGCAGCCCCAGTAATCCTGGTCCGAAAAAAAGATGGCTCCTGGAGATTCTGCGTGGATTATAGACATCTAAACGCAGTGACGAAGAAGGATGTATATCCACTACCGCGAATAGATGACGTCATTGATTGCTTACACGCTGCTTCTAACTTCTCAACACTTGATTTGCGATCGGGGTATTGGCAAATACCTATAGACCCTGCCGACGAGCTAAAGACCGCTTTCGTGACTCCAGATGGCCTATTCGAATTTAATGTTATGCCTTTTGGCCTTTGTAATGCTCCTGCCACCTTCGAAAGATTCATGGACACAGTACTACGTGGTCTGAAGTGGGAGATATGCATGTGTTACCTCGATGGTGTTGTAATCTTTGGCCGCACGTTTGAAGAACATAATGAACGCCTAGGCCTTGTTCTCGACTGCATCGAGAAAGCTGGACTGGTTCTAAACTCAAAAAAAAAAAATGTCGCTTTGGCGAACATCAAACACTGGTCCTGGGACACTTATTCGACAAGGATGGCGTCAGACCCGACTATCGTAAGATTGAAGCGGTGAGCTCCTTCAAGCCACCACAATCAGCACAAGAACTTCGTTCATTCATTGGCCTATGTTCGTATTTTCGTCGTTTTGCTCCCAGGTTTGCCGACATCGTTTACCCGTTGACAAGTATTTTGCGACAAAATGCATCCTTCAGTTGGACACCAGAATGTGACGCATCATTCTCTCAACTGAAGTTTATACTAACGTCAGCACCCCTCTTGCGTCACTTCGATCCATCTTGCCCGACTGAAGTTCACACTGATGCTAGTGGAATTGGGATAGGAGCGGTGCTTGTACAACGTCACAGTGGCGCAGAACATGTCGCATATGCCAGCCGTTGCCTGAGCAAATCTGAACCCAATTATACGGTCACGAAACAGGAATGCCTGGCAGCTGTTTTCGCCATACAGAAGTTTCGGTGTTATCTTTATGGTAGACCATTCAAGATTATCACCGACCATCATTCTTATGCTGGCTGGTCGGTTTGCGTGATGCCTCTGGTCGCCTCGCACGTTGGGCGCTGCGCCTCCAGGAATACGACTTTGTGGTGTCGTACAAGAGTGGCCGCCGTCACGCTGACGCAGACTGCCTGTCTCGGATTCCTCTAGAGGCTACCGACTGCGATGCTGAGAATTTTGACGACTGTCTCGCTGCTGTTACTTCTACGTTCCCTGACGCAGCAGACTTTCAGCGAGAACAACGGAGTGATGTTACCCTCGATCCGCTTTTTGTCGCCGCCCGTACTTCTGAAGCCAGCGGTCGCTTTACTGTCCGTGATAAATTACTCTACAAAACTAATTATTTAGGGCATGGAGCGCCTTTTCTGCTTGTGGTCCCCGAGAGCCTTCGCTCCGACGCTCTACGCGCCATGCATGACGATGTGACATCCGGCCATTTCGGCTTCGTACGAACGCTACACCGCACGCAGGAGCGCTTTTACTGGCCCAAGATGTGCGAAACAACTAAGCGCTATGTCGCTAGTTGTGAAACGTGCCAACGCCACAAGCGTGCGACCACCGCAGCCCTGGGTCCCCTTCGGCCATTGACACCACCCAGCATGCCGTTCGAGCAAGTAGGCATTGACCGTTTGGGTCCATTCTCGTTATCTAACAACAAGGACCGTTGGATAATTGTCTGCGTAGACCATCTTACACGGTATGCAGAAACTGCAGCCATACCGTCTTCCACCGCCGCTTGCGTGGCGGTCTTCCTGTTGCGTACCGTGGTCCTTCGTCATGGCCCACCACGTGTCATCATCAGCGACCGTGGTCGCCAGTTCACGGCTGATGCCATTGAAGAGTTACTTCGTTTGTGCACTTCACAGTTCCGTTATTCCACGCCGTATCATCCACAGACCAATGGCCTCGTTGAAAGGACAAACAGAACGCTGACCAACATGCTTGCCATGTACGTCTCCTCCAATCATAAGAACTGGGACGACGTGCTGCCCTTCATCACCTACGCATACAACACGGCGAAACAGGAAACCACGAACTATAGCCCATTTTATCTCCTGTATGCAAGGTTACCGCGAAGCCCTCTCGACACTTTCTTACCCTTCGTTTTGCACAGTGACGATTCTGTATCGAAGACTTTGTGTCTCGCCGAAAAAGCCCGTCGAATAGCTCGTCTTCGTACTCTGGCCTCGCAAAGTCGTTCGAAAGAGCGATACGACGATCGTCACGTACATGCGTCGCTGGAAAAAGGTGACTTGGTCCTTCTTCGGACACCGCAACGGAAGCGTGGATTGTGCCAAAAGTTCTTGTCACAATATTCAGGCCCATTTGTAGTTGTGGACCGCCTGAGCGAACTCACTTACGTCATAGCTCGCCTAATGTGCAATGGTCGGCGATCAAGCAGAACTCAGCTGACTCATATTGCTCGCCTGGAGCCTTTCTACCCTGCTTGTGCATCCTGACTCGCCCCACGGGCTTCGTCTGCTTGCGGGGAAACGTAACAGATTCGAAAGGCACGGACAAGAGGAAAGAAGAGAAGACGAAAAGAACGAAGAGTTGAAGAGGCCCAGCTTCGCTACTACCACGCTACGATCATCATCCATCGCGTGTAAATAAACCATTTCTTCGCAACTCTTCGTAACAATATATATATAGGATGCATGTGCCTCTGTGTTGAAAAAGACGTCTTAATTGTAGGTGTCATTACTAGGACGGTCGCCATTGATTGACGCAGATTTAGCCTTGCCCCCCACCCCCGCCCACCCCCCAAAAGAAACGAACCCTCAAGTTCCGAATAAATACAGTTCCGCCAACACGAGGCGTTGCCTGCGCACCACTGGGAAGACGCAGGTGCGTGAGCAGGAAGAATCCGGAGAGTACTCAGCAAGTTGTAATGGAATGACACAATTTTCACCCATTATGAAAAGTAGGGAACGTTCATCTTCGAGACGCGCTTCGAGACGCGCTGAAATTCAACGCTGATCAGAGCGTCAGCTATCCAGCGATAGAGATAAGCAAGAGTCATTCAGAAAATCAGGAGAAAATGCATGAAATAGATGGTGCTGGGCTCATGACAGGCATATGTATCCTTGCTGTAGGGTCTGAGAGGCTTTAACGAAGAGGCAAAATATCAAGCAGATTAGGTAATTATTTGTGACCGCCTCGTTTTAAAGGGGCGCCATTATAATTCATCTGTCACCATGATGATTGGGGTCAACAGAGGTAATTCAGAGGAGTCAATATGAGTTCCTTAGGCTATTCCTTCTATGTCCACGTTAGTTATAAACCAACCAGCATGCTTCAAGTGAGCCTGGGCAGTACATTTCCTCCACACTATTAAAAAATACGTTTGATTAATAGTCGCGGCTACGTTTTGACGTGGCTCGAGGCCAAGGAAACAGTCAGCCAGGATACGTGGCACAAAGCCAAAGCCGTGGATGTCATAGTTGCAGTACCATTGCATTTCGCTGAACAATCGCCATGTGTACTGTTGAACATTTCGACCCTCACGCATGTCATAGCATGATAGTGTAATAGCGAGTAGTACGAAGGCGGTCCATCAGCATGAACGACTTCTTGATTCCTTATAGGTACGTGAGCCTTGGACCTTACTGGTCCGTCATTCAGTTACTTAGTCTGAGCGTGCTTGCCTTTAATTTAGTTAGTGAGTCCGAATCGGTTTGGCTGGCTTTTCGTTTCCATAAATGTGAATACTAAAGCGTCGTTGACTCTGACCCTTGCCTGTTGTTCTAAGGAAAAAAAGTGTGTTTGAGAAAGTTTGAGGCTTTTCTATTCATTTACCCTGCCAATATCTAATACTGATACTGCTAATACTGCTTTTGCGATTCCTTAGCGCCAGAGCAAGGCTATGGCTCATGCCCATCTCCTGGGTCGTCTTGGCACCATGGATGAAGTAGCGCGTGCCATTGCATTCCTGGCCTCAGACGACGCGTCTTTCATCACAGGGCACGCCTTGCCGGTGGACGGGGGGCATCTGCTCATGACGCCTCTGGACATTACGCCGCCAGACCCGTTGAAACAGCGAGAGCATTAGGCAGTTTTAGTTGTGCGCCGCTTACGCTACGCTCCGCTCCGAGTTCCCGCACTAAGCTACTGCAGAGAACCGCAAACGATCAGACCTCTCTCTCCCTCTCTCTTTGTATATATATATATATATATATATATAGGCCGACTCTTCTTTCTTAGAGGACACCTTTGCCTGGCGTCACTTGGCATAGCGCATAATTTTTCAATCACTCCTTGCGTTAGGCCAACATTATTTGGTTTCCTTTCACTAATGAACTTGTTAACAGACTGCTGGGTGTCAATAGAAAGGCATTAAGGTTTATCTTTGACAAAAAGAAGCAAACTGACTCAGAAACTGCTATATTAAAGCAAGCTGGTATGCTAACCTTTCGAAATCGAGCAAAACCAGCACGTCCTAAGTTTTTATATCAGTTATTCTATGGCAAAATAAACAGTGGAACTTCTAAAATTATCTCTTTTCATGTACAAGATCTACGCCTAATAAACATCCTCATACCCTTGTTGAACACAGGCACATGTGAGAGTCTTTGAAATACTCATATTTTAATCCAGCAATCATAAGGCGGAACCGTCTGGACCATTCAGTCACGAGGAGCCTTAGAAAACTTTAGAAAACGTTCCACTATTGTTCGAGGAAACAATGCATGCAAAGCGGTTCATCATTAACATTGCATCTTATTTTCTACATTTTCGGCGGAATTATGTTCTCTATAGTGTAATTTTGCGTTTGTGTCTCAAAAGATATGCTACCTTTCTTTTTGTTGTATTACTTTTGTTTTCGTTGCGTTTACTACTGTGTTACATGTACTTACATTCTTCTTATTCGCCAGAGTTGACTTGATGTATAATTTTTGTAGCACTCAATTGCAATGTGCTTCACATACCTGTCTTATGTCTCTTTTACACTGTGCTCATCTGTGGGCCCTCCCGTCTAACACCTCTTCGGACATTCCAATTAGACACACGGAAATTTGTTTCGCCGTACCATCCACAAACCGGACTGCGTGAATATATATTGCGAATTACTATTACAATACGTGGAAGAGCCTAGAAATGCATATGCCACTTATATAAATAAACATAGACCCATTTATCAATCTGAATGGTGAGCAAGGAGTGTCCGAAAGATTATTTGAGTTAAGAATAATTGCTGGCAATATATAAAATCTCAGTTGATACAGGGAGACGAGGCAATGATTGCTTCACCGAGGTTTCTGATCGCGCCCAGTAGCAGCAGTACAGCGTACACCAAAAATGTACATTTGCTACAAACAATTTGAATAATAAAAAAAATTATATTTGATGATTAAGTTTTCACAATAAAATTGTTTATTTATTTATTTAGGTATTTATTTATACAGTCGCCTACAGCGCCCTTCGGTGCATCAGTGTAGGCGAAACGTATGAAATATGGGCTGTAGACATGGGTACAGTATACAAAATATATCCAGAATACAAACGAAAAACAATGAAACAGTTTAATGATAACACAGTTCTGAACAGAACGCTATACATAAATACAACATCTACAATAAAACCGGCAAACGATCCACAATTTATTTATGTCAAGATATAAAAATTTGGTCTTCTGAAAGTGTGAAAAAGGATCGAGGAGGCGTCGCAACCATCACAACCGGCACACAGTTCCAATCGTTTATATTACGGGGGAAAAACGAAAATCTAAAAATATTTAGTCGGCAATAGTACTATCGTATTTTCTCACTGTTGTCCACGCGGGCGGACGCCGTAAGTGGTTTAGTTTAGGTAAATTTCACTATTTATGCCGGTTTTATTTTTGAGAAAGTTAAAAGCAATGTTAGTCGTAACTACTTATGCCTCTTAGAGAGGAAAGGTCAACCCAAACATTTCACAATATTAGACGACCGGTTCGTTAAGTCATAATCTCCTGTCGCAAATCGAGCTGCAGGCTTCTGTACGTGCTTGAGTATATCTATATTCTTTTTTGCCGCCAGGTCCCATACCACGCATGTATACTCTAAGATAGGGCATACATTTGCGAGGTACAAGGTTTGTTTTATCTGTGGTGGAGCATTTCTGAAATTGCATCGCGAAAAGTTCAGCATCCGCCTTGCCTTTGCTGTTAAATACTCCACGTGAGCTCTCCAGGACATCGTGCTCGAAAAAAATAATGCGTAGGTATTGAAACTGTGTCACAACGAAGAAGTTATAGGTATTGATTAGATAATATTTCATGAAAAGCCGTTTTTCATTTGTGAACCTAATGAGTTGACACTTTGAAGTATTAAGTGTCATGTCCCACCTGCCGCACCACGATAGAACAGTTTAGGTTATCTTGCAAGAAGTGGTAATCAGTTTCACAGCCACCGTTCCGAGAGATGGAGCAGTCGTCAGCGTATAGTCTAACTCGGCTACAAACAATATCATCAAGATCATTGGTGAAGATCAGAAAAAGAAGCGGGCCCAGAACGGATCCTTGCGGAACGCCGGATAATACATTCGCGTAAGATGACGATACACCATCTAGAACCACTGGATTTGTTCTAACAAGTATATAAGCTTCAATCAAGATCAAAGTTTAGCAAAATTACAGCAGGTACGTATAGAACCCACAGCTTCTGTAAATGCAATGTGTGCGAGACGGAATCAAACGCCCTACGTAAATCCAAAAATATAGAATCTACTTGCATAGCAGACTGATGTGAAGAGTGAATGTCATGCGTAAATTGTGTTACCTGTGTGTCGTATGAGAATGCGGCTCTTAAACCACGTTGTTTTGGGGACAAAAAAATTGTTTCTGTTAAGTTTACTCATTAGGTTGGTGTAATCGATATGCTCTAGAGATTAACAACACACGCTTGACAGCGAAATGGGTCTATAATTGGAGGGTAATGTTTTTTCGCCACATTTAAATATGGTTATAACATTCGCGCACTTCCAAACAGAAGGCATAGCACTTTGTTCAAACGATGTTGTAAATAGTGCAGTGAAAAAGGAGGCAGAAGAG
The DNA here is from genome assembly GCF_023375885.2 of Dermacentor andersoni. NCBI lineage: Eukaryota > Metazoa > Arthropoda > Arachnida > Ixodida > Ixodidae > Dermacentor > Dermacentor andersoni. The sequence goes on from NC_092816.1 coordinate 185,867,282, forward strand.
GCAACGCATCTCTTGAAGTTGGATGAAGTTGGATATAAAATCTGGACCAGAGGCTGAGTGGACTTTAATCTTCTGCAAAAGCAAACTAATCCCATGCTCTGTAAATTCAATCTCTGTCATTTGCGGAAGCCTATAGTTACTTTTGGAATCAGCGATGGCTGCTACCTGTTGCGAAAATACAGAGAGAATATAACGAATAAAGATTTCTGCTTCGGCGTCATTATCAGGGACGTAGTTGGCGCCGTCCATAATACCAGGAGATGCCTCACTACTTCTATGCCCAAATATGTCTCACAAAACATTGCTCACTAAATATGCCTCACTATGTATTTCCATACTTCATTCGGACTATCTTTAAGGTTCGTCCCTAAATTACACAAATACGCATTTTGAGCTTCAAGACACTTCTTTATCATTTTGCTGAGCTGTCTCAATTGTTCGTATATGTTACGATCGTGGGACTGGCAGTACTTACGGAATAAACTGTTCTGTTTATTTACTGATACTCTAATTTGTTTTTTTTTTTTCATACAGGGTTTACCATTTCGATGTGTGGCGGAAACCAGTCACGTAGGAATGTAACTCTCTGTCAACGATAATAAGTTTGTTTTGAATACGTTCCATAGTGTATTCACATCTAAGGATAAGCTAAGTGACTGCAACTCAGGCAGAAAGTCACTCAGTTTGCGTGATACGCAGGCAAAGTCACCCTTTTCATTAAAGTATATATTGCGATGCGTTTTAACGTGTTGGCGAGTGAGAAATGTTGACGTTCCCAAGAACAGCATCATCAGATACGCCCGGTAACATAGAAAAGACGAAGCTGCGATCATTACACAAAAACAAATCCAGCACATTTGCACTTATAGGTCCAACACGTGTTGGCATTTAAACAAATTGTGACAATGAGTGGATATTGATCATTTCGCGAAAGGCGGTATATAAACAAGACGAGCTGTACAGCAGTATTTTATACATAGAATAATTTCACATTTGGCAGGCTGAAATTTTCACCAAGCATTATATATGCAGTTTTCAAGGCCGATAAAACATTGATTATTTGAATAAATGGTTACGAAGTGCTTGAGCAGGGCGGTCTGTAAAAGGAACCGACAGCTATAGTGGTCCCATTTTTTAAACAGTTTCTCATGCATTGGTATCAACATTCACAGAGACGCTACGGATTGTTGTGTGAATCAATAAAAAACTGTGTCACAATTGTGTCGTTGTGTCGCTAGTTTAGGTAATAGTATTGTCGACGTTACACACGACGAATTTAAATCAACACAAAGGATTTGTAATACTCATAGGAAAAAATAAAGCAGCAGATGTGTGCCACCTTCAAAAATTACAACCCGATTTTCAGAGAAGCTGTTTCTTTGGAACAGTTGCAATAAACTTTTCAGTTTATTTTAGTTATATTGCTTAATTTACAAAGTTGTCCTTATATCATTGCTGCATTTAAATCCTTTACCGCATGTAATGCTCCTTGTTGGGAACGTTTAATGCTTTCTAATATGGTAATACTTCTCGTTGGGAATTTTTAAAAAGCCAGTACTCCATCGAGACACATGCTACTTTGCCATAGCATTTACCTCCCTCCCTTCCCCCACCCCCTCAATCCGCTGGATTTCGTATCGGTTGAGTTGACAGTTATTTTAGGGCACCGGCATAAATTCTGCTTTGTTCGTAAAAGACACTCGTAAAGCTGCGGATCGCTTGCATGTGTAATTTAACACAAATTTGTTAATTAGCATCTGCCTTGGAAGTTTACCCATATATTACCAGTAACGCGCCCTTTCTTTTTTCCATATATAAACTGCTTGTCTTGTTAGTTCGCTAAGGACATCACTGAAATCAAGTCGGAACAAGTTATCACACATGAAAATGGGGGTGGGGGGGGGGACGACAGCTCAGTAATTATTTCCAACGTTTCTAACTGGACAAGAAACAAAAAAGATTACCGCCCGTGCAACCCGTATAAATGGTCAACCAGCGAAACTCAAATGTGCGGCCCGGTGTTCATTGCTGGGTGATTTCCGACGGTTCAGTAAACTTTTCCTTAATAATTGTATATGCGTTAGGGTTTCGTAATGAGGTTACGCACACGTTTGGCTTGGGATTTATCACACTGTCTATTTGAAACGCCAAACTTGCGCTTCGCATAATCACCATCTTGGAGGGGTGCAAAGAGCGGTTCATTGTCTTAGTCCTGCGGGTTCATCAAAGTCTTTCTGAATGACGTTACGCATTTGTGTTTCGTAATGCATTAATGGTAGTGTTAATGACTCGGTCATGCACTGTAGTTTCCAAGTGATAAACCGGGGCCATACACTTCATTTAATGAAAGAAGGGGACACATTTTTGAACCTACTGCGAAGTCGGAGAGGCACTGTTGAGAGAGAGAAACGACGTCACTACCGGAATAGCCAATGGCTCGCCACACGTTTGCTGCGACATAGTAATGTCATCATGAAATTATTTTAATCTCGTAGCCCCCTGTGTCCCTTTAGTGCAATAATACGTAGATAAATGTATATGTTTTAAATGCGTAAGCATTTCTGTGCCTACCAACGAGAAATTTGTTCATCCGTCGGTTACGTAAGACGAATGAAATGGCTCATACCTCCACAGTGGGGTTTCTGTGTTCAGACCACTAGTGTTTCGCCTAGGGATATGCAGCGTCGCTGCAAAATTCTATCGCACATTGCACTTACCATGACCCCATCATCCTTCCACAAAATATAAACCTATAGCTTTGCCGGGACACTGGGGAGCATAGCTGATAGCTGCCATATCACACACTCGCCCAATCGAATAAGAATTTTTTCCTAAGACTGGTTGATCCAAACGCATTTCAATTTGCATACAGAACATCCGTAGCATACCACCAATTTTTGCTAAATTTGGCCTGGGTAGTATCTATAGCTTTGCCACGGGAGCGGGCTATATTCTTCCCTGCTCGTTGGACACACTTACAACATTCTAGACATCTTGCATAGGTAATTTATTGCGAGAGACTGAATTACTCACCTATTTCGAACTTTCCCTACTCATCACCCATTACCTTATCTTTAGGCCATCAGTGTAGATATTTTGGTTTGTTCGTGTAATATTTCGCAGTTTCTTTTTCCTGTAGTGCAAGTAGCACAACGACATACAATAGTAACAAAGACACACACACGTGCTAAATTTCAACAACAATTTATTTCATGGACAGGCACCACTTTGATACCCCCACTTTATCTCGTGTTTTTTTTTCCCTTTCACAAGCACATCTCTACTAACAAAGTAACAGAACATATGATACTATGAGACATTTGCAGACTAGGCAAAAGCTAAGATGTAGATATTGTCATTTATATATCATATTATTCGTACTTCATTGTCACAAGTGTGGACGTGTTGCCTGTTTTGTAGATGCAGTTATCGCGAGAAGCAAATGCGAATTAACTTCTCTTATCATAGAAAGTGCCTGCATTAAAGAGTTTAGAGATGCTTGTGTTAGCAAATCGTCCCTGTCACTCTCGAAGGAGTTGGAATTCCTGCGCATCCATTAAACATAAAAGTTTTTGCGTAGTCTGCAAGTGTGTCACACTACCATTTGCTCTGTTGTCGTGTCAGTACACTCTTAGTGAATACCGGCCTAAAACAATGCAAATAACATGGAAAGTGTACCAACATTTCGACGCTTATAAATGGGTCACTCCAAGCGGCCTACTGCGCATGCGGCGCGCATATAAACGGCCCCATTTGTTGCAGAGAAGGGCCGCTTGTGAAATGTCATGCATAAGGCCAAATATCTCGCGGCAGTTCGAACCAAAACATCCGGCTTACTGAGCGGGTGAAATGTCGCACTGCTCAAGATTATGCGGCCCAACGGGCATTTTTCATGAAAAAAAAACTTTTCTTTGTGCACAGGTGCCGCCCAGAGTCGTTTCGGAACGAGTTTTCATGCATATAGCTTAGAGCCACATAATAGCAAATTGGCTAACATTCAGCGCACAATCATCGAAACATACATTTCGCAAAAAAGGACACATGGGGAATCGAACCCGGGTAGACCGCTTGATAGCCGAACACTCTAACCACTACACCACATTATTTTTTTGTCTTTATTGCCGGCTTTGACATACACAAACAATACACAAAAAAGCAAACATGTCAACAAGGATTTTGCTGGCACGACATATTAAAAGTTTTTCAATACTGCAAGCTTATTTAGCATGTCAATCCATGTTGGTTGTTCAGGGAGTGCCCGATGGACATCCCTGAACCGTACTACAGATTCAATGAAGTGATCACGTGTAGGTCGCGAATTGACATCAGCATTGTTGAACTGCGTTCTAGCTTTCCACAAACTGTGGAGGCCCAGGAGCATTATAGCGTCAAACGGAAAAGCCTCCGTTTCTACCGGTAAGAATCTTATTCCATGTGAATCTAAAGGTAACTCTTTCTTTGAAGTGCCTTGTAGCACATCCCAGAAAAATATGGGGTCCCAGCAATCTAGAAACGCATGCTCTATTGTTTCAGGTTTCTTGCACAAGAAGCAGTTAATAGACCACGGGACAAAAATACCCCTGTTATACATCCATGTTTTAACTGATAATGTGTTAGTGTGTAGTTTAAAGAAAAATGTTTTTACCGAAGGGTGTACTGGCATTCTTTTAACCCTTTTGAGGACATCTCCTGGGCCTCCACTGTTTGACATACGGTAAATCGGTACAGGGAGCATAGTGTCAATAAGGTCCTTATACAGTTTTTTCCTAGCAATATTGGCGAGATACTGCACAGAAAACCGCACATGCAACATTCTGTACGCAAGCACGACTTCTCACAGGTAACCTTTAACGGCACCATGCATTGCTTCACACGAGCATACAACAAACCCTGGAAGGTGACGACATAAAAGCACTTGCATGACTGTGCGAAGGAACACATCATTCTGATCGCGAAGGTATGTAAAGCGTGACACAACTCGTTGCACAAATAAATGTGCCAACCCAAGGCCCCCTTTCTTTACTGGCAAGAACAAGTTTGTGCGGCTGGTCCTTTCCCAAGTCGATGCCCATATAAAAACGGCGGAGATACGGTGGATTTTTTGGATGTTGATCCGCGAAGCACACAGCACGTTCATGACATACCATATTTTGGACGTAAGAAATAGGTTACAGACTGTGGCGCGCGAGACCATTGACCACTGTCGCCCCTGCCACGCGTTACCCTTTCCCTTTGTTCTCGCCACTTGTTCATTCCGGTACGGCTCAGGGTCGCGATAAGAGGCGAGAGGCACGCCTAGGTAGGTTGTTGCAGTGGTTGACCACCGAAGTCGAGCGAAGTAGTCTGGCGTTTCTTCCCATTCACCATGCCAAAACCCATAACTCTTCTCCCAGTTTATTTGCGCCCCGGTGCACTTGCAGAAGGATTCAACTACCGCCACGGCTTCACAAATACTATTTCTATTTGAACAAAATATGGCGATGTCATCGGCATACACCAATATTTTCACCTGTGTTGACTGTAACCTGAAGCCATTTATCCGTTAATTGTTTAGGATGGCCTTGCACAAAGGCTCAAGGTAAGCCGCGAATAGCAGGGGCGACAGCGGACATCCCTGCCTGACAGAAAACAGCACTTGCACGCTGTCTGCCAGGTCCCCGTTTACAATCACCCGATTTGAGCAGTTAGCATACGCCATCCTGACACCGTCTGTTATTACACTTCCTACGTTGGAGTGCTCTAATATGGCGAAGAGAACATCGTGGGAAACACGGTCGAAGGCTTTAGCGAGATCTAGTTGCATCATTGCCACTCGATCGCGAAATACATCACAACATTCTAGCATACTTCGAGCAACGTGTATGTTCGTGGCGATGCTTCTACCCTTTATACCACTGGTCTGGTGCGTGCCAACCAGCCTCGTTATCACACCCTGCAATCGTTTGCCCAACACCTTCATAAACATCTTATAGTCGACGTTGGTAAGGCTTATCGGGCGATAAGACCCCACCAGCTGACGTTTTTCAGGTGCCTCAGTTTTTGGGAAGAGAACAATGTGCGAAGTTGTGAAGGAGAGTGGTATACGTTTTTGCTGATACGATTCGGCGTTAACTTTGAGTAGAATCTGGGCTATAATTGGTTTGAATGTTTTATAAAGTGCTACTCCTAGGCTGTCAGGGCCGGGTGCTTTTCCAACAGGTAGTGCATCTATTGCATCCTCTATTTCTTTCATGGAAATTGGCTGTTCCAGACGCGTTCTTTCTTCTTCATCCAGCTTTGGCACTAACGACAAAAATTCCGCTTTAAAGCCCCCTACAATGGCGCGCGATTGACCGAGCAATTTTTTGAAATGATCAGCGACGACGCGTTTGATTACATTGCGGTCCACCGAAACGTTATTCCCGCTTCTTATATGCCGTATTTCCTTATTGCAAGCGTATCGTTTTTTGTCCGATAACGCACGTTTTGTGGGCGTTTCACCGGCCCACAGCTTCTCGGCCCGTGCACGAATAACCGCCGCTCTGTACTTTTCTGCATCAATTCTCTCCAACTGAATTTTTATGTTCCTTACTTCGTTGGTGGAAGTACCTGGTTGGGAGCATTCTATACCCGTAAGAAATTCAAGTTGCTCATGAAGCAGTGTTTCGTTTCGTTTGTCTTCATTACGCAATGTGCTACTTCTTTCGATGGCTTTCATTTTTACTAATTGCTTAAACTCCTCCCACTCTACACCAATACTTAAAGATTGCACTGCGAGTAGCTTCTTTAGCTTCTCATCTACATCCTTAACGAAACCCTGATCATCCATCAATTTCGCATTAAGTTTCCGAAGTTCCCACTTGAAGTACTTTTTATGTTCTTTTTTTACCACAGGTTGCAATAACTAGACAGTGGTCACTGAAAGACACTGGCTTAACATCGTACGATGTGCATAGTGGCACAAGTTCAAGCGACACGTACAGCCTGTCCAATTGTGCATGGCTATCGCCTTGATGTATCACTGATGTATCACTTTGCCTGCTGTCTGTACGGTCCCCAGGCGCCCTCAAGTTGTCTATGACAACTTCTTGCCTGGAGGACCCCCAACATTTTGTTGGAAATAAACTGAACTGAACTGAACATGTGTGAATTGCGGACGCGTACGATTTGTGACAACACTTCCGATATCTTCTAGGTTGTGGTCGTGAACTAAAACATCCAAGACCTCCGCACTCTTATCTCGCACTGGCAAACCGTTTACACGGTCTACCGAACGACAAACAGAATTGAAGTCACCCAACAAAACTAGTACTTTTTTTACAATCAAGATACATCTAAAAATGTTCAAAAAACTGTTTTCTCTCTGCCTCTACATTTGGAGCATAAGCGCAAATGAGACGGAAATTCAGGCCATATTGCAAAAAATCGACAACCAGGAGGCGTCCACTTTGGCACGGAAAGAGTGATTGTACAGTTATATCTACACTTGCGGATGAAAAGGGCACAACCACCAGAGGCACCGACAGAATGACACACACAAACATCGTAATGCTGACGGAAAGTGGACGCCATTCGATCAGTCGCTTCCTGGCTATCAATTTTGGTTTCTTGGATTGCCACCACGTGTAGATTGTTTTCTAAGAGAAGGCGACCAAGTTGACATTGTCGCCTTCTTGCTCCAAGACCTCGTACATTCAGAGTCGCTACACGTAGTGCTTCAGGAAGGTGGATCGCCATATCGAGAGAAAAGAAACCCTATCTTATGGTGTCTAACCTCACGACAACATCGCAAGCCCCCAAACCCCATTTCGGGATCTAAAGCACGAAACTACGGAGGCGGTTTCCCCGCCTGCCGTGATTCGGCCGGAATGTTTGGCCGCAGTTTCCAGGACGCTCGCCTCATCCCTGCTGCTTTAAAAGAAGGCTCATCACTGCCTATTTCATCCGGCTGTGACGCCTTGCTCACGGCATCATCGTGCGACCGTTTTCCGGCCATGTGGCCGGACCCTTCAGGGAAAAAGCCCATGGGCTCCGCCAGCGGTTTGGTGGCGTTCTCTGAAGTCGCGTCAGGCGTTTCCACTGCGTTCTTTGACGCCGCCTCGGCGTCCTGTGCCGGAGGTAGAAGCGTCTGTCCAGGAGATGCGCGAGCCTTGGGTTGCGCGTCCAAGAGGTGCGCCCCGAGGAGCAGCCGACGTGGTCTCCTTAACCGCTGGTCCGCTAGCTTCTTTCGATGCCTCTTCCGCATCGGCCTCATCCATGAGAAGTGTTGACGTCTCATCACTGCTCACTGGACCGGCGACGCTGGCGTACGTCCGTGCGCACTGGCCCTCATCGTGTCCATAGCGACGGCACGAACCACACCGTGGAACTTGGCAGTCACGCCGAATATGACCTGTGCCACGGCAGCGAAGGCACAGGGGTGGCCTGGCCGATACGACAACAAGCGCCAGCTCTCCAGCTACGTTCACCTGGTGCGGCAGGTCGTCGAGCTTCATGCCAGCGTTCAACTTCAAGGTCACCATCCTCGTAGTTGACCTCTTATCAGACACGCCGTAAGTGCGCCACAGCTCTCATGAGGCGTCCGTCACCTTCCCAAATGGCAAGAGAGCAAGACGCACGTCCTCGTCTGGTACGGTGTGAAGGAGCCAGTGCAGTATCATTCGAACATCCCGGTTTGCAGGGTCAATCACGAGACATCTCGCATTATTCACTTTCAAGTCACCGATGTTGAGAATCTTCTTGGCGGTGTCGGCATCCTTGAATGTAACCGCCCACACATGACTCATGCGGTACGCGCCTAAGGCGATAACATCCGGCAGAAGCGAAAGTGGAGCGAGCGCATCACGAAAATCTCCCACCCGGTATGGGCGGGCACTGATGTCCCCGTACAGGAAAACCGTGTTTAAGACCAAACGACCTGTAGGCGATCAAAGCAGAAAGCTGGGCTAGTTGGTGTGTCATGATTATTCAAAAGAATAGCGCAAAGTAGCAGGGACAACGACAGAGAATACGACAGGACGATCGCTCGTCCTGTCGTATTCTCTGTCGTTGTCCCTGCTACTTTGCGCTATTCTTTTGAATAATCATGACCTGTAGGCAAAGTAGGCAGTACGACCTGGTATTCGCTGTCCGATGCAATAGCCCTGTTTCCGCGACCAGGCATGGCCGCTGTAGCCGCTCCGACGGAGCCCGTCGTCGTACGTCCGTCACGCTCGGTGGCCGGAAGTAGACTCACTACACCACATTACTACGCTTGCATGGAGCCTTCGCATAGCTATTTCTACATAAATTTGTGCTTCTGAGGCTGCCGCTTTATGGTGATTGGTCACCGTCGGAGATCTTGTGTGGTATACATCATCATCACTCTATGTATACTTCGAGTAAGTGTTGCTGATGCTAATGTGGATGGTTACTCTCTGCTTTTGTTTTTCCAATGCAGTTTGTCTTTTAATTTTTACTGCCAAAGCTTGGTATATAAGTCCTGACTCTGTGTTAAGAACCTATGCAGTGCAATTTCTTGTATTGTGATGTACTTAAATAAGTAGCGGTAAGAGCTACCACTTTCAGCATCTGTCATATGGAATGGAAGGGCTAAAAAGGTAACTGAGCATGGAAATTGCGCGAAAACAAAAAACTGATCTGCCAGGCGAATGTTGTTCGTCATGGGTCTTCATGTTCTTCGTGGTTCTTCATGTTCATGTTCTTCATGGTTCGCATGGGCTCTGTCGACTTTCGTTATTCTTTTAAGACATTCACATCGGAGGACCGAAGTCTTTGTCGGACGACCTTCGTGAAGTCATCCGGAACCCCCCTGAGAAGTTTGAAGCCATGAGTGCATATTATTTTGCGCTCTCGGACTTTGAAGTTCTCCGGGGTGGCGCAGCCGTGTTAAGCCTGGCGCCGCCGTACGTAGCAGCGCGGAGGTAGGCGAGGCGCTCCGCCGCGTTTGCCGCCGCTCGCTTGCTACGATTACTCGACACTCACTATGGCGCACATTGCTGGATCCCAGCCGGCCGCTTGTACTTCTACCGGAGGGCGTGGAGGTGGAGTTGTTGCTACAGCCCCACCCGGCCCCAGTGCTATTGCTCGAGCTGCCGCCGGGCCTTCGTAGCAAGAAACTACAGCCATGGACTTCCAAGACATCTCGGAAGATCGCCATGACGACCCTGCCATTATCGAAGAGGACCTTTTGCAAGGGACGCCATCGGAATGTCCTTATTCCAATTGGTCTTTACACCTCAAGCGAAGAACGAAGAAGAAGCTCGCCAGAGGCGAGCAAGTATGCGTGGCAGGCAGGATGATCTCTCCGCTATCGCCCTCCTCCGCCACCGTGTTATCATCATCATCCTACGCAGCTGCAGGCGCTGGGGCATCAAAAAAGCCTTCTTTTAAGAAGAGGCGACGACTCCCCCCACTGCCACGTAGCGACTTCAAAATCATCATTCGACCAAAGAAAGGCCTTCAGGTGACGAGTTTCAGCAACCACCAAATATCGAAAGCCGTGTCGGCCGCCTGCGTAGGGAAAGTTGACGATTCGCAGTTCATCGTGCGCTTGAGACCCGGTTCCACCATAATTATTGTTAGCACCCCAGATCAGGAGGTCGCTGATATGGCGCGCAAGATCACGCGGATTGTGCTGGGCGGCAACCTTTACGAAGTCAAGTCTTACGTTGCGGCACCGGACGGAGTGGCCCGGGGCGTCATTCATGATATCGACCCTGATACCCCGCCCGAGGAGCTTATAACTCACCTAAGGGTGAGGACCCAAGGCGTGGAAATCGTGCAGGCCCGCATGCTGGGAAAGACCAAGACGGCCGTGATCACGTTCAGCTCTCACGTAGTTCCACGATACGTCTACTACTACGGAGGGGAGACCGAGTGCCACCCCTACAAGCCCACAAAACAAATCTGCTATGCGTGCCAGCGCATGGGACATAGATCGGAGGGTTGTCCTACCCCGAACATCAAAATCTGTCTCGCTTGCGGGACGCACGACCCGACGGACGACCACGAGTGCTCGATCAAGTGCGCCGTCTGCGGCGAAGCCCACGCCACGGGGTCTCGCGAGTGGAAGCAAAAGCTAAAAAACAGCACTACCACCAAAAAGCATCCTCCGCCCGGAAAGAGGAAGGAAGACGACGACAATGATGGAGGAAGGCCAAGGCGAAGCCGCCTGCGGTCGTTCAGCTCGGAATCCTCGGCGAGCCGCTCAAGGTCCCGGGCCCAGTCCAGGTCAAGGTCCCGGTCGCGGTCCCGATCCCGATCCCGATCCCGGTCCCAGTCCAGGTCCAGGTCGCGATTCCGCTCGGAGTGGCCAAAGCTAGGAGAGAAGCAAGGGCAGCGGCAGCCTTCTACCTCGACATCCACGTCAAAGCAGAAGAACCAATCGGGCAAGAAGAATCAAGCCAACAACAACAAGGTGAGCCGGAACCAGTCTAGTACCTCCTCCGCTCAAAATACCAGCGAAAATAGTAAATGCTCCCCAGAATGTACGCACATCAGGGAAGAAAATAAAAAACTCAAGGCTCAGGTTAACGACCTAAACCAACGCATGCAACGCTTAGAAGCGTTGCTAAGCAAAACAAGCAACAATACTCAGGCAGGGCCGCAAAGCGGAACGATAGGCCACCAGCCCGCCATCTCCATTCCTGCCCCTTCAAGAATCACCACGCCCTCATCGCTTCCTGGTGCGGCCTCGGCAGCGGCAGGCCAGTCAAGTGTAGTCACCCTCGAAGGTATTTATGCTACGATACAGCAGATGGTTTACCAGATGAGCGAATTAAGCAATAAAGTCAAGGAGAGGACACTAAGCCATGAAGACCTTGAAAGAAGAATACGCAAGGTTGAGTTTGGCTCGCGCAAGCGGGTCGACGACGAGAGCAGCAACCCACGCATCAAGGCGTACAGGCGCATAAACAACACGGGTGACGTCAGGGACGCCGACAACTGCGATGGCTGTGCCATGAACGTCAGCAATGGCTAACACCACACGCAGCGCGCCCGAACACCTCGAGATCTGGCAGTGGAATTGTCGCTCTTTCAACAAGAAGGCAAGTTCACTCCAACTTTTCATCCAAAATCACCTGTACCCCCCCGACGTCATCTGCCTTCAGGAGGTCGGGAAGCAGCCGATCAGGCTAAGGGGTTACTACGTAATTAAACACGCGGGGTCACCGAAGGTCGTGGTTTTAGTTCACAAAACGGTGACGGCCGTGGGACAATATTATCAACATCATGATATTAATCATGTGCTAGTGGAAGCCCTCGCGCAGAAGAGGGGTAGACGTAGCACTTTCATCCTGAATTTGTACAGTCCACCGAGGGCTCAGAAAGACGACTTCCGCAACATCATTTACGAGAGCGTTAGAGCCGCTGGCTGCAACCAGCTGGTAGTGGTGAGAGACATGAACGCTAGATACACGACTTAGGGCTACGAACAAGACACGCAAAAGGGGAGGTCGCTCCTCGATGCTGTTAACCAAATGGGCCTCGAATTGATAACCAACCTCCTCCAACCAACCCGAGTAGGCAACAGTGTAAGTCGAGACACGTTTCCGGACCTGTCATTTGTGAAAAACGTAAGGGAATACTCATGGGCGCACCTGGGCGAAACATTGGGCAGCGATCACTACATCCTCAGTATCTCGGTATCCACGCCGAAACTCAAGAGAACAATTGGCGAAATTGGACTTACGGACTGGGAGGCACTCAGGCAGTGCCCCCCGCCCGAAAACAGTATACCGGACATAGCGGAATGGATGCAGCACCTCCGGGACGCCCACATCCAAACCACTAAAACCATCCAGCGCACGGTCGAGACGCCCGAAGTCGACCGCCGGCTCTTACACCTGTGGGAAGCCCGTGAGGGCCTCCTCAAACGGTGGAAGCGACAGCGGTTAAACCGGTAGCTACGTCTACGAATCGAGAAAATAACAGACGAAGCGAGAAATTACGCAAACGAGCTGACGCAGCAAAACTGGGTACAGTTTTGCACCTCGCTCAAGGGTACCCTGAGTACGGCGCAGACGTGGGCCATCCTACGTTGCCTGATCGAGCCCGACAAGGCCAAATCGACAACCAGAAATCGCTAACAAGTTCCCCGGAAACGACCAGGATCTGATTGACACCCTAAAAACCAGATACCTGGGTAGCGACCCCATACAACCCTGCCTCCTAAAATATGAAGGTGAACTAAGACCAGAACTGGACGCTCCCATCACGGAGGAAGAGGTGTATGCCGCGGCGCGAGCCTCACAGCGCAACACTGCTCCCGGAGTTGAGAAAATCACCAATGCCATGATTAGAAACCTGAGCCCGATGCACATCCAGGGCTTGACCGACTACCTAAACGAGGAACTCTGGAGCAAGGGCCACGTACCGAACGAGTGGAAACACGCGGAAATCGTGACCATTCCCAAACCCGGCAAGAAGGCCACGATCGACGCCCTGCGTCCCATCTCGCTGACTTTGTGCCTCGGCAAACTGTACGAGAGGGTCATCGAAACCCGCCTGCAACATTACATAGAGGACGGTGACCTCTTTCCACACACCATGCTTGGCTTCAGGTTGGGACTTTCTGCGCAAGATGCGTTCCTAATCCTAAGGGAAGAAGTTCTCAAGGGCATCCCGAAGGGAGGAGAACACCTCCTGCTCGCACTCGACCTAAAAGGGGCCTTCAATAACATCTCTCACGAGGCCATTCTCAAGGAACTGAACGACATCAGCTGCGGGGAGCGCATCTTTAATTACGTTAAGTCGTTCTTGACGGGCCGGACGGCAACCATCGGAATAGGCCAGACTCGATCGGATACGATCGACGTGCCGAACAAAGGAACACCGCAAGGGGCGATAATCTCCCCGATTCTATTCAGCGTCGCGATGCTAGCGCTGACCAAAGAGCTGCGGAAGATCCCCGACCTAGATTACGCCCTGTACACAGACGACATCACGCTCTGGGCCACCAAGGGCTCCCTAGCGCGAAAAGAGGCGACCCTTCAAGAGGCCGCGACGGCCGTGGAGATATGTGCGGCAGCGAGCGGGATGCGTTGTGCGCCCGAAAAGTCCGAGGTGATCCGGGTGCACGGAGGAGGAAACTACAAGTCCCCCGGCTCTATCGACCTCTATCTTGAGGGCCAGAAGATCACGGAAGGCAATAAGACTAGGATTCTGGGTTTTTGGATCCAGAGCAACCTGAAAGCCTCCCACACAATCCAAACCCTAAGGTCTGCCACCAACCAGATCTCGCGGATTATAAAACGAATTACAAGAAGCCGCAAGGGCATGCGAGAAGAGGACACGCTTCGCCTCGTCCAGGCTCTGGTGATCAGCAGAATAACGTATAGCATGCCGTATCACTATCACTCGCTAAACAAACGCGACCAAGAACAAGTCGATGCCATCATCAGAGGCGCGTACAAAACGGCCCTGGGTCTCCCTGTCACCACCTCAAACGAGAAGTTAGCGGCCCTTGGGATTCACAACACCCTCGCTGAGCTGTCGGACGAGGTTATGGCTTCGCGAAAGACCAGACTACAGAAGACGGCGGCGGGCAGAGCCATCCTCCACCGGACCGGAACGGCAACGGAGCTCCGTGCCCTCGATGGGCAACGATCACTCCCGCCTGAGGTCAGAGGCAAGATCAAGGCGAACCCGATACCGAAGCACGTGAGCCATGAACTCCATGAAGGACGACGCAAGGCTCGCGTCGACAGACAGCGCCGACAATTCAAGGGTGACCCGTACGTAACGTACGTGGACGTGGCGGCGTACCCTGTAGGGGGCCTCTTCGCGGTAGCCGCCGTGAACGGGGGAAACAACTCCTTGACCCTCGCGTCCTCCGTAAGGGCAGAGACCCCAGCTACGGCTGAGACCATAGCCGCGGCGCTGGCAATAAAGCAAGAAGACAGGGTAGGCAGGGAAGTCTATGTCGTTACCGACTCGCAACAGGCCTGCCGTAACTTTACCAACGGAAGGACACCGCTGCTGGCGGCTCAGATTCTAGGCCCGAGGCTGCAAGAATACCATCAAATCACGTGGACGCCTGGCCACGCGGGTCTGGAGGGGAACGAAAGGGCGAACGCCCTAGCTCGAGCGCTAATCAACCGAACGGGGCAAGACGAATCGTCTCATCAATCCCCACCCTTTACCTTCATGCCCCTGCCGTCCGATTACTGCGACCGACTCGAGATCCAGCGACTCAATCGCAGGATTTATCCTCCGCCTCACAGAAAGCTCAGCACCAAAGATGCCGTAGCTCTCCGACTTAATCAGACAAACACATTTCCAAACCTACACAGATACAGTAAAATGTTCCCACATACATATCGCGGCATCTGCCCCTGGTGCGACGACACATGCCCTACACTCTTTCACATCTCGTGAGGGTGCGGGGGCAAACCTCAACACTTAAAGACGCCTAGCACGTCATTTGCGCAGTGGGAGGTACAGTTGACCGGCGATACCCTGGCGGGACAAGAAGCTCTCGTCCAGCAAGTACGTCGAGCAGCCATGGCCAGTGGAGTCTTGGAATGAGGACACCACCCACTCGACCTCAAGCTCAACCACCTCGATGGTTCGAATAAATGTTTTCTTTTTCTCTCTCTCTCTCTCTATTCGCTATGCTGCGGATTGTTCGCTGCAGTCATGCCAAGTGTGTTAAATTAGAAGCGCTGTATTAAGCGTGCTCGGCGCTATTGTGCTGTGTGTCATGCAAAGTAAGGTGTGCCAGGCAGTGGTTGCAAGCAGGTGAGTTGAATTGCATGGTTGCATACCCAATTATCTAGAAGGAAATATTGAATTAGGATTTAGGTATCATGTACAATAGTTGGCTGCATCCGCCTTCGTTATATTTGTTATATGAACTGCGCCAATATACACAGTTATTAAAAGTATAAGTTTTTCTATTACCAGCAGGACTATGTTTTAGTGGAATGTCCACTTCATCTGTGTAAGCAAACTGACACCATGCTGTACATTCATGCAGTCAAGTTCTTGCAGACTTAGACGCGGAACATATTTTTCAAAAGAGAATGATTTATTCACAATACAAGAAATTGCGCTGCATAGCTTCTTAACACAGAGTCAGGACTTATATACCAAGCTTTGGCAGTAAAAAGTAAAAGACAAACTACACAGGAAAAACAAAAGCAGCTAGGAAATATTCGCGCCTGCACCTTTTAAAATGTGAACAAAAAAAGTATAACGCATGAACTTGCTCGAACTTCATGCGGTTGTGACCAACAAAAGTTGGACCTCTCAGTTTGTCGCTTTCTCGTTCATTAAAAAGTTTAGTCTTGATGTAAAATTATGTAAAATAGCAGATAAGTACAATATAAGGAACAGAACACACATACGTCCCAAACTTTGGGAAGGGTCAAATTTTCAATATATTGCTAATCGAATGAGGAATTAGACAGCGAAGTGCTCGCAGCTGATGAAGAGTAATAAAAAAAAAGAATGAAAGTGACGCAAGGAAATTCGCGTATCTGAGTTTCAGAACTCTTGTGGGAGCCAAGCAGCATAATTTTTTTTTTGCCTTCTGGAGCACACCCTCTATACATGTCGCAGTGTTTGGGTGAATTCATGCAGACGCAAGTGAAGTTCTCTATGTATACATTGCCAATAAGAGAAGTAAGAAGCCTTTTCGTATATGCATTTCATATCGACGTAATTACTTCGTCATCTCAAGCACCGTCAGATAGCCTTCGTATACTTTCAGAATTATTTGTCGGGATGACTCCCGGTCCGAATGTCTTAACGATCTATTCGATCGTCGTACCTGGAAGGAAAACGAAATTCAACTCAACTAGACAATTGCAGAAACTGTTTCACCTTGGCTCTCTTAGGGCTATGTTTCGTTCAATAGTTTTGAAGGACTATATAGTAGTGATCTTGTACTGAACAGATCTTAATGTTAACCCGAAACTTCTGAGGCTGTGAGATAACGATCCGAGATCTCTTACGTGACTGCAGTCATTGTGATGTGGCTAGAAAACCAAACTCGGCTTCGCTTATTTGCACCGTGTTGGGGGAAAGAACCAGTGTCGACACTTTGCTCAACACCCTTGCGTTGTCCGGCTACTTGATATGCGGGCTGTTGCAAAAGTGCTTGCATCGCATCGATGTGCATACATTTTTTTTCCTTTTTATTCTAAATCTTGGCTCTCATGTTTAATTTCATTCATACCCTTTCCCCAGCACAGAGGACGTCTTTCGTATTTACAATGGCTAACCTGCCCGTCTACATACCTGTATTCCTCCTTCCTCCAGGAACATGCGTCAGCATTGTAAGAGTGATTTGACGTAAAAGGCGTCAAGACGACGATGGAAATTCTAGTCAAGCTAATCTAGCCAATCTATTCAGATGGAACAATGCTGACATGTGCCTGCTGAAAGTGTTTAACAAATCCTGTTCATATCGAGCTGCGGAGAGTCTTCTTAAACCGGCTGAATGACTAAACGAGGCAGGTTGCCCACAACTAGTGCCAATTACAATAGCTGAAAAAATTCTGAAGAAGTTGCAAACTCACTAAATGGCCCAGAAGCCACCTCATGAAAAAGAAAAGGTAGCCGTTATACCTTATATACACTGCATGTCGCATAATTTTGAAAAAGATTGCCGAGCGACCTAATGTAGCTGTTTCGGGCTTGAAAATTTCAACAGACGTGTTTTTCCAAATACCTATGGACGCCTCTGTCTTCTGTATTTGTTTCTCATGAAGGAGAAAAGATAGGTGTGGCGAAAAGAACAAGAAGATGCATTCACTACACTGAAGCAGTTGGTAAAAGTAGCTCCAGTTCTAGTACATTTCGATCCAGAGAAACCATTGTGTCCTAGTTCTGATTCATCTCCGTATGGGATTGGCGCAATTTTCTCCCATCGAGAAGCTGATGCTCCAGAACTGCCCATTGCCTTTGCCTCAAGAAGTTTATCTCGTGCAAAGCAAAATTACAGCCTGATTGACAAAGAGACATTAGCCTCCCTATTCGGTGTCGAAATCTTCTACCGGCACCTGTGGGGCATTCTTTTCACTGCTTATAAGAATTAAATACCACTACTGGAAATCTTGACGCTGATAAGTCCGTTCCTGTGCAAGCTTGATCACGAGTACTCCGATAGACAATGAAACTTTCTGCTTACAACTACAAGCTCGTATACAAGCCTGCGCTGGACTTAGGTCATGCTGATGCCCTGAGTAGGTTACCGCTGCCAAATGGATCTGCCGGCACCTACTGAAATTTTCATGGTTGAACATGCCTACACGGGACTCTTGCCAGCACCTTTTGTAGTGCAGCCTACTGGAAATTATCGACTGCAGAGTCACGTAGTTCTTCCTCTTATGCGAGGAGAAAGTCTGCCAGTTGGACCACAGGGCAATCCATTACAGCAAGGAGCATTGAACTCGACTTCTGTGAAGGTTGCTTGCTACGGAGTTTCAAAGCTGGTATCCCAAACTCTCTGCAAGGCTAAGTCTTAATTCGTATTCATGCTGTGCATCCTAGCACCGAGAAAAGCAAGTCAATTGGAAGAAGCCATGTCTGGTGCATGGGAAACGGTGGTGGCATCACTTAGAGTATAAAGGGTTGTGCTACATGCCAAGCTTAAAAGTGTTCACATGAATACGTTCAGCACTCAACCTGGCCCATTCTACAGGGGCCGTGGTTAAGGCTTCACGTTGACTATGGGGGCCCATTCTTGGGACATGCATTTCTCGTCATTGTTGACGTGTATTCAAAAAAGGTCGTAGTATGTCTAGTGCCATCAACATCAGCGCATGCTCTCATCACAGCATTGGGGATAAAACTTGAGCAACATAGACTGCCGGATTTCATCGGGTTGATAATAAACCTGCGTTTGCAAGTGAGCAATACTTGGAATTAATGACCCGGATTGGGATACGTCGCACGCTTGCATCGCCCTACCATCCTGCTTCAAAGGGCGCTGCACAGCGTGTCGTACAGACCGTCAAGAACGAGATCAAGAAGAGCGGTTGTTGATCCTTTCATATCTAGGTTTCAAGGTTCTTATTTCACAATAGAACCATACCACATGAGATCACAGGCAGACCACAATGTGAGATGATCACGGGAAGAATTTTCAAGATACCTTTGGATTTTCACCGCCCTAATTTACAAACTTCAGTGCTGCTAAGACAGCTTAAAGAATAGCTGCATTCCGACAAAGGGTGCCGTTGCTCATCCATTGCCGAATGTGGGAGACAATGTATTTGCGAAGGACTTCCTTCAAGGCCCACCGCGGGTGCCTGCTCGTGTCGTGAGCACCACAGGTCAGTCAGCATCTAGTGTCTCAGTGATCAATTTCGTGCGCGCAAGGAAAGAAAGCGGGGTGGATGCGCGCCGCCTTCCATCGCACGCAACGCATCTGGGAGATCGCAAGTAGAGGGGGCCGTTCTTCGCCGCCGACTGCGTATGGTGCGGCTGCGCCGCGCATGTCTTGAAAGGGATGTGCGATGCCTACAGAGGGCGCCGAGCGTTTTGACAGTGATTGTGTGCGGTCATCGAGTGAGATGTATTCATGGTTCATTGTGCGTGCATGACACATGCATGTTGATTTAGTTAGTATGCGAATGTGCACAAGTTTATACAGCTCATCACACTACTATCCTTAATTCATACAACCGTCTTCTAATTTGCTATCGCAATCAATGCTATGTATTTCGGACGAAACAGCGACTTCCTTTAATACGGAAGTATTTATGCCGGGGTCCACACCAACCTCCTGTAACGGATGCGACGTCGGTGCGGACGCGTAAAATATGCCCCCCCCCCCCCCCCTTCACAAATATGGCGCCGCCATCTAGGAGTAGTGAAGCGCAGCACTGCGTCATGACACTAGCGAGTGCCGGCATTGCTTGCTTCGCTAGTCTCAGCGCACAAGACGCTCTAATGCGAAGCAGCCTGGTGTAGGCGATGTAAGCCTTCTGCGGAGGTCTCGACGCTATTTCCGCGCATGATTCTTCTTTCGCGTCGGATTTGCCTGTGACGCCTCGTCGCCGGTTGGGTACCGCTTCGGCATGCATCAACAGTGCTTGCGTGCCGCCTACTGCTTCGCTTGTTATGGCACCAACTAAGAAAACTGCTGCGCTAAGCGGTGCAGAAAGGCAGTGACGTCCACGTGCGAATCTCGCTTTGGTGCGGTGAGACATGCCAGCGCGAAGTACAAATCCTTCGCGCGTTCGCGGCGCACGCTGCGAACTCTGTCACTCGCATTCCTGAAGCTGAGCGCGTCGCAACTCAACTGGCTGCCACACACACTCCTGAACGGGAACAAAATTCTCGCACGTTTGCCGAAGCTACTCGGGAGTAGGATGCCCCGCGCCAGGCAAACTTGCATCACCGTCGCCGACTTGCAAATAGTGCGCCTTTCGCTGCAGTGGACGGCGAGTTCACTAGTCTGTCTCCGATGCCGGTGCGGTTGCGCCGGCCGGCATATTTTAACGACCAGCAAGACGTTGGTCTCGAGATGGCGTGGTCAGTCAGGCCCCTGATAATTTTTTCCGTAATTCGCCGGGACTTTCGCCGGAGAGGCAAAAGAAAGCAGATGGCTGTCGTCGTTGGTAGTGTCGGGTTCCCGCAATCTAAGAGAGACGTACCTGGCAGCACCGCTAGCATAAGTTGTGAGCGAGGCGTAGCCACAGTGATGCCGTTGTGGAAAACTACGACCTGCCGCAGGTTCTCGTAGATGCCCTGGCCTTGTAGAAGTCAGAGCTCAGAAAGAAGCACGTCTGACAGCTCGCGACTTGCGTGGAGATAGCGCAAATGTTGGTGAGTCAAGTTGTTGACGCAGAAGTGATTCTCCAGCTGAAGAAACGAGATGGTAGAGTTGCTCCTGTGAAACTTCGGTAGGCTCTGCATACGTGGAAGGTGCGATGACAGAAAAGAGAAAGGCTCGTCTGCTGCTACTTGCAGTGAAATCTCCAAAGCCGATAGCATCACATTTAATGCAGTTGCTTACCAATAGGTTATTTGTGAGAGTTTACTAATAGGTAAGCTCTCCGAAGTAACAAAGCACCTTATGAAGGAACGACAAAGAATGAAAGTGTCCAACTCAAGAGATAATTTTCGCCGAACTGTCCAAAATGCTTAACAAGGAGAAAATAATGGATATCCGAGATTAAACCTTAAGAAATACTGAGGAAACTGCAAAATATGGACGCAGCATGAAATCAGTGAGAAGATATATCCACTGAAAGATAAGTAGGATAATATCATCAGCAATTTGTAGGCATAGTATAAGAGCGGATGAATTTCATATTGACTGGTAGAGTGCCCAGAGGAGCCACGATACCTGCATTCGAAGTAGTAATGAACAGGTTACAGAGGCTCCTTCTTGCGATGAAGTTAGAAGCGCCTTGCAAAATATGAAACGAAGAAAATCGGCAGGAGAAGACTGAAAAACAGTCGATTTAATCAAACACGGAGGAGACATCATGCTTGAAAAGCTGGCGGCCCTCTATACGAACTGTCTCACGACTTCAAGGGTCCCAGAGAGCTATTTGAATGCCAACATTATACTAAACGACAGAAAGGGAGACGTTAAAGGACTAAACAACTATAGGCCGATGAGGTTACTTCCACAATGTTATAAAATATTCACCAAGGTAATTTCCAACAGAATAAGGGCAACCATAGAATTAAGTCAACCAAGAGAACAGGCTGGCTTCTGGAAGCGATATCCGACAATGGATAACATCTATGTGATGAATCAGGTAATAGATAAACCCGCAGAGTATAATTAGCCTCTCTATACAGCTTTAGTGGTAAATGAAGGAAGGGGGCTAGTTGGTGAACGTTCATGAATATATTGCGCTTAGTGTTACACTGACGATATTAAGTGAAGGACAGTACGTGGATGTACGTAGCGCAAACTACCAACTGTTTAATTCTATTAAAGAACGCGCTTATACACAAGGAGATATGGCGCGGGGGGATATAAAAATATATGACAAGGCGACGACATGCGATCATACTTTGGGCCAGGCATACATCGTGCACTTGCACCCGTTCGCCCTGGCAAACTCGACCTCAGCTTCGATAAGCGCGATGGACGGTGCAACTTGGCTCCA
This sequence comes from Dermacentor andersoni, assembly GCF_023375885.2. Classification (NCBI taxonomy): domain Eukaryota; kingdom Metazoa; phylum Arthropoda; class Arachnida; order Ixodida; family Ixodidae; genus Dermacentor; species Dermacentor andersoni. Next base: position 185,889,346 of record NC_092816.1, read on the forward strand.
CATTGCAAACAATGCAAATGCTCTCCGCTACTAGAAAACACCATAGTCACTGGTACATCAAAAACAAAAACGGAGCGAGAAATATGGGATGCGCTTCCGATAGCTAAACAAAAAGACATGTGCGTAAGCACTCTGTCTATCGCGCTTATCGGAGCTGAGGTCGAGTTTACCAGGGCAAACGGGTGCAAGTGAACGATGTATGCTTGGCCCAAAGTATGATCACATGATGTCACCCTGTCATATCTTTTTTATATCCCCCCCGCGCCATATCTCATTCTATATAAGCGCCTTCTTTAAAGTATTAAACAGTTGGTGGTTTGCGCTACGTACGTCCACGCCCTGTCCTTCACTTAAAATCGTCAGTGCAACGCTAAGCGCAATATAGTCATGGGCTTTAGTAGATTACGAAAATGCGCTTGCTTCAGTGGAGAAACCAGCAGTAATAGAGGCATTACGTAATCAAGGTGTAAAGGAGGCTTACGTAAATATCTTCGAAAATATTTACAGAGACTCCACAGCTACCATAATTCTCCAGAAGAAAAGTACAAAGATACCTATAAAGAAAAGGGTCAAAGACACACAATCTCTCCAATGCTATTCACTTCATGATTGGAAGAAGTATTCAAGCTATTAAACTGGATTAAGGATCAACGCCGAATATTTCAGCAAGGTTGAGTTTGCGGATGGCATTGTCATGTCCAGCAACACTGCGGACGAGTTGCAACATTCGAGGACAATATTAAAGATTGTGTAAGAGTTGGGTTGCAGATCAAAACGCAAGCAACAAAGCTAATGATCAGTAGCCTGGCTAGAGAACAAGCGTTCGGGATCGCCAGTCAGCTTCTAGAGTCTGTGAAGGAGTCCGTTCACTTAGGTCAATTACTCACAGGCGATCCTGATCATGAGAAGAAAATTTACAGAAGAATCAAATGGATTGGAGTGATTAGGCAGACATTGCCATACCCTTACTGGAAGCTTACCATTATCACTAAAAAGAAAATTGTACAATCAGTGCACTTTGCCGTCGCAACCACATGGGGCAGAAACTTGGAGACTGACAAAAGAGCTCTAAAACAAGTTAAGGACCGCGCAAAGAGCGATGGAACGAAGAATTAGAGGCGTAACGTTAGGAGACAGGAAGAGAATGTTGTAGATCAGAGAGCAAACGGGGATAGGCGATACTCAAATTGACGTGAGGAGAAAGAAATAGAGCTGGGCAGGTAATGTAATGCGTAGGTTACATAACCAGTGGACCATTAGGGTTACGGTATGGATGCCAAGAAAAGGGAAGCGCAGTCGAGGACGGCTGAAGACTAGGTGTGCTGATGAAATTAAGAAATTTGCAGGCGCTTGTTGTAACTGGTTGGCGCAGGACAGGGGTAATTGCAGATCGCAGCGAGACGCATTCGTCTCGCATTGGAGATAAAAGAGGCTGATGATCATCACGATCATCACCATCATGTAGGCATCGCGAAGGGTGTACTTGTGGCATTGCTGCATCTGCGAGAGCGAAATTTACGCCTTGAGGAGATGTTAGAGAGCCTCTGAATCGGTGACGATAGAGGTGCCGCCACACGGAAAGCGTATAACTTGCAGTAACGGCCAAGGAAGGAGAGCGGCCGGCTGTAGTGTAGCCATAAGCGCTCAAGTTTGCCCTACTGAATTTCTTCGAATGAGTCGTGGCGCATCGGCCTTTCAAATGGGGAGGAGGCTCATGGACCGAGTATATAGAGGTGTGATGCTGGGGCTGGCGCACGCTGATCATCAGTGCTGGTGGACGCAGGCGATGTAGGAGAAGATTTGGAATGGTGCGATGGTTTAAATGGCGCGAGCTGTTGTGACTGAGCGCTCGATGCGGCGCAGTGAATAAGGACGGCTGCCGACAAATAGGCGTAGAAGTAAGGGCCTGCCGGGGGTGGCAGCCGGAGTCTGGAACGCCTCCGGAGGCTGCTGGAACATTGTTGAGAAGGAAACGGCTGCCCACTTGGATGAACCAGTTGTCCCCCATATTGATGTACATTTCCCGGACAGCCTACAACCGCGCGACATCTGTCGGACCACGTGATGCCACGTCCCTCTTGCCTTGGTAGAGTAGGTGCGTTGACCCTGGCACGGGTGAACTCAGTCTTCGTATGCCACCAGTTTTGTGGGAGGTAGCGCGAACAGGTAGCCGCCGCAGCAGCGGTTAATTTAAAATTAGAATGGCCAGCCATGGTGCCGCGGCATCTCTGGGGTGGACGGCACCACGGCCGCTCGTGGTAAGAACGCCAGTGTGTTCTAAACTAGACCTGCATGCACGTGAGCCACCTTCTTCACCTGCTCTGGATGTGATAGTCGCGCCGCTACAAACTTCACCTTAACTAACACTGAAGGTCATGGGTTGGACTCCCAACAAAGGTGATGGGATAGACTCCTTCCAAAGGCCGTGGTAGGAGTGTCTTAATCAACTTAATCTTACTTGTACACTAATTAGCTTCTCCTTGATTACCAGCAATTCTCATGGGTTCGACACCCACCAATGGTCATGGTTCGAGGGTATTAACTGCGCCCTGATTAGCTTTGCTTAGTTAGCATCGAAGGTCGTGGGTTCCTGACCTTTTTGGACCATGGCGTGCTGACACTGACGCCGCATTTTCCGTCTCCTGAGCCATATAATCCCTTCGCATTAAAATGTAGTGTTCAATTCTTCAACTGTGTCGTGACATATCCCACCTCAGTGCGGCGTGTCTTCCTATTCGTTTAGTATTTGCGTTCGGCCGTCCCGCGTCAACAATAATTGGAGTCACAATTTAGCGGTGGTGCCGCCAACGTGAGGGATTGCTGCTGTTGTCGCAATAGGCTGTCATTTTCTATGACACCAATCACATATCGAACGACACACACACACACACACACACACACACACACACACACACACACACACACACACACACACACACACACACACACACACACACACACACACACACACACACACACACACACACACACACACACACACACACACACACACACACACACACACACACACACACACACACACAGACACACACACACATATATATATATATATATATATATATATATATATATATATATACGTGCGCTAATAGCCGGTCACCAGCTTCGTGTTATTTTTGTGTTCTCTTCCACTGTCCCCGTGTTTATTTGCGGTCAAGTTGATCTGCCGTAAAGCACCAACTTGGCCAACGTGAAGTTCTTCTGATGAACGCTTCTTCCTCCCGAGTAGGGAGGTGGTGGGTTCGAACACCGTCTGGTATAGTGTGAACAAAGTACCCATGGAACCGTGATTAGGTCAAGCAGTACTGCCACGTCCATGTGAGGACGAGTAGCAGGACGAGCAGCAGGACGTCGCTAGGCGACCGCATGCCCAGCGCCAAGCAAACCTGCAAAACGGTCGCCGACCCGAAAATTGTGGACGTTTCGCTGCAGCGGACCGTGAGTACACGAAGAGATTCCAGCTTCTGCGCAGACGCGTTTCACTTTCGTATTCTACCGATTACTATGAAAGAGGATCAACTATAACGATTTTTATGTGTGGCTACCCTATGCTCTCCTGCTAAGCACTAATAGGAAGTAACAGTGCATTAGAACAGTCAAGTAATGTAACAAATGGCTCGTAAGCGCGCAGGCTTTCACCTTCAGCCTTTTCAGCGGAGGCTAAAGTGAGTGACATTTTGTTAATATCAACCGTCAAATGTGTTGACGAAATATATTTTTCATACGTGGCAATTCTTAGGGTAATTTAGGCACATTCTATGGGCCAACTATGCATCATCATCGTCATCATCATCATCATCAGCCTGCTTACGCCCCCTGCAGGGCAAAGGCCTCTCCCATACTTCTCCAACTATCCCGGTCATGTACTAATTGCGGCCATGTCGTCCCTGCAAACTTCTTAATCTCATCCGCCCACCTAACTTTCTCCCGATCCCTGCTACGCTTCCCTTCTCTTGGAATCCAGTCCGTAACCCTTAATGACCATGGGTTATCTTTCCTCCTCATGACTTGTCCTGCCCATGCCCATATCATTTCTTGATTTCAACTAAGATGTCATTAACTCGCGTTTGTTCCCTCACCCAATATGCTCTTTTATTATCCCTTAACGTTACCGCAACGCTGCCGCAACGACTCGGTGGCGTACAGTGGACAATCGACCGATATGTTTTGCGTGCGGCTACGCAGGCCACGCCGCACGCTACTGTAGTCGCGTGCAGTCGCCTAGCGCTACACCATATGGGCCAAGTTCTATGGCAGGTTCTCCGCGCCCTTATTACGACGACGAACCTCGGGCTGCGTCACCACCATTCCGCCGGTCCGCCAACATCCGCCGCTCAACTTCTCCACGCCGAAGCTCCCCATCACCGATGCGGCCTCGGCCCGAAGCTCGGGATAAGGAAAACTAATCGTCGCAGTCCATGAGGCAAGGACTTCGACCCCATCGAAACGCGGAAGTCCTCAACGTAGCCCGACCAATGCGATAGACGTGTTAGTTGACGGTGTGCGCACATATACCCTCGTGGATACCGGAGCCGCTGTATCAGTTATGGACGCAATGCTTTCTCACTTCCTTCGAAAGGTTACGACGCCCATTGCTGGACTCGCCCTCCGAACAGCAGGCGCACAGCGTATTCACCCGATTGCGGCTTGCACCGCTCGTGTTCTCATCGAGGGCGTTGTATACGCCGTCGAATTTAATGTGATTTCCTCGTGCTCCCACGAAATTATTCAGGGGTGGGACTTTCTCGCCCGCCACGATGCCGTCATTCATAGCGCACGGGCCGAACTAGAACTGTCGCCGATCTCAGATATGACGCTTGCCGGTAATGCTTCTTTTGCGAACAAACTACTCGTCAGGCACGACACAAACGTTCCTGCCAACTCCTCAGTGATTGTATCAATGCAGTGCAGCAGCCTCTCTGACGCCATCACACTACTTTCTCCGTCGGGCCATTTTTATACTCGAAAAGGTCTGCTGCTGCCTTTTGCGACTGTGAACATCAAACAGGGCTCCACAGCTATTTTTGTCTGTAACCCCTTCCCATACCCTGTGATGCTGCTTCAAGGCGAATGTCTTGGCCACGTGGAAGTGATCGACGCCGTACAAATTACGGATGTTCCCGAACACACGTCCTGCGCCAGTTACAACACGCTCGGTTCTCTCTCTACGTCGGACCCTTTGCCCACAGGTGTGTTCGATTCATCTATTGCCGATGGCCTCACCCCACCTCAGCGTTCGCAGCTTCTGCGCCTCTTAGAAGAATTTCGTTCTTCTTTTGATGTCGGGCAACCTACCCTTGGCCAGGCGTCTGCTGTCACGCACCATATTGACACTGGCTCCCAACCGCCATTGCGGCGACGACCATATCGCGTCTCTGCCACAGAACGTCGTGGGATTATTGAGCAAGTGGACGGTATGCTTCGCCGCGAAGTGATCCGACCCTCGAACAGTCCATGGGCATCTCCTGTCGTCCTTTTTACGAAAAAAGACGGCTCGGTACGGTTCTGTGTAGACTATCGGCGCCTGAACAAGATCACTCGCAAAGATGTATACCCGCTGCCGCGAATCGATGACGCCATCGATAGCCTACACGGAGCAGAATACTTTTCATCTCTAGATTTACGCTCCGGCTATTGGCAAGTACCCATGGCTGACGTCGATAGGCCGAAGACAGCCTTTGTCACACCCGACGGCTTATAGAAATTTAACGTCATGCGGTTTGGACTTTGTAATGCACCAGCAACCTTTGAACGCATGATGGACACAGTTCTCCGCGGTTTGAAGTGGCACACGTGCTTATGTTATCTCGACGACGTTGTTGTTTTTGCCTCTGACTTCACCACGCACCTTCAACGCCTACGGCGTGTTTTGACGTGCGTAGCAAACGCTGGCCTCCAACTGAACCTACAGAAGTGCCGATTTGCAGCGCGGCAGCTCACGATACTAGGTTACGTCGTCTCGAAGGATGGAATCCTCCCCGATCCAGACAAACTTCGTGCCGTAGCTGAATTTCCTAAACCGACGTCCGTCAAAGAACTGCGCAGTTTTGTAGGTTTGTGTTCCTACTTCAGGCGCTTCATTCGCAATTTCGCCGCCATCATATGGCCCCTGACGAAGCTCTTTGGCAGCAACGGACCTCTCCATTCGTGGTCGTCCGAGTGCGAAGAGGCGTTCACTAAGCTACGTCGTTTGCTGACGTCTCCTCCCATTTTGCGCCACTACGACCCAACGGCACCTATTGAGGTACACACAGATGCCAGCGGTGTTGGCCTCGGCGCTGTCCTAGCGCAGCGCCAAGAAGGGTTTTCTGAATATGTTGTGGCATATGCAAGCCGTATGCTTACTAAAGCCGAGACCAATTACACCGTCACGGAAAAAGAATGCCTGGCGATCATCTGGGCGCTTACCAAGTTCCGGCCCTATTTGTATGGTCTACAATTTGATGTCGTCACGGACCACCATGCACTATACTGGCTGTCGTCATTGAAGGATCCCTCAGGCCGTCTCGCCCGCTGGGCGCTTCGCCTACAGGATTACGATATCCGCGTACTGTACCGGAACGTACGCCAGCACGCTGATGCTGACGCCCTCTCACGTTCTCCCTTGCCAGTCGACAATCCCTGCTGCGCAATATCCCAGCTTGACGTTTCTTCCGTCGACATTGGGGCCATCGCTTCTGAGCAGCGCAAGGACCCCTGGATTGCCTCCATCATAGACTGCCTTGCTGATCCGTCATCGCAGCCAACCACTCGTGCATTGCGCCGTCAAGCTCGCTATTTCGCCATTCGAGACGACCTGCTTCACCGACGCAATTACACCTCTGACGGCCGCCAGTGGTTATTAGTTGTACCTCGAAGCCTGCGTTCTGAAATCTGCGCATCGTTCCACTCTGATCCACAGTGTGCTCACTCGGGACTTTTCAAAACCTACCAGCGCCTCCGACGACGCTACTACTGGCGGGGAATGTACAACTACATTCAAAAGTTCGTTCGCTCATGCCCCGACTGCCAGCGCCGAAAATCTTCACCCCACCACTCGCCAGCTGGTCTGCAGCCTCTACCCTGCCCTACCCGGCCGTTCGGGCGCTTTGGCATCGATTTGTATGGGCCACTTCCCCTGACGTCGTCTGGTAACCGCTGGGCCATTGTGGCAGTAGATCACCTTACACGATACGCTGAAATCGCCGCTCTCCCAGCAGCTACAGCGCGCGATATTGCATCATTCCTGCTACGCCGATTCATCCTGCGGCACGGTCCACCTCAACAACTGCTCAGCGATCGCGGACGCGTCTTCCTGTCGGAAGTAGTTGAAGCGATTCTCAAAGAGTGCCACATTGTTCATCGTACGACTACGGCGTACCACCCTCAAACGAATGGCCTCACAGAACGCTTCGACCGTACGCTCGGCGACATGCTTTCAATGTGCGTTGCCTCCGACCACACGAACTGGGACGCCGCTCTGCCATTCGTCACATACGCGTATAATACCGCTACGCAGAGCACCACTGGATTTTCACCCTATTTCTTGCTGTATGGTCGACACCCTTCGCACACCATTGACACCATTCTGCCGCACCGGCCGGATGCATCCGAGTGCGTGCCTATTTCTGCCACGGTCAGACATGCAGAAGAGTGCCGCGACCTCGCACGGGCCTTTACTTCCGCTGATCAAGAGCGCCAGAGGAGCACTCGCGGTGACGCCACTGCCACGGTCACCTTCGATCCGGGAGCGCTCGTGTGGCTCTCAGTTCCTTTAACTGCCCCTGGCCTCTCATCAAAACTGGTCCCTAAGTATGAAGGCCCTTATCGTGTTCTCGAACGCGCATCTCCTGTGAACTATGTCATCGAACCAGTTGAGCCATCTTCAGACATGCGCCGCCGTGGACGAGACATTGTCCATGTCGACTGTTTAAAGCCTTACTACGACCCGCTCATCGTGACGAGCTGTTAGGTCGCCGGACGGCTCCCTTCTTGCTCCCGGGGGGTGATTGTAGCGAAGAGAGACGCTAGTGGGTTCAGTGCTACTGGCTCTAAACGGTAGTGGGTCGACCGCTCCTGCTCAGCAACGGCTCTCGTGCTTGGAAGCAGTGACTGCCCTGCCCGTCGACGTTGCGCTGCTCCGAGCTCTGCCTAATAAACACCGTTAGACACCCATCATACTTCTTTCCATAGCTCGTTGCGTCGTCCTCAATTTATGTAGAACCCTTTTCGTAAGCCTCCAGCTTTCTGCCCCATACCTGAGTACCTGTAAAACACAGCTTGTATACACTTTTCTCTTGAGGGATAATGGCAACCTGCTGTTCATGATCTGAGAATACCTGCCAAACGCACCCCAGCCCATTCTTCTTCTGATTATTCCAGTCTCATGCTCTGGATCCGCGGTCACTACCTGCCCTAAGTAGATGTATTCCCTTACCACTTCGAGTGCCTCGCTACCTATCGTAAGCTGCTGTTCTCTTCCGAGTCTGTTAAACATTATTTAGTTTTCTGAAGATTAATTTTTAGACCCACCCTTCTGCTTTGCCTCTCCAGGTCAGTGAGAATGAATTGCAATTGGTCCCCTGAGTTACTAAGCAAGGCAATATTATCAGCGAATCGCATAATACTAAACTATTCTCTATTAACTCTTATCCCCAATTCTTGCCAATCCAGGTCTCTGAATACATCCTGTAAACACGCTGTGGCTACCATTGAAGAGATCGTATCTCCCTGCCTGACGCCTTTCTTTATTGGGATTTTGTCGCTTCCTTTATGGAGGACTACGGTGGCTGTGGAGCCGCCATAGATATCTTTCAGTATATTTACATACCGCTTGTCTACACCCTGATGCCGTAATGCCTCCATGACTGCTGAGGTTTCGACTGAATCAAACGCTTTCTCATAATCAATGAAAGCTATATATCAGGGCTTTCTTTACTTCTTCCGGCGTTACTTGGGGAATTTCAAATTCCTCTAGACTATTCTGTCTTCCATTATCTTCGTGGGTGCCACTGGTACTATATAAATCTCTATAGAACTCCTCAGTCACATGAACTATCTCATCTATATTAGTAATGATATTGCCGGCTTTGTCTCTTAACGCATACATCTGATTCTTGCCAACTCCTAGTTTCTTCTTCACTGCTTTTAGGCTTCCACCATTCCTGAGAGCAAGTTGAATTCTATCCATATTATACTTCCTTATGTCCGCTGTCTCACGCTTGTTGATTAACTTCGAAGGTTCTGCCAGTTCCATTCTAGCTGTAGAGTTAGAGGCTTTCATACATTGGCGTTTCTTGATCAGATCTTTCGGCTCCGGTGATAGCTTACTGGTATCCTGTCCAACGGAGTTACCACCGACTTCTATTGCACAATCCTTAATGATGCCTATAAGAGTGTCGTTCATTGTTTCAGCACTAATTCCTCTATTTGCCTGTTACTGCTAACTCATTGATTGGCTTCTTATATACGAGTTTCTTCCGTTCCCCCCTCAAGTCTAGGCTAATTCTAGTTCTTACCATCCTATGGTCACTGCAGTGCACCTTGCCGAGCACGTCCACATCTTTTATGATGCCAGGGTTAGCGCAGAGTAAAAAGTCTATTTCATTTCTAGTCTCATCATTTGGGTTCCTCCACGTCCCCTTTCGGCTATCCCGCTTGCGGACGAAGATATTCCTTATCCGCATGCTATTCTCGTCTGCAAAGTCTTTTTATACCTCTTCCCTGCTATTCCTAGTGCCTATGCCATATTCCCCCACTGACTTGTCTGCAGCCTGCTTCTTGCCTACCTTAGCATTGAGGTCGCCCATCACTATAGTGTATTTTGTTTTGACTATACCCATTGCCTATTCCACGTCCTCATAAAAGCTTTCGACTTCCTGGTCGTTATGACTGGATGTAGGGGCGTAGACCTGTGTGACCTTCAATTTGTACCTCTTGTTAAGGTTCACAAGACCTGCCACTCTCTCGTTAATGCTATAAAATTTATCTATGTTGCCACCTATATTCCTATTATTCAGGAATCCGACTCCTAGTTCTCGTCTCTCTGCTAAGCCACGGTAGCACAGGACGTGCCCGCTTTTTAGCACTGTATATGCTTCATTTGTCCTCCTAACTTCACTGAGCCCTATTATATCCCATTTACTGCCCCCTAATTCCTCCGAAAGCACTGCTAGACTCGCCTCACTAGATAACGTTCTAGCGTTAAACGTTGCCAGGTTCAGATTATAATGGCGGCCTGTCCGGATCCAGGAATTCGTAGCACCCTCTGTTGCGTCACAGGTCTAACCGCCGCCGTGGTCAGTTGCTTCGCAGCTGCTGGGGACTGAGGCCGGGTTTGATTGTTGTATTCATATAGGAGGTCGTGGCCAAGTACTGCATCAGGGTGGCCAATCCTGCTCTGGTGAGGGAGTGCGTTACCGGTTCTGGTCACCGGGATCAGGTCGCACTCCAGGCTTGTTTATGCAATTTTATCAACACGCGGATTTTTTTTTAATTCGGTGGAAAATTGCGCGGCACCGGGATTCGATCCACGGTCCTCTTGGACGCGAGGCGGATGCTCTACCTCTACGACACCACTATCTGTATATGTGTACCTATGTATGCTTTTTGTACCTGAACGTTCTCCCGGCAATCTCGGTTGCTGGATTCAAGTACATTTGCGGAAAGTTAGCAAAGCTTTGATCTATCTTCGCGAAAAAGGAAGTAGTGGGCTGCAAAACTTCCACAAGTGTGGGAGCGATAGTGCGCAACCTAAAACAAGAATGAAAACCGGCCTAGTAAACAAAGCTAGAAGCGTTCACGCGTCCCTGTATTAGCACTTAAATATAAGAATTGTATGACGATACAACATTCTTAAATTGAGCAGTGGTGTTGGCCGTCGGGTATCGCTAGTTTCTCGTAGTTTTAAACAATCAACAAGCCTCGAACCTTGTGAAACCTGAGGTCAGACCGAACGTACGCTTACCAGTACGCACCGCCTCTTGGCCACTCCTGGCTTGACACCTTGTCAACATCGCTTCGTATTGAGCTATACCGTAAAATGCGAAATTTGGTGGTGATTTCTGGAGCCTTACGTGCCAAAACCAGGGTTTGATTACGAAGCAGCTGTAATGAGGGACTTGCGATCAATTTTGACTACCAGGGGATCTTTATAGTGCCTCCATTGCATGGGCATTTTTTTGCATTTCGTCCCCGTCGAAATGCGGCCGCTGCAGGCACGTTTTGCCTACGCAACCTTCAACAGACCAACACCATAGCTGACAAACCGCCTCGGCGGTACAATGCGAAATTTGGATGTGGCTACTGTTCATCGGTCAAGCTGGTCAATGACCACGTACCACGGCAGAGTGGAGCCTGTGGGCGTCAGCGCATACTCGACCCCTGTAGTGCACATAGTTAACCGCTACATTAGCATGTGGCTGCCACTGCAGCACAGCGTAGATACCGCCGCCGCAGCAGAGTATGGCGACGGGCTAAGGTTAACAGCGTGTTCTCGTTGGCATATGTGGGTGACGTAAATCGAGAGCTGATCGCCAACATGTTACAAATAGCTTGTTGATAACTCGGTCAAAAGGGTGCTTGTTCGAATCACGTCAGGGTTACCACTTTTTCGGAGCTCGGTTTACCGGGGACACGGAATACACGCTTTGACAGCCTGAGAACGGAGAATCGACTGGCTTTATTCAAAAGTAAAAGCAGGTTGGCCGAATGGCTGTGGTGGCGCCCCAGTCGGGCAACCACCTCGCTTCCAAGAAAGCGCAGAGGGCAAAGACCCCATGACGAAGCAGGGTGGGGTAAACTGGATTTTCGAAGCAAGGAGCAATGACCCCACGTTGAGATGACGGACGGTCTCTACAACGTCATCTCCTTCCCGAGTTGCACCTCCGCGAGGTGTGGTGCCATCAGGGTCGAAGTTTATTACGTTAAGAATCCTGTCAACGTGAGTCTGGAGCGCATGCGGCTACCATCACTTAGCCGATGTGCAAGGTGCCAACATATCCGCACTAGCCAGTGTAAAGACGAAGTTGGTTGGGTCGTGCAAAATCGCGCGACTTTCGTAGAGATAAATGGGCCAGCGAATGCGCTGCTCATGTCTCTTCGTGTTATAATAGCCGATAGTAGTTACCGTAACCGTAAGCTGAAGAATAGTCGCTCTATTCTGTGTGTCGCAGCCGCCAAAATAGGTAGTAGTGGCGTCTACGTGAACATTAAAATCAGAATTGAACTGTGCGGCACGGTGACGTTCTCAGACGGAGCGTTAGGGGCACCGCCTCACTTTGTGCTAGCATTCACAGTGAAAGGCATTGATTTTCGCTTCGTGGGACATATAATGATTTCGTATTTGTAAAGAATACTATTCTTTAGGTTGGCTATTAAAAAAGCTTCAAAAGCCTTAATGTGCCTAAAAGATCGAGGAGCCATTCTACCCTTTGAAAGTGGTCGACGACCGAAGGTGCTTTTTTGGAATAAATCATGTTAGCATAGAGTTTTGTTGGCATGTAAATGTACGTATGGTTATGTATACGTCATTTATGCGAAATACAAAAATATACACAATCATTTGTTGTCTTGTCGCTTTAATCTTTAATTTATCTTTCTGTAGTCACGCAAGTGATGATGGCGTTGCGGTCGCTGTCATGCACAGAGCTACCGCCGAAGAGCTTTTACGACGCCGCTCTAAAGAGACAGCTCTTGCCGATGCCGCTACGACGGAGCACCGTTTACGCGCAGGTAGCCGTTAAACCATGCATCGACGCGAGCGACGACATGCTTTGACAGGGGCGTAGTCCAAAGGAGTGCACGGAACAAAACACGTTTGCTTGTAGCATGCGATTGAGAATACTTCCTAGTTAATTAGTCGAATGAAACTTCGAAGGACTAGAGTTGTATTCATGCGGACAAACATGACGCTATCGGTTTCCTTGCCGTAGAAGCCCATGACAACAGACGGGAATTCCACAATACTTACAACTTCATCGTGAACTATATAATCTTAAAAAGTAAATGAAACTCCGCGTATTGTTAGAGTCATCTTAGCGGCTAGTTTTCATGTAATTTTTTTTGGTATAGTTTTGATAAAACAAGAGTGACAGCAGTTTTCTGTAACCATACTCCCTCTGTGAATGCGTATGTATTGACAGCAGACGGGAATTCTATAACGTTTTCAACTTCACAGTGAAGCAACTAATTATGACAAGTAAATGAGACTGTGCGTAATGATAGAGTCGTCATGGCGGCCAATTTCAGTATGAATGTTTTCGTAGTTTGAGAGCTACAGAGCATTCGCGAGAAAGTTGGCTTTGTCGCAAGCGGTATTAGGTTCGCCGCCACGATGTTTCCGAAGGATAGCCGTAGACAGCCTCTCTGTATAACGTGACTAACACTAATGTGAAGGGCACGCAGTGGAGCCAGATTATTCAACCGTATTGTGACACATGTTGCTCTACTAGCGCAAATGTCAACAACTTCGCGAGAAAAGTATTGCGGAGGTAACGTGGCGCAAGAAGTTTTAGAAGATTCGACTTAGAATTCAGATAATTAAATTATGGGGTTTTACGTGGCAGAACCACCATCTGATCATGAGGCCAGGAAAAGTGGGGGACTCCGGAATAACTTCGGCCACGTGGGTTTCTATAACGTACAGCTAAATCAAAGCACAGGAGTGTTTTCAATTTCGCCCCCATCGAAATGTGGCAGCCGTGGCCGAGATTTGATCCCGTGACCTCGTGCTTAGCAGCGCAACACCAAAGTCACCAAGGCACCACGTCTGGTAAGATTCCACTTACAAGGAGACACTTGAAAGATTTCTAGATAGTGTTTTCGCATCGCAACTGGCACCAATTACTGCAGAATATTTTATACATTGTGTGCATTCCTGAGACAATATAAGCGCTTGAGTTGATGTAATTTCGGCAGTACCAATGTAACATAATCGTGGCAGAAATTATTCGTTTTATTTGTGACACTGTTGTATTATGCTGTCTGAGCCCACAATGCATGCAAACTTAAAATGAGTGTGCAAGCTAGCAGCCGAAGTACTTGTTTAATTCAGCTAGCAAGTTTTGAACGTGTCGCTTGCCTCAAGGGGAGGTTTCTGTCATGGCCCATAAATTAACACGGCCCGGCGCAAACATATCTTTGAGCAGATGTACTGTAAAACTGCCTACCAAAAAGGCTCTCGTTTATTTGGGAGCATGATGGGTCTTAATAGGATCGTGTCACGTTTCATTCGCAAAGACTTGATTTATTGAAAAATGTAACAGGAGGAATAAGTCACCTTCTCATCGTCTGCCAGGTTCCACTACCTCGATCAATGAGTGCGTATTTTGTACTCAGCTTTCCGTTGCTTAAACTTGCCTCTTTTCGACCTAATGGCAACTGGCTTCGCCGATGCTTGAGATAAAGTAAAAAAAAAACTGCAGTTTTTTTTCTACCACATAAAAGCCAAAACAAACGAGTGTTCATCGTTTGTCATACGTATATTGTCTTTTATCACAGGGATACTGTAGTTTGACCTTTTGGGAATGTGGCACGAAAGAAAGAAAAATATATTAAAACGTTTCAAAATGCAAATCGAAAAAGTATTTCTACAGAATTTCAATCAGCGATTACAAGCATTTAGTATGCAGTTATTCTTGAACTGTAATTCTGATAGAATGAGATAGGATTCGCATCAGGACCACTCACAACCGAACACAGTCAACACACGATTGCACACACAGCACAGAATCTACATTAATACGACATAATACACACTTAATGCGAGATATACAACTGATGGTAGTTAACTAATACAGGCCATGCTGTGGCTGCTACTACAATGTCTGTACGAGAATGTAAATTGTCTCTCGCCGTGCGTTTCTTTGTGTGGAGCCCGTTGACGCGTCGAGGCCGATGTCGGCTGCCCTTTGGACGACATCACCATGGGCCTCCCCACGGATTTACGGAACTTGCAGTCGCAGCAACGATTCTTGTGACACTGGCCGACGTAACCGTGGTAGCAGCGCAGTAGCTCTGACTGCTGCTGTCGCGTCCGGCAGCAAGGCTGGTCGTCGCAGTGACCCGAGAAAGCAGCCACCTCGCCTGGCTCCCTGGACCGGTTGTCGAGCAGGAACACAGGCCCTTGGCGTCCGGGAATGGCGCAGTGGCGGATCCGCGGTTCTCTGGACCGGGCACCCAGCGAGAACCGACTGGCCTCGAACGCTGAGCAGCTCGGAACACCAGCACGCGTCTCGCGCCATGCGCCACTTGAGCTGAACATTTCGTCGCTGCTCTCGCACGGCGAACACGGCATTCTATTTCTTTTCCGCAATTGTGTACATGTCGTGAGGACCCCTGCTTTTAGGAAAGTTATTCACAGCGTTTCTAATGGGTACGAAAAGACGGTAAACAAACGTCAAAGTGTTGCGCAACCGTAACTTTCATAAAGAGTTCACTGCTGGCAAAGCTCCAAGGGCACATGTACAACGATGTTTTAAAATCAAGGTCTGTAAATGGCTTCTTGTCTTTCAGGACTTTAATATCCACTTGGAAGTTCATTGATATAAACACGGCTCATGTCATCCGCTCCAACGTTATCAGACCCTTGATGTAGTCAACGGAAAATCATTACTCTCGCAAGAGTAAGCCCGATCGCCAAACTATGTTTAGGTTTTCGATGGACTGCAAATACTGCAAAGGTTTATGATCGGAATGTATGAGGAATTGTTTGCCGTACAAGTGCAAAAGAAATTTTCTTCCGTCCATACAAGTGTCAAACATTTCCGTTCAATGATGAGATACTGTGTTTCTCGAGGCAACAGGTTGCGGCTAGCGTAGGCAACAGGAGCAAGACCTAATCATTTCCTAGCTGGAGCAGTACGGCACCAAGACTAGTGCTTGAGTCATCGGTGTAAAGGAGAAATTCCTTTGTTATGTTGGGTGCTTGTACAATTGAAGCATCGCCAAGCTTACTCTTAAGAATGCTGAAAGCTTGCTCTTGATCCGGTACCCACGCGAGAAAGTTGTTCTGTCCATTGTGTGTGAGGTCTGTCAACGGCCTGGTGATCTCAGCATAGTTGGGAATTCAACCGGTGACCGGCAATACAGGCGTGTAGAGGCACGCTGAGGTCGGCACGGAACCGTTTTTGCGTGTCCAGGCTTGTTTGATTCAACACTGACTTCGTTTAATTTCGATAGCAAATATATGGACTGTCCAAATAAATTCTCGCAATCCTTTTGGCATTGCCGTGATGCTCCGTATGATGTCCAAGGGCGATGAGATCGTGGCCGCGCGCCGCATTCTACAGGTGCGAGGGTGAACCGAGAAGGATGGCGGTTCGATTCGGCGACGTCTTCTCAGGGGGACAGGTGGGGTGGATGCACGCCGTGTAATCTAATCGTGCTTGAAAGGGAGAGCAACTGAGACACGTCAATGGCCGCGCACACCTTATCTTGCAGGTTATCTGCGGTGGGCATAAAGGCTACACGCGCGAAGCGTTGATGGCTTCGTATGTTCTGTGTTCTCGCATGCCTAGTTCGTTTAAAGCGAGAGGCAGCACGAAGGGCAGTTAGATCACCGCTGCTACCACTCTTCAACACACCAGCGTCGTAACAGCCAGTGCTCGCGCATGGTGTTAGAATAGACTGGGCGTCTGAACGAGGCGGCAACGCCGACGACTTTTGTGGTTTCCATCTCCCTCGGTAGATGGCGCAGATCTTTGGGGGCTCATAAAACCCCTCAATCTCCCAAAGTAGCGCCATTCGCTTCCATCCTCCTCCACTCGGCGCGGCCTCGATGGTGGCGCCGCCGGTAGTGGGCCTGCCGTAGCAGACGACGGCTAACACGCTACGGGAGGAAATCCGCAGAAAAGTTCGCTCGAGCCCTGCGGAGCAGTTTTTTCAATCGAGATCTTTCTTCGTCAGTCGGTAACTGGCCTTTAGAATTTCGTGTTAGAATTGCGGAAGAAATAGAGAAAAGGACCATTATTCAAGGCGTATGTAAGGCGTAAAGCGCGCGACGTTGAGAGTTCGTGTTGCTGAAACACGACGCAAGCACGCGGCGTACTCAAACACGCGCGTAATTACCAAAGTTTCAGGTGTTGGCAGCGTGAAAGTATGTGTACGTGGTTTTGTAGGTTCATTTACGTACCTGCAGGATACTTTTGTTCGGCGGGCGCGTGAGAGATTCCGGCTGTGGGCGGTCAGCAATGCCTGGCAATAGGGCCGTTTTTTTAATTGCGGGGTGCTTTGGTAATCGTGACGATATATTGTTTTTTTTTTTTTACAAGTACTGCTCGAGGAGGGCACATGTAATGGCTAACGGAGACCTCTGAAGAGCACGTGACATTACAATAATGCAGGCGTCGCAGGGAGTGTTCGCGTACAAAATTGGCTGTCCACGATCTTATGCCCCCTCGGCATGCACAGGCTTCGGCAAGCCCCATCGAGCCCTGTTTGTAGCTTTGGTGTTCCCGTTGCCGCTTTGATGCCCTGGAGGCGCCGACAAAAATACGAAATAATGACAAAATGTTACAACTACTAAATAAAATTTATTGAAGAAATACAATCGCGCCGAGGCGCCAACTTCTAAAGCAGCGCTAGCGCGCCCGCGCGAGTATTATGAAACGCCAACGAGGAATTTACCGGCCCACGTACGACTCTACGATCAAAGTGCACGTTAAACATCTTCAGGCGAGATAGATAAAGTTATCCGGAGCCATCCACTACGACCTGCATCCTAGCTTTAGTCGCTTCGGAACGTTAAAAACGTTAATCACCACAAACAAAATCAATACATGCGGGCGTACATTCGAAGCTAAAAGACTGCATCGTAAGTCATATTGAGCCTTGCAAAAGCGTCGAGAATGTGCTAACTTCTAGTGGAGCTCAAAACACACACTGAATAAAGTCGCTTTTATGTCACAGGCCAGCTGCAGGTGCGTGCATTTCACCGCAAGACGAAACCACATGAAACAAAGAGAGCACATTCGAAAAAAAAAGTCAGACAACGCGCTAAAAACCACGCAGAGCATGAACGCACTTTTTCGAAGCGGAAGGCGTGAACTAGGCTCGAAATAAGAGGTGAGTAGCCGTGACCCTTACTTCACTAAGCCGTGCGTTCTTTGCCACTTCCTCGAAGTCAGGCCGCCCGATCCTGCGAATCCACACATCTTCTTGCGTTGCGCCCGCCGGACGGCAAAGCAAAAAAGCTTTTTGTCCTCGCTGTGTCTGTTGCGGCAACCGAAGGTGCAGCAGCATGGCATCGCAATTAAGTTCTCGGCCCTACACATTCTATTACGCTAACGTACCCCGTCCGTCCGCCTGCCGTACTTTCGTCGCGCAGGCCCAGCAATGGAGGGCGGCGCGCGCTAGAAAGAAAAAAAAATATACAAAAGCACGGCGCCTACTCCGCGCTCGAAAGAAAAAATATACAAAAGCGCGGCGCCTCCTTCTACGTCACACAGATTGGCCAATGGGGGAGCGGAGGAGGCTGGGGCGACAGGAGGCGTGGAGGAGGAGGCGCCAGGGCGAGCGGGGTGGATGAAAGATCTAAGAATGGCGCTACTTTTGAAAAATTGAGGGGCTTTAGGGGTTCAACCACAGCAGCCGGCGCGGCGTGCGGTGCTCCTCAAGCATGCGCGCGCGAGAGAGGATCGCTAGTAAATTTTCCCATAGTCTAAGCGTCTAGCAAGCCTTTGCGAAGCAAATTAGGTATATCTTCCTAAATATCTAAGCTTGTTAGCGCTATCTAGACCTAAATTGGCTTCGCAACTCGTGAATGTCCACTACAGAGACGGCATGTTTACTAGTAGTCAACTTTTGATACAAATGCCAAACCACTCGGCTCTTGCAAAGTGCAGAGCTTATCATGTTGTGGACGTAAGGCGAGAATCCGCGGCTTGCCGTGTGCAGCGGTATTCGTGGTTAGCATGCATGCGAAGCAGACACATGACTGTTCTCACCGCGCAAATTACCTATATATTCGTTATTTTGTTCTACAGTACCCTGAAACTTACTCTATTCTAACCGCTTATTTACATCGTGTAGTGTCAATCTAGATTTTGAGTGCTATGATGGCACGTTGGGACGAAAATTCATAAAACACATGTACACGACTATGCAAACATTTCCCAGCGGGATATACACAGGATTTTTCCGCAAAGTAATGTCAGTGATTTTAATGTGCAGCAACTATACGTCGCAGCGCCCTAGGACCAGTTGGGACTCGTGGAGGGGGAGGCTATCGCACGCAGGCGTGGGCACTCAGTCGTCTGCTACCATCTGCCGAGTAATTAGAACAGAATTTTCCGTCAAATTCGTTTCAGTTCCCGAGCAAGCAGTAATATACTACGTCATTCAAAAATGTCGGACTCGCATGGCACTTTATTGTTGAACGACGCAGTATCATTTTGAAGATCAACAACTTGATTCTTACGCAAGCTGACAAAAAGGGTGAGTTCGCCGTTTTACCCAAGGGAATTTACAGTGAAAAACCTTTGGTTGCTGTTAATAAGAATTTTGTCCCTCTGAAGAAAAGTGAAGTGCGTGTTAAAATTAAGTTCAAGTTTTGTAAGCAATTGGACCTGGGCAAGCTTGCCAGGGACATACCTAACAGCAGAAGAAACAGCTTGAGGGTGTTTTTCGCAGTCGAGATACCTAAGCCCGAAGTTCCATTTAGGACTATTATTAGTGAAGAGGGATCATGGCAGAAGTGTGTTAGCCAGTTTTTGCTGAAGAAACTCAACACGCTTGTTGTGAACGACCCATTTCTTGTATAAAAAAATCTGCCACAGTTGCACTGTTTTTAGAGAGAAATTACCATGTTGGGTTCGGTTTTTCGGTACGACGTGCAGAACTTGATTTTTTCTGTTCCACGGAATCAATTGCTAGTGTATGTGTCAAAGAGTGCATTGAAGATAACGGTGACGTATCCTTCCAGAACACCGTTGCTTTGTCCGTTGATAATTTTCCATCTTTATTGCAGTTTTGTTTGAACTCTACTTTTATATTATTGGACGAGCACCAGTTTCTGCAGGGCGATGACATCTGCATAGGCTCTTGTGTAGCTCCTATTCTCTGGGACATTCTTCTGGCTAAGGTGGACGACACACTGAAACAGGTGTTTAATGGGTGGTCGGTTTTAAGAATGTTTAGGTATGTCGAGGATTTTGTGTGCTTTTAAAAAAGCCGCCCGCCTTCACCTACCCCTCTACTGAAGGCGAAGATTTATCTTCAGCGAACATAAACGTGGGTTGGGTTTTACCCATGAACTCCCGGACCTTCGAGTTTAATTTTTAGACATAAGCATCCCGTTCTGTGATGGACACGTTTGCTGGGGCTACTACCCATGGGCTAAGAAGGAGTTGCTGCCCTTTGACTCGGCACACTCCAAGACGATTAAGAAAGGAAACGCGGTGTTGTATGGAATCGGCCCTCCATAATCATGTCCGCATTAGAGTAAGCCCACTTTTAATAATCAGGTAAGCCGTCTTTTGACTGCAGGGTTTCCCTTCTTGGTCTTGACTGCCGTTTGAGAAACCCTTCTTCAAAAATTCAAGCGTATATATGGAAGTACAAGGGCTCAGGATTAACGGAAGACACCTAAGCTTGAGGTGGTCCCTTGCATTTATAAATTTTCACACAATCTTAAGAAGGTGGCAAGTACGCACAGCGTTCCAATTTGTTTCTCTGCCCCAAATTAGCTGGGAAAGTTGTGTACACGTATCTGTAACGCCAGAAAATGTCGATGCCAGAAGAACCATCAACCGTCTTTAGTTAAATTTTCAACGGGGGTTCCAATCCCATGTCATGCGGGATGATTTACGTCGGCGAAACTGGTCGCTGTGTCAATGACTCTTTAGGGGAACACACTCAAAAACTGAAAAAAAAAAACTGGAGGATAAACACACACATTTAGCTGCGCACGATCACAAGTGTACGGATTGTGGGGTCCGGTTGAAAGAGAAGACGATTTTAGGAAAGAGGCAGTGACAAGACCGCGCGTATCAGTTTAGAAACCCACCACCTTAAAAACATTTGGTGGCAAATGCTTTATCACCCCTTGCCTTGCTCTCTTTGAAGCTGAACTTGATCTTGTGGATGTGGCTACCTGGGGTTCAGATTGCAAAGAAAAACAATAGTTCGCGTTTTGTTGCGCTTGGTTCGCTGTATTGCGCTTGCGTTGTTGGCACGCTATCACCCTTGACATGTTTCCCCCTTCATTTCCCTTGCTTCACTCTGACATATATAAGGTGTGCTATCCTTGCCAGTAAAACCATTTATTAGCTAACGGCTGTGTCTACGTGCCTCCCTTCTTGTGGACGCCTGTGTTGTTACTTATATATTTCTTGAGGCGGAACTGACGTTATAATTTTTCTTGAAATCTTCTGAACGTACACACGTAGAACATCGTAACCATCAAAACACCCATTAGTACATGTAGGAATAATTTTATGTTACCTTAATTTTACTAAGAAAATCTCCATGCAGCTTACGAGAGCTACTTAACAACAGCATAACACACAACTTCGGCGTTAGTGGCACTCCGCCACACATAACGGCCCGTTTAATTGGTTCAGTGTGTTGTCCACATTTTTGTGTTCATTTTTTTAACATTCAATTGTTACAACGAAATATCAACGGTAAGGCCGTTGATAAGCTCATCAATTGGAAAAAATAGATTCAGGCAGAAACAACTCTTGACGCTTATCTGTGCCATGCGGAGCAATTCATAACTGTGTAAACCTTGCAAATCTCTCGAAAAACGTTTTAAGTGCTATTTTATTATCGTTGATTCTCCTTCTACCGCATGCGCGTTACTCAGAGATAATAGGGGCTTTGTAGTTATCGACAGAGGTGCAAAAGTAATTGCGCGTGGCTAGATGGACCTATCTAGTGAACACTTCGCCGATAACGCTAACACGTCGCGCCGTGTGCAGTAGGCTCGCTGTATTTACTATGACACCAAACACTTCCTTCGCGTAAGGAGGGAAGCATTGGTTAGCCGTGTTCAATCTTCGGCCGCTACGTTCAAAAGAGCTTGCGCTAGTGCAAATCCGTTGCATATGTCACCCTAGAATGCTCAAGAACGACGGAGTCTTCTCGAGTACGCACGCTTCTGTCGGCACTTAACACGCCTCTGAGCCCTATGACCCTCCATCCATGGTTAAATTAAATTTTGGGTTATTACGTGTGAAGCCAACAATCTGATTATAAGGCACGCTGTACTGGGGGACATTGGAAATTTGAACCACTTCGGTTCCTTTAACGTGCGCGGGTGTTTTCGCATTTCGCCCCCGTCAAAATCTGCATCCATGGTGATATACACTAGGATATCTTCCATCAGTACTATTTTTTCCGAAGACAGCATGGTGCCTTAATTTAGCGCGGCCTCTCCAACCTTGGCCCCGACAAGACAATAAAAAAAATTGATACACTTTCAAAAGAAGGGAGGAGTGTTCCCGGTGCTCAGGGAAGGCAAGTGGGGTTTTCCAAAACCGAAAGTTTTTGTTAACCCCTGGGATGAGAGAGTCGTAAAAATGTGCGCAATTTGCCTCGCATTAGTAAGCAATCGAGCACCCTTCCACTACTGTGAAGAGGGGTGCAAGCGAAGCTCGGTATCCGTGGCTCTTCGTTGTCGTAACGCCTCTGCCTCGCGCTCTCTCACGGTGAGGTCGGCACGTAGACGGCGAGCCCTTTCTCGTGCGAGTTCCCAGCGGTGTTCATGAAACGCCGCCTGTTCTTCGGCCGACGAACGACGCGCAGCCCACTCTTAACCGCAGACTGCACATAGGCAGAACGAACCAAACGCGGCCTCCCCGTCTGAATGCCGGACCTGAACTGGCGGGAAACGACGGGCACGAGGCGAGCGGACACGCGATCACACCCTTTCCATCTTCCAGAGGGAGGGGGCGCCTGTGACTGGCTCGCGCTTTGCGATGCGTCTACTTCCTAATGCCTATAAAACCCCGCTTAGAAGGGTGCGTAAGATGAACCGACAGTTGCTGAATCTGTTAGCCTGGTGGTCTCACAACCCGACAAGCATTTATTTTTTTATTTTCGTGTTGCTTTGGTTTTTTATACGGCAACACCAACATTGGTACCCACATCAGTGAAGCAATACAAGCGAAGCTTGTATTGCTTCACAAAACAAAGCTGCTTCGATCTGTTTGCCAAGGGTTCTTGGACTTACACACCTGTTCGTTAGGGCAACTTGTCTTCTGCTTCATGTTTTCGAGGGATCGGGAGAACCCTTTCTTACACTCAATGATGCAAGTACAACTACGACGTGCTCTGCCAGATTTTATTGTATCTAGTGTGTGCGATATCATTGGAAGAATCAAGGGAAATGCATAGGAGGCGGTTGCCTCCCTTGAATGCTTAACGGCTTGATTTTCACTGCAGTATCTAAGTGTTGTAATAAAGGAAATTCTTTATAAACATTCGATCGATGTCATGTAGTCAGTTCCCATGTATAGGTCTATAAACTATGGAGGACCAGGAAATGATGCTTTCAAAAGGGTTAAGCAGATGCCTGTGAAACCAGTAACAAGGTCCTTCTTTTTTAAATTGCACACTAACACAATTCCAGTTAAAAGTGGCTTGCGCAAAAAGGCATATTTGTGCCATGAACAACAAATTGTCTACTGTGCAAAAAGCCAGCAACATTTTAGCATGCATTCATTCAGTAATAGACGCGATTATCGATTTGGGGATGTGATGCAAAGTACCCAGAAAAAGAACTACCCCTAACTCCTATCGGCACAAAATACATACTCGTATACGACGAAAACGGCATACCGTATGATATTATCATGCTTCTGGGCATCTATGGTTTGTGGACAACACGTATTGGTGTCACACAGGCTGACGTTAATACTTCATGCTCAAAGGAGAATTTTGTGGAAGGTGTGTGTGGTACATTTACGGCGCGTATTGATTACAAGCTGAACCTCCTCACTGGAACAATCTACTTAATGAACTGTCACAAACGGAAAAAAATTAACGCATTATGTCATCTGTTTGTACTTGGTTGTTACAATAGAACGCCGAAAAAAATACGGTGGTGGCTGAATCGGTTAGCGTGGTGGTCTCGCTACCCGGAGGTCGGTAGTTCGAATCCGCAGCCCGAGAAGCAATTTTTACGGCAACGCCAACAGTGACGCCGACACGAGTGAGGCGATATAAACTTCGCTTGAAAAGAAGGTGGCTTGTTAGCCCACTCGAGTAGTGCCTACGAAAGCACTATTTTTGCATAGGAAACGGCATCTTGGCTTTTGCCATGCGCCATTTCGCAATTTGCTATGTTTGAGGAAAGCGGAAGAGCCGTAACCTTTTTTTTTTTTTTTGAAGGGAGGCGTTTTTTAAGGTTTTATTTGTACAGATATTTAGTGACGTTCTGTTAGCACTTTACATGCAATGTATTATTAGAGTGACGAAATGCTTAGCGCTTTTAAGACGATAATGCATGCTAGTTCGTTACGAGCATAATGAAATATCTTACGATGCAATATTAGACAGCTCAAAGTGCGAAACGTAAGGCAAACACTGAACTTCAAGTGATATTTACTGCACAACAACACAGAAGGAACCGTTGCTGCGCGAGGATGAAAGAAAGACATTGCCACTGCGCACATTATCTAACACGTTCGCACACTTCGCGCATGAAAACTAGGAATCCTTCGCTACATATAAAGCTATTCTTTTTTCGATAGGGTAATCGACTCAGTGCTAATGCTAAAATTCGCCTTCTTTCTTTATGCAGTAAGGCTAAGCCGATGTGCTCAGATTCTGCGTCCTAAAGGTGACAAGAAAAGTATTTCAGTGAGGCTTAGTTGGTCTGATTTGCATGTGCGAAGCGCGTGCAGCATTGGCGCGCGCTGGCAAAGTTTCCTTTTCATGCTCGGGCATCAACTGGCGCTTCTGCATGATTGTGCAGCAAATATCAGTTGAACTTCCGCGTTTGTCGAGCGTATTTCCCTGGGTCCCGTCTAGAATAGCACCGTGAATCCATGTTTCATAGAAAGGCTTCGCGCGACTTGAATAACGCAATAACACCCAGAAAACACACTGAAAATCTAGCAAAAAGGTCGTGTGAAGTTGACATGGTGCAGCAGATGTCCTAATGATGAATAAATATGCGCAAAAAGATGTTTTGCCCTTATTTTTGAGAACCTGCGCAACATGTATGGTAGTAGCCAATGTGAATAAGTAGTGTAAACGAACTGCACTCATTTTCTCCGGAAACTACATAACAAAACATTATGGGGTTATACGTGCCAAAACCACTATCTGACTATGAGGCACGCCTTTTTGGGGGACTTCGAATCAACTTTGACCACATAAGGTTCTGCAACGTGCGCCTAAATGCAAGTAGACGCGTCTTTCTGCATTTCGCCCCCATGGAAATGCGGCCGCCGTCACCAGGAATTGATCCCGCGACCTCGTGCTTCGCAGCGCAACACGGTAGCCGCTAAGCAACCACAGCGGGTTGCTTCGAAATCTCAATAAACGCGTCGATAGTAGGCAACACAAGCGATAGAACGTCATTTTAGTGCACCTACAATCAGCGGAGCTTGCGAGCGAAACCAAAAGTGATGCAGCCAACTTGTCACGCACCATCTGTACGCGGAGCGTTTCTTTTTTTCTCGCGTTTTTTTTCCTTTACCACTAGTGCGCACTGCTGATTCATGGAAGACAGTTAATACTCAACATCACGCGAGCCACAATTTAATGCTTTCCTTTTAATATATCAGACATATTTAGTTCCCTAAAAATATTGGAATTCTACTGGCAAATATGTCGATGGCTAAAAGACAGCGAAAAATAAACTCAGACAAGGGAAGAACATATGCTGTGTTCGTCCCTTGTCAGTGTTTATTTTGCGCTGTATTTCACCCACGTATTCGTACCAACTAGCTAGCATTCGTACCCTTTCAAGGCAAACATGTCACGTTCTTCGTGCGGCGCAGGCTGACATCCATCTTAGCCCCGCGCGGGGCTCGCTCAGAACCCTGGTTTTCACGAAATTACTGTTCACTCACAATGCAAACTTCTTTGGTCAGTCTACGAAACGTCTGTTTACGGATAAACAGGTCGCTATCTCGATGAATCTAAAGCGGTAAGTGAATAGGAAGCACGCAAGAAGCCCCAGATGCGCAATAAATAGGAGTATATTCGAACTTTTCTCGCGCTGACACGCCTACAGTTTTCACTGTAGAAAACCGGTAGTATCTGCACCGAATAGGGTATTTTCGCCCTAAATAGAGAGGAATATTCTATAACACTGCACGCACGGTTGGCTCTAAACAATCTACACTGGAAATATCGAAAAACCGAGAGTGCTTACCTCGCGTTTTCGTTCATATTCAAAGACGCGTCATCTGTTCCTGTGCAGCTTCCGCAAGTTCGTTGTAGCTGTTCACTGAAAACAAGTGAACCGTGGTTCCTTCTTCGACCGCTAATGAAAAGGAAGAGTGAGTAGCGCATTCATATGTGTGCTACCCGTCAAGGGCAGCGCACGACGCATTCGGCAAGTTAAGTATACTTGGTAGCGAAGCTTACACAGACGCTGATACGTACCAAACATTGTGGTACATGGGGCTTATCGCCATCTACAAGGCCAATTCAGGTGGTCGCGAAGGCGAGGCTAAAATGTGGTTGCAAACCAATCAGCAGAGACATCAATTACGGTCGTGAGATTGAAACTGGAGTGCTCGCGAGGCATAACGCTAGTTGTTGAAAATTACGCATCCACATGTTTACCAATGGAAACATTTGGAACAGTACAGACAATATCACTAGAATAACAGAATATGAAGTCACAGGCTGTTTTCCTCCACGAATTTTTATTTGTGCTATACTGTGCAGGCTTTCTGAAGTTCGCTGGTGGCGATCTGTGCTGAGGAATGTTCAGATTGTATTACCAGATTCAACACTGTAATGTCGTGAAAACTCTCTTATGCGTAGTCATATTAAATGATGGCAATATATATGGTATTAGCCTTCTCAGATTTGATCAGTAACTTTATTACCTGTCTTTTCACCAAATATATATGTTTTGGCTATGTCTTCACTTCTAGAATAAAGCTACAGGCGGCACGCGTGCTGTATTATTGAGGAGTAAAGCGCGCTTTTTGTGAACTATTTCAATGTAATGCTCATTTTATCTTAACCCTGAAATAACAAATGTGTGTTGGTACTAAGGGCATATGCACAGAGTAATTAGTTCAAAATCTGGATAAACCCACGGCTATGAATTCATGCAAAACTATGAAGGACCACCAGTGTACTGTGCGGCGTTATAGAATGAGGCCTTCAAATTCAGATTGGCGTTCTCAAGTTACAACGTGAAGGGTACCTGTGGCGAATATTCTCACTTACGCTTCATTATGTTCTCTTGTGTGCTCTGTACTTGCGATGTGATGTGAGCTTACGCAGTAGAGGACTTGGCGCAACAGGCCTCGAAGGGCAAACGTTGACTTTTTTTTTTGCTACAACGAGAAGTTCGTCCGGCGAAGTGTAGATGGCACTGCCATACCTTCACAAGTAAAGCCCCTCAATTTTTCAAAAGTAGCGCCATTCTTAGATCTTTCCGCCACCCCGCTCACCCTGGCGCGTCCTACTCCACGCCTCCTGTCTCCCCAGCCTCCTCCGCTCCCCCATTGGCCAATCTGTGTCACGTGGAAGCAGGCGCCGCGCTTTTGTATATTTTTTGCTTTACAGCGCGGTGCGGGCGCCGCGCTTTTGTATATTTTTTCTTTCCAGCGCGCGCCGACCTCCATTGTTGGGCCTGCGCGACGAAAGTACGGCAGGCGGACTGAGGGAGTGCGTTAGCGTAATAGATTGTGCAGGGCCGAGAACATAATTGCGATGCCATGCTGCTGCGCCTTCGGTTGCTGCAACAGACACAGCGAGGGCAAAAAACTTTTTGCTTTGCCATCCGGCGGGCGCAAAGCAAAAAGAAGTGTGGAGTCGCAGGATCAGGCGGCCTGACTTCGAGGAAGTGGCAAAGAACGCACGGCTTAGTGAAGTAAGGGCCACGGCTATTCACAACCTCTTATTTTGAGCCTAGTTCACGCCTTCCGCTTCGAAAAAGTGTGTGTTCATGCTCTGCGTGGTCTTTAGCGGGTTGTTTGACTTTTTTTTTTTTCGTATGTGCTGTCTTTGTTTTATGTGGTTTCGTCTTGCGGTGAAATGGACGCATCTGCAGCTGGCCTGTGACATAAAAGCGACTTTATTCAGGGGGTGTTTTGAGCTCCACCAGAAGTTAGCACATTTTCGACGCTTTTGCAAGGCTCACTATGACTTACGATGCAGTCTTTTAGCTTCGAATGTACGCCCGCATGTATTGATTTGGTTTGTGGTGATTAACGTTTTTAACGTTCCGAAGCGACTAATGCTAGGAGGTCGTAGTGGATGGCTCCGGATAACTTTATCTAGCTCGCCTGGGGATGTTTAACGTGCACTTTGATCGTAGGGTCGTACGTGGGCCGGTAAATTCCTCGTTGGCGTTTCATAATACTCGCGCGCTTGCGCTGCTTTAGAAGTTAGCGCCTCGGCGCGATGATTGTATTTCTTCAATAAATTTTATTTACTAGTTGTAACAACTTGTCATTATTTCGTATTATTGACGGCGCCTCCAGGGCACCAAAGCGGCAACGGGAACACCAAAGCTAGAACCAGGGCTGGATGGGGCTCGCCGAAGCCTGTGCATGCCAAGGGGGTATAAGATCGCGCACAGCCAATTTTGTATGCGAACACTCCCTGCGACGCCTGCATTAGTGTAATGTTACGTGCTCTTCAGAGGCCTCCATTAGCCATTACATGTGCCCTCCTGGAGCAGTACTTGTAAAAAAAAACAATATATTGTCACGATTACCAAAGCACCCCGCAATGAAAAAAACGGCCCTGTTGCCAGGCGTTGCTGACCGCACACAGCCGGAATATCTCACGCGCCGACCGAACAAAAGTGTCCTGCAGGTACGTGAATGAACCTGCGAAACCACGTACACATACTTTCACGCTGTCAGCACCTGAAACTTTGGTAATTACGCGCGTGTTTTAGTACACCGCGTGCTTGCGTCGTGTTTCAGCAACACGAACTCTCAACGTCGCGCGCTTTACGCCTTACATACGCCTTGAATAATGGTCCTTTTCTCTATTTCTTCCGCGATTCCAACACGAAATTCTAAAGGCCAGTTACCGACTGACGAAGAAAGATCTCGATTGAAAAAACTGCTCCGCAGGGCTCGAACGAACTTTTCTGCGGATTTCCTCCCGTAGCGTGTTAGCCGTCGTCTGCTACGGCAGGCCCACCACCGGCGGCGCCACCGTCGAGGCTGCCCCGAGCGGAGGAGGAGGGAAGCGAATGGCGCTACTTTGGGAGATTGAGGGGCTTTATTCACAAGCCGCCATTGCCGGACGTATAGGCTGTTATGGCAGCTTTGCTACCATTTGTACACATACCTTGCCATCTGTGTGATGATTGAACATTTCCGGTAGAAAAAAAAATGGCGCCATACCCGAAAAAAGGTGGCGTCATTCGCTTGCCAAAGGCGCGAAATTTAGTTTAGTGGGCTCAAAATAGGGCAGCATTTTCAAATTTCCCGCAGTTTCACACGATCGCCATTTCCAGACTTCAGCGCAGTAAGCGATGTAGCGAAATGCCAGTCTTACGTGCGCAATATTAGACCCTATAAAGATAACTTTGGGCGTTTAGTGCTGGTCGCATTGTCGGAGGCCGAGCCCGTCGACCAGCTGAATGACGGCAACTGAGTGAAAGTAATATCGCGCTCGTAACTGACTACTTCTGACTGAACACATTCCGCTCGATGAAACAGGCCTCGCAAACGCAAGGCCAGCAGAACTCCGACAAGCGTCGACAAATGAACTCTGAGCGTGCTTTCCTGCGTACTACACGAGCTACATTGCACTCTTACTACTGATGGCGGGGTGAGCACCATTCTTTAGCTGGTGTCGAAAAATCCATTATTGTTATACAAATGAAAAACCGTTTTCTTTCCTGGCCACATATCTATAAAGTTAATGTATTGAATCATTGTTATTGAATATAGTCAAGCTGTATCGCGTTTTCCATTAAAAACACTTTTTTTAGCAGCGTTTGTTCCGTCCTCAACACGTCGCGCTTCAATCACTGCCCTCATAACCGCCCTTGCAGGCGTCGCTGACGATTGGTTCTGGACCGCTTTTCGCCCAGCGCTTCGCGACCCATATGAATCGTCGTTGCACGTGGTGCCGAAGAAACGCAAAAAAAAGTTTGCAGCAGAAGTTTATCGCTATCGTCACGTGAGGGCAGCGCTGCTGTCTGCACTTAAAAGTGCACAGACTGCGCTGCTAGTCAGACGGGCTTCGTTTGATGTTTTCGAGATGTTCCCGCAGGGGTCAACACAATCCGCGGAACTTGTAGTCGCACACGTGGCGATGCTATAGGCGTACCTTCCGGATTTGTTCTTTGTAATTTTTAGGAGCTCCCGCTTTTCTACGACGTATGAATGTTCCGTCATCTTTCACGAAAATGATGAGAGAGAGAGATAATTTATTAGAAAGGCAGAGGGGTAGGCTGGAGCTAGCATGCGCTTGCCTGAAACTTTGCACAGCGGTTAAAGGAAAAAGAACAAAAAATGATGTTTGTGAAAAAGTTTCAAAGGCCTTGAAAGCTAGGGTGGCAGAAGATTAAAAATAAATTCGCAGTTCCGCCCGAAAGTCGAAGCGCCTATTGCGATAGCAAATTAGTAGATTGCTGTACGAAGTAAGGATACTAGTTTTATCGGCTATAAGAATTGTAAACATTCGCATATCAATTTCCGCAGAACTATTACGCAGAAATATTACGGCATTCGCTTACCAAATTAACAATGATAGAATACGTAAGCGTGACTCAAAGAAACCGACACAGAGACAGTGCTGTCGTTGTGCGTCTCCTTCTTTTTACATCCTTCTTCAACCTCACTTACACATTCTATCATAGATTCAAGCCAACTAGTCCGTCAACGTGTTTTAATTAAATATACTTGCGCGGTGTCACGCGCGCACAGGTTAACATGAGTATATCACACTCCTTGAGCTCGGAAACTAGCGGTAAAAATTGTGCAGTGAGGAATCGCGGCATCAGCAAGCGAATATACCTTCATGCATGTCTCGCTTCAGCGCCAACAAAACGACGAAACCTACATCACTTCACCCCCCTGCTTCGCGCGCCCCAGGAGAGGGCACGCATCCTGGCCGCGTTCCTCCCCAGCGCACGTGAGATTGAACTGCGTTCACCGGCTGACCTTCACGGCGACGGCGACGGCAAAAATGCGCCTGGAGTGTCCATATTATTGCTATCGCAATAAAAAAAATCCATACAAAAAAGGAATTGTGATGCTACTTGCGCCGGCCTTCTTGTGACTGTGCTTTGTGCTAGTTTATTCGTTATATTTAAGCAGGCACAATCGGTAACAGCTAAGTCGCTGATAATGTCAGTGCAATCACAAGAAAATGTGTCGCTTGTCAGTTTCTGCTGTTGCGAATTTGTTGCTGCTTGTATGCTGCGTGTAATGTTAAATTATCGGTATGTAAGCGCATATGTACATCAGAAAGTGTATGTGCGCGAGACAAAGTTTGCATGAATACGTGTCATCCTTCCTGTCCCCCTCTTCCAAGTCTATGGCCCGCAGAGTTCTTACAAATTTTCAAGCCAATAGGTTGGCAGGTATGGCTATCGGTCAGCTTCTATGCTTCCTATGTATACGGTATTAGCTATTGTAACTCTGATGTCTTCCTAGATTGGCAGTAGCACGTCAGTAAAAGTGCGCTGTAAAAACCTTAATTTCTGTTCTTTTTTTGGTAGGGGTGGGGGGGGGGGGGGGTGAGACGGAGTGACTGTAAATAGGACTTCGCTTCGGCTGTGCAGTCACCATACGCCGCTCGTGTGGAAGCGCTGTCTCTGTGTAACTTTTTCTTTCTACGTCCTCGTTCTATCGCGCTTATACAGTCTATTATACATTCTAACCAACTAGCCCGCCAACCTGTTTCTATCAAGTGAAAAGCACCCTTCGCTTAATCTTTCTTATTTGGATCCTAGTTCGATTTGGTATGGTATGGTATGAAGAACTTTATTTAGGTCCTCAGTGATCAGTCCGGGACTGATGCGAGCCGCTCCCACGTCGGGACAGAGAGGCCGAGCCCCTCTGCCGTCACACGGGCCCTCTGGACAGTCCTGAATTGGTCCGCCAGAGCTTCACTGTGCAGCATCCGCTGCCACCACTGTTCACCTCGAGAAACATCAACGGCCAACGCCAAGCAACGCCACAGCATGTGTTCTAAATCGAGCAGCCCCCCCCCCCCCCCCTTGCTACTATAGACTGAAGCCCCGCAGTCCGGAGTAATTTTATTCATGAAGACCGGGTTAGCGTAGGTTCGTGTCTGCAGCAGCCTTAATGTAACCGCGTGTGGCCTATTTAACTTATAATGTGGCAGGGAGAATGCCCTGCGCCCTAAGTAATAGTGTTTAATGATCTCGTTGTAGGTTAATAGTTGGTCCCTGAACTCAGGAGTGGGAGATCCAGCCCCTTCAGGGAGTAAACGGCACACTAATCCTCGTGTCTCCCAGTGCGCCACCTTGTTGAGGTTATGCGGGGCTCCATCCACTGTCACCATGTGCACCGGAAACCAAGTAACTGTATGCGAAGTGATATCCCTACCCTGCAGCAGTCAGTTAGCCGGTTTCGCAATAAGTCCTCCCGAGAAGCCTTTAATCGCAGCTCGCGAGTCACTGAACACCAAAACTCTTTTCGAATCAATTAGTGCTACAGCAATAGCCACCTGCTCGGTGACTCCCCGATTTTCGGTATAAATGGAAGCAGCATTTCCAACGCTCCCTTTGCCATCTGCCACCACCACCGAATAAGCATCTTTCCCATTAATCCATGCGGCGTCAACAAACGCAGACTGCTCCTCCTGATCCTTTGCCTCTCGCAACAAAGCCCTAGCTCTCGCGACCCGCCTCCCTACATTGTGCACGGGGTGCACATTCCGCGGAAACGGACGAACCATGATATTGGCCCTAAGCTTCACGCTCAATTCCTGTAGGGGCGCCCTATCGTGCGACACAGCAACCGATTCTTCAATTGGCTCTAAAATATGTCTACCCGCTGGTGTACCTAGCAATCGCTCCCTCTGTGCCGTACGCTGAGCCTCGGCAATTTTATCTAAAGTATTATGCAAACCCAGTCGTAACAACATATCGTTTAACGTAGTCACAGGCAGACCAAGCGCAGCCTTGACGGCGTTTCCGATTAAAGCTTCCAGTTAATTTTTCTGCCCCCTATTCCAATTTAGCATAGCTGCCACATACGAGAAATGACACATAATAAATGCGTAAACTAACCTCATCGCACCTTGTTCTCCTAAACCCCTGAGCCTATTAGAGATCCTTCTTATAAGTCTTATGGCCTCGTCCGTCTTCTCCGTAATACGATGAATGGTTCTAATATTCGATCCATTCGCTTCAAGTACAAAACCCAGGACCCTGATTGCTTAAACTTTGGATATCAACGACCCGTTCCGACTATAGATTCTAATGCAAGGCTCAACTTCCGGTACCCAACCCTTCGGCGTACGACCTCGCTTCTTAGATTTGAAGATCAACAACTCCGTATTTTAGTGGGGCACTTGAGCCCCATAAGACCCAAATACTCTTTCGTAAGCGTTATCACCTTCTGCAGCCTAGTCTCAAGCTCTCTATCACTACCACCAACACTCCATAGAGTAACGTCGTGTGCGTAGATAGAATAGCCAATACCCTGGACAGTGTCCAGTGTATTAGCCAACTTCGACATCGCCAGATTGAATAACATAGGCAAGAGTACGGATCCCTGCGGAGTACTACAGCCACCCAATTTAAGGACTTCCAACTTTACCTCCGCAAACCTGTCCTTCGATTCATAAGGAAAGCCTTGACAAAATGGAAACGCCGCTACCCCATATTCCAGTCCGATAGAACCCGTAGAATAAAAAATGTCCCATTTTATAGACAGCTTTTCCACATCAAGTCCAAATAGTGCCTTAGTATCCCGTATCCGGTCAAGGACCTGATGCTTAATCCTGATCATAGCATGAGTCGAGAGGCCGGGCCGATATCCTATCATCGTGTGCGGAAAGAGCCCATTGCCCTCAACTTAACGCGTTAGCCTATTTAAAATGACATGCTCAGCGACTTTCCCCAAACACGATGTCCGGGAAATGGGTCCGAGATTTTCAAGCCCTATCGACTACCCCGGCTTAGGTATCATAACAGTAGTTGCAAGTTTCCACTCTTCCGGGAAAGAGCCTTGCTTCCATCGGCTATTGACCTCCCGCGTTAGGAACTCAACTGACCCGTCGTCTAAATTCCGAAACATTTTTTCGTAATGCCATCCGGCACTGATGCCGATCGACCATTAAGATTCTGCAGCGACATCCTTATATCGCTTTCAGTAAATTCCTCATCCATAACTGTATTTTCTTCCCCGCTATATTCCAAAATCACGTCAGGTGTATCGTACCAGGTCTCCAATGGAAGGTATCTCTCAGCCAAATCCTGCATCAACCCCTGCTCCGTGGAGTCCCGACACGCCTGATGGACCAGCTTACCTATAACAGTCCTCTGGTTAGGTTTAGTGTATGTCTCATCCAGTGAATGTCTGAGCAAATTCCAGGCGCCTCCCCTCTTAATGTGACCATTAATAGAATTGCACACTTCATCCCATTGCGGCTTGCACAGTACCCGACAATTGTTTTCAATTTCCTGATTAACCAATGCTATGTGCTTTCTAAGCCTTCTATTCAATCTCTTGCTCTTCCATCTCGCTAACATCGACTGCTTCGCTTCCAACAAATGCGCCAGGCGACTATCCATGTGTTCCGTGTCAATATCGGTCTGAAGCTCTTTAGTGGACGCCTCGACGTCACTTTTAAGCTGACTAGTCCATTGCTTCAAGGTCAACTCATTCCCCTCACCTTTGATTCTCTGCGCTCTTCGTTTTTTAAAGGCATCCCAGTGAACCATCCTGAATGTGCGCTCCTTTTTATTAGCCACTACCAAAGTAATCATAAGTATGTAATGATAACTATCAAAATCTATATTAGAATTTGACCAGAACGAGTGCACCACCCCCGAACAAAAGTGAAATAAGGTGTCGAATCTCTACATGTCCACGTGCCACATGCTGTGGGATAGGAGGGTCTGTAATCAGAGTTGCGTTCAAGTCTAGTGCCTGCTGCCAGTCTTTCCGCCTTAATAGTGCTATAAATATACTTCCACACATGCTAGGGTGCATTGAAGTCCCCTCCAATGAGCAACGACGCATCCTTAGTCAGATTGGTTGCCTTGCTCAGGAGAGATTTGAAACTGATTGTCAAGAGCGGCGAAGGACAAAACCGCCGTAGAAGAAACGTTACTGAGTGCGTCACAGGATGTGGTTGCGGAATCATCGATGAGTGCTGCTCTAGGAAGCGGGCAGCGAGAAAAAGTGTCTTTGTCTTGGTGCTTTTTACCAGACTTGTAGCTGATCTCAAACTCGTATTCTTGAAGACGAACAGTCAAGCGATTTGCGAAATTCTTGAGTGTGGAAAGCCAGCGTAAGTTGTGAAGGTGCGTAACGATGGCAAAATGCGTGGAGATAAGGGCGAATCTTCTGGACGGATAAAACAACAGGTAGGCACTCCAGTTCAGTGATGGTATAAATCTTCTCGGCAGGTGTGAGTACGCGGATGGCACATGCTATGACTCTCTCATGCAAAGAGTTGCCTCGCTCAAGGAGGACAGCACCAATGCCATCGGCGCTAGCGTCCGTGCTCAAGTCTGTGGGTGCAGTTTCATCAAAATGACACAGGCTCACTAGTGACTCGACCATATCAGCTAAGTGTATTATGCAATTGAATGTTATTCATGAGTGTTTCAGTGGTATTGATGACAGGTGTTTGATTGGAGGCTGCGGATATTCGAAGTAGAATAATGAATCGTATTCGCTAGCGATCGAAGCCTCCTGGCGAGGGCTTAGTAATTGTCATTGAATACCTCTTTAGTCTTCTGTTGGATAACCATGACGAAATCGCATGTGTATCATTAACTCATCGTACTCATGCTGACGTTTCCTCTGGATTAATTTCGAGAATTTTCATCTCCTGTGTGGCTCTCATTACGAAAAGGAAAATAAAAACGTCCAAAAGTTGTAATTAGTCACGTGGCACCGAAAGCTAGTGGTCTCTCGCCCCGCTCTTTCATTTTGAAAGTGTTAACTTATAATACGTTCGCAAATTTTCAGAAGTATTGAAATTCGAACGTTCTTGAATCCCGTTACGCCTGGATTAAATTCAATAGCCTTTGGATCATTTCGGCTGGCCTTTGGATTAACTTGAATGTTTCTTGGATTAAAGTGAGTGACACTTGGATTAAATTGAGTGGCGCCCGGATTAAAGTGACTGGCGCTTGGATTAAATTGAGCGGGAAAACCTGTAGTATTCCGCTTTAGGCCATGCGGAACGATAACCATTATGCTCTCAAACGTTTGAGGGGGGGGGGGGGGGGGGGTTCGAGGCCAAAGGGCATAACGTTGAGCTCGTGAAGGCGCTGTTTTTTTTTTTTTTTTTTTGTTGCCTTCATGCATCGGAATTTGCCAGTAAGGTGGACGCAGATGCGGACTGGAGAAGTACTCGTCACCTTGCAGGAAATTGAGGGCATCGTCAATGCGAGGCATATTGTATACATCCTTGCGCATGATCTTGTTGAGCGCTCGGTTATCGACACAAAATTGTATGGAGCCATCTTTCTTTCGGACCATAACGATGGGAGAGGAACAAGAGCTAGCAGAGGCGTGGATTATCTCGTATTGCATCATGTTGGCAGCGTTTTCCTCAATAATTTTTCGCTCGACTAGAGACACGAAATACGGCCGGTGACGCACAATGAATCTGCTGTCTGTCTGAATCCGATGCGCTGCGATGGAAGTCTCTTCCAATGTGGAACAATGGTGTTAAATGAACTTTCTTATTTCTTCAACAAGGCAAGTAACAGTTGCCTCTGCGAAGGGGTCAAGTCGAAGATGATTACGGCTGCAAGAGTGGAGGTAGAAGGAGAATGTCCAACAGAAACGAGTTCAGAAGGAGCAGCTCTAAAGTGAACGACATAGAGAGGCTCTGAATCAATAACGTCAGCCAAAGTGGTGCCTTTAGGAATGAGACTTTAATCGCGTGTTGTGTTCCATGTGGTGAGAACCAGAGAGCTATTGTTGAATTTAACTAGGCCTGATGCAATGGCTATCCTCTTTGGGAAACAATGCGCAGAAGGTAACACTGGCACATCTCCATTGCCGATGAAGTCGGACGTAGTAAACATTTGCCCACAGCCTCGAATTAGCTCGGTATCTTCTGCAGTGAGCAGACGAAGCGACTTGCACGTTTCATCGCCAAGGAAATATTTGTCGCTCACAGATAGGACACCTTGCCTACAACGTATATCAGCACAAGCAGAGGCAAGGAAATCCCACCTTAAAATGAGCTTGGAGGACCAAGGCGATAGCACAGCAATCTGTATGTGGTAGCCGATGCGGTCGATCATTGCACGCATAGTACTAAGCATGGAAGGACTGGTAGTGTTTCCATGAGCTGTAACCAGCATTGGTCCATCGTAAAGCGCCGTAACTTTCGTAGCATTCGCGCTGGTGCGATAGCAACCAGCGCGAATGCTGGGAAGGGGCGAGATGCAGGAGGATCCACATTCGTAGGGCAGGTCATGGACATGAACTCATCCTTGATGACGTCGCGTAATGCTGTACCAGTAGGCTGAGCAGGAAAAACGAACGGAGATGAAAGCCACGCGATTGAAGTTCCTTCAGTATTATCACCCGAATTATGACACGGAGGTCAGGGTACACAGTAAAATAGTTTCGCAGTGATGCTGCTAGAGTACGCACTCGAGTTCATCGAGGCGCTAGCCGGTCAAGATGATGTCAGCGATGGTAACCAGGCTCTTGCCCTCGAGCGTGTTGAGGGCGGTAGCCCAATACCTTTAAGAAGGTGACGCACCCTGTCCGATTCAGCCATAGCATCATTGGCACGGCGACTGAGTGCAAGCACATCCTCCATATACGATGTGCAGGACTCACTCTAGCGTTGTTTGCGAACGTCGCGAGTTTTCTTCTCAAAGGCTCAGCGAACCGCCTGCGTGCCAAACACTTGTCGATGCTGCTGCCTGAAGTTGGTCCAACCGGATAAATCAATCTGATGGTTGAAAAACCAATTCTTCGCCAAGCCCGTCAGAAAGAAGTAGACATGGCCGAGCTTGAGAAGGTAATGCCGCCGATTAGCACAGCTTACAGGCTCGTAATCGTCCAGCCAGCCCTCAACATCTTCACGACATTGACCAGAGAACCGTTAGGTATCACGCAGGTGTCCACTGATGGTGAGGGATGGAGCGGCTTGCGATGTTGAGATGCCTACGGTAGAAGCGCTAGACTGCTCGTCCTGCAACAAGCTGGCAGACAGGGGGCACAAGCGGCGCCCTGAACGATGCTTCGAGGAGCAGGCCAGGCGTGCATAGGACTGGGGACGAAGAAGCACCTGCACCACTTGTGTCGTCACCATAAGTGATGACCTTTATTGAGCCCCACAGACGCGGCAAAGGACCCTCGGCACAGTTCACGATGATGATGCGCCCACACGCGAAGGGCACCCACATAATGATGATATGATACAGATGATGAAGCGCGGAATAAAGGCCCCTCATCCAAATATATGCATTTACCCATTAAATATTTACCCATTACCCAGCATTATTTTACCCCTTCATCTTCTTCATCTGTCTATATTCATCATCATGGGCAGCGTGATCGTCTTCAGCGCGCGACCAGCGAAATAAACCGTTAAGGCCTAACAGCTGTCTCGCAAGTGGTGGAGGCTGCTTTCGATACCTTGGTCCTCTACGCCTTCGAGTTTCCCTGAAGCTTCGTTCAGGCCGCCGCTTGCTCCGCCTTTCCGCCAGGATGCCCCAAGATCCTCCAGGAGCCTCCAGCGTCACCGTCTCTGCCCCACCGGCCGTTCCTTCATGGACTGTCAGCACGCGGCAGCGCGATCCCACCTGTTCGCTCACCTTCGTAGTGACGACGTTGATGACTGGCTGGACAATTATGACCGCATGAGTGAGTCTAACCGGTGGGATGATATACACAAGCTTCGCAACGTCGCATTCTACCTCACTGACGTTGCCAGGACTTGGTTTCTCAACCACTAGAGCCTTTGCCTGTCTAGGCGGCATTCAAACACCAGCTTCGGCAGATTTTTGGCGCTTCCAACGTCCGCTCTGAGGTCGCCAAGAAAAAGCATGATGGACGCACGCAACTTCCCGGGGAAACATGCACCTCTTATATCGAGGACGTCCTCGTCCTTTGTCGTCTAGCTGATGCCATCATGACGGACACTGATCGTGTTCATCATATCCTAAAGGGCATTGCCCACATGGCGTTCAACGCACTGGCGATCAAGAATCCAAATACCGTTAACGATGTGATCGCGACTTGCCAACACCTAGATGCACTGCAGGCCATCCGTTTACAACCTGTCGCCGGTGACGTGCCTCCTTCGTCAGATACCGACCTGCGTATGCTGATTCGGACTCTGAAACGCGAAGAGCTCCAAGCGTGTGGCCTGCTCAGTCCTCCCGCACTCCAGCCCCAGCCTTCGGTTCCTGGCCTGCGCGACATCATAAAAGAGGAGCTGTCCTCCATGACCTGCGCTGCGAGCTGTGGCCCTCCTTCGCCATCCACCTCGTATGCAGAGGTTGCAGCTATGCAAGCAGCCTTCGTTCGGACAGCGCCTCCTGCTCCTGCTACTGCCCCAACAATCTGGCGACTCTACCGCCCCGTCCGCCTGCCACGGCACTTTACACTACCCGGCCTACGCCCCACCCCATTTGTTATTATTTTGGTATTCCGGGCACATATCCCGTTTTTGCCGAAGACGACAACAGGACGAACGCCGTGGCTACGATATTTATGAGAGACCCGTTGCTTCCTCCGAGTCCTTACCAGCGCCGGCTCTCCCCACGCTCACTTTCTCCACCTACCGAAGCGCCTTGCAACTACCCTCTAGTCCGCCGCCGCTCACTCTTCCCTCTCCGACGCTCGACATCACCCCTGCAACCGGCCACCCGCACTCCTGACTACCGAACGGAAAACTAGATGGTCCAGTTTTTGGAGGGAATGCTCCATGGCTCGCACACACTACAATTCCTCCAGCGTGCGCGGCCAAAACTTTATTCGTTTGTGTCGGTGTACCAGTCCTAGCATTGATTGATACGGGAGCAGCTATTTCTATTATTCACGTTGGTTTGTGCTCTCGTTTACGCAAAGTTACCACACCTTACGGTGGAGCTCTTCTTCGTGGTGCAAATAATGTTGTGATTTGGCCATCGGGGCAATACACCGTGAGAGTTTCGATCGACGGGATACGCCACCATATTCAGTTCGCAGTGTTGACTTCCTGTGCTTATACTAGGGTGGGACTTTCTCTCTGCGGCGTTTGCTTTCATCTCGTGCTGTCAACGCCTCGTTAACTTGAGAGAGACCGACAATTCCGACGACGTGCACGAACCGCGCCTTCGCTTACGAGCCGCTGACGATTGTATAGTGCCCCCTGGCCATGAACAACTCCTTGTAGTTAACTCTGACATCACCGATGGTGACGTTTTAGTTGTACCGTCAGCCAGTAGCTTATCCAAAGGGATTGCTCTGGCACCCAGCCTTATTCGCTTCACCAACGGCACGGCCACTTTGCCTGTACTCAACACAACCAATGAACCAGCCCTGCTTTCTAAAGGCGCCGTTCTCATGTGCGTCTTGGACACTCAGCCTGTCTCTGTGCTTACCTCGACTACTGCTGTTTCACAACCACCCACAGCTATGGATCCGGTCCCCGTTTTCTCGCTCGTACCATTAGCTCCGATCTAACGCCACAGCACAGGGGAAAGTTACTGGCGTTGTTATCCAAGCATAAAGACACCTTCGATGCCCACCCTCCTCTTCTGGGAATGATTTCTGCGACGGCTCATCGCATACACACAGATGGAACTTCCATCGTCCGCCGGTGGCCATACCGCGTTTCTTCCGCTGAACGCCAGATCATCGATACTCACGTTGCCGACATGCTGAAACGTAGCATAATCCGCCCATGCCCAAGCCCTTGGTGCCCAAGCCCAAGCCGTTTTGGTGCATAAGAAAGACGGCTCAGTGCGATTTTGCGTAGACTACCGTGCCTTGAACAAAATAACCCGCAATGATGTATATCCACTGCCCCGAATCGATGATGCGTTAGATTCATTACAAAGCGCGGAGTATTTCTCCAGCCTTGACCTACGCTCATGATACTGGCAGATCCCCATGCACGAAACAGACAAGAAAACCGCCTTTGCCACACCCTATAGACTTTACGAATTTAACGTAATGCCTTTCGGCCTTTGTAATGCTCCCGCCACATTTGAGCGGATGATTGACACCGTACTACAGGGCCTAAAGTGGAAGACTTTCTTATGCTACTTTGACGACATCATCATATTTTCGTCGACCTTCCATTAGCAGTTGCAGCGCCTCGACGAAGTCCTGACATGCCTCTGAGCTACTGGCCTTAAGCTGAATACAAAAAAGTGCCACTTCGCCATCAAAACCTTTAAAGTGCTCGGACACCTTGTCAGCAAGGAGGGCCTTCCACCCGACCCCGACAAGATTACCAGTGTCCTCCGCTTCTCCAGGCCTCAACGCGCCAAAGACTTGTGTAGCTTCCTTGGCCTAGCTTCGTATTTCCGGCGCTTCATACGTAACTTTGCCACCATTGCGGCACAGCTCCATCAACGCCTTCCTTCTGGAGCTCCCTACGTATGGTCGGACGAATGCCAAACTGCTTTTGACGCCCTCAAGCGTACCCTCACGTCCGAACCTGTGCATTGTCATTTCAACAACAGGGCACCCACTCTTTTACATACTGATGCCAGCGGACACAGTATCGGCGCTGTTCTTCTGCAACGTCAGCAAAATTCCGAAGAACATGTGTTTGCATACGCAAGTCGCACGCTGACAGGTGTAGAGAAAAGTTATGCGAAGACCGTGCAAGAGTGTCTCGCCGTTGTTTGGTCCGTCCAAACAGTTCGGCCTTATCTGCATGGCCGCCACATTACGGTCGTTACTGATCACCACGCCTTGTGCTGCTTGGCAACGCTACAGAATTTAACGGGGTGTCTCGGCCGTTGGATACTTCGTTTACAAGTATACGTCTTCAACGACACATACAAGTCTGGAAAGAAACCCAGGATGCCGTTGCTCTCTCTCGTTGTGCCCTACCACCGTCTTCAAACGCTTCTTGCTTACCACCTTACGTGAGGAAACCGCATGGCGCGTCGCCTGCATTCCCTTCGCTCACAGCTCTCGAGCGGCTGCCTTCAAGCCACTCTCATACGTTTGCCTCTAGCCAACGTAATGACTCCTATTGCCACTCCGTTATGGAACGTATTCGCGGATCATCTCGCCCGCCTTACACTCGGCTCCGTCGGCAGTTGAAGAACTTCAAGATCGAAAATTCGATGTTATACCGGTACGTGTTTCGCGCCGAAGGACACCGTTGGGTTCCTGTTGTTCCCCGATCACTTCGGGCCCATATATTGGATGCCTTTCACGACGATCCCACTGCCGGTCACCTTGGTTTCCATAAAACCTATGAGCGAATTCGCAACCGCTTCTCTTGGCCTGGAGTTACAACCAGCGTAGAGAAATACGTGGCTTCCTGTTCCCTCTGCCAACACCGCAGACGACTGACCTCAGCTCCGGCTGGACTGCTCCAACCTGTCCCGTGTCCTGAAGCTCCTTTAGCAGTCGTTGGTATCGACCTCTATGGACCACTACCCTTAACCACTGGCGGTAAACGATAGATCGTCACATCTGTAGACCACTTGACAGGGTAAGCTGAAACAGCCGCACTATCTTCGGGATCCGCAGAGGAGGTTGCAGCCCTTTTCTTAGAAGCCTTCTTTTTACAGCACCGAGCCCCACGTGTCCACCTGTCTCAATATATCTCAAACAACACTGTAAATCAGACTGACGGATGAACCTGTGTCTACAAACATATTTAGAGGAAACTTATTCCACGATATCTTGCGCTTAAGAGGTCTGCAGTGTGTGCCGTTTGAAGTCTGATGTGCACTGATGCGCTCTTTCAGTTGCTTTGGACAAAATGTACGCCTTTTATCGGTTTTCGCGGTTGTCATGTTGCGACATGCACACTCTAGAGAAGAGTCCTCGCGTCTCATACCGGTTACATGCGCTACCGTGACGTCGGCAGTCCTCATTTCAATGCGACTCTACGCCAGATCTTGCACACACTGTGTTGTCTACTACTTTATTTACACCAACTGTTTGCGTTGAGGTCTTAGGACAATTCGTACTCATGAAATGGACCGAACCTTCTTGGCCGCGATTGAGGCTGCGCCTTCTTCGCGCGTTTTTCCGGGCGTCCTCAGCTAATTACACAAAGTCCTCGGCTTGTTGTGGCGTCATCTTTCAACGTGTGAACAACTACCGCCTGGCAATTTTGTCTCACACACCATAGACGATGCGGTCCCTTATCATTCGTTCTAGAATGAGCCCGAAATAGCAGTTCTCTGCGAAACGCCGAGTGGCGGCTTGCAATTTTAGTACGCTCTCACCTGCTAGCTGCGTCCGCATGCAGAAACTGTGGCGTGAAGGAATCTCTCTACTTCGGACGCTTAATGAGTCTGTAGATGCTCTACCACGTCAGAGTAACACAGTTTATTACATTTGCCGGATGGCTGCCGCCTTGCAACACTGACTGCGCTGTTGGGGGAGAGAAGCCACGAGCAGCGTCTGGCTTTTTACGTCGTCGGTGACAGCGTTCGCGTAGAAATAGGCCTCCAGGCGTATCAGGAATACCGTCCAGGCTCCTTCAGCTTCCCGAAGTTCCGGCAAACAGGCACATGCCACCTATCGCTTGGATCGGGGGTCACTGCGTCCCTTCAGCTGAGTGATGTCGGCACAACCTTGTCATCATGGTTGCATCGCGGCAAAATAGCTTACAGCAACAAAGCTTACAGCAACATACAAATCCGGTCAATGAGCATAATTATTTCACTCGAACGCGGACTTTTTAAGCCGCTCCTAGGCAGACGTCCTCGTGCAGGCGACTGGTAGCGATGCCGATTTCGTACACCAGATGCCACCGCAATATCTCGCGCCAAAGCCGCTATAGACCAGGGTACATCTACAGCCTACAGTTCTGTTTCAGTGAAATTTGCGCGCTGAGCTTTCGCCTTCGTCACACCAGAATCTTTCAATACTTTTTCTGGTCACGAAACTC
The DNA here is from genome assembly GCF_023375885.2 of Dermacentor andersoni. Taxonomy (NCBI): domain Eukaryota; kingdom Metazoa; phylum Arthropoda; class Arachnida; order Ixodida; family Ixodidae; genus Dermacentor; species Dermacentor andersoni. The sequence continues at coordinate 185,933,722 of NC_092816.1, forward strand.
CGGCCAAAGTTTCATATAAGGACAGCGCGTGCCGCTAGTGGCGCAGTTGTCGAGGAGGGAGCGCAAAACGACCGCGCGAGCCGTTCGCAGCGGCTGTTTTACGGCAAGCAGGCTGGCATTCTTTCGTATTTGTGAGCAGTATGGACGCTACTTAACCCATTATTTAAGAGCAGATGAAAGTTAATATTTAAACCAATTTTTTTTAGATTAACACCGACGTTTCGAAACCGGATCGGTTCCTTGTTCAGGGTGTGATTGCGGGCGAGGTGCAGCGTGGCTCTTTAAGCCCACGTGTGGACAACGGCTCGGTCAATGAACGCACGCCATGGGAGTAAGACGAGCTAAGGTTCCCCCAGGAGCGATTAACATTGCCGTGTGTTTGCTGAATGTGCCGACACTCAAGAAGCAGCCTCCTGCGCGGATATGGCTCGGTTTCCAGCACAACCGTCTTGTTGAAGTCAATCTGGGCGTCAAGCGTTTGGCAGTGTTCATCAACTGCGCACCGCTGACTGTCCATTTGTTGTTACCGGAAAGCTTGGCTGCAACATCCCGACACTAATAACCGCGCGTGATTGACGCCGGCCGCTAGTAAACCTTGCTAGCGGCTGTTTTCTGAACAGCGCGCTTACTTTCTCTCGCTGCTTATTATGAACAGGATTCTTTCGTACATGCGCCCAGCCTGCGCGTTAATTTGCCATTATGTTCACCGCAGCTTGTCTGCAGTATGCATGACACTGGACAGTATAGCGTGGCGGTCAGTAGCAGTCGTGTTCTGATGGCGGCCGTGTCGGCCGAGCACTTGCTTTTGTCACAGTGCATAAGATTATTTACATAAGCTTATGACTGGTGCTTACCTTGCAATAAATACTGCCAGCCGACTGAAGCTGAAAATCATACGATTTGGCGGCATTTGAAGAGGTTTGAAGAACTAGAGCGCGCTACAGAAGCATTCACATGACGAAAGCAAAGGCACTTTGAGAAGCCATTTTTGCTGACAATTGTGGAGATGACAAAGCACTGCTGCAGACTTTTGCTACATTGGCCATTTATTTGTGCTTTGTCACGTAGTGACGACGAAGAGGCTGGTGAGTACGAGAAAATATATGAAAATTTTTTATTTAATGCTCATAGGCTGGCTGTTCTGTAGCTACCAAAATAAGACAAGCTGTGAGTAGCCATACATTGAACAAAATGTGTTCAGTCATCGGAAGCGTGGAGCATTGTGTGCAAAATGAAACAGTTGGGACACAAAAGAGTAGACCTTTCTAAAAAGTAACAGAAACTCACAAATGGACAGGATCCTGTAATATGTAACGCTAGTGTGATAAAATATAAAATACACTGAGAAACATAAAGCATAGTGTGTTTAATACGTGACAGTATGTTTAAATAACCAGAAACTCGTCTGCCCGAATAATATCGGTAGGGTCAAAATGCTTCTCGCAGACACGGACATGCTTGGAGTCGAAGCTGAAACCTTCGCTCTCCAGTCTTGGTGTCGCTCGCTTCCATATTTCACGCTGCTCGGCGTCACTAAGCAGACAGAATAGCGATGCTTGTTCGTGCGTACCTCTGTAGCCAGAGCTGCAAGCCGTCACACAGCCAATCTCCGGAATCTCGGGTTAGCGCGTCACACCCATTGCACTTGCTAGTGATCGAAGGCAAAATCACGAAAGAAAACAGCTGCTGCCACAACACCGCCGTCGCGTTCCGCCTGTTGTCTCGCGGCTGCACACGCGCCCCATGTTCGCGCGCCTTCGTCGCTGCCCCCATAGGATCCCTAGCGCCGCCTCGCGGAAGGCGCGCTAAGCATATGAAGCTCTCCCTTGGCGTTACGAAGAAGTCTCATGACCATAAAAGCATTGAAAGACTCTGGTCACACTAAAAGTTGCTCGCCCGTCGCGCACCTAAGCGCATGCACTGTGACTATAGGCGATCGCTCCGCTACTGCCGGCCACGTTTAGCGCACCGAACTTCACGGTGTGACGAATCCGACTTCACCAGCCGCTGTTACGCACGCTGCAAATTCCGGACTATATCCGCGTCTTGATCATCATCATCATCATTATCACCACTCTCATTTTTCTTTGTTTAGCGCAGGGCCCAGGTATACCTGTACCAAAAATGACGTGTCTAGCGCCCATCCTAGGAGCAGAAATTTTCCAATTTTATGACCCCTGTAAGAGTTTTCGGACGACCTGGCCGCTGCCACCAGTTGAAGGGGTTGTAAGTCGTGGAGAGGAACTTGGGAGGAACTAGACGTACAGGGTTTATTTACAGTATTTACATTTGAACGTGGGATACATTAACACAGTCTAGCGTGACTCCCAAATGGCGCACGCAAGACGAAGCATACAGCATGCGAGCATGAAGCTCCAAACACATTGACGAGCACGCAGCTCACGAGTACGAACACGAGCACAGAGCAGGACGAAGAGCACACTCTAGCAGCCGACAACAGCTGCTTATAAACACTCCATTGGTCCCTAGTTCCCTAGGTGAGAGAACCGTTCGACCAGTCATCGAAGTTGATCCGCCGGTTGTCCATAACCTTTAGTCTTGAAAGGCGCGTCGGTTCCTCGCGCTGACCCCCGCAGCGCAGCTGCCGGTTGCCCATTGTCTTGCGCCTCTAAATTCCAGAGCTGCCTTTCTCCTGTAGTCGCCACGAGTTTCAGCAGACAGTGACGAATCCTGGGGCCCCCGTACCGCAAAGCCCCCTTTTGTTAGGGAAAGCTCTTCTTGCTGCAGAGAGACCATGACGACCAGGCAAATTAACCAACAATACGTTGGGTGCCAAACGTGGCCTGCCCTGCTGTCGTCACCGATTCTCCGAACAAGGCGCATGGTGATTAGCGCTGTCGTCCTCGCTGGTTCTCCGAAAGGCGCCAGCTCCGCGGGTCGATCGAAGCACGTGCAGTGGGCTGAAATAGCTTTGAAGAGCAGTACCTCTGTATGCCGATCCTATCCCCCCCCCTGGTTCACGGCCACCCTCTACTATGCTTCCCTTCTCTTGGCACCTGCTCAGTAACACTAGTTCGCTCATCTGCACTAAGAATTTCGTTGCGCGCCCAAATCCATTAATTTCTCTTATTATTTCAGCGGAAAAGCTACCTCTGTTTGCTCTCTAGTCACATTAAGAAACTATCGTCCATTACCATGTATATGAACGAGCTTGGTGAGGTTAGGGCTGGTCAGGCATATGTATTGCTGAGTTATGGCCATGTACGCTGCTACATAGACCTTCAGGGTAGGGTTCGGAGATAAGAGCATAATGGGGAACATTGATAAATTTCACACAATTAATGAAGGGTGAGAATTATTGTAAGCAGGCAATATAGAATATATAACTAAGGCGTACTGCGAGCCTATGTCTCTATCTACCTACTAAAAAAGCACTTGTTTTATTTCCAACAATTTAAGCATGAAATGCTTCTAGCTTCCGTTGTCGGCGACCTTGAAGTGACCTTGAGCCAAAAGCCCGAGCCGTTATCCGGGCACTCAAGCGAGAACATCTCGGCAAGTTGCGAGAGCAAAGCGAGATCATCCTGGCCACCAGTGAATACTGGATTACATACGGTAATTAATTCCCAAACAAGATACAAAGCATATTGATTCTGATTTCCTCCAAATGTTTGTTCACAACATCGCTCAAGCTATAACTTCTAGTAGACTGAAGTTTTGTTTGTCCTTTCCAATGGCGACGTTCAAAAAGCAGATACATGGCACTATACACTTGATCGTAATCTTTGGGCGCTGAGACAGAGTTGTCTGTGCCCTATTCAATGCGAGTGGTCCGCGAGGCGCGCGCCGCGTGCGGCATGCCGCCGCGCCTCTGGCAGCGTCCATGCAAGGCGGTAGCGTCCGGCGTACCGCGGATTGCTGTTTGACCGAGACGAGAATTTGAATAAAATTCTGTCTGTGAAAGGAAGCTATTGAGTCCATATGAACCAATGCACACTATGGCGTGGTGCGCTGTGGTGTTGTGGGGTGGGCCGTTGCGAACACGCACTATGCCCATTTTAAGATTGTGGCTAATATCATGTCCTACGAATTTGTGAAGGCTTTCTTGTTCAGGTCTTATCGTGGTTCTCGTTTGATCATCCGCCCATTTCATGTCTACTGCTGGACAAACGCCTTTCCCGGCGATCTCGAACCACCCCTGCTTCACGCCCGCTGACGCCCTCATGTGCTTTATATGTATGCCCATATATGGTCTTGTTCACTTATATTTAGTCTAAATATACGCAGAGCGCGACGACGCATACTGTTTAAGAGGCAAGGGGCAGCAAAGGGACACAAAATATTAGGAAAAGAATGCATTGTTATTCGGGGGCACCACGATGAGAAATACATTGCAAAAGGGTGGCCCTTTCACATGGGGAAGATTGAGTGAATTGAGCGATACCATTAGAATTCGCAGCACAACGCCCATCGCACGCAGTAAATGTATTGATCATTCAGCCACCGCAACTCCATAAGTAAGCACTGCGACTATGCACCTTCATTTCATCATCATCATAATTTATTATTCCCTTAAGGGTCCATTCAGGGACATTACATAAGGAGGGGCGGGGGGGGAGACAGCGATGAGAAAGTGCCATACATCAGCAGAAATAAAAAAAAAACAAAGGAAACAGAAAAATAAACAATCAACTGTGTAGAAAACATCAGGTATAAACAGAACAGCGAAAATATCTCAAATTGAGTAGCAATAAACTTGAACAATACTGTACACGTAAATGTGAAAAACGCTAAACAAAAGTGGCAAAAAAGAAGAGAAGGAAAAATAGGCGATGACACAAGCAAGTCGGATTGCTGGGAGAGGAAACATGAGCAAAAGTGGCTATTTTGGGTTCAAATGGTCTGATAGTAACTGCCGAAATTTGGATGGGTTTGACTCTGAAACCATGGCTTTGGGAAGGCTCTTCCATTCTTCTATTTCTGAAAATTCTGTCAATAAAGATGTGTTTCAGAAAAACACAGCACTTAGTAACATTCGCAAGCCCCGAAGAAAAAGGAAGGTGTTCAATACAGTGGCGTTTGTCAATTTTATTATTCATTAGGGTATCTTTAGCGATGTATGTTGGCAATGTTTATTGGCCATCGTCGCCCTGTTTACCAGAATGGTACGCACTTTCTTATGAACGACAGAAAGCTGGGCTAGTTGGTAATGATTCATAACGTCAGAAGGGGGTAAGGCGTGCAGACACGGGCACAAGAGAAGTAGACAACACGAACGCCGTGTTGTCCACATGAGTTCTTTGTTCATGTATGTGCAACACTTTATCGCTAGGAATGCAGGGAACATTAGTAATTTTGGTTTCGTCACGGCGCACTCACAACGTTCGTCGAGTGAAACAAGTTAATATCGTTATTTTCTTTCTCCGCATTCAAGCCCTCCTATTCACCCGTGACTAGAACGCCGAGCTGTCTAAGAATGGTACAATAAATTATATTGTTGTTCAGCGTGTTCTCCTGGCATTTCTTGCGATCGAAGAACAGCCGGTACTACAGAAACCGCTGTCCAATCCGCAATAGAAGCTCCTCAAAGAATGGCTCAGGGAGTTCACTCATGTACGAAAGTGTCCGTGTAGTATTCTGAACACGAAAACTGTTTGTACATTGTTTAGCGATGTCAACCTACAAAAAGAAACTAACAAAAAATAGAAATGACCTATGACTATATAACAGCAGCATTACTACGTGGAAATTGTTAGCTTTTTTGATTTGAATAGATCGTTCGCTAGAAGTCCAGCATATAATACAAAAGAGACCATAAGCGCGCCCGCCATGATGAAGAAGAGGTCGTCGTAGGAGCCGCAGATGTCCCGAAATAAACCTGCAGTAGATAAAGAAGATTTGAGCGTCACTTAAGTTGAAAACGGCATAATAGTCGCGTAGCAGTGTAGCCTAACAATGATATCAATATTCCCTAAGGTGTTTCTCTCACATTGTGATATCTTATATAACAGCAATAAACCGAACCCCAACACATGGCGAACATAAGACACAGCTATCCTCTACCCTGCTCTACTTCATTCCATATTATGATTATTACCCAACTTACACAGCTATCTATTATATCAGTACAATGTATCTATAAAAGAAAGGCGCATGTTGGAACGAGTACATAGCGATATAAGTATCACCTTCACTAGCTGATGCGTCCCGAAATAATAGAGATTACACATAGTGTTCCTGAGCATATTGCCATATTATGTGTTTGCTTTTGTAATTTTGTTGAATAACTATCACAATTTTTATTCTCACCCCCGATGCCTTTGGAGCATTTCATTATCGATACACCGAGAATGTTTCTGGTGCTTCCGGAAAACTTGCCCTTGTTTTCAGGTTGTTGAGTATGAAAAAGTTATGTTGTGAAATTATTTTGATGACCAGCGGATTAGTTATGAAGGAGCGGCGTATCTTGAGAACTGTTGGGCTACATAGCTGATGTTTCCAACTTAGCCGCAAAGAAGCAAGTTGCTTTAAACCATGTTCATACTGTGGCTGGCGTTTTTATAACCAAGATTTTCTCCCTCCTTTCTCCAATTATTGGGTTCTTCTTGCAGGCGGCTGCCTGCTGTGCTGCACGATTGGCCGGTACGTAATGGACATGGTATGCACAAGGGCCAGATATAGCAAATCGAGGTGGCCGGGGCAGCACGTTGTTGCGGAGCTAGGTTATCTCTCGAACCCGGCGCCATATCTTAGCGTGGCGGAGGATTTTCGTGGAAGAAATCACAAGCTTGTAAGTTGGGAAACCTAAAACCAACTGGTTTACTGGCACATTATTAAACCTTATTTACATCCTTGAAAAGGAGAAACAGAAAAAGCTCAAGTGTTTATCGACGAACGTCTGGATGAGCCTCTTTTCCATAGCCCAGAGCAGCTTTTTCTTTTTCCACACCGTCATTATAACTCATCTATTCCAACCCTCCCTCTTGGCGGTAGCCACTCACACAGGTGACAACCCAAAAGGAGGAGAGCCAATGAATAAACACAAACAACACTGTTGCATATGGAATACCAGACCGGCCTCCCCACCAAGTTGCAGCAGGCGCAAAGCGGTGAGACGTTCGGGCCGCGGAAATGGGAGAGATCTGTTACCCCCAACTGGTCTTCTCCGCCTGCTTCTCAGTACTGGGCAGCCACAACTTCGGGGTGGCTTTCCTCCCGGAAACGCCCATGAGCCGTTTGTGTCGTCTCGGCTTCCCAGGGAGTGGCAACTATGCCTAAATCTATGCTGTCTCTCGCTCCCTATTCACAACTGCGCATGCGCCACTAGTAGCACCAAGCCACAGCTGTTCCGCCACTGCGCAGCGCCGCGCTTTTCTCCTTCCGCCGTTTGGTATGATGTCATACGACGTTCCTCGTCGTTGCGCTCACCTCCGCTCGCTTTGCTAGCTGCATCGCATGCCTGATAAAATGTCGGAGGATGGAAAAGGAGAGCTCGCGTGCGCCGCAACCACAGTTGAGGCAGCAGTATGACAATTCTGATAAGCAGGAGGAGGCCTGGAATCGACATTGGAACGACATGAAGAGGAAACGAATCGTCCAGTAAACAGACGAACCGCGCACCGAATGACTGGCTAAACGCCGCAACATAGCTAGACAACCAGACTAACCTGGACTTGCAATCAAGATTAACCAAGGCTAACCATGCTGTGCCTTAGCTTTCGCTCTAGATTTCATTCTATTGTCGTTATTTGATCGCTCTCATGTCACTGTGATCATTTGTACGTTGCAATGTCGTGGTCTACCTTGCGCTGTCTTCCTTCTGTAACCATCACTGCGTTGTCATATCGTCATCACGGCGCCATTGTCGACCTGTAGTCGTCACGCGGTTACCTTCGTTCCAGCTTCGGCATACGATTGGCCTCACGCAGACATTGTCACGCAGTCGTCGTCATACTGTCGTCGTTATATCACTGTGATCAGTTAAATATAGTGACTGCACTCACATGATGCAGTCGTCGTCACATAATCTACGTCATAACATTGTCCTGTTGTCACCGCCATACCATCGTCACAATTACTCCCTTGCCATCCTGTGGTCGTCATTCTGTTAAAAAATTATGGGGTTTAACGTGCCAAAACCACTTTCTGATTATGAGGCACGCCGTAGTGGAGGACTCCGGAAATTTCGACCACCTGGGGATCTTTAACGTGCACCTAAATCTAAGTACACGGGTGTCGTCATTCTGTCGTCGTCCTCCATCGAGGTGCTTCCATCATCGCCACTTCACCATAGAGATTCTAGTGTCATCATGGCATTCTCATGAAGCCGTACGCCAATCCCCGTTGGTTCTTGTGGTGGTGTCTTTCACTTATGCGGTGGCACTGAGCTCTCCCGGTCCGTAGGTTGGAGTTCGCAGGTGGCGGATCTTCCTCACAGCCAAGATAAAAAGGATCCATCTTAGTAAAAGAAATATTTTTACAGCAGTATCCGCATGCACTATGCAGATCAGGGCATAGGAGATGCACTCAAGATGCATTGGAGCAACCTCTCCAGAGGCTCGTCTAATAGCTCACCTGTGCGACACACGCTTGCCGCTAAACTAGACTATAAGAAAACAAGGAGTGACGCTTGCTCTACTAAGAGAGAAATGATGATGTCTCTCATGTTCGTCTTTAAATGGAGCAACGTTTCCCCTTCATTAATGAAACAACGGCTTCGCCCTACCAAAACCAAAATGGCCGACTGCAGGCAAGCGAAACGAAGCGATGGATTCAACTAGGCCTACCAACTGTACTAGTTCGCGGCTGGAAAACAACGTACGCGTCATAAGCATAGTGTACGTTACTGATATCTGCACAAAAAAAGACTGTCTCCCTAAGCTTTCTTTGGCACATACAAGGAACCAGGCGCAAGTAGGGCGCAATATTGTAGCGATGCCTCCCACTCGTCTGCCACTCTTATCACCCACCGTTCACGGCCGGCTGATCATGTTAATAATGCTTGTGCAGCGTTGTTCTAATCACTGTAGAAGCGCGAAAAGAAATGCAATCGGAAAAGGCTTCGGTAGAACATCGCGATGTTGAACTTGCGTAAACAAAGAGATATCCATACATCAATTCGTCGCACACACATATGCACGCTTATGTAAACGACATGCTCAGCGCCACCTGGACACGCTTCAAACATATAGTTACGGCGTGACCCGATAGATCACGCGAAAAGCTGTAAAAGAAAAGAACAAAATACCGACGTTCTGCTCTTTTAGTACGGCAAGGTCACGACAGAGCAACACTTTCATGCTCATAATATGCACAACAGAGCAAGACGGAGCACTTTCGAACATGCTATACACAACAGAGCAACACTGCACATAAACGCACGTTATAGACAAACACTTCTCAGGCTGCCTACCTCCACATGCCTTGGAACCTTCTTATATAGCCATGATGTTTCGGCCTGCTGTGTAGTGCCAGTCAGCGAGTCTCTGTTATACGTAATTCAGCAATGAATTTCGACAGAATACTTGTTTGGGTATAGTCACCTGATAGGAGCGCAAAATACACAGACTTATAATATAAAATCGCATTATATTGACTGCTTTTCAGTAGCAATTTTCAATTATCAACACGGTGGCGATGGCGTTCTGAGCCGTTCAATTCAAAGCCGTAGTGGATCACACTTCGTGAACCGCTGACGTTCACAAAATGCATTCCGTTGAGATCGCTTCAACGTTTTCTCGCCTAATTTCATGCAGAAATGGCAAACAATCTCCTATCCGCTGCGTCCGCACGCCGCAGCGAGTACGCGCGAGCCGTCACGCGGCTTGCCGGCGGCTGCCGGCATTGAGGCCGGCCGTATAGTGTAGGTATGAATGTGACGCGACGCTGAAGCCACTGCTTACAAGCAATCCTTCTAAATGTTATTTTTCCATCCTGTCCACAGACGAAAAGTATTCAGCTACGTCGAGGGCGTCGTTCGCTGCTACACGCTGAGCAGCTGCGTGTGATTTGTGTGGATACAGTGGTTGGATGAGAACGGAGTGTAAATACTGGCAGAGCATCCAAGGCGGCTACGATAAAATTTACTCGCAACGATGTCAGGGTACTACTTCACAAGAAAACTAAACATTACTCACTGTGATTTGCGTAAATGGCCCCGCTGACCTTTGGCGATATCAGAAGGCTAACGCCTGGTGTCTGTTGTGTTATATCAATCTCCAGGAGAGTCGTGGTAACGAATATTGTTGCAGTGCAGTCTACTAGACTACAACTACTATAACCATAGCGTAAGTCCAGTGGTGGAAGCGTAACATCGCGACAAGTGACTGAGAAGGATAGCTCAGACTTTGAAGTACGCCGTCTTCCCACGAGCGCCTCTACTGCAAGGCCGCGTCTGCTCCCACGCTAGCCGTGCTTTCCCTTAGAGAGAGGATGGTTGCGCTCCGCACCGACGTTCGAGTTCGACAGTGCCCCGCAGCTTTCTAGAATACCGGCACTCGAAACAGTGCACAATGGTGTCGTCACCATGTGTGTGCCATTAGCTTGGTGTCCCGTTCACGTCTGGGTACATCCGCTTGCCCCGTACCCTTGTGCCTTTCATTAGACTTTACGTACTTTGTTGTTTCAATCGTCAGTCTACATGTTATCTCCGAGAGTGTCCCCTTTTCTTCACAGACGCCGACAGCTGTGTGTGCTAAGTTGCCACGGGGAAGTCAGTAAAAGCATTTTTTTTTCAAGTTTACTTTATGGATACTTTTTGTTTGTACGTTTGGTGTTGCCGCGCCTGTTAGGAAATAGATCTATTGCTGGTCGGCGCTTCCCGTCTCTGTAGTGTCGTGCGCGCTACACGGAGCTTCGCGGAGAAGCCACCAGTGGCGGGTGGAGACGCAGACGAACCGGCCCGCAAGGGACGCTGGATATAATGCTGTATATATGGTTGCATAGTACGCTCATCCGCCGCCTTACTCTTGCGGCAGGGTTCGTGTTCCATTTGTAGGTTTGGAGGCGTAGCTTGCGGCGGTGATGCGCTCACACCGCTAGACTACGTGGCGACGGCGCCAGCAAACGTATTTTGCTTTCGCTTCGAAGCCATCGAGGATGGCGCTTCAAAACGACCACAAATGTTATACATTTGATGTAGTTTAACCTCCTCCTCATCCTAATTTCACGCATCAAATCAAGAAAGGGTGGCAGATATTTGCGGCGTCTAGGCCGAGATGCCTGAGTATGGGCTCGCCTCGCTGTGCGTCAGCAGCCGGACGCTGCTTTCGAGTCGAACTACTCTCGTATCGCAGCTCCCCTTTGGGCTAGAGGTTCGACACTGATGGTCGCGTCTCATGAAATGTTTAGACCTGATCTTATGCTACTTAGCATTACTTTCCATCGAAAAGAAATTATGGCAGTCGTTGTTTTGTTCAGGTCACCGGCAGCGGCGACGCAAGATACGCACGCAAGGGAGAAACATTCCACCCTTTTGATTGCCGCAAGAGGGCGCGACATATGAAGTGCCTCTGAAGGAGAAACTCGCCGGCCTGAAGGAGGAAAACGGCTAGCTCCTCATTTATCGCTCCCCGCTTTTTTTAAGAATGTACGACCGGCTCTTCTCCCTGCTCCACTGCCGCCCGCTCTCGTCTCTCCCTCAGACAGCACCGAGGCGCTCCGATTGCAGCGCGGTCGATCTTGCGTGTGGCAGGCGGCTTACAAAACATTGTGTGACTTCCTCGCGCTGCTGCTCTACACGACCTGACGGTGCCGGTCAGTAGGGTTGGGGACAAACTTCTCGAGCAGGTCATTAATGCTACAAGCTTACAAAACGCAACCGCTACCTAGTCACTCAATCGTATATATGTAAATCACCCTTTCTGTCTTCTCACGTGTCTCTTATGGTCGCTCCCTGTCCTTTATTTCCCCTCTATCACCCATTCTCACCGTTTTTCAGGTGTCAGCCGTCCAAGCTAGACAGTCACAGTGTCACTACCAGTTAATTTCCTTTCCTTCCCGTTATTTGTCTTTAGTATTCTATTAAAGAAACATCCAACTACTACTGTTGCTCGACAAATACTCTTGTTTCTCGATCAAGGCCCCTAAACTCTCCAAACCAATGTGGCAGCGGCCACCACGGGTCAGCTACTCTCCTGAATAAGTTCCCGCGAAAGTGTTGTCATATTAGGCGCTGTTGTACCTGCTGCAGGACGGCCACAGTAAGGGCGCCGGTCTCTCGAGCCGCTATCTAACCTCTCCTTTTCTCAGTAGTGTACAAGTCGAGAGTGCATGCAGCAGACGTTACATCGTTGCCGCCATTGCGTCGTCGTGTTATAGTCGTTGTCCTGCCGATATGATCATTCTATCGTCTTCATATGTCGCCATGCTTGGAATGTGTGTATACTCAAGCATAACAAGTTTACGTTTAGCCAGGCGGAATTTCCGGTGAATAATGTGTCCAACTTTGTCGTATGTCCTGTACTTGCAAACGGTCGATAAAACAGAACCGCGTTTTTCGTAAACCCCAATTAAAGCTGCGCTTAAATTGATTCCCACAGCGCGCGGACTCCGCATAGTTTACAGCGAAGCTCTGAAGGGCTAGTTCCCCCAGGATCCTGTCTGTGTGTCGACACAATATGCTGAAGATAATGCGAATACCGAGCCAACGCGCGGTGGAGTGAAGCAGGCGGTAAGGACTCCCTATAAGGGGACCGATCCCGAAGGCGGTGTAATACCGGGCCGACCCGCGGCAGAGGTGAAGCAGGCGTTAGGCACGTCGAATACGTGGGCCAATCACGTAGGGAGTGCAATGCCGGGCCGACCCGCGGCGGAGGTGGACCAGGCGTTAAGCACTCCTCATACATGGGCCGATTCCGCAGGCAGCGGAATGCCGGGCCGACCCGCGGCAGAGGTGCAGTTCCCCATTAAGAAGTCCACATACACATCTTCGCTAGTGCACCTTCTAAAGGCTGGGAGGGCACTGAGTTTTTTTTTGTTCTGCGTTTGTTGGCGAAGAACCGCAAAGTGTGCCATTTACAATTAGTACAGTTTCATCGATAAGCCGACTGTCCCACGTCATTATTCTATAACATCTATCGCCGCCTTTTCGAAGCGATATCATGTGGCTCACAACGCTTGTGCCTGCCACAAAACATTTGCGTCTATATGGTTCAATATACGAACTTGTCTGGAGCAGTGCTGAACAATTATTGTTTATCTTAAAATCGAGCAGGCAGCTTTGCAGGTAATAAGTGTTTTCGGAGAAACGTTTTTAGTCAGCTCCTGCCTTTTTCCAACGGACCTTAGAGAGAAACACTAAATCATTTTAGACTGATAAATAGAAGCTCAAGTGTGATTAGAGCCGTTTTAATAGACTGTTTAATCTTTTAAAATAAATGACAAAGTTTATTTTTTGTTAATGTCGTACTGAAACGCCGCAAGCAGTACTTCGGTTTGACGTCGCGTATTTAACATTTATTTTTGTATTTCTGGGCTTTGGGTCAGTCCAAGTTCTCGAAATTTAAACCTTGATTTTAGGCGTAAGTAAGGTCTCTTTTAGAAAAGATTTCAATTGACTTTCCTGACGAAATTTAACTTTTTTGGTATTGAAGAATAATAATGGACTTGGAAATTGCTAACAATTTGTTACTTTAGTTTCCGTTAAACCGGCTACATGGAGTGTTTTCTTGTTATGATTGATATTTGCAATGCTACTGCTTAAGAGATGTCACTGAGATGTTGCTGCTCTGATAACGTAAATTGCGCATAATTTAAATCCTGATAATCATAAACGATGTGGACATTAGCTTCAATTACGATCCGTCTCTAAAGCAATTGGCACATTCATTACGTTCATGTTCTTCATAACCTTCACGTCTGTTAAGTTATTTACTAAGAACGATTCATTGCTGTAGAAATGCTTTGACGATGGAAGGGCTACAAGTACTTTAATTCAGTACTTGTCCCATCCCCACAGATATGTGGAGCTCTTAATGGTGCACCGAAATTAGGTGGAGGTTATTTCCAATATGTTCTACCGACACTGTCAAAAACTTTTTCAATAACAGTAGTGTTCCTGGAAATTCTTATTAAAGTTCAATTTTCCCAAATCGTTTTCAGTTATTCGCTCTGTTGTGAGAGGTTTGCGACACCTAGCACCAGATACACTCACTAAATCCGTTTGATGTCATAGAAAATCTCGTAAGCCTTGGCTGAGTTCAGACGTCACAAGATTAGAAATGAGAATGTGTTATAGAAACAGTTGATACTGTCACGTGGTAGTCACATTAAACAACACAGTGGTAATACTGTGAAAGACAAAACTAGTTTTTATTGGGCGAATCTGCGCCCACATAACAGGCTACAAAAAGCACGACAGCGGCGAACACAGTCGACGATCGTCGAAAATCTGATCAGCGGGTCAAGCGCGTCGACTTTTGTACAGCAGTCGTCGAATGTTCCAGACAAAGGGTCGTTGGGACCCGCGTGTCATCCAAAGTTCTGCACCATTCGCGTCACGCGATGAAATCAGATGCCACAAGGTTCGGCGACAACAGACAGCGGATAGAAGCATCGATAACATTCCAGAAACTTCCTATACATGCAGGCGCGTCCTACGCTGTGCGATAGCATTTGTTAAGCGGTGAAACGTGGTCACCGGAGAAAGATGAGCATGTACACGTGTCGATACATATTAAGCACGAGAAAGATTTGAAAGCATAAAATGTTCTGGAACCGCTTAGATAATGATTTAAGTAAACTTCAGCCTAAATACCATATAAATGCTATTTTTAGTCGTCGTATGGGTGCTAAAGTAAAAAACTTGACTAACTGTTGTACAGCAACTTTGCAAATAATACAGATGGTGCATTTGAAATTCGCGGTACATTGTTATCAAGAAACGTATTCATAGCTTTTTATGTATACTTTGTAAACGTCGCTAAATTAAGAAAATTTGAATTTGTACTTCGTCATCTTCTCAATGCAAGCAACTCTATTTTGAGACACATTAGCAAGAATGATGTAATACCTAGGAGAGGAGGCTTAAACAAGCGCACCTGTAAAGGTATCCATAGTACTTTAGCAAAGCCTAACAATTATGCAGCTCAGCTTCTCGCGCCGTGCCTCTTATACAAGTTTAACCTTTGGCTAAGCCAAGGTACCTTACTCCGTAAAATATCAGTTGCGCGAGTCTCCATAATACACAAAAGAGTGCAGCGAGCTTAAAATGCCCAATTATCGACAATTCTCACTTCTTGCACATTTTTTCAACAGTACTTGATAAATTCTTTCTAAACAACGTAGTACGTTTGACAACGTGAACCACGTACTGTTTGAATCTCAGCATGCTTTCTGGAAACACCTGAGCAAAGAATTGAATGTACTTGCTCAGAAAGGGTGAATTCTGGCGTTAATGGCCACAGCGAAATTGGTACTCGGGCTTATTATCTACTTCACAAGAACCTTTGATCGTATTCATCACGAACAGTTGCTTCAAAAATAAGAAGGTTGTAGTTATCATGGAAAGGCTGCAGATTTTGCGAGAACTACCAGGGCATTGTTATCAAAGCTCTTGGATGGCGCTCCTTCCGAGCGACTACCAGTGCATCGCAGAGTACCTCAAAGTGCTGTTGTTGGCTCTGGTCAGTTTAATATATATGTTAGAGATATAACCTTCGCTCACTCCTACCGCTAAATTTATAAGCTAAGCCTTCGACACTAGCTTATTTTTAACACGGGCAATGAACTCAAAGATTTATATATTGCGCAAAACGTACGTATTCATTATGTCTGTTACATATATAAAATTTGTTTCTATTTTCTGACTTTTTTGCCTCATTATCTGCCAGAAAAGTAGGGCCCCCGCGCCTCCAACACGCTACAATTTCTGGCAGCTTTTTCTGCTGGGCTAGCCTAATCACCGAAATTCCCACTTGATGCGAATAAAGTTCACAGTTAAAAAATTTCAAGGTGAAATGTGTTGTGCGACTACGCCCGCCGTGCGGCGTCGAAATTCCGAGGGCGCTGTTGCAGCAGTTTATAATATTGCTGCTCGATTGCACTCCCTCTCCGGTAGTTCAAGCTGGAAGCCGCATGCCTGATCTCGGGTCTGCTCTCACCACTCTGCTGCAAACCTCCGTACGACGCAGACGCGAAGAATGAACGTACTATCTCTTACGAACGTTTCTGCCCTACTGCCTGCTTCGAGGATAACACATCATATTGACGACGAGGATGGGATATTACTTCCACTCGCTCAGGTGACACAACATTGTCCATATTTTAAAGTTCCTCCCTGTCCAACTAGGCTACGACAGCCGCAGCATCAGTCAACGAACCAGCTTGCACCAACATGAGCTTCTTGAGACAGATCGAGCCGTTCAACGCATCCACGTGGGGTTGCATTGAACGTCGTTGTTCGAAAAGAGACTGTCTTCTTACCTAAGCGTCAACCAGATTGCTGAGAACGATAAGACACATGCCTTCCAAGCCTTATTGATCCGAAAACTTGCATGCCTTCGCTCACTCACTAGCAGCACTGGAGCTGCGTCAGCCAAGCAATATGAGTGGCTGAAAGAGCTACTCTGGACCGACTTGGCTCCGTAGCCGTCGGTCATCGCTGCGAGGGCTATGTTTTAGTAGCGCTGTCAAGTAGGAAATGAGGCTGCGATTTGTTTTCTAGCTGTGCTAAAAGCGGCCAAACATGCGATTTGGGAAGTCGTCTTGACCAATCCCTCTGCAAATGATTGTCCGTGGTCTAAAGTACGAAGTGACGCGATCAGCCCCTCTTCTTTACTAAAATACAATAAACTGACGCTCCAGAAAGCAGTCGAGAAGACTCTTGTCATGATTTCCGCTTCTGGAAGGGCAGTACTGACGCATTTTTAGCAAAAAGGTTTGTCCAACCTGCACAACGTGCTTGTTAAACCGTATGCGTCGCCATCTTGCCGTTTTCGCGGTAGCTCGCCAAACCACGTGACCAAAAATTGTCCACTCGTTGCTGACGCGTACTGCAGATCTCAAACTAAGGTGCATAATCGAAACTTCCGTCGCTGTGATATGTAAAATGAAGCACAAATTGTGGAACAAAAGCCCTAGAAAAGGTTGCATTAGAGCATGGATGACAGCGTCGTCGTTCATCTCAAATGCCGTAAGACACCGTAACTATACACCCGTGACGTCAGCGTGATAGCTAACAACAAACCTGTCTGTCTGAAACTTGACAATTATGTGGCACTGTTTGTGGTTTCTACAACAACAGAAGAGGCTTTTCCTTAACAAGAAGCTCGACCCAAACACAACTAAGCTTTTAAGATGTACTTGAACCTTCATCGAGCCCATTATTACGCTCCACATGTCGGTCTGATAGAATGATGAAGTCAGCAACATGCCCTTATATGTTGGAAGGGGACATGGACCGTAACTTTTCGGGTGACACTGGCTTGGGAGCATGCTGCTCAACCGGAGTAGCATACTAGCCTTGCAGGAGTTAGGGCCCGCACACACCATCGGATGTGTCACTCACATGCCTAGAATGGAGTTCATTTTAGTGCCAAGAATCTTTGAGTGTATCTTGGAAACAACGGTAAAGGGTTTGCGGGGGGTGAACTGCTACCAGAATAACACTCTTATCACCAGCAAAACGAAGGACCGGATTTTTGAATATCATGTACTTGTCCTGCGGCGGCTGGTTGCCTTATACGATGGGACAAATGCTACCTTTTAACAATGCTAACACCAATATATTGGACACACAATCACTGCAGAGAACATCCATGCGTCCCCTTAGAAGACAACAGTGCTGAGGGACGCTCCACGCATCTCCAAGTGACAGCAGCTACATTCGTACCTGGAATTGTAAATTGCTACGGAGACGTCGTCCCGAACCTGCCAACCCGCTCTTTGCAAATCTGCTCATCGGACTACTGCAGAGAGGTACGCCGTGGTGCACGGATAAAGCATGCCGGGAGGCATTTACTGTCATAAAATCAGCAATGTTTTCCTCTGAAATCTTGGCCCACTACGACCCTGAAAAGCCGCTGCAAAAGGTCTGTCATGCATTGATGTGTGACGATGGTATCATGTCCCATGTTTCTCAAGACCAGAACAGACGTAATCGCCTCTCACACATTATCTGGAACCGAGAAAAACAACCACCAACTTGAAAAAGAGACCTAACCCTTATATTTTCTGTGAAGAAATTTCATCACGTCGGAAGCTTCACGCCGGACACGGATCACAAACCCCTCCAGACAATCTTTGGACAGAATACAGGAATTCTACAAATTGCGGTAGCTCACGTGCGGGGATGGGTGGCCACGCTGTCTGCCTACGAATATGCCCAGTACTTCAGGAAGTCAAGCAAGAGCGTAGAGCTATATTGTTTCCCAGGTTGCCGTGGCTCAAACAGCAACGTGATTTGGCAGAGGAAACTGGGCCATGCTAAACTCCGCGCTAGATGAGCAAAGAAAGGAGCTTGGTGCGCGATCCTAAACATGATACCGGGATCCTTCAACACTTTCCTCTAGTCATGAAAATTCCGCGCGACGCTATGGGAGAGCTTCATGTAGCGCCCGCAGTGAACGCACCGCGGCGCTGGCGCAGATGTTAAGTGGGCTGGAGCAGACACCGAACGGACGCCACAAGCATTCTGTGCGCATGCTCACTATTGCGCAAAGGTCGACTGCTTGTATTGGCGGGCTAATATTGTTGATACAACGTGCGATTCGCCGCCCATGTTTCTATACAACATTTAGAAACATAAACGCGAACACTTTCGAAACAATTAGAACGCCTTCTTTATTTGCAGGTTCAACTGCGTTCGCAACAACGGCCTAATTCATTGTTCAAATTGTTCGCTTGGACTACTCCATTGTGAAAAATCGACCACAGAGCAAGGTCAAGGACCACAGAGCAAGGACCACAGATTTATGTAATTGTGCTTAAAGACCTGGTTTAAAACTCACAAAGTTAAACCATCCGATTACACAGTAATTGCTAAATTACCAAAATACTAAACGTGTTACTAATCATTAATACAATATAGTTATATCATTACTATTTACTACTGCATTAGTAACCCACTGATTACAAATTATGGACTAATTACTCAACTATCAAAGCTAACAATCTGATTAGCCAACCAAACAAATATGTAATTACTAGAGTAAGTTTTACACTAATAACTAACTAACCTAACTTAATAATAAGTCTAATCACACTAGCTAAAGTCAACAATAAGTAACGTAAGAAACTACAGTAGGAAAACGAATTCAATCAATCCCCTAATTACATGGTAATAACGTAGTGCTACACGAACTAATCTAAATAAATGAGGTAACCAACACTAATAAAGTAATCAAACTAACAAAACTAACCAACAGATTGGTTAGTTTTGTTTAAACTATTTTATGTAACTCAAATAATAAAACTGCTCACTAATAACCTGGTCGACTGTAATAACCAAGCAAATATAATTAACTAACTAATCTACTAATAAGCAACAAACTACCTGAACTAGGTAGCAAATATAACTTACCTATCCAACAAACATAATAGGCAAAGTGCAAATAGAGGCAGCCGAACGAAACAGTTTGTGCGGTAAAGGCTGGTGCTGCATATATCTTAAACACAAACGCATCGCACATAAAATTATTTTGCCTAAAGCTCCCGTTGCATGTTGATTTGCACACATGTTTAAATAAATGTTGGAGAACCACCTTTCCTCCTGAAACATTTGCATTATCGCGCAGCCCGGCCATCAGCAGAGCAGATTGTTCACTTTCTATTTAAGCCAGTGCCTCTGGTGCCGGCTGCATGAAACTTTCGGAGAAGTTTCATGATCAGATTAAAGGTATTGAAGGACCCTGGTACTACCTTAAACTCTGAGAGAGGCACCGACGCACAACAGGAAGAAATAACACAAGAACATCTAAAAGGAGTGAAAAGCAAATAGAAGGGCTATCGAAAAGCACAGAGAATAAAATGTCCGTCCATCCTACAGGACTATAACGTACAAGTAGCTGGTATGTGTCATGTAGTAGATGATAAGACAAACATGGCTATAAAATATTTGGCTTTAAAAGTAGGAAACGAGGCAACAAAACACGCTATCGAGGAGCATAACCAGGCGCCTAGGCAGCGCTGGGAAGCCAAAAAGTAAGAATTACACGAAGCAAAGCTACTGCTTAAACGTAACAAATACGCGGAAAAGAAAACGTTGACGAGTCAACTAGTGCAAGAAAAAAATAGAAGTACAATAGAACGTTCGATGTAGGACTTTCGTAAAAGAAATAAAAACACACCGACAAGATTCTGCAATAAAGTGAGAGCTTAGTAGCAGCAACTAAAACAATTTCAAACATATTTATCAGGGATGAAGATGCTAACAGTCTGAAAGGACAAGATTCGCTATCGTACGTGAGGGGCATCATTAATGATTTTATCGGCAAGAATGAAAGGGTAGTACAGACTCAACGAGATCCACCAACACAGAAAAGCGAGATATCAAAGTTTAACAAAGAAAACTTTTGCTTAAAGAACAAACAAAATAGCACTGCATCAGGAACCGATGAAATCCCTATCGAGCTAATTAAAGAAATGGGTTCGAAGAGCAGCGCACAGCTGACTAGTGCTATAGAGAAAATGATAAAAACGAAATAAATTCTGATTCGGTGATGTTAAAGCAGAATTAACCTTATCGACAACGGCAAATGCGACAAGGATAAGGCTTACTGGTGCATTCCAGCTGCAGCAAGATCGGTGATATATAGAATGACAGGAAAGTCCATATATTTACAGCTCTCGAAGCCGCTTAATAAAATGCGAGTTAAAATGCAGCTACTGAGTTAATCAGTTCAGATCATCAATGCATAACTTGAAATATTTATTTTAGGGCATCAGTTTTATTTGCTAGTTAAAGAGAGTGCTCTGAAAGCAAAATAAAGTAGTTTCGTGACACTGTCACTTACGTGATCTCTTTTTGAAGGGCCTATCAAAAATCCTTATCGGATTGACGTAACCGTACTCTGTGGTGTCTGGATAGCAACTATCCAAATCGTGTCAGTTCATACACCACCACCGTTATTACAGGGTATTACGGGAACAGTCATGCACACATCTGTTTTGAATAATCGGTTCGAGCAGGTAGTGCTCTTGCTTGAAGGAGCCACGACACGGTCCTCCAACATTTCCCAGTTTATACTCGTAGATGCGAGTAGAGGGCCTATTGTGGTTATATGCACACACACGAATACTGGGCTCCCGGGACGCATTCTAACAGTAAATTCTAATTAGAAATCGCTGCCTATAAGCTCCTTCCCCCAATAGCTATCGCAACTTTGCCATGCACTGTGGAACGCCAGCAAAAATGATGCCACCGCTGAGTCGTCTACTCCGAAACAGTTTGAGAGCACATCAGTCGTATTGTTCCGCGCGACATGCCACGTTAAAGCACAGCAAAGGCGGCATTGCTTAATTACAGCATACCCGCAATTCCTTCACTCGCACGGCAAAAAGCAGCAGAAAACTACCGAGATGCATACTTAAAAACAAAACAACGCATGGTGGTGATGGAATGTTTCCAGACTCGCTTTCGGCGCTTGCTCGGCTTCCCTTACTCTGAGGGAACTGTGTCAAGGAATACGTTTACTTTCTTCCCTACTCTGTGTTGTCAAACTGCTGTGCGGTTAACTGCTATATATTAAAAAAGATCAAATACAAGGTTCCTACCGCACTGAATGCACTCAATTTTTCCACGTTGTTGTGGGGCACCTGTGATTTACCATGCAATGCATATTTCTTGCGTGAAAGATCAATGTCATGGCCCTTTAACGGGCGCTACAATGTAGCCAGAACTAGCCTAGTACAAAATGTTCGAGAAGTAAGCCAGTTTCTATGGAAAAAGTAATGTTACAAATTCGTACGTGCTCTTGCGTATCCCTACGTGCTCTGGAATACGGCGTTCAAATTTATGCACTGCGTTTAAGATTTTAATGGCCTTTTATTTATTAATCATATTCATAGCATCTATCCTCTGTACTGCATGAGAGCAAAGTTACAATGTAAAAAATTATCCTGGTGTTACCGCAAAATCTGCAGGTAATTTGTGAAAAAATACTATTCTGCAACTAAAGAACGAGCATTTGTTTAAACCGGCAAGAATAAGAGTGCTTTTGTACTTAGAGAACGGAATACTCTGTGTGCTGAATCTGTACTGTACGGTTGAACAGTTAAAATAGAGGTGCTTCCTATATACAGAAAACGGAAAGCACTGTATGCTGAATCTTTAGTATAGGGAACAACCGTTAAAATACAGGTGTTTCCGGTATTACTTTTTACAGCTTATTAATTGTTTGACACATGTAATATCGCGGACAAAAGTGTACAGGACGTGGGAGTGTCAATCGGATCTTGTCGCTGCGCAAGCTACCGGGATCAGCCGCGCTAGCATCTGCTTTCAGAAAGTGCACGCATGACCCACGGTTGCCGTGGTCTTGATCGCAGATGTTAGCGCGGCTGATCCCGGTAGATAGCGCACGGAAAGAATTCTGCTGTCGCGCGCATGTCCTGGATCCTTTTGTCCCCGATAGTACACATGCTTTATATGCTTTACGCGAATGAGAGAAGGCAGCTCATAGTAGCAGCAGGAGGTAATTATTGAACATTGTCTGGCCAACATATTGGCATAGTTGAAAAGGCAAACAATTTTCATTTTCGATGTGGATGAATTGCATATCGTTATATAATTAGGCACAATAATGCAGTCGTCAATTTCTTCAGATCGCACAAAAAATTTTATTTTCTTGAACATTCGTCTTGCACTCTTTCCTGGTGAACGTTGTTCTTGGCCCCACATGTTTTGCAACCATAAACTTGCTGCTGCTGAGAGAAAAAAATAGTATTGGTAAATTTTTATCCTAAAGAAACCAGCTAAAAAGGATAATTACAGAAGACGCCAATGTGGTAATTTGTGTGGTAGAAATACATGTCCATGGATCAACATTGTTGGAACAAGGGATGTTGCTGTAGACGACATTTCCACAAAGGTACTTATCATAAGAGCAGAAAACGGTTTCCTTGGCAGAGTTTTTGTTTTTGCAAAGCTCACTATCCCATACCTTAATTGGTAGAAAAGATGGCGCACATGGCAGGTGAATAGAAGCCGAAGTTTTAAAAGAAACTGCAGAAGAGAGTGTATAGCAGTGATTGTGATGGAACGGGTAGAGGCGCTGCTTGGAGTTGTCACAGAGAGTAGGGGCGACCAAAAAGAAAGAGATCAACATATTGTCACGTAGTGGTGACGGTGAAGAAGGCAGAAAAACTGTGAATGACGAAACTAGCCTTTTATTTGGCGAACCATTGGCCTCAAAAGCACGCTACACTCGAATAACAACGATAGCAGCAAACACACTGGGTGATTGTGGAAAATGTGATCAGCGAGTCAAGCGCGTCGGCTTTTACACACGAGTCATCGAAGCTTCCAGAGTACTTGCTGGTGCCCGCGTGTCTTGCAGAAAGTTCTACGCCATTCGGGTCAGCATACATGAAATAATATTACAACAAGGCGGCAGATAGAACCATCGTTAGTATCCAAGAAACTTTCGCTGCATACAGGCGCGTCCTGCGCTAAGCAATAACGTTTGTCTGGCGATCACACGCGGTAACCTGATAAGCAAGTACACATGTCAATAACCCCTTCCTAAAAAGCATCATCTTTTTACTTCGTTGCTAAAACATATCATGTTGATGACTGAAGTTGTGTTCTCACGATGTGAATGTTATGCCGTAAATTATTTTGCATTTAATATGGAAGGACTTGTACTGTTTGTTGCACATACTATTTGAACTCCCCCCCTCCCACTGGAATGGCACCTGGCGCTGTGGATTCTGAAATAAATGAAGAAATAAATAAAATCCCGATGATGCAGGCAGGAAAGCAAGAAACAAAAACATAGTAGTGACACAGTAACAAAGCAACGAAGAAACAAAGTCCCAAAGTTCGTTAGCCCTGGTAGAACGGTTTAAGGCGCGCGTGATGAACTATTTTCGGTCGCGAATGGCGCCACTGTGATTGCGAAATGCTGTCTGACACGACCTCATAGTCCAGTGCGCCATAGCGTTGGATCACCTTATAGGGTCCGAAATAGCGTCATAATAGTTTCTCAATGAGTGCTTGTCCGCGTATGGGGGTCCAAACATAAACACGGTCGCCGGCATCATACTCTACGTAGCGTCATCGAAGACTGTAGTGCCGACTGTCGGACCTAGGCTGGTTTTGGATGTGCAGGCGGGCGAACTGTCCGGCTTCTTCGGCGCACTGTAGATAGGCGGCAACTTCGACATTTTCTTCGTCAGTGACGTGCGGCAGCAAAGCGTCCAAAGTCGTCATCTGTAAACCAGCCTGAACGCCGTGACCTGTGTTGTTTCTTGCACTGTCCATTTCTAAGCTAAGGTGACATGCGGACGGACGGCACCCCCCATCTTCTGTTCGACATCGACGTACATCGCTAACATGCCGGTGAGTGTGTCTTGTTCAGCCTGTTAGGCCATTCGTATGCGGGTGGCACGCTGTGGCTCTCTGGTGACTTGTCAGGATACACTGCCGAATGGCTTCAGTAAGCTCAACTATAAACGCCGTTCCTCTATCGCTAATCAGGCCTTCTGGCGCACCATTTCGTAGCAGAATGTACTCGACGAAAAATTTCAATCCTTCAGCTACGCTGCGTTTCAGCAGGCATTTCGTTTCGGCGTAGCCGATAAGGTAGTCGGTAGCCACTCAGGTAACTTGTTTCCAGATGTTGACGTCGAAAAGGATCCCTACACTTCTATGCCGACCTGCTGAAATGGCCGGCAAGGAGGATAGACCGGCTGTAATAAACCCGCTGTCTTTGTCGGCGGTGTCTTGCGTCGCTGCCATTGGCATGTCTTGACGCAACATGCAACGTGGGCGGTCACGCGCAGTCAATAGCAGTTCTTTTGTCTCGCGTTCGGAAAAACGCGATGTGCCCGGCTGTCTTATAATAGATCAGGGCGTGCAGAATTACTGACCGGAGTGGTGCAGGGGGAACCAGAAGGTAGTTTGCGCGCGCCGGCGAAAAGTCCTTCACCAGGACGTTGTTTTGTATAAAAACGAAGACAATACGTTTTCAAATACCTTCGGGACTACGTCGGTCTTGCCTTGGAAGTAGCCAGAAAGGCTTCTGAACTCCAGGTCCACTCGCTGCTTCTTGGCAAATCCTCTGCGTATATTGTACCCAAAAAGAGCTCATCGTATTGGTCATATAGGGGCGGGGGGTCCAAGGTAGAATTAAGTTATATAATATTCTTGCGGTTTCAGGCTCCACCGCGCGAGGTGTCATCAAGCGTCTTTTATATTCGCTAGCCAACATAACGCGGGATGGTAGCTGACAACTTTGAATGGGCTGCCATATAGCTAAGGGCGGAATTTAGCTGTAGGCCAAACGACGGACAGGCAGTCCTCTTCGGTCGTACAATAACTGCCTGCTGCTTTTGAAAGCGACCGGCTAGCGTATGGTATCACCAGTTCAAGTCCGTCTTTCCTCTAGACAAGGATGGCACCGAAGCCTAGGCTACTGGCGTCGGCGTGGATTTCTGTATCGGCGTTCTCGTCGAAGTGCACAAGTCCGGAGGCGACTCCACGCGTCGTTTCAGTTCTTGAAATTGCGGCATTTGCCAGCTGAACTCTACATCACACTTAGATATGTCAATGGCTAAGCAATGTGCGGAAAGACCTTAACAAAGCGCTTGTAGTAGGCACACATGCCAAATAATCTACGGACTGCCTTGTTGCCGATGGGTTGCCGGAACTTTGCGATGCAGCTGTCTTGTACGGACCGGGGTGGACTACAGATTTGCTGTTAATGTGGCCGATGAACAGAAGCTAATCGCAAACGAAGCTGCACTTTTTCAGCTTCAAAGTGAGCTCTGATGACTTGATGTGCTCTAGCACTGTCACGAGCCGCCTAAGGTGATCGTCGAAATTTCCGGCTACGACAACGTCATCCAAGTAAACACGACAGGTTTGCCACTTAGTCCTGCTAACACCGTGTCGATCATGCGCTGGAATGTTGCTGGCGCCAAGCACAGTACGAATGACATGACACTGAACTCATACAGGCCGTTTGGCGTGATGAAGAATGAATGAATGAATAAAACCACGTTTATTCCACATTAAAATGCGCCCAAGACGCTGGGATGGAAAGGGGAGGGCTATTATTGCAAAAAGTGAAGGGTAAGGCTGCCTCCATTTTATTAACGAACGTCCTGGAGGCAGCTAAGTGGGGGCTGCATGACGCTTGTGGCTATCGCGGAGCCCATCGCCGACGGGTTGTGCCGTCGGGTCCTGGAGGAACAACAGCAGCGCTCGCCAGAGCTCGATGGCATGGTCCGGAGACGTGGTATCCGGGCAAGCCCAAGTCCGTAGAGAAGAAGGCCAGGGTCGCCGCTGTATGGTGTCCAGGGCACGAAGCCTTGGTGCGATGATAGGGGGCTCCTAACAAAGGTGGTTGAGATCAGCACGACATGTGCACATGGAACAGAACCCACTTACGGGTGGTGGTGTGCCACCCCTGTGGAAACGGTTCAACAAGTTAGGAGTAAGGAGGGTGCCGTTATGAATTCTCCAAAGCAGGACTGACTCTCGACGTGTGAATACCTTCGGTGGAAGCGACCGTATAGAGAGGGGATTGCCCACTAATGTGAGGTAGGCTGCACGTCCTTTTTTGGTCGCATGCTTGTCTGCAATCGGCTCTGCTACCTCAGGTGGGGTAGCTACGAGAGATTAAGGAGTATCAGAGGCTCTGGCTAGCGCGGTAGAGATGAGCGCGTGCCATTCTATGAGCCTTCTCGTTTCCGGGGTAACCGTAGTGCGTAGGGACCCAGTGGATGCTAACATCGTGACCGCATTCGCGGAGCAGGCGTGCCTGGTGCCGGATCTTCTGCAGTGCGGTATCTGTGTAAATAACAATAGGACATTCCTGATGGCCAGCCTGCCAGTCTGTGCACACATGATGGTGAACAGCGTCAGTTTGAGACGAAGTTGTGAGGGCCCACTCCAAATAATCTAGGATGGCCACTAGCTCAGCACGGGTGCTGGACATTGCTTCTGCTGATATATGATGGCGGCGGTTCTGATTTTCATTTGTCTGTCGTACCAAGCAGTGGCATAACAGGTGTTACTAGCGTCGTCTGCAGGCAGTGCAGCGTCCGTGTTTACGATGCGTTCAGTGAAGGGGAGTGAGCTCGTAGCTTTAGCATGCCTCTTGCCATATGCAAGGCACCACATTCGTTGAGTAGGGTCCATATTGAGAGGAAGTGGCCTGCCATCGGTGAGAGCCGTGATCTCCCACGGCGGCGTGTGGTTGGGCAAAAGGGGCATTGTGTGGACGTCATACCCGAGGAGCATGAGTGTGTGTCGCCCGGCATTTGTTGCGCGAAGTCTCGTCTCTTGTGTATAGACGTGCATGTCTACGAGCTCGGACAGGTTGTTGAGTATGCTACAACTTTTAAGCGCTTCGAGGCTTGTATACCTTGGGAGTCCAGTTACAATGCGTTTGGCTTCGTTAAGTAACCGGTCGAGCGCATGCATCTGTGTGCGGTTGACTGGATGATACGGCAGCCCGTACATGATACGGGAGACAAGAAAAGCTTGAACGAACTGCCGCATTCCACGTTCGTTTACTCCACGGATGCGGGTAGAGATTCTGCGTAAAGCGTGCAGGATTTGTTTGCTGGTCTTCGTAACGCGTTGGAACCAAGTGTTCGCTGTGCAGTTCTCGTCTAGGTGCATACTGAGTATCTGATAGTAGATTTCCGTGTGATGGGTTGGTCACCAATGTACAGTTTAAAAGACCGCTTTTCTTCCTGCTTTCCAAAGGTAGACCTGCCACCATGAATGACGACAAACTCTGTTTTGTCTGGGGCAGTGTGTAAACCCGTTTCTGTGGCATAGGCGTGAATGACGTCGAGAGCTCTTTGTAAGACGTGCTCCTGCTCCCCGATGCCCCCTTGATGCGTCCACACGGCGACGTCATCGGCGTACACCGCGTGTTTCAGGCCCGGTACGTCGGCAAGGCGCTTTGGTAGCTGGTGCATAACTATATTAAACAGGGTCGGTGAAATAATCGAACCCTGGAGGACGCCTACGTGGTTGGTTTGCATGGCAGTGGCGTCGTTACCAACTTCGACTTGGTAGCTTCGCTCTTCAAGGAAACCCCTTATGAAGTTGTACATCTTCCCTCTGATGACAAGGGCACGTGCTTTGATCATGATGGTGTTATGTGGGACGGCATCAAATGCCTTGCGTATATCCACTGCGACAACGGCTCGTGGGTGCACCGAAATAGAGTCGAGGACGTCCTGTTTGAGGCGGACTAGCACATCCTGTGTTGATAGCCCACGGCGAAATCCATACAGTGTAGGAGCCAAAAGGTCGCGATCTTCAAGGTACCACATCGAGCGTGTGTTGACCATGCTCTCCATTACTCTACAGCGTGATGAAGCCGGTCTTTTCGCAATCCCTCTCGTCGACGTCTATTTGCAATAGCCAGTCTTGAGATTCATCGGCGAGAACTATTTCGCGTTGCAGAGCCGATCTGATGCGTTGTCTATTCCTGGGAAGGGATATACGCCCTGCTTCGTGATCTTGTTCCATCGACGATAATTGAAGCGGAAACGTGGGGGTCCGTTCTTTTTCTTCACCCAGACTACAGGAGCTGCCCTCGGGCTTTGCAATGGCTGGATAATGCAGTCGCCTAGCATTTCGTTGACTTGTTGCCTTATAGCTTCACGTCCTGCAGTCAAAACTCGGTAAAGGCTCTGGCGGAGTGGTCGAGCGCACTCTTCGGTTAGGACGCGATGCTTTGCAGTTGGTGTTTGTCAAATCCCCGATGACGTTGAAGAGCAGTCTTTGGGTCGTCGAAGAAGGCTTTTGAGTTGTTGCGGCTTATTGATGAAGAGACTTTGATTTATGTTGAAGTCTGGTATAGGAACTGTGGTCGTCGAGGTAAATGCAGCAGAATCCGTTTGTCAGCATCACTTTCCCTTTCCCTCCGTGCATTCGGAAGATTTGTCTTGCGACGCAAACGGTCGAGCAGTACACGTTCGTCGCCCTCGATGACGCCTTCTCCGTCTCCGAGCGTTTCGGTGCCGATAGAAATGGCGATGCTGGAGGGAGGGGACATGCTTTCTTGACTTTCAAACACACTCAAGGCATGGTGACTACGAGAGCTCTCGGGCAGTATCGCTTGATCTTCCGATAGCGTTATCGACTTCGACTTCAGGTCGATGACTGCAGCGTGTAGGTTCAGCAAGTCCATGCTGAGAATTACGTCTCGTAAGCACTGTTGGGGGATAACGAAGATGGCAGGTTAAGTCCGGTCATGAACGGTTATTCTTGCCCTGCAGATTCCAGTCGGCGTAATGAGGTGTCCTCCTACGTTCAGAATTTGAGGGCCTTCCCATACAGTCTTAACTTTCAAATGGGCAACTATGGGTCCACTCATGACGGTGTAGTCGACTCCTGTGTCTTCTATGGCGTTGACTACGTCGCCGTCGATAGGCACGTCCAGGTCGATGGTTCTTTGTCTTCCGCTGCATTTATGTCTTAGAGTCAGATCAAGGCTGTGTCCTATTGGCATGTGGCTGGACCATCGCGACGTCAGGTCTTTAGTTGATGCATTATTTGCTTCCAGGTTTCGTCGGGATGGCGGCGTGTCGTTGTTATGTCGCCGGGATAGTGTCTTTGGCGTATTCGTCGGCGGCGGAGGATCTTCGTCACTTCGACGAACAGTGGGAACGGGACGATTTGCAACGACGGCCTAGCTGATTCCTTCAGGCTGAGGCTGTGGCAATTTCGGCTGTACTTCGGTAACTCCCACTGACCACCGGATTTCATCACGACCCACTTTAGCAATCGAATCAACTTGGGACTTCGACGCTTGGAATATATTTCGGAGTTCTTCGCGCACAACTCGCCTAATTTTCTCTCCGCAGACGTCGGAGCAGAAGGTTCAAACTCCTATAGAGTCTTGCATTGAGTGGTTATATAAATGCATGGTGCGCAGTCATAACGGCTGCCCAGTCGTCGTTTCTTCTGACTGAAATTCTGCTACGATGTTCCCCGGGTGGTGCATCAGTCGGGCCAAGAGATCTTATTTTACACCGTGAATGAGAAGGCGTACTTTCTTTTCAGAAATTTCCGGGTCGGCGTGGCTTATTGCTTCCGTGAATACCGCAACGTTCTCGTTAGGAAGCTGTGCTCCGGCTTGTAGTAGAAGTTCAGCCCTTCCTCTTCTGACGACACTTGTGACAGTATTTAGGAATGCGCTGCAGAACAGGTGCATTGCGTTTAACTAGGACTCTCAATTTTCTAGCCAAGTCCTCGCGGAGTCTTCCAATGAGAAATAGACTTGACGCAATTTTTCGCCGGGGTTGCACTTATATGCTGACACTCTCCCTAATGTCTCGAGCTAGGTCTGCGATCCTTCCGATGAAGTTCCGCGGCAGGTAGGCGGCTGCCTGGGTTGCTGAAGCACTACCCTTGATGACGATGCTGTTGTCGTCGTTGCTGCTGACGTGGCTTCGATTATTCTGCTCTGCTCGGGCAGAAGATTGTGCTCCGGAGGCACGTTTTGCAGCTTGCGGCTAGCTTGCTGGCCTTTCGCGACATTGGTGTTGTCTTCGTGGCTCGGGCGTGCTCACGGCATTGCGAGGCCGTCCGGTATATGAACGCACTAGCACCGCCACCAGACGTCGTGTAGTAGTGACGATAAAGAAGACACCGAAACGGTGAATGAAGAAACTAGCGTTTTATTCGAAGGAACTGTGCCCTCAAAAGCAGGCTACTCTCAAAGAATAATTATAGCTGCGAACACAGTCGGCGATTGTCGAAAATCTGACCAGTGGGTCAGGCGCATCGTCCTTCATACATAAGTCATCGAAGGTTCCAGAGTAATTGCTGGTGCCCGCGTGTTTTCTAGGAAGTACTACACAATGCCCGTCGCGCAAACATGCAGTCCGATTAGACAAAGTTGGATGACAACAGACAGCAGATAGAACCATCGATAACATTCGAGAAATTTCCGATGAATACAGGTGCGTCCTGAGCTGAGCTATAACATTTGTCAGGCGATAATAAGCGGTCCCCTGATAAACAAGTACACGTGTCATTATGTAAGCAAGCATTGATCCAGTAGGCCTAGTCTTCCCACAAATCAAAATACAAATGAAGATAAACTGTTTGTATATTTCGAAAAGAAGCAATGAAGGACTAAGGAGAATACCCTTTGTATTGACACGTGTACTTGTTTATCTTTATTGGGTGATCACGGTTCACCATCTACGAAATGTTATCGCTCAGCGCAGGAGGCACCTGCATGTATCGGAAGTTTCTGAAAAGTTACCGAGAGTTCTATCCTCTGTTGTCACTGAAACTTGTGCAACCTGATTGCTTGTACGGGGGACGCGAATTGTGTAGAACTTTCTGGAAGACACGCGGGTGGCAGCAGTTATTCTGGAACCTCCAGTGACTCATGTATAGAGGCTTATGCGCTCGCCCCACAGATCAAATTTCGACGATCGCGGAGCGAATTCGCCATTATTGCTGTTTTTTGAGTGTAAACACTGTAACTTGCTCTGGTGGGCGCAAGTTCGCCCAGTAACAAGTTAGTTTCGTACTTCACAGTTTTACCACTGTGCTATTCACCGTCACTACGACGTGACATCTCGTGGAGGTGCTAGTGCGTTCATGTACCGAACGCCCCCAGAAAGCCGTGAGCCAAGCCCGAGCCACGAAGACTACACCAATGTCGCCAAGCACCAGCGTGCTAGACGCAGTACGCAAGGACACTGCTGGAGCACGGACGTTTGCCTGAGAAGATCAGGTAGTGCACGACCACGTCGACAGGCTACAATGTCGGCCCCAGTGTCGCCAACAGCGATCCTCCTGCTGCAGCCCAGAGAGCCACCGACGTTTCATGTTACAAAATTTGGGGACCCGGAAAGCTGGCTGGAAATGTATGAGAGGGTCACAACATTTAACTGCGGCATCAGTGACGACAAGCTGCTCCATGTCTTCTTCGCATTGGAAGACGCCTCCAGGACGTGGTTCGAGAATCTAGAAGCCACCTTAAC